>NC_066579.1:334460232-335688232 GCF_024323335.1 Lathyrus oleraceus
AAACCAACTAAACAAAATGTAGGAATTACATCTATCGAATACTGGATAGAATACCACCAAAGAGAAAACCCGTCACCGGTTAGGATGAACGCATCAAGGATAGACTCTGGGAGGAGAGAAATAGGAATTACATCTATCAGTTACTGGATAGAATACCGAAGGAGAGAATATTCGTCACTGGTGTCGCATTACGCGAAAAACCGACGGGAAACAAGAACAACAAGGCCGCCACCGTGCGTTATTTATCCCAAAAGAGGGAAAGGAAACGCTCAGAGTAAACCTGGAAAAGACATGGTCTCGCGACCAAAGAGAATGGGTTCGGGAGTCGGTTATGCGAAGGGAAGGTATTAGCACCCCTACGCATCTGTCGTACTCGACGGGATCCACGCACAATAGGAAGGAAGATGGTTGCTAAAACACTGCTCAAATAAACAAACACACACTGGCTGAAAGAGACACAAGGAACAAACAAGACTGAAACTGACTCGGCAGGACATCGCATCCTGGGCCTACTTAGTCTATCAAGCATAGACATCAGAGTCCAAGTAGTTCGGACTGGGGAAACGACACATGCTCGCTAGGATATCGCATCCTATGCATACGTATCTCCTTTGGACGAAGGAGAATCAGAGCATTCGTAGCTCGACTAACACGCACACAAACAAACACAGGCAAAGGCAAACGTGGAGCCTGAATGCCAATCACTGGACTTACATCAGCATCCGAACCAGAACACACACAAGGGGTGGTTAAGACATAAAGGGTTGAAAAAGAAAAAGGGCGGAAAAAGAAAAAAAGGCGCCCGGAGAGATCAGCTCATCTCCTGCCTACGTACCTCATCTGGTATGAGGATCAGGGCGACGTAGTTCCCCTACGCAGGGACAAAGGACTAGCCTAACCAGATAACAGAGGGAGACACAACTAGGGAGACTACGACTCGAGCCTAGATGTTATCATGCAAAATCGTCCCTAAGTTAAGGTTTCTAGCTAACTGGCACAGGGAGCCAGCCTATCCTAAACATAATTTGCACAGGAAGCAAGCCACACCTAACTTGCATAGGAAGCAAGTCTAAACTAAACCTAACTTGCACAGGAAGCAAGTCAAACAAACACACAAGCACAAGTAGCACACACTATACCCAAACAAGGGGCTCACACAAGGGTTAGGCATTGAAGCCAACTGGAATAGCGTTAAAGGTGCTCTTAACCTTGCCATTGAGGGGCTAAGGTGAAGCAGATGAAAGGAGATGAGGGGTGTGCCTCATTGCTCTTATCCCTGGCCAGGGAGAGCATTTGAATATCAGAAGGTGTGGGAGTTCAGAAAGTAGGAACTCTATCCACAAATTAGACTCTATAGATCTTGGGTTTTTACTCACTATGCATCAACACAGGTAGTGTGAGCAAGGTGAGTGACACACAGACTAGCAGGGGATAGATTGCATATCCCTTGGGTTCTGCCAATTGCCTCTTCACTTAGGAGGTCTTTGAATATGTACAGGGACAATTTTAAACAATCACAAACATTGCCTCTTAAGGAGGACTTCAGACAGTTGCCTGGCCAAGTAACAGGCCAGGTCTTCCAGACTACATGAAGATGAGAAAGTATACCTCAATGCAAATTGCTTATCAAGCAAAGCAAAGCAAAGTTCACAAGGAACTAAAAGCAACTAAAAGTACCTGAAATCAGTCAAGCACAGTTAGTATACAAGTCAAAGTTAAATCAGAATGAAACAAAGGTTAACAGTCAACACAAGCAGATAAGTGTGCAATGCACAAGGTTCAAGGCATGTGAGCCAAGCAACCTACAAAACAAATAGATTAGTCATGATAAACAAGCACACTCAATCAATTTGTATTGGTCTCATTGGGTAATTGTTGCTTAACCTGAAAAAATGAGCTCAAACATGAGTAACAGGACCACTAGGACAAGCCTAGGGTCAAAAGGGGATGAGAAAGTCAAAACAGCAAATGGTAAGTGTCCAAAATCAAATTCAAACAATCAAGAAACAAACCCAATTGGTTCCACAATCATATCAATCATCATCATCATTTTATAAGCAAAAGAAGTCAAAGCATGGCATATGGAAGCTCATAGAAGTCAACAGCAAGACTTAACTCAAAACCAATCTCAAACATTTCCAAAAATCATCAAATAAATCATGGTCAAACATAGTCCATAGCATGATATGCATGTCAAATTTCAACTCATTTGGACAAGTAGAAGGTGGTCAATGAAAATCAGAAAGGCAAGGCACTTCCAAACATGCTCAAAGAAGTCAACCAAACATGCATCAACTTGAAAAATTCATAAATCAGTGATAGCATATGAGAAATGAATGGGATCAAAACCATGGCAAAGCTTAAGATGTCTATTAATCACATATCAAATTTCATGTCCATCCAATAAAGTATGAGAATTTCACAAATGAAATGGGAGCATGTGTCACAAAAAGTCAACATATGACCAAACAGGGGGGAAAAATCTCAAACAATTAGGAAATGCCACAAACAATTCCAAGAAAAATCACATGTAAACCAGATATACATAAGTGAATTCATGCAAAAATTCAAAGCAATTTGAGGTCAAGAGGCATGGTATTGAAAATCATCAAGTTGCACATCAATGGTGTGACACAAATTGTCACACCCTACTTCAAAAAATCATAACTCTCAAACCAGAAATGAAAAATTCATAAACTCTAAACCAAAATCACCATGAATGTGTCTAGTTTAAGCACAAAAAATTTCAAAGCCATTGGATAATGCATCATCATTTCACAAATGTTTTGGCAAAGTGTACAAGAAATGGTCACATGAACAAAACCCTAGCATCATTTAAAATTCATTCATCCAAAAATTCTGGAAAAAACATGATTAAATACTAGAGATCCAGATGAACAATTAGCAAAAATTCTCATGAAATTTGGATTAGCAATGAATGAGATATGATTTTTGTAAGGGGAGCACAAAATTGAAATGAAAATTGAAGAAATAAATGAAATAAACATTATTTAGTGGTTAATTGGTCACGGAGTGGCATACTTGTAATTACATGTGAAGCTTAGTTAAACGCAGCGCATTAGCCATGGAAACGAAATGTTGTGATTGGTTAGTGGAATGGAACAGTGACAAATTCATGCAAAGCAAAGTTTCACGCGAGTTCTGGGCAAACATGAGGAACTAGGGTTTCTACAGTAAACCTTCATCATCTTCAACAATCGAAAAATAATTTTGTGCCCAGAAATTGGAATTGAGTATACCATTATGACCAGCAAACAACACACATGCATAATCCAAACTCCATTTTCACTAAATCAACTTATCATGGAAGATTTAAGCAAAAACATATATGAACACCAAACATCAGATCAACATATCTTTGCAAATACTCAACCATTTTGCACGATTAAAAGCTCATTAGAATCAGCAAAGTAAGATCTATCATAAGCATGGCATGATTTGGAAAAACAATGGGGTCGAAAACTCACTTGATTTGAAGCACAGTTGAGATGCAGTGATGATTTGGTGCCAAATGCTCGAAACAGTGGTTGCTTCAAGCTTCAAATGATGAATGGAGGAAAGACTTTAGCTCAGGAATGCTTGGTTTTGCTCAAATCAAACTCTGCCATTGATGGAGCTCTGATGAAACAGCAACATGGAACGGCTTTACAGTTGGTGTTCAAGGCTTGCAAAGGCTTAACAGAAGTTGGTGGATGATGGCAAAACAAACCAGGCTCGATTTCTTTTAGGTTTCTTAGCAGACAGTTCAAATGGATGGAAAATGAGAATTTGAGAGAGAGTGATTTTCTGTTTTGGAATTGTGACTGCTAGGGTTTGATTTTGCAGAAAATGAACATATATACTGCTGTTTAGTGTTGGCTAATGGAATGTTAATCACAATTAACTTAAATGAAGTGTTTTTAGTCATTTGCTAAAATCCAACCATTTGCAAGGAGGTGCATGAAAGTGCACGAAATTGGGCTTGTAACATGTCCAAAATACAATTTGTGATCAATTCCAATTGGTAAAAGTGGTTAAAAATGCTTACTTTAAAAACTCATTTTTTCACTACACTTGAAATTAATTCATGCAAGTTCAAAAATGCCATTTTGATTGGTGATGTTTTGGTGAATGATGATGACATTTTTGGAAAGAGGGGATCAAATGTGACTTGTTGCAAAAAACCCCACCCAATTTGGCCAAATGGTTTGAGAGATATGGCCTTTTGAAGTTCAAAAATTTCAGAAAATGATTTGATCATAACTTGCCAACCATACATGGGAATTGAGTGTTCTTGGACTTTTTGGAAATGGGAGAACAAGATCTTCAACTTTAATGTTGGGCAAAAATTCATTTGTAGCTTGTATCATGATGTAAGTTTAGGATCAAGAAGTTTCCATTTTTGGCAAATTTCAATTACAGGTCAAGTTTCTATTTTTGGAAATTTCTTGTCTGGCTTCAAATTCTTCCATGATGATGTTTGACATGTTATATGAGGCCTATATGGACATGAAGGAACCCTTTCAAACCAATTCCCACCTTGAAATCCATAAAATCAAGCCCAGTTGACCAAGGTTGACTTTTTAGGGTTTCTGGTAAACTGTGCATTGACTGATGACTTCTGAACATCCAATCCTTGACCAAAACACTTCAAGAGGACCCCTAGGTCATGTGAACATGTTGGGACAACCCTAGGGCCTTGGCTCAATGAAAAATTGTACTTGCTTGCTTGACTGACTGATCTCCTGACCAGTTTGACCTAATTCTTCTGAATGGCTTGCACTTGAGGCAAAGGGACAATGCAATGCTATGCAGTGGACCATGTTATGTTATGACCTAATATGAGAATGTATGTACAATGATAGGTGCAAATTTGAGGTGCTACAGCTGCCCCTATTCAATCAGCTGGGAACCCGAACGGATGATAGCAATGGCTGTCAGACTTTCAGGGTAAACAGGGATTGAATACCAAAGAACCGTAGAAATTTGCACCAACTGGATATAATATAAGAAGAACCACATCATTTACCGATGACGACTGCATGACAACTCAGAAAAGCGAAACCATTTACCGATGGTTAAAAACTGGAAACTTGATATTTACCGATATCAACTTCAGCAAGATCAATTACCGATGGCTGCTGGGAAACAACTTCTGAAAAGCGAAACCATTTACCGATTGTTAAAAACTGGAAACTTGATATTTACCGATATCAACTTCAGCGAGACCATTTACCGATGGCTGCTGGGAAATAATTTCAGAAAAGCAAAACCATTTACCGATGGTTAAAAACTGGGAACTTGACATTTACCGATATCAACTTCAGCGAGACCATTTACCGATGGCTGCTGGGAAATAATTTGATGTAGAAAGGAAGCAAGACCATTTACCGATGGTGGCTTCAAAGCAACTTGATATTTACCGATATCAATTTCAACAAGGCCATTTACCGATGGCTGCTGCAACTGGGAATTCGATATTTACCGATATCGAGGAAAACTGGGCCATTTACCGATGGCATCTCTGCTTGGGGAGGAACAAAATCTTTGGTTGGAATCAGACAAGACGTTTACTGACGACTTCTGGGGATCTTGATTTTATCAACAAGGAAACAAAGGATGACCAGACATTTACCGACGACTAGGATGAGACTCGATGTTTACCGACATCGAAAGATGATGTTTACCGACATCCAAAGATGACCAGACATTTACCGATGACTGGGATGAGACTCGATGTTTACCGACATCGAAAGATGATGTTTACCGACATCCAAAAATGACCAGACATTTACCGATGACTGGGGAGAAACTTACTGGGAAGAGAAAACCAAATATTCGCAACCGGAAACCAGACAGGACATTTACCGATGACTCTACTGGGGATCTAGCTGGGGAATTATCAGACACTTACCGATGACTGAGGAAAAACTCGACGTTTACCGACATCGAAAGATGATGTTTACCGACATCAAAAATGACCAGACATTTACCGATGACTGGGGAGAAACTTACTGGGAAGAGAAAACCAAATATTCGCAACCGGAAACCAGACAGGACATTTACCGATGACTCTACTGGGGATCTAGCTGGGGAATTATCAGACACTTACCGATGACTGAGGAAAAACTCGACGTTTACCGACATCGAAAGATGATGTTTACCGACATCAAAAATGACCAGACATTTACCGATGGCTGGGGTGAGACTCGATGTTTACCGACACCGAAACAATGGTGTTTACCGACACCAAAAAATGACCAGACATTTACCGATGACTGGGGTGGGACTCGATGTTTACCGACACCGAAACAATGGTGTTTACCGACACCAAACAAAGAAACACACGCGGGTGCTGACATGACACTTACTGGTATCACAAGAAGGGCATCTTAGATATGCCATGGCAAGGCCGATCACTTGCTGGGGAGTCTCACTGAGGAGAAACAATCTTTCTGTCACCAACGGGTGAGGAAATAAACCTCTGTGGGGGTATCAGTTCTGAATGCTGTCGAAGCAACTGTAGCAGACGTGCTGTGCTGATGTTGAACAAAAATGATCCGCCTCTGCCGGGGATACGGTCTGATGGGGTTTCGAACACATGAATGCATATGTTTGAATTTTTCTATGGCGTAATGCTCCATATGGAATGGAAATGCTACGCAGTTTTGAGGATGCAATGATTACTACATGCAATGCAATATGATGAGAACTCCGCTGAGGAATACACAGGACGACTGTGCTGAGAAACCTTCAATACAATTCCGCTGGGGGAAAACGGGGAAACTGCCGGGGAACCATCAATACAACTCCGCTAGGGGAAGACAAGGCAACTCGCTGGGGAGTAAGCAAACAACTTGTTACTGACAAAAGTGAAATTGCTGGGGATATCCCAATCAATCCACCGGTAGGATAAACTCCGCTTGGGGAAATAACTGCTCCACTGGGGAAGATAAACCAGGCAACTCTTTGGGGATAAGGCTCATACAAACCTCACATACGATAAACTTTGCTTTGGGAAATATCTGTTACTCCGCCGGGGACGACCCACATAATTCACAAGTAGAATCAACTCAGCTGGGGATGCAGGTATCAACCTGCTATGGAAACTCGCCCAATCCACTGGTAGGATGAACTCTGCTGGAGAGATAACTGCTCCGCTGGGGAAGACTTAACCGATCCATAGCTAAGAGAATAGCTTTGTTCTGGGAAATAAACTGCTGGAGAAAGCTCACAAGTGACGACCTGCGAAACAGAATAACAGATGCCCCCAGGGGATACATGGACAAGATACGCTCAAGTGTCCTCAACATTCAAAATGATTTTCAAATGTTTTAATCTTTTGCACGTTATTGTTTAGCCTTCATGTTTTTATATGCAATGTTTATCAAAAAATCGGACGTTTTTGCAAACAAAAATAGTAAAAGTAAAAACAAGGGAGCAATTTATCTGAATAACGACTTTTATTGATTGAAAGTGTGCCTGAAAAGGCAAATACATTGGGAAGCAATTCCTAGGAAGAGGTAATTGTGCACAAAAGGAAAATAAACTATCCTAATGGCAATGTGAACACGGCATCCACTGTTTCCCAACTCTGTCATAACTCATAGATTATCAATTTTCTCCCAACTCCTTGCTTTCTGAGAAGACTGACTGGACCGATTACATCTTTCGAGATGGCAGCTGACGAAGCATGATGAAGTACAGATAACTCAGACTGTAGTCTTCGTTTTAATCCCTCTTTTGGCTGGATCGCCCTTTCGGGTTTTCGATCCACCGGGATACCCATTTTTGCCCAAGCCGCCCTTGCGGGTTTTCGACTTACCGGGTGTACAATTTTTCGTTTTATCCCTAACTTTTGCCCGAACCTTTTCTTTCTGTTTTTTGGTTCGCCGGGATGCCCATTTTTGCCTGGACTCTTTTATTCTTTTTGTCCAGTGGGTCAATTTATGAGAAGTATTTTTTGACTACGTCTGAGTTAACAGGGGAAGGAAAATCTTCACCATCCATTGTTGTAAGCATCAAGGCTCCACCGGAGAAGACCTTCTTCACAACATATGGACCTTCGTAATTAGGAGTCCACTTGCCCCTGTTATCTGTACCGGGAGGAAGGATCCTCTTCAAAACTAGATCACCAGTTTGAAATGTCCGAGGACGCACTTTCTGATCAAAGGCTCGCTTCATCCTTCTCTGATATAACTGCCCGTGGCACACAGCTGCTAATCGTCTCTCTTCGATAAGGCTTAACTCATTAAACCTTGTACGAATCCACTCGGCTTCGTCCAGCTTGACATCTAATAATACCCTCAGAGAAGGGATCTCCACTTCAACTGGTAGGACTGCCTCCATACCATACACAAGGGAGTAGGGGGTTGCCCCGGTCGACGTACGCACTGAGGTACGGTACCCATGCAAAGCGAAAGGCAACATCTCATGCCAATCTTTGTACGTCACGACCATCTTTTGCACAATCTTCTTGATATTCTTGTTTGCCGCCTCTACAGCACCATTCATCTTTGGTCTGTAAGGAGAAGAGTTGTGATGTTCAATCTTGAAATCTCTGCACAGTTCTTTCATCATTTTGTTGTTGAGATTTGAACCATTGTCAGTGATGATTCTCTCAGGAACTCCATAACGACAGATGATTTCTTTCTTGATGAATCGGGCAACCACTTGTTTGGTGACGTTGGCATAGGAAGCTGCTTCTACCCATTTGGTGAAGTAATCAATCGCGACCAAGATGAAGCGATGTCCATTCGAAGCAGTAGGCTCAATCTTCCCAATCATGTCAATGCCCCACATGGCAAACGGCCAAGGCGAGTTCATGACATTCAACGGGCCTGGTGGTACATGCACCTTATCAGCATAGATCTGACACTTATGGCACTTCCGAGCATACTTGAAACAATCGGATTCCATAGTCATCCAATAATAACCGGCTCTCAGCAGGTTCTTTGACATTGCATGACCACCAGCGTGGGTACCAAACGAACCCTCGTGCACTTCTTGCATCAACATGTCTACTTCGTGTCTATCCACGCATCTGAGCAAGACCATGTCAAAGTTCCGCTTATACAACACGTCATCCTGATTCAGATAAAAGCTTCCAGCTAGCCTTCTCAGGGTTTTCTTATCATTCTTTGATGCACCCTCAGGATACTCTTGAGTCTTGAGGAAGTTCTTGATGTCATAGTACCACGGTTTTTCATCAATCGCAACAACAGCCTCGGCTGCAAACACATACGCAGGCCTCTCGAGTCGATTCACCGCAACATGTGGCACATGATTCCACCAATGAACCTTTATCATGGAAGATAAAGTAGCCAAAGCATCAGCCATCTGATTCTCATCCCGGGGGACATGATACAACTTCACCTTCTTGAAGAACGTCAGTATTCTTCTGGTGTAATCTCTATACGGAATCAAATGCGGCTGGTTCGTATTCCAATCTCCATTGACCTGATTGATTACCAGAGCGGAATCTCCAAATATGTCAAGAGTTTTGATCCTCACATCAATGGCTTCCTCTATCCCCATGATACAAGCCTCATACTCAGCTTCATTGTTGGTGACGTCAAAAGTCAATCTGGCAGAGAAAGGTATATGAGCGCCTTTGGGATTGATCAGCACTGCACCAACACCATTACCATTCATATTCACAGCCCCATCAAACATCAGTGTCCACTTGTCATCCGGATCCGGTCCTTCCTCGACAAGCGGCTCTTCGCAATCTTTTATCTTCAGATACATGATGTCTTCATCAGGGAATTCAAACATCATAGGCTGATAATCGTCAATTGGCTGCTCGGCAAGGTAGTCTGACAGAATACTACCCTTGATGGCCTTCTGTGACGTGTACTGAATGTCAAATTCTGTTAAAATCATCTGCCATCGAGCAACGCGTCCGGTGAGAGCTGGCTTCTCAAAGATGTACTTTACTGGATCCATCTTAGAAATCAATAGAGTAGTATGGTTCAACATATACTGCCTTAGTCGGCGAGCAGCCCAGGCCAAAGCACAACAAGTTTTCTCGAGCAGTGAATATCTTGTTTCACAGTCGGTAAACTTTTTGCTAAGGTAGTATATGGCATGCTCTTTTCGACCAGACTCGTCATGCTGCCCCAATACACACCCCATTGAAGTCTCGGTAACTGACAGGTACATTATCAATGGTCTCCCTGGAACTGGAGGAATCAGGATTGGAGGGTTCTGTAAATATTCTTTGATCTTGTCAAAAGCTTTCTGACAATCATCATTCCATTTGATCGCCTGATTCTTTCTAAGCAGTTTGAAAATTGGTTCACATGTAGCAGTTAGATGAGATATGAACCTTGCAATGTAGTTCAACCTCCCTAAAAACCCACGGACTTGCTTCTCCGTTTTCGGTTCAGGCATCTCTTGAATAGCTTTGACTTTAGCCGGATCAACCTCAATCCCTTTTTCACTGACAATGAAGCCTAAAAGCTTCCCTGATCTCACCCCAAACGTACACTTGTTCGGATTTAGCCTCAGCTTGAACTTGACCAATCTGTCAAACAACTTCTGCAAGTTAACCAAATGCTCCTCTTTTGTCCGCGACTTCGCAATCATATCATCCACGTACACTTCAATTTCTTTGTGCATCATGTCATGAAAGAGAGTCGTCATTTCCCTCTGATAGGTAGCACCGACATTCTTCATCCCAAATGGCATCACTTTGTAGCAGAATGTGCCCCAAGGTGTAATGAATGTCGTCTTTTCCATGTCCTCTGGCGCCATCTTGATCTGATTATAGCCTGAGAAACCGTCCATGAAAGAGAATACCGAGGATTGAGCCGTATTATCCACCAATACATCGATGTGAGGTAATGGGAAATCATCTTTCGGACTCGCCCTGTTTAAATCCCGGTAATCGACACACATTCTGACTTTGCCATCCTTCTTCGGCACAGGAACAATGTTGGCCACCCACGGTGGATAACTGGTAACAGCCAGAAAACCTGCATCCCACTGCTTTTGAACCTCTTCCTTGATCTTGACAGCCATATCAGGACTAGTTCTGCGAAGCTTCTGCTTGACTGACGGACACTCTTCTCTGAGGGGTAGTCGATGCACCACAATGTCTGTATCCAACCCAGGCATGTCTTGATATGTCCAGGCGAATATTTCCACATATTCTCTTAGCATCTCAATCAGCCTCCTCTTGACAGAGTCTTCTAAAACAGCCCCAATCTTGATCTCTCTTCTGGCGTCCTCAGTACCCAGGTTAACAATTTCCAACTCCTCCTGATGAGGTTGGATGACCCTCTCCTCTTGCTTCAGCAATCTGACCAATTCTGCGGGGAGTTCACAGTCTTCCTCACTCTCCTCTTCAGCTTGGTAGATGGGATTATCAAAATCATACTGAGCCATAACAGGATTGTTCACAGTGGATGCCAAAAGATCACTTCTGCATGTTTTAATGTTTTGTTTTTAGAAAAAGATTTCAATAAAGTCACAAAAAACAAAAACATTGCCATTTTTATTATTTTGAAAAAGTGGAAACAAAAATAGAAAGACAAAGATCTCAAAATTTGATTGCAAAACGTCCTTTATTTATGATAATCATTAAAACATGATGAGGCCCTACAATGAACCACTACGTCTTGGGCAGAACGTAGGGTTTTTCATGCAAAATGATAAAAACAAAGGAAAATTACTCTGTCTGAAGAGTAACTTGAACCACTTCTTCAGCCGTCCAATTATTGATAGACTCCCCTGGTGCACAAGGGCGGACCCAGATGTCCAAATCGTCATCACTACCACAGTCTTCCCCACCGGTTGCAAACACATCTCCATGATTCATCAGCCCAGCGCTGGTAAAGGTGCTCGGACCCACACTCTGTTCTGCCTGAAGAGGCTCATAACCGATTCCAAACTTGTCTTCCTTGATAGGCAAGTCAACCATCTTGCCCCAGCCCTCAGCTTTACCGGAGTCAACCACCTCCTTAGCTTGCTTGTAGGATGCAATCGAAGCACCTGGCTTCCTCTGATCAGCATAAGCTACCTTCTCAAGCGCCACAGTCTCAAATGCCTGGCACAGTGTTTCGTGGATCTCGCCATCTACCTCGACATACTTGAACGAGGATAGGTGACTCACCAGAATTTCTTCTTCGCCACATACGGTCACAATCTGACCGTTCCAGACATATTTGAGTTTTTGATGGAGAGTCGATGAGACTGCCCCTGCTGCGTGTATCCACGGATGCCCCAACAAACAGCTATAGGCGGGCTGAATGTCCATCACATAGAAGATTATATCAAATACTTCCGGACCTATCTTCACCGGCAAGGTAACTTCACCAAACACATAACGTTTGGATCCGTCAAATGCGCGCACAATAAGGTCACTGGGAGTGAGCACAACTCCTTCAACATCAATCTTCTTCAGAATTTGCTTTGGTAGGACATTCAGGGACGACCCGGTGTCTACCAGCACGTGAGACAGAACAGCACCCTTGCACTCCATAGTGATGTGCAAGGCTTTGTTATGATTACGACCCTCAGGCGTCAAGTCCAGGTCAGTGAAACCTACACCATGCCTGGTGCTCACGTTGGCTAGCACACCCTCCAGTTGGTTGACAGAGATCTCTTGCGGTATGTATGCCATGTTTAACATCTTCAGCAAGGCATCACGATGTGCTTCTGAGCACAACAGCAAAGAGAGTATTGAAATCTTAGACGGAGTCTGGTTGAGCTGATCTACTATCTTGTAGTCACTCTTCTTGATGATCTTCATGAATTCCTCGACGTCCTTTTCAAATGAACCCTCAGCCTCCTTCTGAGCCGGTTCCTCGTCAATCACAACCTGTTTACCCTTAGCCCTAGCAGATGCCTCAGCATTAGCATCTCTCAATGGCTGAGGAGCAAACAGTCATCCACTCCGGGTAAAACCTCCTGGTCCCCCAACATTGTCCACCACAGGACTTGCAACCACAGGAGTTCTTACCGGTGCACTGATTGTCACAGGCGCTTGACTTGCTGGCCTAGTCTGATTATCAGCCCTCCGATTGCTGCGATAGGCATTGTCATACCTCCAAGGAACAACCCTACTATTCTCAACTTGTCTTCTGCTAGACGCCATGATAGTACTTGGAGCATTGATGGTTACTGGAGTGGAAATGGTAACTGGAGTACCATTTGCTGCAGATGAACCTACGACCCCTTGTCCTCGTCCTTCAGCCGGCTTGAAATAGATGGTGACTGTCGACACTGACCCATTATCTTTAGCAGCCCTACTGAACTGGAGACAACCCTCGTTAATCATCTTTTGAATTCCAGCCTTCAACTGGTCACACCCATTGACAGCTTCAACACAGCCCGAACAAACCTCATCACAGCCCGGGTAGGCACCCCCCTTCAACAGACGACCCTTTACTATCAATAGAGAAGTCTGAACATCATCAACATTATCCACTAGGTCCTCAGCTTCTCCCCCTTCAATATTGTTCACCTTATGCCCACCATGCTGAGGCATAGGATTGTTCACTACATTGGGTACCGGAGCAAAATTGATCGCCTTGGCATCGATCAAGTCTTGTACCTTGTGCTGGAGAACCCGACATCTCTCAGTATGGTGGCCTGGTGCCCCAGAATGAAAGTCACAGCGGACGTTCGCATCATACCCAGGCGGCAATACTGTTGGTGGAGCCATGGTACGCAATTCCACGAAACCCAATCTGAGCAACTCAGGCAAAAGCTCAGCATATGTCATGGGCAGCGGGTCAAATCTTCTATCAGGCTGCAACCTCTGCCTTGGCTGATAGGGACGTTGCTGTTGTTGTTGTTGTTGTTGTTGCGGTTGTTGAACCCTTTGTTGTTGTTGTTGACGAGGTTGAGGTGCGGGAATGGTCACTGCAGCAACCGGACGATATGGTTCTCTATTTACATTCCCTCTGTACGCATTCCCTCTGTGTTGTACAGCATTGGTCTCTCCTTCTCTACGGCGAGGTGCCCCAGAGAAGGGTTTCTTCGATGAAGAAGAACCCACATCTTGAATCCTACCGGCCTTGATCAGACTTTCGGTTCTCTCGCCACAGATGACGACATCGGAAAAACTTCCGAATGGGCAGCTTCCCATCCGGTCCATGAATACACCTTGAAGAGTGCTGATAAACATGTCGGTCAACTCCCTTTCCAGCATAGGGGGTTGAACTCTTGCAGCAAGCTCGCGCCATCTCTGGGCGTACTCTTTAAAGCTTTCGTTGTTTTTCTGACACAAACTCTGCAGTTGAGTCCGGGTCGGAGCCATATCCATATTATGCTTGTACTGTCTGAGGAAAGCTTCACCCAAGTCCCTCCAGCATCTGATTGATTCTCTTTTTAACTCCATGTACCAATCCAAAGACGCCCCAGATAGGCTGTCTTGGAAAAAGTACATCCACATCTTCTCATCATCAGTGTATGCGGATATCTTTCTGTAGTATGCCTGCACATGGGTGCGAGGGCAGGAGGTACCGTTGTATTTGTCGAATGACGGTGCCTTGAACTTGTGCGGGATTCTCAGACCTTCAACTAATCCCATGTTTGTAACATCAAAACCGGGGGAGTTTTGACATTCCATAGCCCGGATTTTCTCAGCAAGGGCTTCAACTTTACGATCTCTCGCATCATTTCTTCCCAGAATATCTTCGTCTTCGCTGAGTAGAGTAAACATATCCTCATGTCTGTCAACAATCGGAATTCTGTTACGGGCCGGAGCATGGATGACTCTGGCATTAGCAGCATCTGGAGCAATTGGTTGACCGTCAACTCGGATACCCCTCAACTCTTCACCTACAGCATAGTTGTTGACGGGAATAGCAGCAGCAGGAGTGTCAGGAACTGGGTTTCCTTCTTGCAGAGGTGGATTGACCGGTGGCAATGTAGCTTCTTGCCTCTGAACCAGAGCTCGGAGTTCTTCTTGTCCTTGCGCAACCCCTTGCATCATGTGAATAAACTGGGCCATGTTAGCCCTCATCTCAGCTAACTCGGCTTGTACTTGATCCATATTCCGTTGATGGTTGAGTCTCGTTGAGTAGCGGTGCGGTCTTTGATCAGCTATCCTGCCTGAACACAGGAACCAAAGTGAGAAGACGGCACAAGAACACCTGTTATGCAAATGAGATGAGTATGATGTTAATGATGTGTATGATGCACATGATATGCTCATTTCTCAAGCATTCAAAGAGCCTGATCCATCCTCAAAAGATGGCAACCTGCAGCAACAAGGGAACAACAGATACAAGGAAAATGAGAACAACAGGGAAATACCAACAACCTTATCTATAAATAAGGGTAAAAAGGTCATACAACCAAGTCAACAACCATTCGATAAACAGAGTACAAACAAATGAATCCCATCCAACAAGCCTGGAGGTGATTCTCAACAACAAAGATCCAAAAGTCGGAGTACAAACAAATGAATCCCATCCAACAAGCCTGGAGGTGATTCTCAGCAAATACATCAAAGATACAAACTAAGACAGACGGTCTTCTGGAATGAGGGTCTTCAGGTAATGGCACTGGTCTATCAACAGTGTGCATTCTGAACATTCTGGTAGAGGGGTGATCTTCTCCTTCAATTGTCTTCTGAGCTCTAAGACCTCTCCTCCAAGATAGTCCTCTGATTTCCGTCTCAAGTCTACCTCCTTCTTCAACTGAACGTCTTTGTCTTTAAGTTGCTTCTCTAGGTCTCTGATCTTCTTCTGATAGTTGGCTTCTGCTCTCTGCAGCCTCAAACACTCCCTATGTTCTGCATCCAACATAGATTCCATCTCCTCATATGATCTCTTCTTGCTCCTTGCTCTGCTAGCATCCTCCCCTTGCACTTCCCTGAGTTGATGGGCCAAGTGCAACCTATCAGCTTTAGCTTTGTACAACTCCATCTGGGTGTCTTGCTCCTTCTCCCTCAACCGACGACTCTCCATCAGAGCTTGCTTATAGTGCTCAGCAGGCACACTATCAGCAAGGATCAAGGGTGGTTGCTCTTGCAACGGCTCCATCCTATCGTAGGGTAACAACAAAGTTTCCACTCTCTTCTTTACCCAATCAGTGTAATCGGGCATTGCAATGGCAAACTTCTTCCCTAAGACGGACCCATCCTTCACTCCAACAGATCTCCAGGCTCTTCCTATCTGCTCCAATCTAGTCGGGTCACTCTGCTTCTCAAAATACACACTTTCGGCTACTTCAGCCTCAAGCGGTCTTCCCTTCATTATAAACCCTAACTGATGGAGAGACAGAACTGGATTATAATTTATACACCCTTTGGTCCCCACGAGTGGTACGTTCCGGAATTCTCCACAGCTCATGATAACATTCCGCACGTCCATCCGGTACGACTGCCATCTGATGTCGTAGGAGGTAAGCGACATGACCCTCTGAGTCCACTTAAGAGTGCTCTGGGCATCCACAAAGGGTCCACTGACAGGCAGGAGTGACATAAACCATCTGAACAGGAGAGGTAGACAGCATCTGATAGCTCCACCCTTACCATGCCTACTGTGAATAGCATAGTAAGTGTCAGCTAAAAGAGTGGGGACTGGGTTCCCTCCGATGAAGATATTGATAGCTGTATGGTCAATAAAGTTGGGCATGCTTGGGAATAGGACGATCCCATAAATCATAGCAGCAAGCTGGGCATGAAAGACTTCCCAATTTCCCTTCTCTGCTTCATCTCTAGCAACTCTCAAAAGAAACTTCAATGGTAGACCCACAACTCCCCCACTGGGCTTCCAATTATCACGAACCTCCTTGACACTCATCCGGAGAGCTCTGGCAATAATTCTGAAGTCAACCTCTTTTGGTACGTCCAAGAAAGGAATCTGATGCTGAATCGGGACACCCAACAGGATAGAATACTCCTCGAGAGTAGGCGCCAACTGATAGTCTTGGAAGGTGAAACATCTGAGCTCCGGGTCATAGAACTGAAGAAGTGTCTGCAGAGGCACCGGATCAACTACTGTCTTCAATACCGTCAGGATGTCTCCATACTGCCCAGCAAAACTCTTTAGCTGATCACTAGTCACAAGGATACCCAACTCTATCAATGAAGTCAACGGCTCACGATGAAAGCTGTAGGAACAGGTCTTCCGCTTCGGCTCTGGGATTGTTGCCATCTCTATCAGTGAACCAAGCTCTGGAATGTACCTGAGAAATGATATGCATGCAGAGATTAGTTTCTTTTTTTTCTTTTTTTCTTTTTTTTGATTTTTTTTTTCTTTTCTTTTTTTTTTGATTGCGTATCTTTTGAAAAATAAATATGCTATGATGCAAATGATGCAGACTGGACTGGCTGGTTGTGCAATTCTGATCACAAGGTCGAAGCTTCAGTCTAAACTCGGAACCCAAATCCAACTTGAAACCCAAAGTCAACTGAGATAACTGTTGTCTGAACCCAAAGTCACCAACAGAACCAAAATTCACCAACGATACCTGTAATAATGAACCCTTCCCCACTCACGGGTGTCGTCTAGGCCAAGGTAAGGTCGAGAGAAACACAACATAAATAACCTTTCGCAGAATACCATCATATACACACCTGAAGTGTGCAACGACAATATCCCACCAGGGTCTGAACTGCTCGTGATATCGATGTTCCGCTAAGTGGCGCAATACCACCCGCTTCCCATGAATCACTCTATTCCTAATCATCCTAGATTTCACTCATGGTCTGGGTATTGGACCTTTTACCTCAAGTGACTCCCACCCCAACAAAGAAAAACAGACAACCAGCCAGGCAGATGAATAATGAATGAATGCAAACATAATTACAAACATAAATGCAAACAATAGACAATGAATGCGGACAGTAAATAATGAATGCAATAACAAAACAGCACAAAGCAACCAAAACCCTAACCTAGAGAGCGCTAGGAGAGACTCGCTTAGGGAAGACGGACCAGCACAGGTCAACTTCTCTATAGTCCCCAGCAGAGTCGCCAGCTGTCGCATTACGCGAAAAACCGGCGGGAAACAAGAACAACAGAGCCGCCACCGTGCGTTATTTATCCCAAAAGAGGGAAAGGAAACGCTCAGAGTAAACCTGGAAAAGACATGGTCTCGCGACCAAAGAGAATGGGTTCGGGAGTCGGTTATGCGAAGGGAAGGTATTAGAACCCCTACGCATCCGTCGTACTCGACGGGATCCACGCACAATAGGAAGGAAGATGGTTGCTAAAACACTGCTCAAATAAACAAACACACACTGGCTGAAAGAGAGACAAGGAACAAACAAGACTGAAACTGACTCGGCAGGACATCGCATCCTGGGCCTACTTAGTCTATCAAGCATAGACATCAGAGTCCAAGTAGTTCGGACTGGGGAAACGACACATGCTCGCTAGGATATCGCATCCTATGCATACGTATCTCCTTTGGACGAAGGAGAATCAGAGCATTCGTAGCTCGACTAACACGCACACAAACAAACACAGGCAAAGGCAAACGTGGAGCCTGAATGCCAATCACTGGACTTACATCAGCATCCGAACCAGAACACACACAAGGGGTGGTTAAGACACAAAGGGTTGAAAAAGAAAAAGGGCGGAAAAAGAAAAAAAGGCGCCCGGAGAGATCAGCTCATCTCCTGCCTACGTACCTCATCTGGTATGAGGATCAGGGCGACGTAGTTCCCCTACGCAGGGACAAAGGACTAGCCTAACCAGATAACAGAGGGAGACACAACTAGGGAGACTACGACTCGAGCCTAGATGTTATCATGCAAAATCGTCCCTAAGTTAAGGTTTCTAGCTAACTGGCACAGGGAGCCAGCCTATCCTAAACATAACTTGCACAGGAAGCAAGCCACACCTAACTTGCACAGGAAGCAAGTCTAAACTAAACATAACTTGCACAGGAAGCAAGTCAAACAAACACACAAGCACAAGTAGCACACACTATACCCAAACAAGGGGCTCACACAAGGGTTAGGCATTGAAGCCAACTGGAATAAGGTTAAAGGTGCTCTTAACCTTGCCATTGAGGGGCTAAGGTGAAGCAGATGAAAGGAGATGAGGGGTGTGCCTCATTGCTCTTATCCCTGGCCAGGGAGAGCATTTGAATATCAGAAGGTGTGGGAGTTCAGAAAGTAGGAACTCTATCCACAAATTAGACTCTATAGATCTTGGGTTTTTACTCACTATGCATCAACACAGGTAGTGTGAGCAAGGTGAGTGACACACAGACTAGCAGGGGATAGATTGCATATCCCTTGGGTTCTGCCAATTGCCTCTTCACTTAGGAGGTCTTTGAATATGTACAGGGACAATTTTAAACAATCACAAACATTGCCTCTTAAGGAGGACTTCAGACAGTTGCCTGGCCAAGTAACAGGCCAGGTCTTCCAGACTACATGAAGATGAGAAAGTATACCTCAATGCAAATTGCTTATCAAGCAAATCAAAGCAAAGTTCACAAGGAACTAAAAGCAACTAAAAGTACCTGAAATCAGTCAAGCACAGTTAGTATACAAGTCAAAGTTAAATCAGAATGAAACAAAGGTTAACAGTCAACACAAGTAGATAAGTGTGCAATGCACAAGGTTCAAGGCATGTGAGCTAAGCAACCTACAAAACAAATAGATTAGTCATGATAAACAAGCACACTCAATCAATTTGTATTGGTCTCATTGGGTAATTGTTGCTTAACCTGAAAAAATGAGCTCAAACATGAGTAACAGGACCACTAGGACAAGCCTAGGGTCAAAAGGGGATGAGAAAGTCAAAACAGAAAATGGTAAGTGTCCAAAATCAAATTCAAACAATCAAAAAACAAACCCAATTGGTTCCACAATCATATCAATCATCATCATCATTTTATAAGCAAAAGAAGTCAAAGCATGGCATATGGAAGCTCATAGAAGTCAACAACACGACTTAACTCAAAACCAATCTCAAACATTTCCAAAAATCATCAAATAAATCATGGTCAAACATAGTCCATAGCATGATATTCATGTCAAATTTCAACTCATTTGGACAAGTAGAAGGTGGTCAATGAAAATCAGAAAGGCAAGGCACTTCCAAACATGCTCAAAGAAGTCAACCAAACATGCATCAACTTGAAAAAATCATAAATCAGTGATAGCATATGAGAAATGAATGGGATCAAAACCATGGCAAAGCTTAAGATGTCTATTAATCACATATCAAATTTCATGTCCATCCAATAAAGCATGAGAATTTCACAAATGAAATGGGAGCATGTGTCACAAAAAGTCAACATATGACCAAACAGGGGGGAAAAATCTCAAACAATTAGGAAATGCCACAAAAAATTCCAAGAAAAATCACATGTAAACCAGATATACATAAGTGAATTCATGCAAAAATTCAAAGCAATTTGAGGTCAAGAGGCATGGTATTGAAAATCATCAAGTTGCACATCAATGGTGTGACACAAATTGTCACACCCTACTTCAAAAAATCATAACTCTCAAACCAGAAATGAAAAATTCATAAACTCTAAACCAAAATCACCATGAATGTGTCTAGTTTAAGCACAAAAAATTTCAAAGCCATTGGATAATGCATCATCATTTCACAAATGTTTTGGCAAAGTGTACAAGAAATGGTCACATGAACAAAACCCTAGCATCATTTAAAATTCATTCATCCAAAAATTCTGGAAAAAACATGATTAAATACTAGAGATCCAGATGAACAATTAGCAAAAATTCTCATGAAATTTGGATTAGCAATGAATGAGATATGATTTTTGTAAGGGGAGCACAAAATTGAAATGAAAATTGAAGAAATAAATGAAATAAACATTATTTAGTGGTTAATTGGTCACGGAGTGGCATACTTGTAATTACATGTGAAGCTTAGTTAAACGCAGCGCATTAGCCATGGAAACGAAATGTTGTGATTGGTCAGTGGAATGGAACAGTGACAAATTCATGCAAAGCAAAGTTTCACGCGAGTTCTGGGCAAACATGAGGAACTAGGGTTTCTACAGTAAACCTTCATCATCTTCAACAATCGAAAAATAATTTTGTGCCCAGAAATTGGAATTGAGTATACCATTATGACCAGCAAACAACACACATGCATAATCCAAACTCCATTTTCACTAAATCAACTTATCATGGAAGATTCAAGCAAAAACATATATGAACACCAAACTTCAGATCAACATATCTTTGCAAATACTCAACCATTTTGCACGATTAAAAGCTCATTAGAATCAGCAAAGTAAGATCTATCATAAGCATGGCATGATTTGGAAAAACAATGGGGTCGAAAACTCACTTGATTTGAAGCACAGTTGAGATGCAGTGATGATTTGGTGCCAAATGCTCGAAATAGTGGTTGCTTCAAGCTTCAAATGATGAATGGAGGAAAGACTTTAGCTCAGGAATGCTTGGTTTTGCTCAAATCAAACTCTGCCATTGATGGAGCTCTGATGAAACAGCAACATGGAACGGCTTTACAGTTGGTGTTCAAGGCTTGCAAAGGCTTAACAGAAGTTGGTGGATAATGGCAAAACAAACCAGGCTCGATTTCTTTTAGGTTTCTTAGCAGACAGTTCAAATGGATGGAAAATGAGAATTTGAGAGAGAGTGATTTTCTGTTTTGGAATTGTGACTGCTAGGGTTTGATTTTGCAGAAAATGAACATATATACTGCTATTTAGTGTTGGCTAATGGAATGTTAATCACAATTAACTTAAATGAAGTGTTTTTAGTCATTTGCTAAAATCCAACCATTTGCAAGGAGGTGCATGAAAGTGCACGAAATTGGGCTTGTAACATGTCCAAAATACAATTTGTGATCAATTCCAATTGGTAAAAGTGGTTAAAAATGCTTACTTTAAAAACTCATTTTTTCACTACACTTGAAATTAATTCATGCAAGTTCAAAAATGCCATTTTGATTGGTGATGTTTTGGTGAATGATGATGACATTTTTGGAAAGAGGGGATCAAATGTGACTTGTTGCAAAAAACCCCACCCAATTTGGCCAAATGGTTTGAGAGATATGGCCTTTTGAAGTTCAAAAATTTCAGAAAATGATTTGATCATAACTTGCCAACCATACATGGGAATTGAGTGTTCTTGGACTTTTTGGAAATGGGAGAACAAGATATTCAACTTTCATGTTGGGCAAAAATTCATTTGAAGCTTGTATCATGATGTAAGTTTAGGATCAAGAAGTTTCCATTTTTGGCAAATTTCAATTACAGGTCAAGTTTCTATTTTTGGAAATTTCTTGTCTGGCTTCAAATTCTTCCATGATGATGTTTGACATGTTATATGAGGCCTATATGGACATGAAGGAACCCTTTCAAACCAATTCCCACCTTGAAATCCATAAAATCAAGCCCAGTTGACCAAGGTTGACTTTTTAGGGTTTCTGGTAAACTGTGCATTGACTGATGACTTCTGAACATCCAATCCTTGACCAAAACACTTCAAGAGGACCCCTAGGTCATGTGAACATGTTGGGACAACCCTAGGGCCTTGGCTCAATGAAAAATTGTACTTGCTTGCTTGACTGACTGATCTCCTGACCAGTTTGACCTAATTCTTCTGAATGGCTTGCACTTGAGGCAAAGGGACAATGCAATGCTATGCAGTGGACCATGTTATGTTATGACCTAATATGAGAATGTATGTACAATGATAGGTGCAAATTTGAGGTGCTACAGCTGGTTAAAGTGAACATATCAAGGATAAACTCTGCAAGGGGAAAGAAAAGTAGGATTTACAACTACCGTTTTAGTGGGTAGAATACCACAAAGAGAAGGAAACCTGTTATCGGCTAGGATGAACATATAAAGGATTAACTCTCTGGGGAACAAAGTAGGGATTATAACTACCTTTTTACTGGGTAGAATACCAAAGATGAAAGTATCAGTCATCTGTTAGGATGAACATATCAAGGATAAACTCAAAGAGGGGAAGAAAATATCTGTCATCGATTAGGATGAACATATCAAGGATTAACTCTCTGGGGAACAAAGTAGGGATTACAACTACCTTTTTACTTGGTAGAATACCAAAGATGAGAGTATCTGTCATCGGTTAGGATGAACATATCAAGGATAAACTCAAACAGGGGAAGAAAATATCCGTCATCAGTTAGGATGAACATATCAAGGATATACTTCTTGGGGAAACATAAAAATGATTCCGCTGGGGACTCCAATGGAGAGAAAACAGGGGTACTTTTGTCGGGTATTGGGCAAGAAGTAACAAACTGCAAACCAAGAATAATATTACCAGTTACTGGGTAATACACTCTTAGGGGACCCAAAACATCTATCTAGGTAGGATCTAGAAAGAAACGGTCAATCAAGACTCGACCCAATGAGGATATAACTCAAGGGGAGTGGTTCCATCCAGATAATCAACTGGGGAGGAAACTGAAATACTAATCATCCATGAGTAAACAACTCAGTGGGGAAAGGAGAAAGGTTAAAATCTTTCTGCTTAGGGGGCTGACACTCTATATTTGAGGGAGGACAAACGCCAAACTCGTATGGGGATAAAGTACCGCCATAATAAAGAATAAGAATCACAAGAATGAGTCAACAAGTGTGATGATGCAACCATGAAATTATATGAGTGTATATGTATATATGATGATTATGCTGACAAAACGATCGCAAAGGATACAAGGGTATCGTAGAATTGAATCATCGATACAATTCTCGATCAATCCACAAAAGAGGGAGACAACTGCTAGAGAATATATAAATCAACATCCCAAAGGCTCAACCCTAGCTAGGGAAAGAGGAGATCTGCCGAGGGAAAATCGTTATCGAGTCTGTGGGGAATTTTAGGTCAATACATATCAAATGGGAGACAACCATGCAGAGGATAAACACAAACAACTACTCAGAAACCAGGAGGAAACTCTGACTAGGAGCAAATCTGATGGCGATTGACGGGGAGACCAACGTTCTGTCGAAATCACGCAAATTGCCGTAACGAAACATCCACACTCAGCTGGGAATAAATTCGGCTGGGGATAAAGGAGAATCACTTGTCCAAACACCGGGTACTAATCATGATAACGCGGATGAAAGAAACATTGCGCCTACTGCTTGGGGAGAACCGATAATGCTCCACACTTAGGGCTTACTGCTTTCGAACCACTGTTGATATTCTTCTTTAAATGAAATCGATTGCTTAAAATTCATGCTTTTATATGTTTAAGAAAAATGATTTTGATTAAAACTTTAATTTTCAAAAATGATCATAATAAAATTAAAAACTATTTGGCTGAAATAAATAAGAGTAGAAACAATTAGGTAAAATCTCTACTTTATTTAATAGAATGGTAGCTTGTAAATGACAAGACTCCATAGATCTTTACAAAGTTGAAAATGGTAATTTACATGGAAAAACGGTACATTGAATACAAATGACCACTAATCCTTCTACCAACTCTTGATGTCCACTGTGCTTTTGGCCGCTATTGGGGATAATGCATCACTGTCGACCGTTGTGCTCAACAGAGTCTCCAAATCTGAAGATCATCAGGATGCAATTACCTGCCATAATCCCTAATTTTTGCATAAATTGCCCCAAGATGGGGTACTCAATTTATCGGGATAACTCTTTTCTATTTTATGTCTCTAACTTTTGCCTGGATCACCCTTTCAGGTTTTCAATCCACCGAGACACTCATTTTTGCCTAAGTCGTCCTTTCAGGTTTTCAACTTAGTGAGTTGTTCTTTTCTTTTCAAGCAAAGTATTTATTGATTGCATCAGTGTTCACAGGACGAGTGAACTCTTCACCATCCATAGTTGTAAGAATCAACGCACCGCCTAAAAAGGCTCTCTTGACAACATATGGGCCTTCATAATTAGGAGTCCATTTTCCCCTAGAATCTGGTTTGAAAGACAAAATCTTCTTGAGCATAAGGTCACCTTCTTTGAACATGTGAGGTCTGACCTTCTTGTCAAAAGCTTTCTTCATTCTCTGCTGATATAACTGACAATGACACATGGCAGTTACCTCTTATCCCCTATCAAATTCAGCTGATCAAACCTGGTTTGACACCATTCAACCTCAGTCAACTTGGCTTCCATGAGCACACGCAATGAAGGGATCTCAACCTCTACGGGGAGTACTGCTTCCATGCCATAAACAAGTGAGAAAGGGGTTGCCCCTATTGAAGTGCGTATGGATGTACGATACCCGTGCAAAGCAAATGGGAACATCTCATGCCAATCCTTATATATTACAACCATCTTCTGAATAATCTTCTTGATGTTCTTGTTTGCAACTTCAACAACCCCATTCATCTTAGGTCTGTAGGTAGAAGAATTATGATGCGCAATCTTGAAGTATATACAAAGAGCTTCCACCATAGTAACCTGCTCGCAACATCTTCTTTGCCATTGCATGTCCATTGAGATGAGTACCAAAGGAACTTTCATGGACTTCTGTCATCAATAGGTCTGCTTCGTGTCTATCCATGCATCTGAGCAAAACCATATCGAAGTTTCTCTTATACAACACATCACCATTCAGGTAGAAATTGCCGACTAATCTCCTCAAAGTTTTCTTATCTTTCAAAGATGCCCCAGACAGGTAAATTCGACTTTGGAGGAAATATTTGATGTCGTAATACCACGGCTTCTCGTCTTTGACCTCTTCAACAGCAAACACATGAGTTGGCCTATCAAGACGCATTACAGTCAAATTGGGGACCTCATTCCAATACTTTACCATAATCATCGATGCCAACGTTGCAAGATCATCTGCCATCCGGTTTTCATCTAGAGCGATATGATGAAACTCAACCTTTGTAAAGAAAGTTGAAATCCTCCTCACGTAATCTCTATATGGTATCAAACCGGGTTGATTTGTCTCCCATTCACCTTTGATCTGATTCATAACCAAAGCTGAATCTCCATAGACGTCTAAATACTTGATTCTGATATCAATGGCCTCTTCAAGCCCCATAATGCAAGCTTCATACTCCGCCATATTGTTTGTACACTTGAAAGTCAATCTAGCTGTAAATGGAAAGTGTGTGCCTTGAGGAGTAATGATCACTTCCCCAATGCCATTACCATACTGATTAACAACTCCATCAAATACCATGCCCCAACAGGAACCAGGTTCTGGCCCTTCTTCAAGCAATGGTTCATCATAATCTTTCATTTTCAAGTACAAGATCTCTTCATCAGGAAAATCATATTGCACTGATTGGTAATCTTCAATCGGTTGGTGAGCCAAATGGTCAGCCAAGATACTACCTTTGATTGCTTTCTGAGATCGGTATTCAATATCATACTCTGATAACAACATCTGCCAATGGGCAATCCTTCCAGTTAACGCAGACTTCTCAAATATATACTTGATTGGATCCATTTTGGATATCAACCAAGTGGTATGATTCAACATATATTGACGCAGATGCTTAGCAGCCCAAGCCAATGCGGAACAAGTCTTTCTAGCATAGAATACCGAGTCTCACAGTCGGTGAATTTCTTACTGAGGTAGTAAATTGAAAATTCTTTCTTTCCAGTCTCATCTAGCTGGCCAAGAACACAACCCATACTATCTTCAAGCACAGTCAAATACATGATCAACGATCTTCCTTCAACAGGCGGAGACAAAATCGGAGGTTCAAGCAGATATTCTTTGATACTTTTAAAAGCTTTGTGCCAATCTTCGGGCAAATCACAAGACTGATCTTTCCGAAGAAGCTTGAATATAGGGACACATGTGGCAGTCATGTGTGAAATGAATCTTGAGATATAATTCAAGCGGCCGAGAAAACCTCTGACTTGCTTCTCAGTTTTGGGCGCAGGCAACTCTTGTATTGCTTTGACCTTGGCAGGATCAACTTCAATACCCTTCTCGCTGACAATAAATCCCAACAACTTACCAGAACGAACACCAAAAGTACACTTATTGTGATTCAAGCGGAGTTTATACTTTCTCAAATGCTGGAATAACTTCAACAAATGCTCGACATGTTCCTCTTCATCAATAGATTTAGCAATCATATCATTAACATATACTTCAATCTCTTTATGCATCATATCATGAAAAAGAGTAGTCATTGCTCTCTGGTAAGTTGCACCAACATTCTTTAAACCGAAAGGCATCACTCTATAACAGAATGTTTCCCAAGGTGTAATGGATGTGGTCTTCTCCATATCTTCAGGTGCCATCTTGATCTGATTATATCCGGAAAATCCATCCATAAACGAAAAGACTTTGAATTTAGCAGTATTGTCTACCAACATATCAATGCGTGGCAGAGGGAAATCATCTTTCAGACTGGCTTTATTTAAATCTCTATAATCAACACACATGCGAACTTTTCCATCCTTCTTCGGCACAGGCACAATATTGGCCACCCATTGTGGATACTCAACGATCACAAGGAAACCGATGTAAATCTACTTTTGCACTTCTTCTTTGATTTTCACTGCCATATTAGGATGAGTTCTTCTCAACTTCTACTTGACTAGCGGGCATTCTGGCTTCAATTCCAATCTATGCTCCACTATCTCATAATCCAAACCAAGCATGTCTTTATAGGATCAAGCAAACACATCTGAATACTCTCGGAAAAGATAAATCAACCCCTTCTTAACATCTGGACACAGTCGAGACCCAATCTTGACTTCCTTCACATCATCTTCGGAACCCAAGTTGACTAGCTGAATCTGCTCTTTGAATGGCTGAATGGCTTTTCCTTCATGCTCAAGAAGATGAGACAATTCATCACTCACTTCTTCATCACTTTACTCCTCATCCTCAAACACAGGGAGTTCAAACTTTGGAGAAGGAGAAGGATCATTGTATTCAATGGGGTTAAAAACCAACCTGCATAATTATTTGATATTTTGATTTTAGAGAAGTGAATTGTGACCAAATATTATACATATGGACAATTATATTGTTTATTTATGTTTTTTGTGATTACCATTTTCAGTATAAAGCAAAAAGTAAAAACAGAACATCATAGATGTGGATGAATAAAATTATATTTTATTGATGATCAAATTTGAAAATGCCAAACAATGTTCACTTCTCTCTTTGGCATAGGAGAAGGATTTTTGAAAACAAATAAGAGCAATTAGTTAGATCGATGCATAATAAAAGGAATATCAATAGCAGTCCAATTGTTGCAAGCCTTTCCATGCGTCATAAAATTGGTGTAGTCTTCCTCTTCGTCGTCCTCTAGCACAACATCTAAGTGTTGGTCATTGCCATGAATGAACCCTCCGCTACGGAAGCTGAGTTGCATACCCTATGATCTAATAGTTAACCTTGTGTCGCATCCGCGAAAAAACAACCGGCGGGCTAAAACAAAAACAAACAGAGCCGCCACTACGCGTTATTTATCCCAAAATAGGGAAAGGAAACGCTCAGAGAAATCTGGAAAAAGCATGGTCTCACGACCAAAGAGAAAGGGTAAGGGAGTCGGTTACGCAAGGGGAAGGTATTAGCACCCCTCTCGTCCGTCGTACTCGACGGGATCCACGTTCTAAAAGAAAAGAAAAGGTTGCTAAAACATCACACACACACAGGGAACGCAGGTGAGGTTAAGAGGAAGGGGGCTCGCTAGGACATCGCATCCTATGCCTACATATCTCGTCTGGAGCGAGAATCAGAGCTGCTGTAGTTCGGCTTACGCACGCCAAACAACACAAACACACAAACAGGCAAACAGGGAACCTGACAACCACTCGATGGAATTACGTCAGCTTCCGAACCAAACAACCCACACTGGAACCCGAATGCCACTAGATGGACTTATATCAGCTTCCAAGCACACAACAAGAACAAACAAACAACAAGTTGCTAAGGAGTCGGGAACTCGAGCCTAGCAATTGTCAGACAAACACACACAAAAAGAAAAAAAAGTGCCCGGAGAGATCTCGCACGACCTCCTGCCTACATACCTCGTCTGGAACGAGGATCAGGGCGATGTAGTTCCCCTGAAAGGGAAAGAAACTCTAACCAGAGACAAAGGGGAGACACACTACTAGGGAGCTGTACTCGAGCCTAGTGTTATCATGCATCATTGCCCTATGTTATGGTTTCTACCTACTTGCACAACAGCAAGCTAATCCTATCCAGGAAAACAAGCATGCAAGCATTAACAAAACAAAACAAGCATTTCAAGCAAATATTCACATAGCACACATTATATCCAGTCAAGTGGGCTCAAACAAAGGGTTAGACTGTCGAGGCAAGTCACCTGTACAAGGGTAGTGTTAGCTCTTAACCTTGCCATTGAGGGGCTAAGGTGAAGCAGATGAAAGGTTAGTGAAGATTAGACTTCACAGCTCTTATCCCTGGCCAGGGAGAGCTTCAGACAAAGGAGCGTGGGTTCAGAAAGATGGAACCCTTCTACGCTCAAAGACTCTGACACAACTGTACAAAGTACAAGATCTTGGGTTTGTGTCCCAATGCATCAACACAGTTGTGTGAGCAGAGGGACGACTCAACAGAATAGTGGGAGATAGATTGCATATCTCTTTGATCCACCAATTGCCTTAATCAAGGTCTTTACCTGCTTGGCACAAAAGTAAACAAGCACAAACATCGCCTCTTAAGGAGGACTTCAGACAGTTGCCTGGCCAAGTAACAGGCCAGGTCTTCCAGACTACATGGAGAATAGAAATTCTACCTCAATTGGTTTAAAAACCAAGAAACAGCAAGCAAGTTCTCAAGGAACTGTAAGCAACTTAAGTATCATCAGTACTCAGACAAACCAACAGTAAACAGCAAAAGTCAAACAGTCAATTTGTACAGTCAACACAAGTTAATGCACATAAGTGCAAGCCATGAGCTCAAACTCAAGCATCAATCCCTACAACATAAAATCAATGTTAGTTGACAACATCAAACAAACTCAATTTACAACTTGAATTTTTCTCCTTAAGCCTTTTGCACTTTTAACCTGAAAATCCAAACCAAACATGAGAAACAAGACCACTAGGCCAAGCCTAGGGTCCAAAGGAGATAAAAAAATCAAAACAGCAAGTGAAAATTATCCAAAATCACATTCAAACCCAACAAAAGCAAATGCAATTGGTCCCATGCTCATATCAATCACCATTATCATTTCATGCACAATTTAGCATCAATCATGCAATTTGCAACTTCAAATGACCAAACAGAACTATCTCAATCAAAAGCATACCAAAACATTTCAATTAATTCCACAAAAATTCACACCTAAAGAGGACACATTCAATGGGTAGCATGTCAAATTTCAGCTCAATTGGACAAAAGGAAGTAGGTCAATGAAAATCAAGAAGTTCAGACAATTTTTAACAAGCCAACACAAGGCATCCAAACAAGCATCAACTTCCATAAATCATAAAACAGTGACAACAATTAAGAAATGAATGGGATCAAAACCACAATGACCTATAATGTATCTACAATCCACATGTCAAATTTCATCTTCATCCAATACACCATGAGAATTTCACAAGCAAAATGCCAACATATGTCACACAATGTCACACAATGACCACACAGGGAAGAAAATTATCAATCAATTAGAAAATGCCATCAAAAATTCCAGAAAAATTCACATGTAATCCTGACATACAAATGTTCATCCATGCAAAATTTCAACTCAAATCAACATCCCTAAGCATTTTAAATAAAATCATGAAGTTGACCTAGCTTGGTGTGACACAAATTGTCACACCTCTAATCAAAAATTCATATCTCTTCAACCAAGTATCCAAAAATCACAATCTATACATCAAAATCTCCAGGCATGAGTCAAGAATCAGCACAAAAAATTTCAATCATTTCTTTGAAGGCATCATCATTTCATAAGAGATATGGCATGGTATATACAAATGTGACACATCAAACAAACCCTAGGCATTTTAATTTTCTACACATGCAAAAAATTTACAAAAATCATGATTAAATTCTACACATCATAAGGATCATCATGAAAAAAATCTCACCAAAATTGGATAAAAAATGAGTTCTCTATGAATTTTTGAAGTTCATGTAATCAAATGAAATAAAATAAGAAAAAAGAAATGAAATAACGATTTAATTATGCTGATAATGGCACGGTGGTAATTTTCAACAACATAACCAAAACGGCACCGTCTTCATTTATGTGGTGGCACGTTGTGAGTGGCTGTAGGATGGCGGTAAACAGAATTCAAAACAGAAAGCCAAAGCATATGGATCAAACGCGAGCATAAAGGTGTTCTTCACCAAAACATCACCAGATTTCCAGAAAAATGAAGAACAACAAAACTCAACCAAAATGCACAAACTTATAGTCAAAAGAACCGTCTCTCAACAAGGATTATGAATATGCAAATAATTTCTTCTAACTCTCAACATTCAGCACGGATCGAACAAAAATAGAAACGAACATCAACCTTCAAATCGATACATCTCTCTCTACACTTAACCAAATAAAAAACTATGCATATCAGGTTAATCTACATTGAACGATCTACAAAAGCCATGCCTCAATTCACACAATAGAGGAATTCGAAAAAATCACCTTATGATGAAGCAGTGATGAATCTTGATGTTTCCACGTGTAATTCACCAAAACAGAAGTAGTACAACAATGAGGAAGGTGAATGGAGAAGCTAGCTTGGCTCAAGGATGCTCCAATTGCAAGAATGAAGAAATTTCCATTGATGTGCAAGCTTTGGACAGTTGAGATTCTTGATGCTTTTGCCACGGATTTGTCAAAACAGATGTGGATTAAGGCTTGTAGAAGATGAACCAAAGAAGAATCATTCGATTTGATGAAGAAATGATGAAGAATTGTTGAAAAAAGTGATGAAGTTCTTGAGAGAATTTGAGAGGTTTTGGTGAAATTCAGTTACAGATCTTGGTGAATGTGATTGTCATTAGCAAATTCTGTTATGCTTAACAATATATACCAATGCTAATCCCTTTCTTAATCTCAATTATCAAAATTTGAAGTGATTAGTGCTAATTGCATTTTCAATGAAAGTCCAAAAATGACCTTCTCCAATTATGCACCATGACAGCTCATGACAGTTCACACAAGTCACATTTTGCATTTGGAGTGTGTTGGCATTGGTCTCATGTCCAAATTTCAAGTATTTCTCAAAATCACATGTTCACACCAAAAATGCACTTAAATCCACTTGAAATTTGACTTTTTTCCTTGACCATTTTTGATGAATTTGGATCATACATCATGAAAGTACATGTGAAATGGGGTTTGCTCACAAAAAGATCACCCAAATTGGACATTCCATGTGAAAGTTATGCCACTTTGATTATAGGCCTTTTTGGAAAATGAATGGACCATAACTTGCCAACAATACATGGGAATTTCAAGTTCTTGGACTTTTTGGAAAGGTGAGAGCAAGATCTACAACTTTCATGTTGGACAAATTTTCATTTGAATCTTTTTTGGACATGTAATTTTGTGGTGAAAAACTTTCCATTTTTGGAAACTTCCATTACAAGTCACTTTCTATTTTTGGCAATTTTTCTCCTGACTTTATTTTCTTCATTCTTGAGCTTTGACATGTCAAATGAAACTTGTTTCAACATGAATGAAGTGTATCCAACTCTCTCCCACCTCCAAATCCATAAAATCAAACACAGTTGACCACAATTGACTTTTTCAACTGATAGATGAATTTGGCAGTGCACTGATCAAATTGAGCCCCAATCCTCTGATGAAATGGCTCAAGGATGAAACCCTAGCCTCCATAAACTCAATATAATCATATGATGATCCCCATATCCAATGTAGACTTCATCTCCTTCACAAACCCTGATTGGCCCAATGCAACTGATTAGGGTTGACCAGTGGTCAAAACCCTAATCTCAAGACATCTGATCAATCTTCTGAATCTCTTGGATGATATCAAAACCATGATGATGATGATGTATCACTTCAACCAAGATGTAGATCAATCTCCTTGAGAACTATGAAACCCTAATTTGAACCACCCTCAGACAGTTAGTGATCCAGTCCAATAGAACCCTAGCTTGCATCATGAACCTCTTCATCTTCTGATCAAGACTTATGAGGATGACTTGCACAATGTAACCACATGATATGCAATATGCAATTCCTAATGACCTAAAAATGATATGCAATATGTTAAACTAGTCCCAAGAGAGGAGGGCAAATTTTGAGGTGTTACACCTTGTTGAAAACCCAGACCGGTCCTACTCTTGTTATCGGTGACCACTAACACTCGCCCCCACTGGTCAACAATTCCTTCTTCAACAATCTTCCTTGCATATTTCAATGAGGACATGGGTGCCCCAATTATCTTCTTAGCAACAATAGATAAGGCTTGGAATAGAGTTCCAACCTCATCCTCAACTTCAACATAAGAGAAAGATGGCAGGTGGCTAACCAGCAACGTCTTCTCCCAGCCAACAATGACTAATTTTCCGTTCTTGACGAATTTGGGTTTTTGATGCAATATGGAGGTAACAACTCCCACCTCGTGGATCCATGGTCTTCCTAATAGACAATTGTAGGCCGGATGGATATTCATTACTTGAAAAGTAATCTCGAAGTCACTTGGACCTATCTTCACTAGAAGGTCCACTTCACCAATCGCTGTTTTGTGTGAACCATCAAAATCTTTGACGATCACAGCACTATATCTCATAGGCGCTCCTTGATATGATAACTTTGATAATGTTGACTTCGGCAGCATGTTCAACGAGGATCCGGTGTCAACAAGCACGTTAGATAAAGCATCATCTTTGCAATTCATGGAGATATGCAAAGCCAAGTTATGATTCCTACCCTCCTCAGGGAGTTCTTCATCATAAAAACTGCTATTGTTGCAGGAAGTGATGTTAGACACAATATGATCAAACTGATCCATCATAACATCATGTTCTACGAAAGCTTGCGCTAGAACTCTTTGAAGTGCTTCTCTGTGCACTTCTGAATTCATAAGCAGAGACAATACTGAAATCTTCGAGGGGGTTTGGAGCAGCTGCTCCACCAAATTAAACTCTCTCTTCTTTATCAGTCGAAGTAAATCATCATCATCGTTAGTCTTCAAATTGCTGGATTCACCAGACTGACGCTTTGAAGCATTAACTAGATCTACTGCAGGCACTTCCACCTTCTTACTAACTAAACCATCTTCTACATCTTTTGGGAACACCGACCCAAACACTCGACCACTGAGGGTCACCTTGGTAACATCAACAATGCTCACGACATAATTGGTCGTAGGTAATGGAACCTCTTGACCATCCTTCACCATAGTTGCATTATAATGATAAGGAATAGCCTTATCGGATGCGTATGAGACTGGACCTGCCAACCATATGAACAATGGAGATACCGATCTTTGGATGATATTGTTACTGTTGCTACTATCATACTAAATCACCACTCTCTCGGGATTCTTAAACACGGGAACAATTACATTGACATCATCATCTCTGTGTCGAGATTGAACAATCTGAATCATACCCTCATCTATCAACCGCTGGATGTCTCTTTTCACAATCTCACAACCCCTTGAATTAACACTGCAGATAACACAACCATCATGGTCATGCTCACAATCACTAACCAAGCAAATGTCCTTGTGCATCGTCACCAAGGACCTTCTTATGAAGCGTACATCAAATACCTTGAACTCCCCTGGACAACCGTCCACCATATTAACAGATGAATTTCCATGGGCGGGCAGTGGGTTTGCTTTCACGTTGGGTGCACGGTCCTCAAAGGACACCATTCCATTTTTCACTAGCTTCTGAACTTCATATTTGAGTAGATAATAGTTTTCAATTTCATGTCTGGGTGCTCCTTGATGAAAATCAGAGCGGATATCTAGTTTGTACCACCATGGAAGTGGTTCAGGTATTTGCGGAGGATTTCTTGGTTGAAGTAGGTTCTTGAGAACCAACAATGGGTAAAGCTCTGTGTATGTCATCAGAATTGGTTCGAAAGGTACCTTCTTCCTCTCAAAATTTTGTTGTTGATGATTGTTGGTATTGTTGTTGTGGTAGGTGTTTGTTCGTTTCTATGGTTGTTGTTGTTGACGTTGTTGTTGTTGAACTGGTGCTAATTGACTTGCTAAAAATACAGGAATTACGGAAGATACTTGATGATGATTTTGAAGGGATGGTTGAATTTTTATAATCTGAGGCCACCTCTGCCTCCCACTGGAAATTGCATTGGTTTCATTATCCTTCTTCTTTCCAAAACTCCTGCCGTATCTCTTTCTAGACGATACTTCCTCCTTAGACAACCGTCCTTCTCAGACACCTTCTTCTAGCCTCATCCCCATATTTACCATTTTGGTAAAGTCACTGGGGGCACTGGCGATCATCTTTTCATAATAAAATGAGCTAAGGGTCTTTAGGAAAATCTTGGTCATCTCCTTTTCTTCTAAAGGAGGGTTGATATGAGCAACGAGTTCTCTCCACCTCTGTGCATACTCCTTAAACGTCTCTTTGTCCTTCTGTGATAGTGATCTCAACTGATCTCGGTCGGGAGCCATATCAACGTTGTACTTGTACTGCTTTACAAATGCTCCCCCCAAGTCATTGAAATTGCGGATGCTCGCACTATCCAACCACATATACCATCTTAGCGCAACGCCGGTCAGACTGTCTTGAAAGTAGTGGATCAACAACTGATCGTTATCTGTTTGGGTAGACATTTTAAGGGCATACATCACCAAGTGACTGAGCGAACATGTGTTCCCTTTGTATTTTTTAAAGTCAGACACTTTGAATTTCACTCGAATCTTCACATTCGACACTAGACATAATTCAACAACACTTTTTCCAAATAGATCCTTACCTCTTAAGGTCTTCAATTCCTTACGCAGCTCAAGAAATTGATCTTTCATTTCATCCATTTTCTCATATACATCCGGGCCCTTAGATGGCTCAAGAAATTGATCTTTCATTTCATCCATTTACTAAATATTGTTTATCTTTTATTATTATTTTGCATATATGTTTTATTTAAATGTTAGTTAAATTAATTATTTGTTTAAATGTTTATTTTAATTAAATGTTTATTTATATCAAATGTTTATTTTGTCTAAAGTAAATGTTTATATTGTTTTTTATATTTGTTTATGTTGTTACTAACCGTTTCGTTTCAGTTTCAGCTCGATTAACTCCACTAACTATTCGTAATACTAACTATTCATAGCTAACTGTGTTGTAATAATTTACTTTCTCGCATTTTTTATGTTCTGTATTGTGTGTTTAATCGTATTGTTCACGTTTTATGTTAAAAAATCGAAAAATCCAAAAAAAGAGAAACCCGATGCGATTCCAACGGTCGCCGTTTAAGAAACCCTTTTCACACACTCACAAGCTTACTCTTGGGCTTCCTTATAATGAGCCCATTTATTTATTGTTTCCGGGTTTAGGCTCATTCAAATCTTTTGTCAGCTTTGGCTTTTCAGTTTAAAAAAACATTTTCAAAAGGACGTGTCAGTCTCGAAGCCTCCCGCCTAGGTCGAGCAAGAGATGGCAAGACACGCCAATCTAAAATCAACAAAACAGACTTTCCCCTTTTCTTTTGGGAGAACTACGTGGATTCTGATTTCTCCATTGCGCCTTGGAGATACGTAGGCATGAAGTCTACGACTTTATCGAGTCCAAAAGCAATAAAATCAAGTTCTTTTCTCATCTCCCCAATCAAACGATCAAAGCGAAAAAAGCAAAGCATTCACATAAACATAAGCAAAAAGGTTCCTGTGGAGTACCACAGATGTAGAGGGTGCTAATACCTTCCCTTTGCATAACCAACCCCCGAACCCGTAACTCTAAAGGGATTTATCGTTATTTTTCCCTTCCTCTTTTTGGATAAAATAAAAGACGGTGGCGACTCTTGCATTTAAAATATTTTTCAAACGGGTTAAGTTCAATCAATACTTAATCTCGTGAAAAATCCCGCCGCGACAGAATGGCGACTCTGCTGGGGAACAGTGATGTCTGACCTTTGAATGTAAATGAGAATTCAGGAGGAATCCTGTAATTCTTGAATTTGCTTAAAATGCAACACACTCTTCTTTACTACAAAACATTACTGAGGAGGAGACATATCCTTCTATTGAATGGACATAGAACAACAGGAGATTCCCTGTAGTTTCTGAATATCAACTTTCTTCACTCGCTGAGGGATGGAGACCTCTGTATTACTCCTGCTTGGGGAAATCAAAGCTTCCTTCTCATCCTCTGCTGGGGACATTGCTGATCCTTCCTTAATAAATTACTGGGGAAATACCTGTAGTAATCCCATAGGCCAAATCTGTAACTTAAAACCTGGATCAAAGTCTTCATGATCAATTAACCGGGGAGTCTTCATGCCCCAAGTGAAGGGAACAATCTTCTTGAAATATTTCTTGCATGATCTCTTGAGGAAAACTAGGAAGCAAAACTGGGGATATCCAGAATCACAACCTCTGCTGGAGAAATATTACTGCCAAGACACCTGTGGAGATTTTTTCATCATATACATATAAGGATAGTAACATGAACATGTCTAGTTGGAATCACATGATTTCAGAATTACTGGGACCACATGTCTCAATCCTTTTACTGATGTCCACAAATCAAAATAAATAATCTTTATATTTTTCAAAAACTGTTTTTAATTCAAAACTTTTGTTTCAAAACATATCTGTCAAAGTAAAAGAACTTTCGTAAATTGAAATAAAAATTAAGAGTGCCAAGAAATATAGAAAGGCTCAAATTGATTTGATAGGATGGTAATCAGCCAACAGCGTGATTCCATAGATCTTTACGAATTGGAAAATGGTAATTTCGTGGAAAAAGGGTACGTTGAACTACAATGACATCATTCTCTCTTCCACTTTTGAAACCTGTATTGCAGCCTTAAGAAAGTTGGAGAACTGTTGAAAATATTCTGATACTTCAATGATCTTGTCTCCGTTATGCAGTTACTTGCCTGAAATCCCTAACTTTTGCCTAGATTGCCCTTTCGGGTTTTCAATCTACCGGGATAATATTTTCTTTGTTTTTTATGTCTCTAATTTTTGCCTGGACCGCCCTTTCAGGTTTTCAGTCCACCGAGACGCTCATTTTTGCCTAAGCCGCCCTTTCGGGTTTTCAACTTAGCGAGCTGTTCTTTTCATTTTTTAGGCGAAGTATTTCTTGACTGCATCTGTATTCACGGGACGTGGAAGCTCTTCACCATCCATGTTTGTAAGAATTAAAGCACCGCCTGAGAAGGCTTTCTTGACAACATAGGGTCCTTCATAGTTAGAAGTCCACTTGCCCCTAGAATCATTGTGAAATAGTATCATCTTCTTGAGTACAAGGTCACCCTCTTTGAATTCTCTCGGCTTAACCTTCCTATCAAATGCCTGCTTCATTCTCTTTTGATATAACTGTCCATGGCACAAGGCAGTCATTCTTTTTTCTTCAATCAAATTCAACTGATCGTATCTGCTTTGACACCATTCAGCCTCTGACAACTGAGTTTCCATTAGTATCCTCATTGATGGAATTTCAACCTCCATCGGTAACACAGCTTCCATACCGTATACAAGTGAAAATGGGGTTGCCCCAGTTGAAGTACGGACTGATGTTCTATATCCGTGTAGTGCAAAAGGCAGCATTTCATGCCAATCTTTGTAGGTAACAACCATCTTTTGAATGATCTTCTTGATATTCTTATTTGCAGCTTCAACTGCCCCATTCATCTTGGACGGTAAGGAGAAGAGTTGTGATGCTCGATCCTGAAACTTTCACATAATTCATCCATCATTTTGTTGTTCAAATTGGAGCCATTGTCAGTGATGATCTTGTTTGGAATGCCATATCGGCAAATGAGATTATTTTTGATGAATCTGACCACCACTTGCTTTGTCACCTTTGCATACGAAGTTGCTTCCACCCATTTGGTGAAGTAATCAATTGCCACGAGAATGAAACGGTGTCCGTTGAAAGCTTTGGGTTCAATCATACCGATCATGTCAATGCCCCACATTGAGAATGGCCAAGGAGCAGAAATCACATTCAAAAAGGTTGGTGGTACATGAACCTTATCAGCGTAGATCTGACATTTGTGACACTTCTTTACAAATTTGCAGCAATCTGATTCCATGGTCAACCAGTAGTAACCAGCTCTCAACATCTTTCTTGACATAGAGTGGCCGTTTGCATGAGTACCAAAGGACCCTTCGTGAACTTCTTTCATCAACATTTCTGCTTCCTTTTTGTCAACACATCTGAGTAAGACCATGTCATAATTCCTCTTATAGAGCACATTCTGATTAAGGAAGAAACTGCCTGACAATCTTCTCAAAGTCTTTTATCTTTTTCTGTTGCTCCAAGAGGATACTCCTGAGTCTGAAGGAAATGCTTGATATCGTGGTACCATGGTTTATCATCAAAACTGGCCTCAGCTGTAAACACATGTGCTGGTCTATCAAGTCGCTTGATCACAATTCTGGGTACTTCGTTTGGAAAACCCACTTGATACATTGAAGACAACGTAACTAGAGCATCCGCCATATGATTCTCATCCCGAGGAATGTGATGCAATTCAACCTTGGTGAAGAAAGTCAACAATCTTCTTGCATAGTCTTTGTATGGGATCAAGCCAGGGTGGCGTGTTTCCCATTCTCCTTTGATCTGATTGATAACTAACGCTGAGTCACCATAAACAGTAAGATTTTTGATGCGGAGGTCAATGGCTTCTTCAAGACCCATGATACAGGCTTCATATTCAGCAATGTTGTTTGTACATTCAAAGCAAATTCTTGCCGTGAAAGGAATATGAGAACCTTCTGGAGTGATAATGACTGCACCTACTCCATGTCCATAAACGTTGGAAGCTCCATCAAATACTAAACCCCATTGAGAATCTGGTTCAGGTCCTTCTTCAGGAAGTGGCTCTTTACAATCTCTGGATTTTAGGAACATGACATCTTCATCAGGAAACTCATCCTCATTATCATCGTGATCTTCAACGGGTTGGTGAGCAAGGTACTCAGCCAACACACTGCTCTTGATAGCTTTCTGGGTATGATACTCAATGTCGTATTCTGATAACAGCATCTGCCATCTGGCAATCTTACCAGTGAGTGCAGGCTTCTCAAAAATGTACTTGATTGGATCCATTTTGGATATCAACCAAGTGGTGTGACTTAACATATACTGCCTCAATCTCTTAGCAGCCCAAGCCAATGCACAACATGTCTTCTCGAGTAAGGAGTATCGTGATTCACAGTCAGTAAATTTCTTGCTTAAGTAGTAAATGGCATGCTCTTTCTTTCCAGTTTCGTCTTGTTGACCCATAATACAGCCCATAGAATTCTCAAGCACTGTCAAATACATAACCAACGGTCTTCCAGCAACAGGTGGTAACAAGATAGGAGGCTCCATGAGGTACTCTTTGATACTGTCAAATGCTTTCTGACAATCCTCTGTCCAAACACAATTCTGACTCTTTCTCAGCAATTTGAAGATAGGTTCACAAGTGGCAGTCATGTAAGAAATAAACCGGGATATGTAATTCAATCGTCCTAGAAAACCTCTCACTTGCCTTTTTGTTTTTGGTGCGGGCATCTCTTGGATAGCTTTTACTTTATCTGGATCAACTTCAATGCCTTTTTGGCTGACAATGAAGCCCAAGAGTTTACCTGACCTGACGCCAAATGTGCATTTGTTCGGATTGAGGCGAAGACGAAACTTCCTCAATCGTTGAAACAACTTCAATAGATCTACTAAGTGACCTTCTTCTGAACGAGACTTCGCGATCATGTCATCCACATAAACCTCAATCTCTTTGTGCATCATGTCGTGAAAGAGCGTTTTCATGGCTCGCTGGTAAGTAGCACCTGCGTTCTTCAACCCAAACGGCATCACTTGATAACAGAATGTTCCCCATGGTGTTATGAATGTAGTTTTTTCCATGTCTTCGGGAGCCATTTTGATCTGGTTATACCCGGAGAATCCGTCCATGAAGCAGAATATGTCAAACTTTGCTGTATTGTCTACCAACATGTCAATGTGAGGCAGGGGGAAATCATCCTTTGGGCTTGCTCTATTTAAGTCACGATAGTCGACACACATTCGTACCTTCCCGTCCTTCTTAGGAACTGGCACAATATTTGCTATCCACTCTGGATACACTGAAGTGGCAAGAAAACCAGCATCTATTTGCTTTAGAACTTCTTTAATTTTGACGGCCATATCTGGATGTGTTCTTCTTAATTTCTGTTTGACCGGTGGACATTCTGGCTTCAAAGGTAGCTTGTGCTCTACGATGTCAGTGTCGAGACCAGGTGTAGCACCTCAAATTTGCACCTACCTTTTGTACATACATTCTCATATTAGGTCATAACATTAACATAGTCCACTGCATAACATTGCATTGTCCCTTTGCCCAAGTACAAGCTCAGCTAACAAGATTAGGTCAAACTGGTCAGGAGATCAGTCGATCAAGCAAGCCAGTGCATTTTCCATTGAGACAAGGCCCTAGGGTTGGTCCAACATGTTCACATGACCTAGGGGTCCTTTTGAAGTGATTTGGTCAAGGATTGGATGCTCAGAAGTCATCAGTCAATGTGCAGTCCACCAAAAACCCTAAAAAGTCAACTATGGTCAACTGTGGTCAACTGTGCCTGATTTTATGGATTTCAAGGTGGGAGATGGTTTGAAAGGGTTCATTCATGTCCATACAAGTCTCATTTGACATTCCAAAGGTCAAGGTTGAAGGATTTGAAGTCAGGCAAAAAGTGTCTAAAAATGGCAGGTGACCTGTAATTTTCAACTGCCAAAAATAGAAAGTTTTTCTTCTCAAATTTACATCATCATACAAGCTTCAAATGAAATTTTGTCCAACATGAAAGTTGAAGATCTTGCTCTCAACTTTCCAAAAAGTCCAAGAACACTCATTTATCACTTATGGTTGGCAAGTTATGATCAAATCGTTCTCAAATATTTTTGAACTTCAAAGTGGCATATCTTCCAAACCATTTGGCCAAATTGGGTGGGGTTTTTTGCTACAAGTCCTATTTGATGTGCTCTATACAAATTTGTCATCACAATTCATCAAAAGTTTACCAATCAAAATGGCCATTTTAAAAGTAGCATGAATTAAATTAAGTGAAGTGAAAAAATGGACTTTCAATTTGAACATCTCCAACACTTTGTGCCAATTGGAATAGTTCGGAAATCATGTTTAGAGGTTGTCTAAGGCCCAAATTCGTGCACCTCCATGCACCCCCATGCAACTTGAGTATTTTTTAGCAAATGGCAAAAACATTTCATTAAACTAATTTCCAATTAATACTTCCATTAACCAAGCTTACAAAGGTTAAACAGAATATATATACCCCATTTTCTGTGAGAAAAAGCCCTAGCCACTTTGTCAAAACAGAAAAATTGCCTTCTCTCTAAAATTCTCATTTTGGTTCACTTAGACTTTTCTTGGAAAAATTGCAAAGAACTCTTGTTCTTGAACTTTGGTTCACCATCTACAAACCTCTTGGAAGCTTTTGAAAGCAAGGAATCACAACTGTAAGGCTACTTTTGACCACTGTTCCATTGAACCCCTCCCATGGCAGTTGGATTTTGGAGCTGGATTTGAAGCAATTGAACATCCAACCTACTTCCATTCACCTCCTGGAGCATGGTAGAATTTCTGTTTGCACTATACAAGGACAAATAACCACAAATGCAACAGCTGTTCTTCATAAAGGTTAGATTTCGACCCTCTTGATTCGCGAATTGGTTATGTGATAGTTGTAGGTCTTGTAATGCTGGTGAAAATGAGCTTTGAACCATTAATTTTCGTGCTAAAATGAGCTAGTTATAAGCTTTTGAAGTTTTGATGTTCATGTGTTTCTCCTTCGATTTGCATTTATCTTTGGTTTTCTTGATGAATTGTTGTTGGATTGTGAATGTGTGATGGAAGACGAACGCATTGGTGTGTTGGTTTTTGAATTTGGAGAAGAAAGTTCTTGAGCTGGAATTAGCATGATGAACACGTTGAGTACTGGAAAAATTGTTGCTGCCAATTGCTTTTAGATCCATAAGGGTTTGTTTTTACGCACTGCATGAGGTTTGTGGAAGAAGCCTTCTGATTGGTCCAGCGAATTGCCCATACCGGCATGCTATTGGCCCGTGGCTCTTGTTGACCGGGCATTGACCCCATTAACTTAAATGAAACGCTGAGTTTCATACTCAGCAAGTGCGTTTCCTCATTTTAATAATTATTAAATAACATTCCCATTCATTTCTTTTTTTTTTATTTTATTATTTCATTTTCTTTACAATCTTCAAAAATTCATAAATAATTAAAGGATGATCCAATTGAGACGTGATTTTTTGCATTGATCTCCTTTTTTCATCTAGTTTTTTATGAGCATTTTTATTCAAATTGTGCACATGTGGAAAAATTAAATGTGCTAGGGTTTGTTCATGTTGATCATTTTGTGTATGCTTTGCCAAATTGATTGTGAAATGGTGATACTTTATCCAATGCTTCCCAAATTTTTTGTGCTTAAACTAGACATGTTCATGGTGATTTTGGTGTAGAGTTTGGATGTTTCTCATTGCTGGTTGTGGAGTTATGATTTTTTTGAATAGGAGTGTGACAATTTATGTCACACTATGCATGTCCAACTTCATGATTTTAATTCCCTTGCTTAATGAACTCAATTTGGTTTGAATTTTTGCATGAATGTACTTATGGATGTCTAGTTTACATGTGAGTTTTTCTAGAATTATTGATGGCATTTCCTAATTGTTTGGATTTTTCTCCCCTGTTTGGTCATTTGTTGACTTTTGTGACACATGATGCCATATGATTTGTGAAATTCTCATACATTATTGGATGGACATGAAATTTGACATGTGATTAGTAGACATCTTAAGGTTTATCATGGTTTTAATCCCATTTATTTCTCATATGTTGTCACTGATTTATGATTTATTGAAGTTGGTGCATGTTTGGTTGACTTCTTTGAGCATGTTTGAACTTGCCCTGCCTTTCTGATTTTCATTTCCCTACTTCCCATGATCCAATTGAGCTGAAATTTGGTGTGCTTATCATGTTATGGATCATGTTTGATCATGAATTATTTGAGAATTTTTGGAATTGTTTGTGATTGGATTTGAGTTGCATATTTCTGTTGACTCTTTTGAGCTTCTATATGCCATGCCTTGACCTAATTTGCTTATGAAATCATAATGATGAATGATATGAACATGGAACCACTTGAGTTTGCTTCTTGATTATTTGAATATGATTTTGATTGGATTACACTTGCTGTTTTGACTTTCTCATCCGTTTTTGACCCTAGGCTTGTCCTAGTGGTCTTGTTGCTCATGTTTTAGTTCATTTTTTCAGGTTAAGAAGCAATTGCCCAAAGAAACTTATACAAGTTGAATGAGTTTGATTTGATTATCATGACTAACTTGTTTGTTTTGTAGGTTGCTTGGCTCACATGCTTTGAGGCTTGTGCATTTCACATTTAACTGATTGTGTTGACTGTTGATTTCTATCTCATTTTGATTTAACTTTGAATTGAAAACTGATGTTGTCTGACTGGTTTCAGGTACCTTTAGTTGCTTATAGTTCTTTAAGAACTTTGCTTTGCTTTGCTTAAGAGCAATTTGCATTGAGGTATAACTTCTTTACTTCATGTAGTCTGGAAGACCTGGCCTGTTACTTGGCCAGGCAACTGTCTGAAGTCCTCCTTAAGAGGCAATGTTTGTGACTGTTTACATTTGTCCTTGTACATATTCAAAGACCTCCTAAGTGAAGAGGCAATTGGTAGAATCCAAGAGATATGCAACCTATCTCCTACTATTCTGTGTGTCACTCACCTTGCTCACACCACTTGTGTTGATGCATAGTGAGTAAAAACCCAAGATCTATAGAGTCTAACTTGTGGAGAGAGTTCCTACTTTCTGAACTCCCACACCTTCTGATATTCAAATGCTCTCCCTGACCGGGGATAAGAGCAATGAGGCACACCCCTCATCTCCTCTCATCTGCTTCACCTTGGCTCTCAATGTCAAGGTTAAGAGCACCATTAACCCTATTCCAGTTGACTTCAATGCCTAACCTTTGTATGAGCCCATTGCTTGTGTATAGTGTGTGCTACTTGTGCTTGTGTTTTTGTTTGACTTGCTTCCTGTGCAAGTTAGGTTTAGTTTAGCTTGCTTCCTGTGCAAGTTAGGTGTGGCTTGCTTCCTGTGCAAGTCATGTTTAGGATAGGCTTGCTTCCTGTGCAAGTTAGATAGAAACCTTAACTTAGGGATGATTTGCATGATAACATCTAGGCTCGAGTCGTAGTCTCCCTAGTTGTGTCTCCCTCTGTTATCTGGTTAAGCTAGCCTTTCTTCCCTCCGTAGGGGAACTACGTCGCCCTGATCCTCATACCAGATGAGGTACGTAGGCAGGAGATGAGTTGATCTCTCCGGGCGCCCTTTTTCTTTTTCAACCTTTGTGTTTCAACTCCTTTTGTGTGTGTTTTGGTTCGGATGCTGATGTAAGTCCATTGGTTGGCATTCAGGCTCCACGTTTGCCTTTGCCTGTGTTTGTTTGTGTGCGTGTCAGCCGAGCTACGAATGCTCTGATTCTCCTTCGTCCGAGGAGATACGTATGCATAGGATGCGATATCCTAGCGAGCATGTGTCGTTTCCCCAGTCCGAACTACTTCGACTCTGATGTCTATGCCTGATAGACTAAGTAGGCCCAGGATGCGGTATCCTGCCGAGTCAGTTTCAGTCTGTTTTCTTGTGTCTCTTTCAGCCAGTGTGTGTGTGTGTGTGAGCAGTGTTTTAGCAACCATTTTTCCTTCCGATTGTGTGTGGATCCCGTCGAGTACGACGGATGCGTAGGGGTGCTAATACCTTCCCTTCGCATAACCGACTCCCGATCCCATTCTCTTTGGTCGCGAGACCATGCTTTTCCTAGGTTTACTCTGAGCGTTTCCTTTCCCTCTTTTGGGATAAATAACGCACGGTGGCGGCTCTGTTGTTCTTGTTTCCCGCCGGTTTTTCGCGTAATGCGACAGCTGGCGACTCTGCTGGGGACGTAGAGAAGTTGACCTCTGCTGGTCCATCTTCCCTAAGCAAGTCTCTCCTAGCGCTCTCTAGGTTAGGATTTTGGTTGCCTGTTGCTGCTATTTATTGCATTCATTGTATATATGTGCATTTATTGTTTGCAGTTATTGTGTGCATTAATGTTTGCATTCATTCATATTCATCTGCTGTGCTGGCTGTGTTTCTCTGTTTGGGGTGGGAGTTACTCGAGGTAAAAGGTCCAATACCCATACCATGAGTGAAATCTAGGATGCTTAGGAATAGAGTGATTCATGGGAAGCGGGTGGTATTGCGCCACTTAGCGGAACATTGATATCACGAGCAGTTCAGACCCTGGTGGGACATCGTCGTTGCATACTTCAGGTGTGTATATGATGGTATTCCGCGAAAGGTTATTTATGCTGTGTTTCTCTCGACTTTACCCTGGCCTAGATGACACCCGTGAGAGGGGAGGGATTGATCGTTACAGGTACAGTTGCTGACTTGTTGTTGCCGACTTGTTGGTGACTCTTGGTACTGATGGTGACTATTGGATTGTGGACATTTATTGCTGGAACGCCGGAGTTCTGTCCGTGGTTTGTCAGCAGGTTCCGTTTATTTCGGATCCCCGGGTTGAGTTGGGAGTACTTTTTCAGAGGATCCGTTTGTCATCCGTTCAGTGGATGTTCCTGTGAAGATAGTGATGTAATCTCCGGTTCCGTTTATTTCGGAACTCCCCAAGTTGGATTTATGGTGACTTGGTCCCACAGATGTGACTGGTTCAGAGAAATATGGGTCTACAGATGACTTGGTGGCACAGGGGCCTACATTCATGCATTTGCATCATATCATTTCGCATTCATCTGCATTCAACTCATGTCTGTCCGTACTCAGGGTCCATTTTTTTTAAATCAAGACTCAGGTTGAGAGACATCCGGATGTCAGAAGGTTGTTGATAAAATTTTATCTGTCTCGATGAAACCGGAATCAAAGGACGAAATTTTTCTAGTTCGGACAGACATTGCATGTGTGAGTCATACTAACCTGTTTGCTGTTTTATAGGTTTCAGTACTTAACCGGTGCGCATAGCTCGCCTGTTCAGATAACTTGCTGGGGGTCAACAAATCCAAGCTGATGGATCTTCCCAACGTCGACATCCTTGAGCTGAAAGAGATGATGAGGGACTTGTTCAGTGTCGTGCAAGGGCTTGCCTTGGGACAGAAAGTCATGGCTGAGAAATTGGAAAAGATTGAGAAGTGGCTGATAGTAGAGAAAGTTCAGGGGAAGGCTCCGTCCTCCGAAGTGAACAAACCTTCTGGTACTGTAGCAAAGAAACTCTCCGACAGTGGTCCATTCAAGAGGGAGGTTGAGCCAGTTGGTGTGCCCGCAAAGAAAGAACGTAGTAAAGATCGTTATCACCCTTATGCTGCCACTGTAACCACTCCTGTCAGCAATCCACCTGCTCAACAGCAACAACTGCCACCTCAACAGAAGGCACCGAGAGCTGAAAGCCAGGTGAAGAAAAAGAAGGAAGATCGTCAGTTCGAGGAACCACCTGTAACTTATGCCTTTCTTTTCCAAAGGTTGAGGGATCTGGGATTAGTTCGGCCGAGGATTTTGATTCCTATAGAACAGCAGCGGAGGCCTACAAACTATGATGAGAGTGCCAAGTGCAAGTTTCACTCTGGGGCACCCGGACACAACATTGAGGGTTGTAGAGCTTTTAAGCATATTGTCCAAGATCTGGTGGACTCCAAGACTATCAGCTTGGGACAGATAATGACTGAGGATGTCAACCCCGTACCCAGGCAGGGTCCCGTAAAGGTAAAGATGGTGAAAAAGAACAAGAGAGGAATGGAAGTGGCTGAGGAGAATCAGTTAAAGGTTCCAATGTTTGTGGTTCCAAAACTTCTGCTACGGGATGGAGCCCTCCCTGCTGTTGATAATACTTGTGCGACTGTCACTACAAAAGGGTGTGTATTGATGAAAGACACGACTCAGAAGATGAAGAAAGTAGCAATGGACGATGTAAGATGTAAAGCACCCAGTCTGGCAGTTGAAACCGTCCAGGCAGAGAATTCCCTTGTCACTGAGAAAGAGAAGAAGTTGTCCATTTCTTCTTATAAACAAGCTCTGGAAGTGATGAAGAACAAAGAGGCCCAAGGCTGAGGAAGGATCATTGACATCGTGGTTAAAGCAGACATGTTTGGGGTCGGTTATCAGCCAGATCAAGAGTCGTCTAGACCAAATAGAGGATGTCGCCCACCATACACCTTTGTCAGTGCAGGAATGTTGGATCCTGATCGTGCTTGTTCAGTGAGTGAGGATGTTGACAGCGACCGCGAGCTCGAGCTGTGGATAAAGTCGTGCGTACCAGGCAACGGGAAGGCCTCCAAAAGCATCACTGTCACTCATCCAGAAGTGTAGTATTTATGTGTTTTAATCTTGTTTGCATGAAAGCCATACGTTTTGCCCGAAGCGTACTGGTCCATTGTAAGGGCCACCTCATGTGTTTCATTTTGCAACATTTTGCATCAGTAATAAATGGATGTTTTTGTAACTAAAAGCAGTGTTCCTTGTTTTTTCGCTTATTTTTGCAGTTTTTAAAAAACAAATAAAAATGGCAATGTTTTTCGTTCTATTTCCTTTTGATTTTGTCTCGTTCCAACCTCAAAAGTGATTACTCTCCTGATCTCATCGATAACAATTCGGTTACACCTCTGTATGACTTCGACAATCCGATCTATCAGGCCAAAGAAGAAAGCGCAGAAGATTGTGATCAGCTGGAATTAGCCAAGTCAGTGAAAAAAGAGGAGAAGGTGATTCAAGATTGTTATTCCAAGCATCGCCGAGGTCGGAAAGTGAAAGTTGAGGCCGCTTTAGAGGCAAGTCAAGAATGGTAGCCCTGTTGAAAGAGCAGGTTGATATGTATGCCTGATTGTATCTAGATACACCAAGGTGGGATACCAATGTTGTGGGGCACAAGCTACCCTTAAGAGAGGACTGTTCTCCAGAGAAGCGGAAGCTGAGGCCAGAAAAGGATGAGAGAGAGAGAATGTGTATGGACCACCAAGACGTGAACAGAGCTAATCCGAAGATTGATTTACCGGTACTTCACAATGAGGTATTGGTTGATTATGTAGCTCGGGTCTCAGTGTGTATCTTCATGGATGGCTTCTTGGCCAAGACCAGATTGAATTGTCGCCAGATGATATGAAGTAAACGATGTCCATCACACAAGGGGCACCTCCTTGCTATAAGGGGATGTCGTTCAGTCTCGAGAAGGCCGGTGCCACATAACACAGGTCAAGGGTGACTTTGTTTCATGATATGATTCATCGTGAAAGCGAATACCATGTTGATGACATGATGGCAAAGTCCCAAGCAGAACAGTGGCATCCGGTAGACCGGGGCAAGTTGATCGGCTGGTTGAGATAACTCACACTGTTGAGCCCGAATCAGTGCACTTATGGAGTGTTGTTCATCAAGCTACCGAGGCTTGTTGTAAGTAAATCAGAGGAATCAAGGTTGATCCTGCAAAAAAAAAAAAAAAAAAAAAAAAAGAGAAATGCCTGAGCCGAAAAAAAGAAGAAAAAGTGATGAAACGGTCAGGTAGGATAATAATTGCCAAAGGGCACTTGAAAAAAAAGAGAAAGAGGAAAAAAACAAAGAGAGAGAATAAATTGCAGAAACCTCTAATTCCGATACTTCCCAGGGGGATGATTGTTAATCTGGTACTTGATAGCCCTCAAGGGGTCTATGAGGTGCGTATGACTGGTCTGGTCGAAAAGAGTATGCAATTTACCTAAGCAAAAAGTTTATCGACCGTGAAACAATACACTCACTGTTCGAAAAAACTTGATGTACTTTGGCATAGGCTGCTCGCCGACTGAGACAGTGTATGTTGATTGATACCACTTTGTGGGTGTCCAAAATGGATCTGATCAGGTATGTGTTTGAAAAGCTAGTAGAAACCCATGGAGGGTTATCAACCAAGGAAGTTTGAGATCCCTAATGAGGACATCTCGAGGTACTCAAATCGAAAGATTGGGAGTGACCGATCCCGGAGGAGGGGCCTGGCCCTGAATCCGAACAGGTTCTGATGCCTGAGGGGATTAAGGTAAGGTGAAAGAGGTAGTGCTTCCCGGATAACTTTTAAATGCACCAACAATGGTGGCGGAACATAACGTCTGTATCCTGGGTATCAAACCTTGGGATGTGCATCTACCTGGGGCAGTGTCTTCCTCACAGATGTGTGAGAAATTAGAGAAGACTGAATGAATAAGGACTCAGAATGACACGTTGAGTCCAACTGAGGAAAAGGGCTGGCAGTTACTGGTCATAGGGCAGTTGTACCCAAGGAATGAAACGTGTTGTGTACCACGTAAGTGTGACCTCGTGCGTACCACGTAGGAGAGCTGGTGCTGAAAAGGATCCTTCCTCCTCAAGACGATCGTGGGGCAAATGGATAAACAGTTATGAGTGTCTCATTCGTGGTCAAGAAGGTTTTCTCAGACCAGGCCATGTTGTTGATGACCACGGATGGCGACGATTTTCCGTCCCCTGTGAATGCGGACGCAGTTAGAAAATACTTCGTGGAAGAGACCCGCTGGACAAAAAGAATAAAGAGTCCAGGCAAAAATGGGCATCCTGGCGAACCAAGAAAAAGAGAAAGGTTCGGGCAAAAGTTAGGGATAATAAAAGAAAGAATCATACACCCGGCAAGTTGAAAACCCCACAAGGGCGACTTGGGCAAAAAAGGGTATCCCGGTGGACTGAAACCCGAAAGGGCGGTCCAGGCAAAAGAGGGATTGAAACGAACAACTGCGTCCAGCATGATCGTTTGTGCTCATGATGACTTGGAGAATCTCCGACAGAGACCGATCGGAAGCGTCTTGTTCAGAAGACAGAAAGTGCGGAAAGTCTTGAGGACATATGAGGTGTAACTGAGTTGGAACCCGATGAGATCACGGTTTCACGTTGCCATTAGGATAGATTTTTTCCTTTTATGTGCAATCACCTCTTTCCAGGGTTTGCTTCCTGTGTGTTGCTCGGTTGTGAGCCATCTTTTGTTCCAGTCAATAAAGCGTGTGTTCAAATAAAATAAAATTTTGTTTTTGTGTCATTACCGTTTTTATTATGAAAACATCCGTTTATTTTGATAAGAATATTCGCATTTTGAAACATACTGGTCCCCTTCCGATGCATGCCTATAAGATTGAAATTTGGAAATCTTATTCGGAAGTTTGAGTGACCTAAGTGTTGAAATATTGAAACGCCTGGGGCATACCTGGGGCACGCTTTTATCTAACGATCTCTTGTGCAGGTACTGTTAGATATCTTCATTCACTTGCCAGTGGTAATGTGAGCCCTTTTGACAAGAAATCCCTGCAGAGCCTGACCAGGGGCAAGGGATAGATGAACGGTGAAAAGATGGTGAAGGATTACGATGACGATCTTGGAAAGTTAATCAAGAAGACTCTTCAAAGTCTAATGATTGGAAAGTAGGTATGAATCCCAGGAGTTCGATCTCCGTGAAGTACGGACGAGTTGGGAATATAAGATGATGGAGCAGAAAAGTCCAGATGAGTCTGGGGATTATTAAAAGTGGAAAATCGACACTGTGGGTAGATGATGGATACCAGTGTTCGACGAGTCGACCGGCATCCCATGTCAAACAAGTCGTATCTCCCCCCAATGGGTTGAGAGTGTGATCTCCCCGACAGATCCGAGATCGGTGTCTCCTTAGTAAGCCTGAAGGTTATCATGTCCCTAGTGGGAGTGGCAGGGGCAGAATGTTTCTTAGGGTAGAGGACGTTTCCCCAGCCCAAGCCAGTATTGAAGCTATCAGAGTTATTTCCCCTGCAGAGATGTCTATGGACAGTACCTTCTTTCCCCAGCAGATCTAAGGATTGCTTATCCCCAGCAGGCCTGTGCTTGCAGATTTCCCCAGTTGAGAATCCCCGCCGAGCGCCTGGCACCCCAGGAGTTCCCCAGCGGAGTCTATCAGTAGACTGTTTGTGTGTTCCCCAGCAGTTGGGTTTGTGATACTGTTATCTCCAGCACGGCCGTGAGTGCTTTTCCCCAGCAGGGTTGTGGAGGTTCATCTCCAGTATGATATGACGTGTTATCATCCCCAACAGAGTTGTTACTCTTCCCACTAGGGTTGTTCTCCTCAGCAGAAGGGTGTGGGTTTTCCTTAGTGAGTTCCCCGAGTGGAGCGGGTTTCAATGACATATTTCTCCAGTAGAGTTCATCCTACTAGTGGATTGGACGAGTTTTCGTAGCAGACTGATATTTGCATCCCCAGCTGAGTTTATCCTACATGTGGATTGGATGGGTCGTCCCCAGCAGAGTAGCAGTTATCCCAAAGCAGAGTTGTCCTACCTGAGGTTTGGTTGAATCTTCCCCAGTGAAGTCGCTTTATCATTCCCCAGTAAGATCGTCGTGCTACTCCCCGGAGGTTGCTTTCCCCAAAGAGTTGCTTGGTTGTATCTCCCCCAGCGGAGTATTTGGTTGCTTCCCAAGCGGAATGGATTAGATCCTGTGAAGGATTTTCCCCAATGGAGTCTATCATTTCCCGGCAACAGTGTTGTTCCTCCAGCATGAGTGAGAAGTCGGTGCTTTCTCCGCAAAGCATTCCCTAATGAAGGCTCTCCCCGCAGAGTATTTCCCCAAGAAGAGTATCCCCACAGAGTTGGAGCACCTGATCTTTTGGCTCCCTAGCCAGGGTTCATTTGCATTTTCCATGTAGTGACCATTGCATCCTCAAAAATCGCGTAGCATTTCCATTCATAAATGGAGCATTACGCCATAAAAAAAATTCAAACATATGCATTCATGTGTTAACCTAATCAGACTGTATCCCCGGCAGAGGCGGATCATTTTATTCAATATCAGCACAACACGTCTGCTACAGTTGCTCCTGACAGTACTCAGGATTGATATCCCCACAGAGGTTTATTTCCTCATCCGTTGGTAAAAGGAAAGCCTGTTTCTCCCCAGTGAGATCCCCTGCAAGTGTTTAGCCTTGCCCTGTCATCTTGTAAATGTCAATACCCTGTCAGCACCCGCGTGTGTTGTTTCGTTGGTGTCGGTAAACACCATCTTTCGGTGATTTCCAGTCATGCGTAAGTGTCTGGTCTTCTTTTGATGTCTGTAAACATCATCTTTCGATGTTTGTCACGTCGTCCTCCCTTCCCTAGTGAAGCTTTCCTCCTCTCTGTTGGTGTCGATAAACGTCGAGTTTTTCCTAGTCATCTGATGATGTCTAGTTGTACCATTCCCCATGTGGATTTACCTCTCCGTTGGTTTCGATAAACGTTGAGTTTTTCCCATTCGTCCGTTGACGTCTGGTTGTGTTTCTCTTTTTCCCATTCATCAGTAAATGTCTGGTCGATCTTTTTGGTGTCTGTAAACATCATCTTTCGATGTCTGTAAACGTCGAGTCTTCCCATTCATCAGTAAATGTCTGGTCGATCTTTTTGGTGTCTGTAAACATCATCTTTCGATGTCTGTAAACGTCGAGTCTTCCCATTCATCAGTAAATGTCTGGTCGATCTTTTTGGTGTCTGTAAACATCATCTTTCGATGTCTGTAAACGTCGAGTCTTCCCATTCATCAGTAAATGTCTGGTCGATCTTTTGGTGTCTGTAAACATCATCTTTCGATGTCTGTAAACGTCGAGTCTTCCCATTCATCAGTAAATGTCTGGTCGATCTTTTGGTGTCTGTAAACATCATCTTTCGATGCCTGTAAACGTCGAGTCTTCCCATTCATCAGTAAATGTCTGGTCGATCTTTTGGTGTCTGTAAACATCATCTTTCGATGTCTGTAAACGTCGAGTCTTTCCATTCATCAGTAAATGTCTGGTCGATCTTTTGGTGTCTGTAAACATCATCTTTCGATGTCTGTAAACGTCGAGTCTTCCCATTCATCAGTAAATGTCGGGTCGATCTTTTTGGTGTCTGTAAACATCATCTTTCGATGTCTGTAAACGTCGAGTCTTCCCATTCATCAGTAAATATCTGGTTACCTCTCCGTTGATTTCAATAAACGTCGAGTTTTTCCTGGTCGTCCCCAGTTGGTTACCTCTCCGTTGGTTCCGATAAACGTTGAGTTTTTCCCATTTCGTCCGTTGACGTATGGTTGTCTCTCTTCCAGTCATTCATTAATGTCTGGTTACCTCTCCGTTGGTCTTGGTAAACGTTGAGTTTTTCCCATTTCGTCTGTTGACGTATGGTTGTATCTCTTCCAAACATTCATTAATGTCTGGTTACCTCTCCGTTGGTCTCGGTAAGCGTTGAGTTTTTCCTAGTTGTCCGTTGGCATCTAGTTGTGATTTCTATTCCCATTCATCGCCGTTGTGATGTCTGGATGTGGCCGTATCCTTTGAAAACAAAAAATAACCAAAAAATAACCCAGTAATAAATATCAAATCCCAGTGGACGTTTCCATTGGTGGATCCCTGTATTGTGCAAATTCTACGGTTCTTGGTATTCAATCCCTGTTTACCCTGAAAGTCTGACAGCCGTTGCTCTCATCCGTTCGGGTTCCCAGCTGATTGAATAGGGGCAGCTGTAGCACCTCAAATTTGCACCTACCTTTTGTACATACATTCTCATATTAGGTCATAACATTAACATAGTCCACTGCATAACATTGCATTGTCCCTTTGCCCAAGTACAAGCTCAGCTGACAAGATTAGGTCAAACTGGTCAGGAGATCAGTCGATCAAGCAAGCCAGTGCATTTTCCATTGAGACAAGGCCCTAGGGTTGGTCCAACATGTTCACATGACCTAGGGGTCCTTTTGAAGTGATTTGGTCAAGGATTGGATGCTCAGAAGTCATCAGTCAATGTGCAGTCCACCAAAAACCCTAAAAAGTCAACTATGGTCAACTGTGGTCAACTGTGCCTGATTTTATGGATTTCAAGGTGGGAGATGGTTTGAAAGGGTTCATTCATGTCCATACAAGTCTCATTTGACATTCCAAAGGTCAAGGTTGAAGGATTTGAAGTCAGACAAAAAGTTTCTAAAAATGGCAGGTAACCTGTAAGTTTCAACTGCCAAAAATATAAAGTTTTTCTCTTCAAATTTACATCATCATACAAGCTTCAAATGAAATTTTGTCCAACATGAAAGTTGAAGATCTTGCTCTCACCTTTCCAAAAACTCCAAGAACACTCATTTATCACTTATGGTTGGCAAGTTATGATCAAATCGTTCTAAAAAATTTTTGAACTTCAAAGTGGCATATCTTCCAAACCATTTGGCCAAATTGGGTGGGGTTTTTTGCTACAAGTCCTATTTGATGTGCTCTATCCAAATTTGTCATCATAATTCATCAAAAGTTTACCAATCAAAATGGCCATTTTCAAAGTAGCATGAATTAAATTAAGTGAAGTGAAAAAATGGACTTTCAATTTGAACATCTCCAACACTTTGTGCCAATTGGAATAGTTCAGAAATCATGTTTAGAGGTTGTCTAAGGCCCAAATTCGTGCACCTCCATGCACCCCCATGCAACTTGAGTAATTTTTAGCAAATGGCAAAAACATTTCATTAAACTAATTTCCAATTAATACTTCCATTAACCAAGCTTACAAAGGTTAAACAGAATATATATACCCCATTTTCTGTGAGAAAAAGCCCTAGCCACTTTGTCAAAACAGAAAAATTGCCTTCTCTCTAATATTCTCATTTTGGTTCACTTGGACTTTTCTTGGAAAAATTGCAAAGAACTCTTGTTCTTGAACTTTGGTTCACCATCTACAAACCTCTTGGAAGCTTTTGAAAGCAAGGAATCACAACTGTAAGGCTACTTTTGACCACTGTTCCATTGAACCCCTCCCATGGCAGTTGGATTTTGGAGCTGGATTTGAAGCAATTGAACATCCAACCTACTTCCATTCACCTCCTGGAGCATGGTAGAATTTCTGTTTGCACTATACAAGGACAAATAACCACAAATGCAACAGCTGCTCTTCATAAAGGTCAGATTTCGACCCTCTTGATTCGCGAATTGGTTATGTGATAGTTGTAGGTCTTGTAATGCTGGTGAAAATGAGCTTTGAACCATTAATTTTCGTGCTAAAATGAGCTAGTTATAAGCTTTTGAAGTTTTGATGTTCATGTGTTTCTCCTTCGATTTGCATTTATCTTTGGTTTTCTTGATGAATTGTTGTTGGATTGTGAATGTGTGATGGAAGACGAACGCATTGGTGTGTTGGTTTTTGAATTTGGAGAAGAAAGTTCTTGAGCTGGAATTAGCATGATGAACACGTTGAGTACTGGAAAAATTGTTGCTGCCAATTGCTTTTAGATCCATAAGGGTTTGTTTTGACGCACTGCATGAGGTTTGTGGAAGAAGCCTTCTGATTGGTCCAACGAATTGCCCATACCGGCATGCTATTGGCCCGTGGCTCTTGTTGACCGGGCATTGACCCCATTAACTTAAATGAAACGCTGAGTTTCATACTCAGCAAGTGTGTTTCCTCATTTTAATAATTATTAAATAACATTCCCATTCATTTCTTTTTTTTTTATTTTATTATTTCATTTTCTTTACAATCTTCAAAAATTCATAAATAATTAAAGGATGATCCAATTGAGACGGGATTTTTTGCATTGATCTCCTTTTTTCATCTAGTTTTTTATGAGCATTTTTATTCAAATTGTGCACATGTGGAAAAATAAAATGTGCTAGGGTTTGTTCATGTTGATCATTTTGTGTATGCTTTGCCAAATTGATTGTGAAATGGTGATACTTTATCCAATGCTTCCCAAATTTTTTGTGCTTAAACTAGACATGTTCATGGTGATTTTGGTGTAGAGTTTGGACGTTTCTCATTGCTGGTTGTGGAGTTATGATTTTTTTGAATAGGAGTGTGACAATTTGTGTCACACTATGCATGTCCAACTTCATGATTTTAATTCCCTTGCTTAATGAACTCAATTTGGTTTGAATTTTTGCATGAATGTACTTATGGATGTCTAGTTTACATGTGAGTTTTTCTAGAATTATTGATGGCATTTCCTAATTGTTTGGATTTTTCTCCCCTGTTTGGTCATTTGTTGACTTTTGTGACACATGATGCCATATGATTTCTGAAATTCTCATACATTATTGGATGGACATGAAATTTGACATGTGATTAGTAGACATCTTAAGGTTTATCATGGTTTTAATCCCATTCATTTCTCATATGTTGTCACTGATTTATGATTTATTGAAGTTGGTGCATGTTTGGTTGACTTCTTTGAGCATGTTTGAACTTGCCCTGCCTTTCTGATTTTCATTTCCCTACTTCCCATGATCCAATTGAGCTGAAATTTGGTGTGCTTATCGTGTTATGGATGATGTTTGATCATGAATTATTTGAGAATTTTTGGAATTGTTTGTGATTGGATTTGAGTTGCATATTTATGTTGACTCTTTTGAGCTTCTATATGCCATGCCTTGACCTAATTTGCTTATGAAATCATAATGATGAATGATATGAACATGGAACCACTTGAGTTTGCTTCTTGATTATTTGAATATGATTTTGATTGGATTCCACTCGCTGTTTTTACTTTCTCATCCCCTTTTGACCCTAGGCTTGTCCTAGTGGTCTTGTTGCTCATGTTTTAGTTCATTTTTTCAGGTTAAGAAGCAATTGCCCAAAGAAACTTATACAAGTTGAATGAGTTTGATTTGATTATCATGACTAACTTGTTTGTTTTGTAGGTTGCTTGGCTCACATGCTTTGAGGCTTGTGCATTTCACATTTAACTGATTGTGTTGACTGTTGATTTCTATCTCATTTTGATTTAACTTTGAATTGAATACTGATGTTGTCTGACTGGTTTCAGGTACCTTTAGTTGCTTATAGTTCTTTAAGAACTTTGCTTTGCTTTGCTTAAGAGCAATTTGCATTGAGGTATAACTTCTTTACTTCATGTAGTCTGGAAGACCTGGCCTGTTACTTGGCCAGGCAACTGTCTGAAGTCCTCCTTAAGAGGCAATGTTTGTGACTGTTTACATTTGTCCTTGTACATATTCAAAGACCTCCTAAGTGAAGAGGCAATTGGTAGAATCCAAGAGATATGCAACCTATCTCCTACTATTCTGTGTGTCACTCACCTTGCTCACACCACTTGTGTTGATGCATAGTGAGTAAAAACCCAAGATCTATAGAGTCTAACTTGTGGAGAGAGTTCCTACTTTCTGAACTCCCACACCTTCTGATATTCAAATGCTCTCCCTGACCGGGGATAAGAGCAATGAGGCACACCCCTCATCTCCTCTCATCTGCTTCACCTTGGCTCTCAATGTCAAGGTTAAGAGCACCATTAACCCTATTCCAGTTGACTTCAATGCCTAACCTTTGTATGAGCCCATTGCTTGTGTATAGTGTGTGCTACTTGTGCTTGTGTTTTTGTTTGACTTGCTTCCTGTGCAAGTTAGGTTTAGTTTAGCTTGCTTCCTGTGCAAGTTAGGTGTGGCTTGCTTCCTGTGCAAGTCATGTTTAGGATAGGCTTGCTTCCTGTGCAAGTTAGATAGAAACCTTAACTTAGGGATGATTTGCATGATAACATCTAGGCTCGAGTCGTAGTCTCCCTAGTTGTGTCTCCCTCTGTTATCTGGTTAAGCTAGCCTTTCTTCCCTCCGTAGGGGAACTACGTCGCCCTGATCCTCATACCAGATGAGGTACGTAGGCAGGAGATGAGTTGATCTCTCCGGGCGCCCTTTTTCTTTTTCAACCTTTGTGTTTCAACTCCTTTTGTGTGTTTTTGGTTCGGATGCTGATGTAAGTCCATTGGTTGGCATTCAGGCTCCACGTTTGCCTTTGCCTGTGTTTGTTTGTGTGCGTGTCAGCCGAGCTACGAATGCTCTGATTCTCCTTCGTCCGAGGAGATACGTATGCATAGGATGCGATATCCTAGCGAGCATGTGTCGTTTCCCCAGTCCGAACTACTTCGACTCTGATGTCTATGCCTGATAGACTAAGTAGGCCCAGGATGCGGTATCCTGCCGAGTCAGTTTCAGTCTGTTTTCTTGTGTCTCTTTCAGCCAGTGTGTGTGTGTGTGTGAGCAGTGTTTTAGCAACCATTTTTCCTTCCGATTGTGCATGGATCCCGTCGAGTACGACGGATGCGTAGGGGTGCTAATACCTTCCCTTCGCATAACCGACTCCCGATCCCATTCTCTTTGGTCGCGAGACCATGCTTTTCCTAGGTTTACTCTGAGCGTTTCCTTTCCCTCTTTTGGGATAAATAACGCACGGTGGCGGCTCTATTGTTCTTGTTTCCCGCCGGTTTTTCGCGTAATGCGACACCAGGCATATCTTGATAAGACCAAGCAAACACATCTACATACTCTTTCAACAGGCTGATCAATTGCTCCTTGACCTGTGGGGATAACAATGCTCCAATTTTGACTTCTTTCACATTTTCTTCCGAACCCAAGTTGACTGTTTCCAAAGGCTCCTTGTATGGCTGAATAGTGTCTTCTTCATTTTCAAGCTGGCGGGCGACCTCTTCTGGAATCTCATCCCACTCTTCCTCTTCAGCTTCGAATACAGAATGTTCAAAGTTGGGAGAGGGCATGATGTCATTGTGTTCGACAGGTTTAAGTAACCTGTACAAATAATTGTTTTTAGAGGACTGACCATGACATGCAAAAATGTGTTCTTTTTAAGGTTTTTTGTGTTACCATTTTCCGAAAAAGCTGAAAAGATAAAAGGACACAAGTGTATAGGAACACAAAAGATCTTTTTCATGGATAGTACGTTTTTGACAAAAGTGCCCATTTTATAAAATTAATGCTTCGCGCTTTGGGCTAAACGGAAGATTTTTGAAAACTGAAAAGCTTAATTACTTTGATATGTGGACTGTAACACCCTTCTAAAATACCCCAATTATTTAATAACAACAACAATATTTATATCAGAGTAATCATGCACCAAGGGTGTCACACAACATTTCACACCATAATAACTGTCATGCTCTTTATTTAATCAAAACAACATTTTTGCAAAATTCGCAGCGGATAGAATCAACCAACCATTCAAAACATATAACGTTTTACAGGTAAAAAGGTTCAACAATCAACAATAAACAATTAAAACATCCCGTCCCGATGTTACATCTATCAGAGCACGACCCACTACGTAGACTACACTAGACTCCAGCACTAGCTTCTACTCACTCACTGCTCGTTACCTGAAACATAGTTGTAAGGGTGAGTTCCTCAATCGATATAACAAACATTATAAATTATCATGTTATGTTAAGTAAATTTACACGTTAATCACCCTAATCGTATCATGCATTCAGTAACGGCACATCAACTCAAATATCATACTCAATAACAACGTAAAATGCAACTCAATAACGACATAAATTGCAACTCAACAACAACATAAAATGCAACTCAAATGAGACTCGACTCGTCATGCATGTGGTACCATTCGGAGTAAAACTCCCAACTTAAAATCATTGCCAGTTTAGTGGGCATCAAGGCATAAGCCTTCAACTTTCAACTTAAAATTTTGCCAATCCAGGCCAACGTGGTGTGAGCAAAGCTCCGATTTTTGCCAATCCAGGCCAACGTGGTGTGAGCAAAGCTCCGACTTAATGCATATGAATGTACATGGCATACACGACTTTAAATTCCGACAACATAATAATAACAGCAACACAACAATGTTTTCAACATAATCAACTTATAATCAACGTTGGCTCATCAAGCCTACAACTCAGTATTTTCAACAACTTAACACAACTTATCAACATATTTATATCAACACTTCATAACATAAACTCAACAAAATTACTCATCGAAATCAACGAGAATATGCCAATCACCAATTAGGTTCCCAACATTGAAATATCAAATTTTCCCACTCTGCAACAGTGTTAACCGGTTAACGCCCTGGGTTAACCGGTTAACGCAGGACAAAAATACATTTTCTGGCAACACGCAACAGTGTTAACCGGTTAACGCCCTGGGTTAACCGGTTAACGCAGGACAAAACAGCACATTTTCACAATTTATAACAGTGTTAACCGGTTAACACCCTGGGTTAACCGGTTAACGCAGGCAAAACAGCAGTCCCTGCGCTAACACAAGGCAGAATGCAAAGTTCTCCGCATTTTCCGCCGTTGGAGGACTTCCAGACCTCCGATTCCAATTCCGTAAAAAGCTATACGCTCGGAAATTCACAACTAACCCAAACACATATTCAATTACAGCCTAAACACAGTTTCATCCAACGTACTTTTCCAGCATTCATAATCCCAATTAGGGTCAATTCAACGGCTATCACTACCCATGACATGTTAATCTATAATACCCATCAAACGACGATAAACCCCCCTTACCTGAACAATCCGGCAAATCTTCGAGCTTCAAGCTTTTCCGTTCCTCAACCTTTGCTCTCTAGCTCTTCCTCTTTTCCCTTTCTCCACTTCTCTGCAGCTTCTCAGTTTTCACGTAAACCCTTTACCAACAATGAAAACCCTTTTTCTTATTCCAACTTATATATTTTCCAAAATAATTATTCCAAATAATAATAATAATAATAATCCAATAATTCAATTTATTTAATTAAATTATTAAATATATTATTAACTTAATTTGAATAATCCTCTTATTTAATTCGGGGTGTTACAACTCTCCCCTACTAAAAGAGTTTTCGTCCTCGAAAACATACCTCAAGCAAATAACTCCGGATAAGACTCCTTCATCTGACTCTCCGGTTCCCTAGTCACATTGCCACCTGCTGGTCCTCCCCAAGCTACCTTCACCAAGGCAATCTCTTTACCCCGCAACTGCTTCAACTCTCGATCCTCAATCCTCATAGGTGATGTTTCAACGGTCAGGTTATCTCTCACCTGTACATCATCTACTTGGATCACATGCGACGGATCATGAATGTACCTCCTCAACTGAGATACATGAAAAACCTCATGCAAATTCGCAAGTGACGGCGGTAAAGCGATACGATAGGCTACTTCTCCTATCCTCTCCAAAATCTGATAAGGACCAATAAATCGAGGTGTCAACTTCTTTGACTTCAAAGCTCGACCAACCCCAGTTATCGGAGTAACACGAAGAAACACGTGATCTCCCTCTCGGAGCTCAAGTGATTTCCTCCTCTTGTCATGATAACTCTTCTGACGACTCTGAGCAATTCTCATCTTCTCCTGAATCATCTTAATCTTTTCCGTAGTTTGTTGAACAATCTCCGGTCCAACCACAACACTCTCACCGGACTCATACCAACATAACGGTGTCCGACATCTCCTACCATACAAAGCTTCAAACGGTGCCATACCAATACTCGAATGAAAACTATTGTTGTAGGTAAACTCAATCAAAGGTAAATAACAATCCCAAGCACCTCCCTTCTCCAAAACACAAGTTCTCAAAAGATCCTCTAATGACTGAATCGTCCTCTCAGTCTGACCATCAGTCTGCGGATGATATGCAGAACTCAATCTCAGTTTAGTTCCCAAAGCCTTCTGCAAACCTTCCCAGAATTTCGATGTAAATCTAGGATCTCTGTCCGAAACAATACTCGACGGAATACCATGCAAACTTACAATTTTCTCAATATACAACTCGGCTAATCTCTCTAACGGATAGTCCATTCTGATCGGAATGAAATGAGCCGACTTTGTCAATCTGTCAACAATCACCCAAATAGCTTCAAAATTCTTACTTGTTCTCGGTAACCCAGAAACAAAATCCATACTGATACTATCCCACTTCCACTCTGGAATAGCCAACGGTTGCATTAGCCCAGACGGCTTCTGATGCTCAATCTTTGACTTCTGACAAGTCAAACAAGAATAAACAAAACTCGCAATTTCTCGTTTCATTCCCGGCCACCAAAATAACTTTTTCAAATCATGATACATCTTCGTAGCTCCAGGATGAATACTCAGGCCACTACGATGTCCTTCTTCAAGAATACTCTTCTTAAGTTCGATAACATCCGGAATACACACCCGATTACCAAATTTCAAAACATCATTCTCATCAACTCTGAATTCACCACCTTGACCCTGATTCACCAGAGTCAACTTATCAACCAAAAGCACATCGGATTTCTGACCCTCTCTGATCTCATCCAGAATACCACTTGTCAACTTCAACATTCCCAACTTAACACTATTGTGAGTACTCTCACACACCAAACTCAAGTCTCTAAACTGCTCAATTAAATCCAATTCCTTAACCATTAACATAGACATATGCAATGATTTCCGACTCAATGCATCCGCCACTACGTTTGCTTTACCCGGATGGTAATTCAAACCAAAGTCATAATCCTTCAGAAACTCTAACCATCTTCTCTGTCTCATATTCAGCTCTTTCTGATCAAACAAATACTTTAAACTTTTATGGTCACTGAAAACCTCAAATCTTGATCCATACAAGTAATGCCTCCATAACTTCAGAACAACCACCACAACCGCCAACTCTAAATCGTGCATCGGATAGTTCCTCTCATGAACCCTTAGCTGTCTTGAAGCATAAGCTATAACCTGCTTATTCTGCATCAACACGCCACCCAAACCCAACAATGAAGCATCACAGTAAACTTCAAATGATTCCGACGAACTCGGTAATATCAGAATAGGAGCAGTAGTTAACCTTCTCTTTAATTCTTGGAAACCTTCTTCACATTTTGAGTCCCAAACAAACGCTTGCCCCTTCCTAGTCAACATCGTCAATGGTAACGCCAACTTAGAAAATCCCTCAATGAACTTCCTATAATAACCAGCCAAACCAAGGAAACTTCGAATCTCAGCAACAGACTTCGGAGCTTCCCACTTAGATACCGCTTCTATCTTAGAAGGATCAACAGCAACACCACCTCTTGAAATCACATGACCAAGAAAACTAACCTCTTCTAACCAAAATTCACACTTGGACAATTTAGCAAATAACTTCTTTTCTCGGAGAACTTCTAAAACCACTCTCAAATGCTCAGCATGCTCTTCTTCAGATTTCGAATACACCAAAATATCATCAATAAACACCACAACAAACTTGTCTAGGTACGGATGGAAAATCCTATTCATGTACTCCATAAATACTCCAGGCGCATTAGTCACACCAAAAGGCATTACAGAATACTCATAATGTCCATACCTTGTTCTGAAAGCAGTCTTCGGAATATCCTCAGTTTTCACACGGATTTGATGATACCCAGATCTCAAATCTATTTTGCTGAACACACTTGCACCAACCAACTGATCCATCAAATCATCAATCCTCGGCAAAGGATACCGATTTTTGATCGTCACTTTATTCAGTTGCCTGTAGTCCACACACAACCTCATAGTACCTTCTTTCTTCTTAACCAATAGCACTGGTGCACCCCACGGTGACACACTCGGACGAATAAATTTCTTATCCAACAGATCTTCCAACTGACTCTTCAATTCAGTTAACTCAACAGCAGACATACGGTACGGAGCCATCGATATCGGCCTAGTACCAGGTACCAAATCAATCGAGAACTCCACTTCGCGTTCTGGTGGTAATTCATTCACCTCTTCCGGAAACACATCAGGAAAATCACACACCACGGCTAGATCGCCAATCACCAGTTTATCTTTAGCCTCCAAAGTTGCTAACAGCATAAACAACTCTGCCCCATCAGCTACTTCTTCATTCACTTGCCTTGCTGATAGAAACAAACTCTTTCCCTCCTCAATCTCAGGAAAGACCACCGTCTTATCAAAACAATTGATAGAAACTCGGTTAAACACCAACCAGTTCATACCCAGAATAACATCAATCTGCACTAGTGGAAGACACACTAGGTCCATCCCAAAGTCTCTACCAAAAATACTCAAAGGACAGTTTAAACAAACTGAAGTAGTAGTCACTGAACCCTTCGTAGGAGTATCAATTACCATACTACCAAACATCTCAGATATCTCTAACTTAAGTTTCACAGCACAATCCAAAGATATAAAGGAATGAGTCGCACCTGTGTCAATAATAGCTACAAGAGGAAAGCCATTAATATAACACGTACCTCGGATAAGTCTGTCCTCACTGGAGGTTTGAGTTCCGGTCAATGCGAACACCCTCCCCGTCTGAGATTTCTTTGGCTTCTGACACTGACTTCCAATATGCCCTTCTTCGCCACAATTAAAACAAATCACTTCCTTGTGCTTGCAATCAGCTATTGCATGACCAATCTTACCACAGCGAAAACACCTCTTTACTTCAGCAGTGCATACATTACTCTTATGACCAGCCTGACCACATTTGAAGCAAACTATACCAGCAGGAGCACCTCCCCCACTAGCTCTCTGAGCCGGAGCAGCTCTTTGCTTCCCTTTTCCAGCTGGAGCATCATACGGCTTGCCACGGTTTTGATGTTGCTTGCCTCTGCGATCACTGACAACCTTGTAATGAGCATTATTGTCTTCTTCAAATATCCTGCAGCTATCAACCAATTCAGTAAAAATGCGTATCTTCTGATACCCAACAGCCTTCTTAATTTCAGAGCGCAGTCCATTTTCAAACTTGATGCACTTTGAAAATTCAGCACCAGCACCAGTGTAATGAGGATAAAATTTGGACAACTCCACAAATTTCGCAGCATAATCAGTGACAGACATGTTTCCTTGCTTCAGCTCAAGGAACTCAATTTCCTTCTTACCACGGACATCTTCCGGATAATACTTTCTCATGAATTCCCTACGGAATACATCCCAAGTAATGACTTCACCTGCCACGGTCAACCTCTCGTGAGTCTCTAGCCACCAGTCATCAGCTTCGACTGCTAGCATGTGAGTACCATACCGAACCTTCTGAGCTGGAGTGCAATCCATAACACGGAAGATTCTCTCAATCTCTTTCAACCATCCCAAGGCTGCATCTGGATCATGCTTCCCTTTAAACACCGGCGGATTCTCTCTCTGAAAAGTCGCCAAACTACGTGATCCAGCATCACCACCAGCATTTGGCAAGTTCTGCACAGCTTGTGCCATCGCTTGCATTGCGGCAGCCATTGCAGCGTCATTCCTTCCAGCCATTTCAACTTATCACTACAACACAACTTAAAAGTTAGACTAGTAACAATTACACAATTGTTAGACAGTAACGACACGACAACTGGCCGGACAGACCGACCTGCTCTGATACCACTAATGTAACACCCTTCTAAAATACCCCAATTATTTAATAACAACAACAATATTTATATCAGAGTAATCATGCACCAAGGGTGTCACACAACATTTCACACCATAATAACTGTCATGCTCTTTATTTAATCAAAACAACATTTTTGCAAAATTCGCAGCGGATAGAATCAACCAACCATTCAAAACATATAACGTTTTACAGGTAAAAAGGTTCAACAATCAACAATAAACAATTAAAACATCCCGTCCCGATGTTACATCTATCAGAGCACGACCCACTACGTAGACTACACTAGACTCCAGCACTAGCTTCTACTCACTCACTGCTCGTTACCTGAAAAATAGTTGTAAGGGTGAGTTCCTCAATCGATATAACAAACATTATAAATTATCATGTTATGTTAAGTAAATTTACACGTTAATCACCCTAATCGTATCATGCATTCAGTAACGGCACATCAACTCAAATATCATACTCAATAACAACGTAAAATGCAACTCAATAACGACATAAATTGCAACTCAACAACAACATAAAATGCAACTCAAATGAGACTCGACTCGTCATGCATGTGGTACCATTCGGAGTAAAACTCCCAACTTAAAATCATTGCCAGTTTAGTGGGCATCAAGGCATAAGCCTTCAACTTTCAACTTAAAATTTTGCCAATCCAGGCCAACGTGGTGTGAGCAAAGCTCCGATTTTTGCCAATCCAGGCCAACGTGGTGTGAGCAAAGCTCCGACTTAATGCATATGAATGTACATGGCATACACGACTTTAAATTCCGACAACATAATAATAACAGCAACACAACAATGTTTTCAACATAATCAACTTATAATCAACGTTGGCTCATCAAGCCTACAACTCAGTATTTTCAACAACTTAACACAACTTATCAACATATTTATATCAACACTTCATAACATAAACTCAACAAAATTACTCATCGAAATCAACGAGAATATGCCAATCACCAATTAGGTTCCCAACATTGAAATATCAAATTTTCCCACTCTGCAACAGTGTTAACCGGTTAACGCCCTGGGTTAACCGGTTAACGCAGGACAAAAATACATTTTCTGGCAACACGCAACAGTGTTAACCGGTTAACGCCCTGGGTTAACCGGTTAACGCAGGACAAAACAGCACATTTTCACAATTTATAACAGTGTTAACCGGTTAACACCCTGGGTTAACCGGTTAACGCAGGCAAAACAGCAGTCCCTGCGCTAACACAAGGCAGAATGCAAAGTTCTCCGCATTTTCCGCCGTTGGAGGACTTCCGGACCTCCGATTCCAATTCCGTAAAAAGCTATACGCTCGGAAATTCACAACTAACCCAAACACATATTCAATTACAGCCTAAACACATTTTCATCCAACGTACTTTTCCAGCATTCATAATCCCAATTAGGGTCAATTCAACGGCTATCACTACCCATGACATGTTAATCTATAATACCCATCAAACGACGATAAACCCCCCTTACCTGAACAATCCGGCAAATCTTCGAGCTTCAAGCTTTTCCGTTCCTCAACCTTTGCTCTCTAGCTCTTCCTCTTTGCCCTTTCTCCACTTCTCTGCAGCTTCTCAGTTTTCACGTAAACCCTTTACCAACAATGAAAACCCTTTTTCTTATTCCAACTTATATATTTTCCAAAATAATTATTCCAAATAATAATAATAATAATAATCCAATAATTCAATTTATTTAATTAAATTATTAAATATATTATTAACTTAATTTGAATAATCCTCTTATTTAATTCGGGGTGTTACATGGACACAATGTGGGATGTCAACTGTGGTCCAGTTCTTCATAACTACTCCAGTCGCCATTCTGTCTTTCCCTCGAAGAGCTTTTATCTCTTTCTGTAATTCCGCAAACTGATCCTGGAATTCATCCATTCTATCAAGAGTAAGCTTGTGAGTGTGTGAAAAGGGTTTCTTAAACGGCGACCGTTGGAATCGCATCGGGTTTCTCTTTTTTGAATTTTTCGATTTTTTAACATAAAACGTGAACAATACGATTAAACACACAATACAGAACATAAAAAATGCGAGAAAGTAAATTATTACAACACAATTAGCTATGAATAGTTAGTATTACGAATAGTTAGTGGCGTTAATCGAGCTGAAACTGAAACGAAACGGTTAGTAACAACATAAACAAATATAAAAAAACAATATAAACATTTACTTTAGACAAAAAAAACATTTGATATAAATAAAAATTAAAATAAACATTTAAACAAATAATTAATTTAACTAACATTTAAATAAAACATATATGCAAAATAATAATAAAAGATAAACAATATTTGGTAAACAAAAGTAATATATATATATATATATATATATATATATATATATATATATATATATATATATATATATATATATATATATATATATATATATATATTAGACAATAAATATATAGTAAACAAAAATAATATATATGTATATATATATATATATATATATTATCTTTGTCTATTGTATATTATTTGTCTATATATATATATATATATATATATATATATATATATATATATATATATATATATATATATATATATATATATATATATATATATATATATATATATATATATATATATATATATATATATATAATAGACAAAAATAATATATATATATATATATATATATATATATATATATATATATATATATATATATATATATTTAGATAAATAATATATTAAAACACATGTCGGCAAGCCGGAACTTTGCCGATTTCAGAGATAAGTGAAGAATATTACCTTGTGTGAAGAGGATGAACTTCTGATCGTCCAAATGATCGACCGAAAGCTGGAAACCGTCACCGACGCAGTGCTGGCTGCCTTCGTGAGTATCTGACTTCAACGTCGCTTTTGATCGGTGAAACGACGCCGGAATGAAATGAACCTTGGATATTTGTGACCTGGACTCAACGAACTTCAAAGATATGAAATCGGTTTTGTGTTTCGGTGAATAATCGGGACGATTTTGGGTTACCGAAAATGAAGAACAAGTGAAATACGGTAATGCTTTTGGGAAAATATTTCTTTTCAATTCTCTGTTTCTCTCACCACACGTTTTTTTCCTTACTGATCCACCTCTTCTCTTTTCTTACTAACCACATCTATATATATATATATATATTTAGATTACTTAAACAATAAGAAACCTAAAAAATATCTAACATAAATTAATAATATATATTTAGATTACTTAAACAATAAGAAACCTAAAAAATATCTAACATAAATTAATAATATATATTTAGATTACTTAAACAATAAGAAACCTAAAAAATATCTAACATAAATTAATAATATATATTTAGATTACTTAAACAATAGGAAACCTAAAAAAATATCTAACATAAATTAATAATATAATTTATATATTATATAATAATAATAATAATAATAATAAACTAATATAATATTAATCCTAATTAAATAAACTAATTAACAACTAAACACAATTAATATTAAGCACAAATAATATTAAACGGCACACGATTAAAATACGATAAAATCGAGCGACACGAACGCGATAAAAACGACGACAATTTGCACAGCAAAACAGACAAATTGATAAAACCAATAAACCAGTAAACCGGTAAACCAGTAAAATCAACAACACGACTCAAACAGACTCGATTTAAATCACACGGCACAACACGTAATTAAATAAACAACCCTAGGCAATAATAAAATCAACACGACATCACGAAAACGCTGACAAACACAATCACAAATAATCGGACAATACGAAAACTCTAATATATTCGAAATACAGTCAAAATACCGACAAACAAACAATTAAATAGATAAAAACGCACAAAACCTAATCGAAGCGATGCCACGCACAACAGAGATAAGCGAGATAAATACGAGGCAACGATATCGGCCAGGTTTTGCTAAAACAACGAAATACAACACGGTAAGCAACGAAAACACACAAAACCTAATCAAACCAGTTGTCACGCGAAGTTTAAGAAATTGAGATGAATACGAGACAACGAGATTAATCAAGATGTGGTCAACAAAGCCAAAGTCAAATTTTGGGGTGCGACAGACACCATTCCATTTTTCACTAGCTTCTGAACTTCATATTTGAGTAGATAATAGTTTTCAATTTCATGTCTGGGTGCTCCTTGATGAAAATCACAGCGGATATCTAGTTTGTACCACCATGGAAGTGGTTCAGGTATTTGCGGAGGATTTCTTGGTTGAAGTAGGTTCTTGAGAACCAACAATGGGTAAAGCTCTGTGTATGTCATCAGAATTGGGTCGAAAGGTACCTTCTTCCTCTCAAAATTTTGTTGTTGATGATTGTTGGTATTGTTGTTGTTGTAGGTGTTTGTTCGTTTCTATGGTTGTTGTTGTTGACGTTGTTGTTGTTGAACTGGTGCTAATTGACTTGCTAAAAATACAGGAATTACGGAAGATACTTGATGATGATTTTGAAGGGATGATTGAATTTTTATAATCTGAGGCCACCTCTGCCTCCCACTGGAAATTGCATTGGTTTCATTATCCTTCTTCTTTCCAAAACTCCTGCCGTATCTCTTGCTAGACGATACTTCCTCCTTAGACAACCGTCCTTCTCAGACACCTTCTTCTAGCCTCATCCCCATATTTACCATTTTGGTAAAGTCACCGGGGGCACTGGCGATCATCTTTTCATAATAAAATGAGCTAAGGGTCTTTAGGAAAATCTTGGTCATCTCTTTTTCTTCTAAAGGAGGGTTGATATGAGCAGCGAGTTCTCTCCACCTCTGTGCATACTCCTTAAACGTCTCTTTGTCCTTCTGTGATAGTGATCTCAACTGATCTCGGTCGGGAGCCATATCAACGTTGTACTTGTACTGCTTTACAAATGCTCCCCCCAAGTCATTGAAATTGCGGATGCTCGCACTATCCAACCACATATACCATCTTAGCACAATGCCGGTCAGACTGTCTTGAAAGTAGTGGATCAACAGCTGATCATTATCTGTTTGGGTAGACATTTTAAGGGCATACATCACCAAGTGACTGAGCGAACATGTGTTCCCTTTGTATTTTTTAAAGTCAGGCACTTTGAATTTCACTCGAATCTTCACATTCGACACTAGACATAATTCAACAACACTCTTTCCAAATAGATCCTTACCTCTTAAGGTCTTCAATTCCTTACGCAGCTCAAGAAATTGATCTTTCATTTCATCCATTTTCTCATATACATCCGGGCCCTTAGATGGCTCAGAATGATAAATGGTGTCCTCCACACGGGGTAAGGTATGCACGACAGGCGGTGGCACAGACATGATCGAGCTTGATACCGGCATAGAAGCAAATGTAGGCGTAAAGCCTTCAGGCACGAAGTTCGGAGGCATTCCCCATGGGAATCGGGCAGGCATGGCAGGCGCAAAATGAGAAGCAGGTGCAGGAACCGTAGAGGTAGCCACCTCTGAAATAATAGTCATTTGAGGAGGAGGAGTTGCAGGTGTTGTAGAAGATTGGCTCTGTGCAGCTAGAACTGACTCCATCATGGCATTCAGGGGGGCTATCTCCTCTTTCAAATCTATATTCTCTTGCTCGAGATGTTCCATAATTCTGGAGTGATTGGCGTGAGTATGGTATCGATGAGTCAGCTTGGCTGAAGTACAAAAGAAACACCAATGAGACATCTGGCAAAAGAGAAACCTGCTTATGCAAATTATGCATGAAATGCAATGTTTGATTATTTTTATTTTCAAGGAACTTACTATATTATTTGCAACTATATATATATATATATATATATATATATATATATATAATAACAATTGCAACAATTTGATATGACCATAAAAATCTCTTTTATTTATATAATTGGAAGGATTACACTGAGTACAATTTCAGAAACCAAGTGAAAAATACAAGAGAAAAGGAGACTAGTCATCCTAAGGATCCCTAACAACAATGTCAGAAGATCTGGCTGCAGGCATGTACTTTCTTTGAATGCGTCGGATCTCGGTCTCAAAAGAAGCCTTCATCCGAGTCTTCTTGAGGACAAGCTGATTGACAATCTTCTTCCAAGCAACATAAGGCTGAGGCATGCTAGAAGATGGAACCTCCGACTCTCTCTGTCTCTTTGTCACTCGGTCTTCAAGTAGCTCAATAAGTGCATATTTGTCCTTAGACTCAAGCTGCAACTCCTCATGCTTTTCTCTCAAAGCATGGAACCACTCCTCCCACATATCCTTCTTTCTTCACCCAATGAGCCTCTATCTCATACTTTTTTAAGTGAAGAGCTTCAGCTATAAGATAAGATATGGGGATCTCTTTCAATCCACTAAACAACACTTTGTTAGAAACAGGTATCCCCAAAAGATGGGCATACTCCTCCAACGTAGGCACAAGCTGATAATCAGGAAAAGTGAAGCAACGGTGAGAGGATCATAGAACTGCACCAACACGCTCAAAAGTCCTTCAACCACATCAGCAGACAAGATGGACATAAGCTTCCCATGATGTTGTTTGAAGTCCAAGGGATCTAATACAAAATATGCTAGCTTCCTTAACTCTTTCAATTCGGGACATCTGAAACTGTACTTCTTAGTGTTCCTTTGTCCACAGTCCATGGTCTGAAAATATTTGCAAATAATACCTCAGTTCCTTGAAATTTCCATGTGATGAATGTTATGATGTGCATGAATGCATGAATGCAACAATCACAAGTAAGTGATCACACACAAGGAAAACAAATGTCAAGGGATGAATTAAGTCATTATCAAGATCAATCATCCATTTTGGTGGATTATGGCTTTCACCATATTAACACCCAAGTTCCATTGATATTGACAAGACTTGATTGGATCAACCAAGAATCAAGGGTTTGTTCTAAATCACGAGCATGGAGTCTGGATAAGAACCATCCCAAGGGAGTGAACTAAGGATAACAACCTGTAGATCATGTTCTAGAAGGTTCCCGGAGTCTTAATTCCATCTATCGGATATTACAGGTTAGGATGACTGACTCATCAATCCATAATATTCTAAAGAGAAACTCGTCTGAGTGTAGTATCGCGTAACAACTATTATCAAGTCTACACTTGGACAATTTCCGCACTACATCCTAAATAGGCCAAGAGGGGGTAAATGTTCTACGGTCCTCAGCTTCTCGGATCCCAAATTAGAGATAGTAATGCTTAACCATAAATACTTGTGTGACATTTCCAAATCCAAAAGGGTCTCCACTGAGCGGGTGGGTCTCAAGACCACTAGTTAAGGACTACTCCACATAAGTCGAACATGACTATACCATCCTCCTATCTTAATTGCACTCAAGTTCAGGTTAGAACTTATCTCATCACTCAGAGATCACCAAGCACAACAAGTTGATTATATCATACAAACAAATATATACACACATCAAATACACAATTATATACACACAAAAAAGTAGACTACACCCACTAGAGACTACTCCCCAGCAGAGTCGCCACTTAATTTCTGTAGCGGTAAATTCATGATCATCAAGCTATGGATAAGCTAGACATCAAATAACAAGAGTCTCCACCGCGCTTTTATTGTTTCCAAGGGAAAAGTACGAACAAAACCCAAAAGTAAGAGGTTTTCAAATCAAAACTAATAAAATTCCAGAGATTACAGGTAAGGGGGTTGGTTACACAGAGGGAAGGTGTTAGCACCCAAAGTGTCCTAGGTACTCCTAGGGAGCCCTTTTTTGTGTGCATATGTATTTTGTACAAAATGATGTTTGCAAATAAATAGAATGGGGGGATGAGAAAAGAAGTCATTAATTATATTTTTGTGTTTGACAAGACCTTCGGACTTGTGCCTACGTACCAACATAAAAATGAGGGATCAAAACCTCGTAGTTCGTGGTATCAATTTCAAAGTGGATACATTGCATTTAACAAAATTTAAGCTTGAAGGATACAAAGGCCTAAAAATGGTTTGAATGAGTTAGTTCTTTTTGGATTTTGAATTTTTTTAGTCAAGTATGGTTAAGTCTATTTACAAGTTTGATTAAGAAAATGAGTTTGAAAATGCAATGGCATAAGGCCAAAGTTTCAGGTTTGCAATATGGTCTCTGTTTAAAAAGCAAGCACAAGCAAAGAAGTTTTTTTGAAAGGAGAGAGAGATTTTGAAATTAAAGAAATGGGGAGGAGATGAAGAGACTAATCCTAAGCATAAATTTAAAAGTTAAGAGTTGAAAAGATCTGACCAATGGGCCGCAATCCAATAGACAAGAATGTCATATAGAAACCCAAATTCCCTTGGACTTTAGAATCAAGCAGCAAATAATGCACAATATATCAACTTGAGAAGCAAGGCATCAAATAAAGATAACCAAATCCAAGCTTAGCAATTCCATGATCTTCTTCAAATTTGCCCATGTAGAAGATGAATTCCACAATGCCACAAGTCACAGGTTCAAAATAACAGCTTCACAATGATCATGTTGCAGATGAACTCAAATGGATCTTCAATGATGTATCAGATGAAGTTTCAAGTTACAAGCACTTGGTTACATGAAAATTGGCATTGGCCAAGTCCTTTGCATAGGAAGTGTTGCCTAAATTCTAAGTCCAATTGTCTTAGATCAAACCAACAGTCCACACAAGATATTTTTAGGTTTTTTTTCTTATTATATACATTGATGGTCAAAGACCACACAATCAAACACAATATACACAAACAAAATATATCACAAAATATGATCCAAGTGGACAAAGTGAAAATGACATTAACATAAACAATTATAATGGTATGAATAATGGAAAATGAATAAGACCTAGAAAATAAAGTGCATTATAGTAAATGACTTGAAATTAAACGTTAGTTGTTAATGAGTTAGAGGTTAGTATTTTTTTTATTTAAGTCATTCTTTGGAAAAACTCAACCCACTTATCACAAACATGGATCCTTTAACCAAGACATCTTCCAAAGAAAGTCAAAAAGGCCAAGTTTCCATACAATACCATGAAAGAGGGGAGATTTACAATCTCACTAACTAGAATGCTATGCCTTTTGTGTCAAAATTTAGCGCTATGTTAAGCAATCGTAATTGGACTTATGTAGAAGTCACAACTATTTGAGGTCGGGCAATAGAATTTTGGTGTTAATGCATGTTATAGACATAGTATAATGGACTATGCTCATGAAACATACCACACACAAAAAGAATATGCAAAAGTGATGGCCTAATCTCATCCATACTTATGTTGATTTTGCAATCAACTAGCCTTAGGATATAGAGATATCATAGGATCATGACATGAATGCATAAAGAAGGGGAATGAGATGAAGAGGGAGGGGAGGTAGATCAAACTCAAATTGGATAAAGGAGGACTTTTACCAAATTAAGATCATTCATTCATTTTAGGAGATGAAATGTACATTCCATCAATCCCCTAATTCTAATGATCTTAACCTAACAAAGTCAAATCAACCTTGACCAAGGCCCAACAACATGAGTCAAACTTACATAAATCAATCAAAATGGATCAACACAATTATTTGACATTTATTCAATTAAAAATACTAAATATACTGCATTAATTTAAATATGGTTGGTCAAATTCCTAAAACCTCATCAAAACACCAAAGAATTGGACATGAGATTTTTCATAGGTTAAACAAGGTCAAAGGACCTTGGAGAAATTTTTTCAGAATTTTTGGAAACTTAAAAGTATTTTTTAACAATTAAAAATAACCACAAAATCAATTAAATCATGAAAAATATTAATAATGATCCAAAAAATAATTTTAATTCAAAATATGAAAGAGGATTTTATTCAAATTTTTTTGGTGAAACTCTCATATTTTTGGGATCAATATTAAAATTAATATGAATTAATGAAAATCAGAAAATACAAAAAAACGTGGACCACTTGATCTCCCTCATCAATTGAGGTGGCAGATCAAGTGGACACAAACGCGCGTTCCATGATGGAACTTATTCAACGCGCCACACAAGTGGTAATCAAAACCAACGCCTGTGATTAAAACATTTTAAATGAAATCAATGGCTCTGAACCATGCCACATCACTACCGGAGCCAAAGGCTGGTCACCTTCTCAGGCGAACCTCGCCGGACTGGTTCAATCATCACCATGATCAAAATGAAAAAGTAGGACATGATTTGAAAGAAAAAATGGCATAGAGCACGAATCTGACCTCAATTTTAACTAACTCCAAATATATAGAAAGATATGAGGAGTTGAATTTTGAGGTGTGTCAACTGAGTTGCTTTAATTTGACCTCAAAACAACTAAATCTTCTTGCCTACATTGGTAGGAATTCAGACAACCAAAGATCCAAGAGAATTTATGAGAATTAAGTGAGAATCGAAGAGAAGAAAAAATCTGGAAAATACCTTCAATGTTGTGCAGAACTTGATCTCTTTTGCTCCAGTTCTTGTTTGATCTTGCTCCAATAGCTTGCAGAAGTGGATTAGGATTGGTACAAAGCTTTGGATCCTGGAGTTTTTGAATCTCCAAACACTGAGATTCAAACTCAATTTTCAAGTGAAAATTATCAGGGATTTCTTTGAATTGTGAGAGTTTGAAGAGTGGAGGCAAAGCTGGCGTGCAAGGGTCCTCTCAAATGAGCTCAGAGGGTCCATATTTATAGCAAAATGAAGTGTTATTTGCACACTTGAAATTTCTTCCAAATTTGGTAATGTCATGCTCATGCTTGCATGGGCGTTTATAGGCCCATGAAGTAATGCACTAAGGTTCGAATTCAATTGTGCTGAAGTCTGAATGAAGCTTTATTGGCAAGGCAAAGTGAAATGGTCATTCGAAGTTTTGATTTTACCAATTGATGCAGGCCTGTTAACAACATGCGCATCCCTAGCAAACCTCATCCAAAATGAATGAATTAGTAATCTTTGGAAAGCTTAGATCAAGAGGAATAACTCTTATGTTGAACACTTTTCCATTTGGAACTTGGATCATGGTGAATTTTGAGGTGGAAGTTTGGAAATTTCAACATGTTGAAATTTTTTCGAAGTGTCAAGTCATATACTTCAATGTTCCAACTTACTAAACTTTTTATCTAAGCTCCAAATGAGAAAAGTACCTTCATCAAAGTTGTATCTATTTCAAAGACCTTAAAAATGGTCACCAATTTGACATCATTTGGATTTGAATGAGAGAGTTATGCATTTTTGAAGTTGAGGAAAATCACTTGTTCAATGGTATTGGTCCAAAATGACCTATAATGTATCCTCATATCACATGCTCATAAAAGTTGATATAGATTTCACTCCAAACATCAAAGTTTAAGTATACATCTTCAATTTTATTGTGAAACTTGAAAATATTTCATCTCATAAAAATTGAGCAAGTTATGGTCTTGGGAAGTTGACTTTCAAATTAGGGTTTAGACAAAATGACCTATAATGTTTCAACATAGAAAATGCCTTTCCAAGAAAAATAAGCTCTAGACCTCAACATGAAAGTTGTTTGTAATGTCATTTAGAGTAACGTTTCTCTTAGAATCATTTCCATATGATGATAATTGTAGGAGATAAGGTCTAGGGAGACCCAGTTTTGATCAGATGAATTCATCGGGCCAACCACCATCAACCAACTTGCTAACTTACAATTCTCTTGACTTTTTAGGCTCATGATAGATCATATATGCATAAGATGATGAATTTTGAAGTGTCCCTTGAGGAATTTGATCAATTGGTGAGGAAGCTTGTTGTAGAAGTTACTCAAGATACCCAGACAGACTAGGGTTTCCAATGCAAACCAATTCCAAACTCTTGAAGAATAGTTGATCAAAATAACATGTAAAGATCATTGAGACTCATATATGATTCTTAGAGACATTGTGTATCATTTGTTGGTTGTGCTCTTAGCCATGAGGGTCTTAAACCCAATATGTGAACATGATAGATCAATGGTGATCATGCCCTACCTACAAAAGAGTTAGGCAAATGCAAATACATATTTATGGTATTTTGGTTAGTAAAATGTTAAAATACAAGTATGATACAATCATATGGTGCTTGGTAATATCTCCCAAAACAAACCCAATGAAAGAGGGGTAAGAAGGATGCCAATGTGTGATCCCAATGCTAATGCATATGATGAGATTACATGAGGGATCTTAGGGACAAAATTGGGGTCTTACACATATTTGAAAAGCCTTCTTTAACTGAGAGAATTACCCGTTGGCAGATGTTGTTATCTCAGTATGATATTGAATATCGAGCTCAGAAAGCAATTAAAGGTAGTGTCTTGGCTGACCATTTGGCTTACCAACCTATTGATGATTATCAGTCAGTGCAATTTGATTTCCCCGATGAAGAAATATTTTATTTGAATATGAAAGATTATGATGAACCATTTCTTGAAGAAGGGCCAGAACATGGTTCCTATTAGGGTCTGGTTTTTGATGGAGTTGTTAATTCACATGGTAATGACACTAGGGCAGTGATTATTACTCCTCAAGGAACTCATTTTCCGTTTACAGCTAGATTGACATTCAAATGTATGAATAATATGGCTGAGTATGAAGCTTGCATTATTGGGATCGAAGAAGCCATTGATCTTAGAATCAAATATCTTAATGCCTATGGAGATTCAACTTTGGTTCTTAACCAAATCAAAGGTGAATGGGATATGAATCAACCCGGTTTGATACTGTAAGACTCTAATTTTTACCCTAAGATCCCTCATGGCATCATAACATTGCTCATTGTATTTGCCTCAAGGATCATGGCATCTTGGTTCCTTAACCCTAGGGCGGGACTTGTGTGAGTGGTTTGAGACCACCAAGCATGCTTGAATTGTATATTATTGCTTTTCTTATTTTGTCTACTAACCAAAAGCACAAAAATATGTCACTAACCTCTTTTGTTTTGAAGCTTGAGCAGTCAGATGATCCAAGGCTCCTAGGAGGCTCCTATGCCCATTGAAATGGCCAGATGAAGATGAAATCAAACATGACAATCACTACGCCAAATAAGGGAAAAGAGGGCGTTTATTTTGGCCTATAACAGCGCTTTTAAGCGCCCTCTAATCTGGCGCTGGCATAGGTAAAGACAGCGCTTTGTTTTCCTGGAGAAAGCGCTGTCTAAAGTGGCCACATTATAGTGCGCTTTAAGAAAAAAGCGCCCTCTGGAGTGGTCCATAAAGGGACACCTTAGAGGGCGCTTTCTGGAAAAAGCTCCCTCTAAAGTTGTCAATGTAAAGTGTTTAGAGGGCGCTTTCAGGAAAAAACGCCCTCTAAAGTTGTCAATGTAAAGTGTTTAGAGGGCGCTTTCAGGAAAAAGCGCCCTCTAAAGTTGACAATGTAAAGTGTTTAGAGGGCGCTTTCAGGAAAAAGCGCCCTCTAAAGTTGACAATGTAAAGTGTTTAGAGGGCGCTTTCAGGAAAAAGCGCCCTCTAAAGTTGTCAATGTAAAGTGTTTAGAGGGCGCTTTCTGGACAAAGCGCCCTCTAAAGTGTTAGTTATTTTAAAAAAACATTGTTTGAAAAACAGTGGATATTTAATTGGTAACCTGTTCGCATGCTGCAAAAGTGTAAAATTCATATTGATTTCATCCTTTAATCCAATGTTATACACCATTAATCCATTGATATATACAACATGAATCCATTTATATACAACATTAATCCTCCATATATACAACATTAATATATGATTCTTTGATCAACAATATACAACAACATATTCATGATTTAGTAAAATTACAACAACAATATACAACATATATACAACAACAACATACAACAACAACATTCCATACATATATGTACAACAATATACAACCTAGCTATATGATTCTTTGATCAACAATGAATTGACACAATTCATCCTTGATTTCATCCAAATTTGCTCTTGAGTAAGTTTTGTATTCCTCAAAGTACTACAATTAAGAGAATAAAACATATTCATGATTTAGTAACAAATTAGATGAAATATTCGATAATATTAAAATAAACCCTAAGTTATTATTCCATACCATTTTTGGGATGTCTATACGATTCAACGCAATGATGTCTCTCATAAATCTTAATACAAAAAATCCGCAATCGACCGAATTATTTTGCTGAGGACACTACACAGAAAAACAAACAATATATATATAGTTAATTTCTTACAAACACTATTATAAGCAAAAAAACAAACACTATTATAAGAAAAAATAAGATACTTAATATATACCTGAACTCTGATCCAGGTAATGTCCTTCCTATTGCGGTATTTCTTTTTCAATCTAAATTTTATTATTGCCCTAACAAAATAAAAACGTATATTGAGATCAATCTGACAGACATAATTAAATATACAAATACACACGAATATTTAGGGGAATTTCACTTACGCGTCAACCGTCTTCTTCATATTCGGATATTTACTCCAATCACCCGATAAAGAATCGAGATAATACACTATTAGTCTCGAAAGATCCATAGCAACCAACACCCAGTGACCACTGTAAAATAAAACAAAAATTTAGATAATTGAAAATTTTCTACGTAAAAGATATACATAGATTAGAATGAAATTATTAGAAAGAAAATCTAACCTGTTGCCAAAATTAAACGGTAAAAAATACAAACTGGGTGTAGTATTATCGCCGGCCGCCATGAATCTATCGACTAGATCATTCTTTACGGATGTTGGATTATTCGTTATTAACGTTGCATTGATACGGGAAGCAGCAATAAAATTGAAACGGTTACACAATTCAGTTCCCCGCATCAATGTTACATACATATACCTTAAATAGAAACATAATAAACATTTGACTACTCATTGAAATGTGTAAATAAATTGTTCAACTAAGTAAATTATAGATTGATCGGAGTACCATATGTATGTATGAATGACAGCGATGCCCAATTCGGTGTGTTCAAAAAGTTGTTGGAAGTCCTCCTTTCCAATTATTTCGAAATGAGCAGCTCCGAAAACACCTTCATCAAAATCTATAGTACGAATGGCCCCATGCATAATATCGGACTCCTCCACCATTTTCTCAAGACGCATCATAATTTGAGATTTTGTCCCGGACGTCGTTGGAATATCCTTAGCAGCGCTTTTCAACTCTCGACCGGGAACCTAAAAATTCATATAAAATAAATCATGACTTTTTGTGATGCAACAAAATCGTTGCGTATATAATTCAATGGGTATATATATTTGTACCTCTTTTTGAGATGCAACCGACTCGATGCGTCTTGAAATCCCTTTACCAACTTTATGTGTGGGTCTTGTAGGAGTCTAACATTACCATATAATTGATTAAATATCATAATTGTAGCTGAATTGAAATGTGAATACTAAATATTCATAATCATTTAGAACATATATACCTCGGCATCTGGGAAAATTAGATCTGACGGCCATCCAACAAAGGATCCGACTGCATCTCGCATCAACGTTGTCTCTGAAACAACGTCAGGTAATGGTAGAAGCGCGTCGGTATCTAATACAAGGTCAACCGAAACTTTCATATATCCCAACGGGAGGGGATTATGGTGAAGTAATTCACCCGAAGTATTGTGCACTTTTCCCTTGCCAACCATGCGATAAGTTGGTGACGATAGATACAGCTGACAAGGTGAAATGCCCTAAACCAATAATAAATGTTATTGTTAACTTGTATATGTGTCAAGTAAAAAAGTGCTATTTTAATTTCATAATAACATATATAATTACCTCGGGAAATTTCGGTTGATGATTGATACTAGCTCGGTCACTAGTATCTTTTGCCTCGGAAGCGCACCTTTCCTCTCTATACCTTGCATTCTCGTTTTGCAGTTAGAGTACTTGTGCCCTTAACTCCGCCAAGGTCTCCATCACCTCTTTGTTGGTAGGATTTTTTGTTTTTGTTTTTTTATAAAATGACGACGGAGTCACACCAAAACCCTTACCCCTCACACGACCGGAATACTCAGGAACATTTAGTACTCGACTAAGTACGCTCCTGCAATCCTGGACCTCGGTTGAAGGTACGTTTTGGGATAAAGTCTCCTGAAATATTATTAGAGGAGATTAAAAATGAATTATATGTCTAACAAAATTTTAGATATAATTAAAGAAATAATGTTACATATACTTACACATTCGTCATAAACATTTTGGACCGCTTCAACGACAGCCCCATCCTTCCCAACCCGAGCAGCCTTCCATAATACGTGCTCCGGAAGAGATGTTGCGTCACTTTTCTCCTCGGCTAGCTACACATTGAATTAGATTATAAGATCATCAATTATAACATATTGTGACAATGTATAAGCTCATAGCATTTGAATATACTCACAATTCTTTGTTGTAACCGTGCATAACCCGTACACCCTTTTTCGTACGGATACGCGGGTTTTGATGCCCTTTTCCTATTTTTGTCGCTTACTTCCTGGATAAAATAGTTTAAGGCATATTAGAACCAAGTAACTTAACAATTGTATAATACCATAATTAATAGACATTACATGGAATTTTTCATTTCTTCGTTTGGCGACAAAGTTATCCCATTCATCGGCTGAAATAATCTCGGCATACTTCATTGGCCGTTCTCCTTCAACAAATTTTCCTTCCTCATCCTTGAGAAATTTGTTGCACAAAAAGGATCGAAATCCTCGGAGTCTTTTTCCGGCCAATTGAATACAATATTTTTGCCGGCTTTCATCGATGTGAAAGGATCTCTAAAAAACATACAAATGGAGTGTGTTATTATAAAGTAATATTATAACAATATATGGTTAACAAATAGTCAACAAAAAAAAACATATAACAATATATGGTAAGTACCTGTATCTCCGACCATATTTTTTCCTTGCCAACCTTCAAGTCCGGACTTCTCCAATTATCACATGTAATCGGAATATGTTGGCGAACAAGGAAACCAATGTAACTTGCCAACATTGAACCGTTAGGCTCAATTAGTTGGTCTTCAGCACTCCAATGTACTTCAAATTTTACACCCTTGTCTCTTGCACGAATGATTGACTTCATAACAGTCAATCCTCGTTTGATTTCTTTTTCAACATTATTACGTGATTCATTCGCGGCATGGGTATCGTCTTGGTTAGCCATTTTATCTGTAATATAGAAATGATTCAATAAGACCCAAGTAAGACAATGATTCAATACGTGAACACATTCATATACCTTCCATTTCTCTCATGTTACAACAATCTAAACTCTTTTTTTTTATCATTATTGAATACAAACTCACACACACCTACTGCATGCAAAAGACCAATGCAAACTTATGGTGTTTGGAACATGAACAAACTTGCATCCATAATCATCAAACTTCCAAGCACAAGCTCAAACACACTTCAAATATATCAGTTTTCAATCAGAAATAAAAAACTCAGTTTGCCCTAAACAACATTAATCAACATAATGCACAAAATGAAAAACTAAGTTTAGAAAATGCCCTAATCAAACACATGAAGAAAGTGAACGGTAACGATGGAGAAGAGAAATACCTTAAAGGTGACGGTAACGATGGAGAAGAAAGTGAACAGTGACGGTGGAAGAGGATAACGCAGTGAACGTGAACGGTGAGGGAGGGAGAACGAACGGCGACGATGACGGTGAGGGAGGGAGAACGAACGGAGGACGAGAGTAATCGCAGTAGAGAGTAATCGCAGTTGAGAGAAAACCCAGTTACGTAAACGAAATAGCTTATAGAGAGGGAAAATAAAGAGACATGCAATATATGTTATAATTTTAATGTTTACTAAAGGGGACCTTAGAGGGCGCTTTTTTAAAAAAAGCGCCCTCTAAAGGGGGCCTAAGAGGGCGCTTCTGAAAGCGCTCTCTAAGGCTTTCCAAAAGCGCCTTCTAAACTGGAAATGTACATGGACTTAGAGAGCACTTTTTCAAAAGCGCCCTCTAAGGGTAACCTTAGAGGGCGCTTTCACAAAAGCGCCCTCTATTGTTGTCCCTCCATTTTTTTTTTGGCTTCACTTTAGAGGGCGCTTTGTTACAAAAGCGCCCTCTAAAGGGGGCCTAAGAGGGCGCTTCTAAAAGCGCTCTCTAAGGCTTTCCAAAAGCGCCTTATAAACTGGAAATGTACATGGACATAGAGAGCGCTTTTTTAGAAGCGCCCTCTAAGGTTACCCTTAGAGGGCGCTTTCAATAAAGCGTCCTCTATTGGTGTCCCTCCATTTCCTCATTATTTTTTCGCTTCACTTTAGAGTGCGCTTTGTTACAAAAGCGCCCTCTAAAGTGCGCTGTCTATTCTAGTAGTATGCTCCTTATTTTTTCTCTTCACTTTAGAGTGCGCTTTTGTAATAAAGCGCCCTCTAAGGGGCGCTGTCTATTCCAGTTTTTGGCGTAGTGAATGGTCCACAAAGCTCTAAATCATCATATATGCCTCCCAAGTATCTCAATTTGTCAATTTGATCAAGATAAACCAAAGGGCTTGAGGCTTGCTTCCCAAGGAAACCCTAATTCAACTGTGCATTGACTGTGCCTTGCTCATGAAGCAACCTCAACCTATGATCAAATTAAATCAAGGGAAGTTCTTAAATTCATCATTTTATGCATATATGAGCTTATTTGAGTATCCTCAATCACTCATTCATCAAGATTTGAAGTGTGGACTTGAGAAGTTGACCAGTCAAATCATCTGAATATTTTGAAATCCACTGAGACCTAACTTTTGATGTGTTTGTCAAATGAAGATTACCCCAAGAGAAAACATGTTCTTAAGAACAATATGAACAACTTTAATGTTCATCCAAAATCCATTTGAAACTTGGAAGGTCATCAGTCATTTCAAAACATTATAAGTCATTTTGACTAAAACCCTAATTTTGGGTCAACTTCCCAAGGACCTAACTCCTTCATTTTTTATGATTTTGAGGTTATACCAAGTGCATTGGAAAGTTTAAGATGTCTACTTCAAATGTTATGTTGGACAAAATTTCATAATCCTAAAATAAGTACATGTGATAATACAAAACATTATAGGTCACTTTGGACCAAAGCCATTGAATATTGAAAAAGTCCAACTTCAAGTGCCCATAACTTTCTCATCAAAAATCCAAATGATGCAAAATTTAAGTCCAAATTTATTGTATTTAATAGATATACAACTTTGATGTTGAAGGTGTTTTCATTTGAGGCTTGCATCATTGAAACAGAAGGGTTTGAAGTTGGTCCTTTTTGGCAAATTTTCCAAATGCATGTTTTGTACCTTGAACTTCATGGCTAGTTTTCAATATTTTCCAAACTCCAAATGGATTTTTGTTCAACATAGCTTTTTTTCCTTATGTCAAGACCTTTCCAACCATTACTCACATGTCTATGTTTGAATTTTCCAAATGGGGCTTTCGAAGAGATGAATATTTGTGATCATTTATGGAAACCAAGTGAAATCTTCATGCACAATCCAATACCATGCAATTTGCACGTCCAATTCAACTTGGTTGATGTTCAACATTCATTTGAAATTGATTTTGGGCCTCACATGCGCCTATACAGACCCAGGTATGGAGGACCCAATTTCATGCACACGAGTTTGCTCACTCATTCCTTGCAGCTGTGGCTATTAATAGAATGCATTGCCTCACTTAAATCTCAACCTGAAGGCGCCTGAATCCTTGCTGAAATCATCTCCCACCCTCTCACCAAAGGAATTCTGAAATTTCACTTCTCTTTTCAAGCTTGAATTTCAACTTCCCTGGTTGATCTTCAGCTTCTAATTCCTAAGCCTTGCTTCATTGTCACTTCAAGATCAAGCTGCAATCAAGAATTGGATTGGATTATGCTCATAAAAGCTGCACTTCAAAAGTTTATACCATAACTGTTTTGATTCGAATCTCCCTGAATATTTGGCATTGCTTGTTTTGGTTTGCATTTCTGAAGTCCTCATGTGAGAGGCGAGCCAATGGTGGCTTTAATTTTGTGAATTGTTGAACTTCAGATTGAACACCTAGTTTTTCAACCTCAGATTTCTTCTTCCATAAGGATCTTGAGTGAAAACTAAGGTTACAGGGGTGATGTACATCACCCCAACTTTAATTTGGTGTATGGATCACGTGTTTTAGTTGAGGTTGCAAAACCTGCAACTGGTGGCCGGACTGTGCCTTTTCACCAGAGAAGACGGTGGTTTCCACCACCGTCCCCACGTGTTTGAACCATGGCCGTTGGATGACGATCTCTAGATCTAATCTTGGTTGTTTCTTTGTTTGACTTCATTTAATTCATGGTACCACGCGTTTGACTAATGTGCCTGGTGAGCGCGCGTTTCCTGGCCTTTTAATGGTCCACGTCAATTAATGAGGTTGGATCAGACGCCTCTGGATTTTTCTCTTTTATTAATTTCTGTTTTATTTTCTTTAATTCTTTTTATTTTCAAAATTTCATAACTTCTTTATTTGGGATCACAAAAATATGGGGCCAATTGCAAAAAATTTCTCTTAAATTCTAGTTTCATAAAATGATTTTTAATTATTTTTGTGATTCCATTTAATATTTTTTGTGAATTATTTCATTTCTGATTGTTTTTAATTCATTTAAAATACCATTTGATATTCAAAAATGCCAAAAATATTTTCTTAACATCTTTGGATGATTATAAGTCTATGAAAAATATTCTCATCAGTTTCTTAATTGATTTGAGATTTATTTGAGATTTTAGTCCATATATGTTATTTTTCTCCAATTTTAATTGTTTAAAATTAGTTTCTGTTTTCAAAAAATGTTGAGAAAATTTGTCAAACCTTGTTTGACCATGTTAGACTTATGATGATCCAATTGGACTTATCCAAGTAGATTTGAATTGGATTTGAAGTTTGACCTTTATTTGTTCATTTTATTTTATGTATTATTTTAATTCCAAAAAAATACCAAAAATATGTTTGACCTTTCTTGACTTCTAATCTTTATTTCACTTCTGTTTAACCATTGATTGATGTTGATTCCATTCATGTTTGATCAATGTGTGTTGGTTATGTCTTTTGATTTTTCATTTTTGTACATTCCATTTCCATCTTCATCTTCTTGTTTTTTTTTCTTTTGACCAATGAGTTAATGATTTGTGGTTAGCCTTGACATATAAGAGGTCTAACCTTCTTTGATCCAAATCAAATTCAACTTGATCAAAGATCAAGTGAATTGTTTTGTGTCCAAGATAGGTTGCTTTTTTGGTCAAGCAAAGAACCTGAAATCCATAGAAGGTCATTCTTCTTTTCTTTTGGCATGGCAAGTTGTAGGAGCTTGGCTTACTAGTCATGATATCTAACTTATGTTTATTTGCCTATAGTTTTATTGACCGACCTCAGATAGGTGTGACTACTACATTAGTCCACTTACGATTGCTTAACATAGCGCTAAATTGCCTTATGGCACACTAACACTAACTACTAATTACTAGCTTTTAATTCAAGCATTTAATTCTTGCAATTTACTTTAATGCAATTTAATTTCTTGCTCATTCATATTGTCTTTGCCCTTTGCTCACTTGAGCTCATGTTTATGTTTATGCCATTTGCTTTTTGCTCACTTGAGCACATTATTGTGTAAATATACTATTGCCTTGTGCTTGTTTTTGTTTTGTTTGTTTGAACCCAATGCAAAAAGGAGAAAGGACTTAGAATTAGGACCTTACCTATGCTTAATGGAGTTCAAGAGCAACTAGGCCTCATACCTTTAGAATGCTAAAATTGTTGAAGAGCAACTAGGCCTCATGCCTTTAGAATGCTTAATCTTGAAGATGACTTGAAAGGACCCCTAATATAAACTCTCTCTTTTTCCATTTCTATTATTACATTGTGGAACTTTTTGATTGTTTGTTCTTGTGTGATAGGCATCCCAAACATGAGCTAATTAGAAGGACCATTGTCATAAGCATCAAAGTTAAGAGAAAGACAAGCCAAATTGGAAGATCCTGGGAGCTTGATTGATTATATGCTTGATTGCTTGAGTTAAATTGCTAAGTCCAAAGGAAAGGAGCAACTTGGATCATCTTTATGATCTCAAGAAAGGAACTCCAAGGGTTTTATTTCTCTTCTCTCATCTTTGCATGTTTAGGACTAGCCCTTCTCTTCTTCTCTCCACTCTAACCCAAGTCAAACTCATTTTGTACAAACATTGACATTATTTTCAAAAATTAGAAACCTAGGCCATATGCCTTTGATTTTTCAAACTCTTTTTTCATTAATACTTATTTTGAATTGAATCTTAAGTTAACTTTGACTTCATTTTGTGAATACTTCTAATTTTTGAATACAACTCACTCAAATTGTTTTTGTGGTTCCAATGGCCACCTTTGCCAAAACTTTTCATAAACATTAGATATTAGGTTTGAGTTATCATAGTGGTTGATGTAAACGTCACCTTATCCTTAGTGATTGGACTATAAGTCTTCCATACTTATTATATGGTGGATCCCTCACTAGTATGTTAAAGCTCTCCCCACATGGTGGATTGTGGTTTAGGTTGAGTTTTCTCCCTTTGATAACAAAAGACCTTAAGGATTTTGACCAATCAATTCACCAACTTATTTTGAGATTTTACCCCGAACTACGAGGTTTTGATCCTACCATTCAAACAACAAAATTGTAAATATTGTATATTCTTTTCTCATCCCCCCAATCATGTTTGCACAAATATTTTCACAAATACCAATCTACCATACAACATTTGTGTAAGACCCCAGTTTTGACCCTAAGATCCCTCATGGCATCATAACATTGCATTTGCATTGCCTCAAGGATCTTTAGCATCTTGGTTCCCTTTGCCTTTGGGTGGGACTCCTTGTGATTGGTTTGAGATCACCAAGCATGCTTGAATTATACATCATTGTTTCTCTTACTTTTGTTTACTAACCAAAAGCACAAAAATGTGTCACTAACATCTTTTGTTTGAAGCTTGAGTATCATCCAAGACACCTTGTGGGTTCCATTTAGATGATCAGTCAACACAAGGGAATGGCTTGAGATACTTCCAACAGGTTCAAATGGGGTCTATTCGTCAGTCAAAATGTTAATCTTGAAGGAGCAAAAGTTTGTTCATGAGTTGTCATGCTCGCTAGGCGAGCAGAATGGGTCGCCTAGCGAGTCCCAAGAAAAGCCACCAGAATCACCTACGCTCAGAGGAATTTCTTGAACTGTCATGCTCGCTAGGCGAAGCCCACGTGTTTAAAAAAATTAAAAATAAATAAATAAATAAAATTTTGGACTTGGGCCTCTCTCATTTGAGCCCACAAGTCCACAAAAATCAGGTTATAAATTGAGAGTTTCAGTGAAACAAAATTGCATTTTATTCCTATTACCCTGGCAGGGAAAAAGATAGTGAGAGAAGAGCTAACAGAGTTCAGAGCAACCTCCAGAGACTGAAGGGAACTCATCGGCAAAGAACCAATTCCCTCTCATATAAACCCTAAGAGTGCTTTGCAAATCCAATCGGGCAATTCAATTTCAGTCGATCTCTCCAGTCAGGTTTGCCTTATTCCCGTTACTTTATGCTTTTAATTTGAATGCTCTGAATGTATGAGGTATTATGGGTGAATTTGATACCCTTTTGATGCATGTGTTTGACAAGTGGTTTAGGCCTCCTACCCTTGGTTGCTTTTTGTGAGCTTTTTGTGAATTTTAATGGCATGATTCATGTGGTTACATTTTGATTTGGGGGCAACTCTTGATTACCCCATCCTGTTTGCTCTAACCTGTTTTGTGTTTGTAATGGCATTGTTTTCTCCTAATTCCGTCATATTACTCTAACCTGTTTGTTGAGTTTTTGTGAGGGCTCACATACTCTTGCAGGGATAGCTTGCTTGGTGTTCCACTTTATTTGTGGGGTACCACCTGGAGGTCTATTCCGATTACCTGTACTGACTCACTTTCTTTGATGGTGTTTAGCTTGGAAGAGTCTTTGGGTTTCTTATTTATCTAATTGCTGTTACTTCAGATCTTTATCCGTACGGTAGCTCTCTCGATCCCTTTACTTTTCCCGCATGTAACCGATTTCTTAGGTTTCGCACAGCCTCTCATGGCATGTCAATTAAGGTTGCGCGGTTCCTTCATCTAGGACTGCCTTTTTGCATAAGCATCCCTAAACACCCCAACTCATTGATTTTTCTTCTCCTAAGAACACGTTTACTCCTTCTACTACAGGCGAGTAAGTCTCCAAAGGTCTAGCATCCGGTAGATTGCGTAGTAACTTCGTTTAACCCTTACCCCGTAGTTGGTCGAACTACGTTTTGCTCTGATTTTCATCCCAGATGAGATACGTAGGCATAAGATGCGATGTCTTAGCGAGCACACTCCTCTTTAACCCATAGGTAGCCGAGCTACGAAGACTTTGATTCTCCTATTCAGATGAGATACGTATGCAGTGGATGCGACATCCGTGCGAGTCATTTTCTTTTGACCTTTCTTTTAGTAAGTGTAAGACCCCAATTTTGGGCCCTAAGATCCCTCATGGCCCATATCATTCATATCATGGCCTCAAGGATCAATGCATGCCTTTGCTTTCCTCTTAGTGGATAGATTGCCTTGTGGGTTTGTTTCTTGATCACCAAGCATACTTTGCATTTGTATATTCTTGCTTTCATATGTTTATCATTCAAAAAGTACAAAAATATTGTCAGTCTAACCTTGTTGCTTGCAGTTGAAGCAATCATCAGCAATTAGGTCAAAGTCAGTCATTGATCAGTCAAAGCAATGGATGATGGCCATTCTTGTGGAATTTGGGCATCATGATCAATAATCACAAGTTCATACATCTTGAGACATCATTTGAAGTCAAGTTCTCAAGGAATTAGGGTTTTGAAATCATCAGAAGTGGTCCAGTCATTCAAAACCCTAGAAAAGTCAAACTTGGTCAACAGTTGATTTAATCAGAGATTTGATGGATAGAATTGATTTGAAGGAGTTCACTCATGCTTGTATAGGCCTCATCTATCATGTTCAACCTCATCATGGAAGAAAATCAAGTCAAATCAGAAATTTTCCAGAAATAGAAAGTGGACCTGTAATTTCAACTGCCAAAAATGGAAACTTCTTGATCTTAAACTTACATCATGATACAAGCTTCAAATGAATTTTTGCCCAACATGAAAGTTGAAGATCTTGTCTTCCCATTTTCAAAAAGTCCAAGAACATCAAAATCCCATGTGTGGTTGTCAAGATGTGATCAAATCATTTTCATCAATTTTTGAACTTCAACAAGCCATATCTCTCAAACCATAAGGCCAAATTTGGTGGGGTTTTTTCCTACAAACCACATTTTTCATCCTCTTTCCAAAAATATAAATTTCATGACCTAAAACCTTACCATTCAAAATGGCAATTTTGGACCTTTTGCATTTAAATTCAAAGTTTGACCAAACTTTGACTTTTTGAGTTTTTGACTTTTTCTTGATTTGGTCAATTGGGAAATGTTCCATATCACATTTGTGACTTGTTCCAATTCCAAAACCATGTCCATACCATCATTCCATCACAATTTTGAATCAAAATGCAAATTTGGCAATTTGGCAAAAGAAGCTTCACAAAAGTAAAAATCAGTACAGCATTTTCTTGTACAACCAAAACAGCAAATATGTTGTCCTTTTTGCAGCCTGTAGCAGGCCCAATTTGAGCAGCCTACACACCTCCATTTCCATTTGCTTCACTTAGCAATTTTTGCAAATAGGTTCATTAAGTCAAAACCAGATTACCATTTGATTAACTAACTCTAAACAGTCACATAAAAGCATTTGCTCAGCTCATTCCACAACCCTAGACTGCAGCCATACCACAGAAAATACACATTCTCTCATCTCTTGCAAATTGGCATTGTTGGATCGAATTGGAAGAATCATCACAAACCACAAGAAACTCTTGCTCCCTTCACTACCTGAACAACATATTGAGCACATTTTCACCACCAAATCATAGATGGAACCCCATCCTCGAGTTCTGTTTTCTCTAAATCCTTCCAATGGCAGAAGTTGATTGGTTCATTTCCAAGTATTCTTAAGCTAAGAAAGCTTCATCATCCATCATTATAGAGCATAGAGAGGAACTGTTTCAGCTTCACACCTTCGAATAAGCACTGTTCCATTGATTTTCTCCAAACAAGTGAGTTTTTCGATTACCTTGTTTTGACAAATAATGATATGCTTTAAGTAGGCCTTGCTTCACTGATTCTAAAGAGCCATAGTTTGCTTGAATTGATGAAGTATTGCATGAGATATTTGAAATTGAAGTTTTGTGTACAAGTGAAGTCTTGCTCGATTTGCCATGTTTGATTTGATTCTGGGAAGTTTGATGTTGTATTCTTGTTATTTGATGCTTATTGATGCTGTGACCATGCTTAATTTGAACTTCTGGTTGATTTGATTTTAAGTGTATGATGATGTTGAAGTTGATATGCTATTCATGATTAACCAAACTCTGCCCAGATTTTCGCTTGACATGCTGTGTTTTGTTGCTGTTTACACCTTGCATGAACTTGTTATATCATTGTTTGGGTGATTGCCATGCCATTCGAATTTTAATTAAAACATGATGAGCATGGATGATGAATATGAAGATGCTTATAAACCCTGCTGCTGTTATGCTTGAACCCAAAAACCATATGTTTTGTGCTATATCTTGTTGGTTGCTTGCTGTTGTGCATGATGAAGCATGATGATGAATACCATTGCTGCCAAACCCTAGCTACAAGAACTTTGCCCAGAACTTTGAAATGCCATTGCCTTTGTGTGCTGTTGGTTATTTTGTTTGGATATTGATGAACACCTTATGCCATGCCAGAAGATCCATGTGAAACATAATGAATGCTGTTATTTTTGATGATTACATGATAATGATGAATGCTGTTATGCTATGCTACATTGCTGTTGTTTTGTTTGGTTCGATGATGATCATGACTATTGCTGTTTGCTTGATGCTGTTATGATAATTACATGACAATGATGAATACTGCTGCTGTTGTCTGTTTTAATTGCATGAACCTACTGTGCTAAACCATGATGCTAACCATGCTGATAAACCCTGCTGCTATTTTGCTATCTTAATATGCCTAGGTTTTCACGCTTATGTTGTGTGTTTTGGTTGAATCATTTTTGTTTGATGTGGCTGAATATGATGAGTGCTGCTGAACCAATTACTTTGTCAAGAAAATCTCATGAAATATGCTTATGCTGTGTTGGTTGGTAATGCAATGCTGTTGTATGCTGGTCGAGTTCTGTGTAGATGTTTGAATGAAAATGCCTTTGCCATGATAAAACCTTGCTGCAGTTTTGAGCCTTATGAACATTGCCTTAAGAATCCATTTGATTGTGCTGTATGCTGTTGATTGCCTGCTGCTACATATTGCCAAATGCTTGCTGCTATGTGCTGTTGTTTCTGAAACCATAAACCCCTGCTGTTCATGAGCTTCACCTGTTTTAATTTCCAGAAATTTGAACATTGTGTTTTGGTTAGTATTGATTGATGCTCCTGTACCAATGTCCTGCTAAATGATATGCTGTTGGGTGATGGTCGATTTTTTTGTTTTGATGTTGATGAACCATAAACATGAAACTGATGCTGCTATTGCTGTTTTGAACTTGGCCCAGAAATCCATGCTGTTTATATACTGTCATGTGCTGTTGTTTTGTTTATGAACATGCTGCCATGCTAAAACCATGCTGCAATTTTGAAACATGTTGTTGCTTTTGTTTGTTCTATTTGATATGATGATTGATGAACATGATGCTATGCCTTGCTGTTGTGATAAGGAGGATGACTATCCTGCTGTGTATGTTGGTCTGTTGATGTTGGTCACATGAACATGAATTGCTGTACCAACCATAAAGCATGTCTGCCCAGATTTTTCATGAATCATGTTTGAATTTTATTGTTTGTATGTTGTGTCTTGAACCTGCTGCATCAACGCCATGCTTTTTGTTTGATGATGTTGAAATTCGTTGTTGAGTTGGTTGCACAAGAATGCCTTGCCATGGTTGAAACCCTAGGGTTTATGTTGCCCAGCAACTTGATTTTCGATTGGCTGTTGTTGTTGTGTGTACTGTTACATTGAGGGCCAACCAATCAGGTTATTTCGTTTGGCCCTCCAAAACACAGCCGTTTTGATAAGTGATAGTTAGAATTGCAAAAATGCCATCGGTCAACTTATGTTGACTTGCCATGCCTTACTTTTGTTCATGTTTCATCCAAATATTTACCAATCTTCCATAATTCATATTTCACTCAAATCAAATCCAAAAATCATGAAACTTTTTCCATCATTTTCACAAGAGTGTCTAGTATTTGATTTTGATTTTTAATAAATTTTTCATTGGCTGGATTTTTATTGGTATTTGTTTTCCCAACATGTGTGCATAAATGATACATCTCACCATTTCAATTGTGAAATATTCATGTTATATCCAATGCCTTTGAAATTTTTTGTGGTAAAACTAGACACATTGACCTTCATTTTGGTATAAAGTTTGTGCATTTCTCATTTGTGGATTGAGAGCTTTGATTTTTTGAAGTTGTGTGTTGCATTTGGTGTCATACCATGATCATGTATTTTCACAAATTTTGTTCACACATTTCCCCACATCCAAATGACTTCAAATTTTGCATGAATGATCCCTTGTATGTCTAATTGATGTATGAATTTTCTTGGAATTAATCATGCTGTTTTCCATTTGATTGAGAATTTTCTTCCATACTTGGTCATTTGTTGACTTTTTGTGCTATGCCTTGCCAAATCTTTTGTGAAATTCTCAAATCTTATTGTATGACCATGAAATTTCATATGTGATAACTAGACATCTCAAGCTTTGCAATGGTGTTAATCTCATTCATTTCTCTTCTGTTTTCAAATTGATATGATTTTTTGAAGTTGACCCATGCTTGTTGACTCTCACCATGCTTGCTTGAATTTGGTTTGATTTCATGATTTTACTTGACTGCCTTCCTCTCATCCAAATGCCATGAAATTTTACATGTATACCATGTTAGATGTTAGGATTGAGTGTGATTTATTTCATAATTTTTGAAAATGTTTGAGTTGACTTTTGAATGAAGTCTTTGCTGTTGACTTTTGTATGCTTCTCTTGCCATGCTTTGCATCCTTTTGCATATGAATTGACCTTGATGCATGATATAAGTTTGAATCCAATTGTGTTTGCTTCCTACATGATTGCATTTGACTTTGATTGAATATTGCTTGCTGCCTTGACTTTTTTTTCTTTCATCTTTGACCCTAGGCTAGTCCTAGTGGTCTTCTGAGCTTATGTTGAGTTCATCTGTTTCAGGTTAAGCATCAATGCCTTGAGGATCATTCTGATGTGCTTGATTTGAATTGTTTATATTGTGCTAACATTTTGTTTTGTAGGTGACTCATATGCTTGAGTCTGTGTGCCTTGCACAATTGGTCCCACTGTGTGACTATTGGTTCATTTCCTTTTGATTTTAACTGTTGAGCTGTTTAATAATTGGTTTGACTTTTGCAGGTACTTTAGTTGCCTAAGTTCTTTGAACTTGATTGCTTGCTTTGCTATTTAGCATTTGCTTTGAGGTATAATTACTTCTTCTTCATGTAGTCTGGAGACCCGGTCTGTTATTTGACCGGGCAAACTGTCTGAAGTCCTCCTTAAGAGGCAATGCCTGTGTTTGTTTATATTTGTCCCAAGCAGGAAAAGTCCTTCAAGTAAGGCAATTGGTGGAAGGTAGGGATAAGCAATCTATCCCCCACTATTCAGTGTGTCCTCTCTTTGCTCCCATCACATGGTTGAAGCAATGAGATAAAAACCCAAGATCTAATCGAGTCAATAATGTGGAGAGAGTTCCTACTTTCTGAACTCCCACACTTTCTTTGATGCTCTCTCTAATCTGAGATAGAAGCAATGAGGCACACCCCTCATCTCCTATTCATCTGCTTCACCTGAGCCCCTCAATGGCCAGGTTAAGAGCGATCTTTACCCATTACAGTGGACTTTTAAAGTCAAACCCTCTTGTGTGAGCCCCAATTGTTTGGCTATAGAGTGTGCTGTTTGATATTCATTGATTGATTGATTGCTCCATGTGCACTTGTTTGCCTGTATGCTATGCATTTATCATCATCATCAATTGCCATTAGTGCATGCTCATCTCATTTGCTGTTGTGTGCTATCATTGTTTGTTTACCCATTGAGGACAATTGTAAGTCCATCTCTTTGGCATTTGCTCCTATGATATGGAAGGATAGAGTGTAAGACCTCATTGGTCACTCATATCTTCTGTTATCTGTTTGTATGTGAGGATACAGTTATAAGTCCCTGTAAGTTGGCATCTGTTATCCTGTGATCATAATTTGATCTGTTTGGTTTTGTATGTGAGGTTGCAGTTATAAGTCCCTGTAAGTTGGCATCTGCTTTCCTGTGATCATAGTTTGTTCATCTGTTTGCATGAGAGGTTGCAATTATAAGTCCCTGTAAGTTGGCATTTGCGTACCTGTGATCATATTGTTGCTTTTGTTCTTGTATGTGAGGATCCATTGTAAGTCCCAGTGATGTGGCATTGGATTTCCTAGGACCATACTGTGGAATTAACCTAAGTCCAGATAGATTGGCAGTTAGCTTCCGTTTCTCATCTTTGTTTTTCTTTTAAGGAGATTAGTGTAAGACCATTGAGTGGCTTCTGACATCCCATTTTGTTTTAGGAGATTGGTATAAGACCAGTGATTGGCATCCGATATCCGCTTTTCTTTTGCTTTGTTTGTTATTATTAATTGCTATTCCAAAGGACACACTTGAATCATCTGCTATATGATTTCAAGAAGTGAACCTTCTAAGAAGTTTTACTATCCATCCTCCATCCATTCATCATTCATTATGTCTTAGAACCTTTTCACACTATACTTTTCAAACTTGACATAAGTGTTGTGCAAACATTTTCATGTTTTCAAATTAAAAACCTGGACTCAAGTCCTTGACTTTTTTTCCAAACTCCATTTCATAATACTTATTTGAATTGATCTTAATCATACTTTGACTTCATTTTCATAATCATAATCAGTAACTCCACTCATTCACTTGTTTTGGCTTTGTCCATTAATCTTTTCATGCATGAGCTATAGGTTTGATTTATCTTAGTGGTTGATGTTAATCTCACCTTCTGTCTTTAGTGATTGAATTGTAAGTCTTCCTCGCCTATTATAGGGTTAACCCCTCTCTGGCCAGTTGAAGCTGTTCTCACATGATGGACGTTGTTGTCTGTATAAGGTTGAGTTTTCTCCCGTGGATAACGTAAGACCTAGGGTTTGTGTTTAAAATTGAACCTAACCCATTTTTGGAAATCTTTTAGCCGAACTACGGCGTTCTGATCCTTACCTTTGATGGAAGGTACGTAGGCAACGGGTTCATCCGTTCGAACCCAATAACCCAATAAAAATGTATATTCTTTTCTCATCATCCCAATCATGTTTGCACAATATTTTTGTCATAACAAATAACAATTTAGCATAACAAGTGTGAAAAGGGCTCCCTAGGAGTACCTAGGACGTAGTGGGTGCCTAACACCTTCCCATTGCGTAATTTACCCCTTACCCAGAATCTCTGATCTTTTTATTAGTTTTCTACGTGTAAAACTTCTTAGGCTTTTGTTCGCTTTTTAGCCAGTCCTTTGGATAAATAAAAGTGCGGTGGCGACTCGAAATTTCAATGTATCTCCTAGCTTATGATTTAATCGATAGATCATATAGCGACGAATACACCGCTACAGAAAAGTGGCGACTCCACTGGGGAAACCTCACCAGAATCCCTGGTGGTATTGCCTACTTTTCACCCTTGTTGTGCTATATTATTATTCTTTATCTGACATATTTTTTTACAATTTGGGATGACTGTATTGATTGTAATGTGTGAATTGCTTGATATACATTTGCTGTGTGCTTTGGTGATCTGTGAGATGAGTTCTGTACCCGAACTCGAGTGCTCTCTAGGATAGGAGAATGGCATAGTCTTGTCGACTGGTGTGGAGTAGTCCTTAGCCAGTTGACTTGCGAGCCCATTCACTTGGTGGAGGTCATGTTGAACTAATAATGTCACACAAGTTATTTGTGGTTAGGCATTATTCTTTCAATCATGTTCCGCAGAAGCCAAGGACCGTAGTTTACCAAACCCATCTTGGCCTATTTCTAGGGCCGTAGTGCGGAGGTCGTTCAGATGTCAGTTCTGATACGATTGTTACGCGATACTACACTCATAAGAGTTTCTCTTGAGAATATTCTTGGAATACGAGTATTCGTTCCTCCGATAATATTCGAAAGATGGAACGATGATTATGGGAACCTCTGATAGAACATGTCTGGCAGGTTTAAACCCTAGTACACTCCCTTTGGGTGGTTCTTAACCGAGACCCCATGCTCGTGACTCTCAACAAACCCGTGATTCGTGGTTGAGTCGTTCAAAACATTGTTAATATCAATGGATCCCGGATCAGGTGTAAAACCTAAAATCCATCAAAGCGGCTGGTTGATATTAAGAATGTCTGAACCGGTTCATGTACCGTTAATATCAATGGAACTTGGGTGTCGATAAGGTGAAAACCTAAATCCACCAAAATGGATGATTGATATTAGGGATACATAGAGCTTTCCCACGACCTTTGTTTGGTGTGCTTTGCTTGATCCTTGAGTGTGTTTGTTGCATTCATACATTCACGCATTCATCCGCATTCATGTCATCAAAAAAAGAGAAAATTTTCAAGGAACTTAAAGGGTTTATTTGCAAAATTTTCAGACATGGAAAGACCAAAGAGGCATACAAAGAAGTACAGCTTTAAGCAGCCCGATGTAAAAGAGTTAAGGAATCTGACATCATATGTATTAGATCCCTTGGGTTTCAAGGCTCGCTATGGGAAGCTTCTGCCGTTGCTGACTACTCAAGTGGATGAGGGATTGATGAGCACTCTTGCTCAGTTCTATGATCCGCTCTATCATTGCTTCTTATTTCCGGACTTCCAGTTGCTGCCAACTTTGGAAGAATACTCTCACCTTATTGGGATTCCGATTCTGGATCAAGTGCCGTTCAGTGGCTTAGAGAGTATTCTATCTGCTCGAGAGATTTCCAGTCTGTTGCACATAGATGAAGATCTGATTAGAGCTAATCTGACTATCAAAGGCGGAATTCAAGGTTTTCCTTCCGAGTTCCTCATTGCCCAAGCTACCTTTTATGGGAAGGCCATGAGTGAGGATGCCTTTGAGGCTCTATTTGTGTTGCTCATCTATGGATTGGTGCTGTTTCCCAACTTTGACAAGTTCGTTGACATGAACGCTATTAGGATCTTTTCAGTCCTTAATCCGGTTCCGACCTTGTTGGGTGATGCGTATGTCTCCATGCATCTGAGGAATATGAAGAATGGAGGAGTCATTGTCTGTTGTTTACCCCTGCTGTACAAGTGGTTTATTTCGCACTTGCCGCAGACAGTTGCTTTCAAGGAGAACAAGGGATGTCCACGTTGGTCTCAGAGACTCATGTCTCTCACCAATGATGATATCACCTGGTATGATCGCGTGTATGATACCGTCCAGATCATCAATTCTTGTGGTGAATTCCCCAATGTGCCTCTTCTTGGTACATGTGGTGGGATTACCTACAACCCTACGCTTGCACGTCGTCAGCTTGGGTTCCCCCTAAAGGATAAACCCCATAACATTCTGTTAGAAGGTGTGTTCTTTCAGGAGGGTAAAGATCCCCAAGGCCTGAAAGCCAGATTTGTCCGCGCTTGGCGCAATATTCGCATAAAGAGTAGGAATGAATTGGGTCCAAAGAACTGCATTGCTTTGGAGCCCTATACCTCTTGGGTCAGACAGAGGGCTGCTACCTACCTGATGCCATATGATCATCCGAGACCTACACTGTTGGATGTGGCTGGGCCTTCAACCCTCCCAACCCAACGTGTAGAGGAGTTGAGAGAAGAAGACCTTTCGCGTGCCTGGATCCGCGAGAGAGAGGAATTGCTGCAGCAGCTCAAGGAGAAGGATGATATGATTGAATTTCTCGAGCACCGAGTGATCGACGATCCAAACGACGCTTGGACTTCTCTGCTTCCTCAGTCATCCAAATTTTGGAAAAGGAAGTATGATCAACTTGCAAAGGAGAAAGCTGATATGGAGGCCGCCTATGAGAGAGAGATCAAGAAGTGGTGCACTTCTCGTCTTCCAGCATCCCGAGCTAATAGGGATCCATAGGATGTCATTTACCTTTCCTCTTTGTAATATTTAAAAGGATGCTGTACTTCTTTGTCTTGATATTTTGAATGAAATATTTTCCATGAGTAATCAAAATGTTTAAATATTCAAAATGTTGCAAATGAATACCCTGAGGGTTCCTTGAAAATCAAAGCATTTGCACAAGCATTTCATGCATCATTCTTGCATAAACAGGTACCCATTTTTCTGGTCTTCTGGTTCTAACCCTCTGCTCTTCATTTATTTTGAAGACAAGCTGACTCACCGGTATTATACGAGAGTCAACTCTGCAAGGATTATGGAGCAGTTGGAACAAGAGAACCAGAGTTTAAGGGATGAAGTCGCCAGACTTGGCGCTCTGATGGAGCAACTTCTTGCTGCCCAGAATCAGCCTGCTCCTCAGCCAGCAACTCCCGTTCAGCGGACTGTCATATCAGAAATAGCTACGTCGTCGGTGCCTGTTAGTGCCCATCAGCCAAATGCCATGCCTCCCGGTTTTCCTTGGGGGATGCCTCCCGGCTTCATGCCTGATCTGCCAGCTCCAACATTTGCTCAAATGCCGGCATCTAGCCCGGTCCCTATTCCTGTTCCTCCTGTCGTGCATACCATGCCTAGGGTAGACGACACCATTTATCACTCTGAAGCGTCTGAGGGCTCAGATGTTCACGAGAAAATGGATGCAATGAACGATCAATTCCTCGAGCTGAGGAAGGAATTGAGAACTCTTAGAGGCAAAGATCTCTTCGGCAAATCAGCAGCCGAACTTTGCTTGGTTCCCGGTGTGAAGATACCTGTTAAATTCAAGGTCCCAGACTTTGAAAAATATAAAGGGAACACTTGTCCTTTGGCACACTTAGTCATGTATGCCAGGAAGATGTCCACGCAGACCGACAACGATCAACTCTTAATCCACTACTTTCAAGACAGTTTGTCTGGTGCTGCCCTCCGTTGGTACATGAGCCTGGACAGCGTCAACATCCGCTCTTTCAATGATCTTGGCGAAGCTTTCGTCAAACAATACAAATACAACGTTGACATGGCGCCTGACAGAGATCAACTCAGGTCTATGTCACAAAAGGACAAGGAATCGTTCAAGGAGTACGCCCAGAGATGGCGTGAGCTGGCAGCTCAAATCACTCCACCGTTAGAAGAGAAGGAGATGACCAAGATCTTTCTGAAGACTCTTGGGTCATTTTATTATGAGAGAATGGTGGCCAGCGCTCCCTCTGATTTCACCGAAATGGTGAACATGGGGATGCGTCTTGAAGAAGGCGTCCGAGAAGGACGATTGACTAAAGATGATGGTTCTTCCTCTAAACGATATGGAGCGTTTAAGAGGAAAGAAGGTGAAGCGCATGCCGTGCAGTCTCAGCCGAAACATAGAAGACCCTCTGTTCAGAGGAAGCCTGCACATCGTGCCAGACATCAGCATCAGGTGGCTAGTGTGGCGCCTGTATTCAAGGATAATGCTCAGCAGTATCAGCATCAGCAGCAATATCCACAACCGCAATATCAACAGCAACAGCAGCGTCCACAACAACAGGCTTACCAGCCTCGTGGAAGTACAACCAATCAGGCTAATGTGAACTATGATAGGAAGAAGGTCAGCTTCGACCCTATTCCGATGACATATGCAGAGCTTTATCCCTCCTTGTTGGAGAGGAAGTTGGTTTCTCCCAAGGATCCTCCTGCTATTCCTGCCAATCCGCAATGGTGGTACAAACCAGACCAGCATTGTGTCTACCATTCCGGTGCTCCGGGCCACAACGTTGAGAATTGTTTCCCGCTGAAGAATAAGGTTCAAGACCTTATGAGAAGCGGAATTCTGAGTTTTGAAGACTCTAATCCGAATGTCACCAGGAACCCATTGCCTTCGCATGGGAAATCTGTGAACATGATCCAGGAAGACCTTGGGAAATACAAGGTGAAGTATGTCAGTCATATCCGGCAGTCATTGGTTGGATTACATAAGATGCTGTGTCAGCACAGCTATTTGAAGCATAACCATGACCAGTGCCGCGTCTGTGCTGTTAACCGCTTGGGTTGTGATCAGGTTCGCTGTGAACTTCAAAAATTGTTGAATGAAGGTACCATTGAGATTCTCCAGAATCGCAATGTGGATGTAGTTGAGCCCGAAGTGAGTGTTATATCACCGGTGTTCAAGTTGCCAGAGCCCGTTGTTATTCGTTATAATAGCAACAAGCCCAAGGCTTCACCTTCTTTGATTATTAAACCAGCTGGCCCCGTGCCTTATTCATCTGATAAAGCTGTACCTTTCCGGTACAATCCTGTTGCTGTCCAGGATGGGGTTGAGGTACCTCTGCCGTCTACTTCCGTAACCACTATCGCTGATGTTAGTGGGTTGACCCGAAGCGGTCGTGTGTTTTCTGCACCTGCCAAAGCTCCTGCTGTTTCTTCTGAATCCGTTGAGCGCCCTGTAGGGAATGCTGTGAATGTTCAGAATCCGGCACTTGATGTTGCCAAACCCTCCTCGTCTGTACAAAAGACTCCTGTTTCTTCAGATGGCCCGAGTGGCATTGTTGATGAAGAATCTGATGAGATGCTGAGGCTCATCAGAAAGAGTGAGTACAATATTGTAGACCAGCTTCTACACACGCCCTCCAAGATTTCCATTCTTTCTCTATTGCTGAATTCAGAGCCTCATAGGGAGTCTCTTCAGAAAGTCTTGGACCTGGCGTACGTTGATCATGACGTCACTTTGGAACAATTTGATAGCATCGTTGCAAACATTACCGCTTGCAACACCTTGAGCTTTTGTGACGCTGATCTCCCTGAGGAGGGAAGAGACCACAACATGGCTTTACATATCTCAATGAATTGCAAATCTGATGCAATGTCCAATGTGTTGGTGGACACTGGATCTTCTTTAAATGTATTGCCAAAATCCACACTCTCACGATTGTCATATCAAGGTCCTCCTATGAGGCAGAGTGGGGTTGTTGTTAAAGCTTTTGATGGGTCGCGCAAGACCGTGATTGGGGAAGTGGACCTCCCAATCAAGATTGGACCAAGTGATTTCCAGATCACTTTTCAAGTAATGGATATTCACCCATCATACAGCTGTCTCTTGGGCAGACCATGGATTCACGAGGCTGGCGCCGTGACGTCCACCCTACACCAAAAGTTGAAGTTTGTGAAAAACAAGAAATTGGTTGTAGTAGGGGGAGAAAAGGCTCTCCTGGTCAGTAATCTATCTTCTTTCTCGTATATTGATGCAGAGGATGAAGTTGGAACTCAGTTTCAAGCTTTATCTATTGATAAACCAATCGAGAAGAAGTCTCCTTCATTCACTTCCTACCGTGATGCAAAGCTGGCCATTGAATGTGGTGCAGTTGCTGGATTAGGGAAAGTGCTTGAACTTGAAGATAATCGATCCCGGGCTGGCATTGGCTATGGTTCTGGGGCATGCAATGAGCAAGGTCTGTTCACCAGTGGAGGATTCATCCATGCTGATCAACCTGCAGAAGAGGAAACTGCTGCTATCATTGAAGAAGAAGATGCAGAAGACTTGAACAATTTTGTTATTCCTGGTGGTGTCTGCCACAATTGGGTCGCTGTGGATATTCCTACAGTTATCCATAGATCAGAGTAATTGTTCATTTTGTTTAAAACCCTTCTCCCATGCCAAAAGGAGAAGTGATGACATTGTTGGCAAAGCATATATACAATGATATTTTCATTCAATTTTTGCATTGTCAAAACATTTGTTTTTCCTTTGTTTTCACTTTTTGCTTTTCTTTATGAAATCAGTGATCACAAAAAACCATAAAAACAAAAATAAAAGCTGTAAAAGCAACATTCTTTCATCTGCATAATGATTTGCTTGTTTAAAATGCTGAATTTTTCTTAACCAAAATCATTATGCAGGTTGATACTAAAACCCATTGAACATAATGATCCAACGCCATCTCCCAATTTTGAATTCCCTGTGTTTGAGGCAGAAGAAGATGACGTTGATGAGATTCCTGATGAGATCACCCGTCTCCTTGAGCACGAAGAGAAGATCATTCAGCCGCATCTCGAAGACTTGGAAACAGTCAACTTGGGGTCTGAAGATTGTGAGCGCCTGGTGAAGATTGGGGCACTTCTTGAAGAGTCTGTTAAAGAAGATTTGATCAGCTTGCTACGAGAATATTCAGATATCTTTGCTTGGTCCTATGAAGACATGCCGGGTTTAGATACAGATATTGTGCAACATTTCCTGCCTTTGAAGCCTGAGTGCGTGCCTGTGAAGCAGAAGCTCAGAAGAACTCATCCAGATATGGCAGTGAAGATCAAAGAGGAAGTTCAGAAGCAAATTGATGCGGGGTTTCTGGTGACTTCGACATATCCTCTATGGGTGGCCAATATTGTGCCTGTTCCTAAGAAGGACGGAAAAGTCCGTATGTGCGTTGACTACAGAGATTTGAATAAAGCTAGTCCGAAAGACGATTTTCCTCTACCGCACATTGACATGTTGGTAGACAATACAGCTAAATTCAAAGTCTTTTCCTTTATGGACGGATTTTCCGGATATAATCAAATCAAGATGGCACCAGAGGATATGGAGAAGACAACATTCATCACACCTTGGGGAACATTCTGTTATCGAGTGATGCCCTTCGGTTTGAAGAACGCCGGAGCCACGTATCAACGAGCTATGACTACCTTGTTTCATGACATGATGCACAAGGAGATAGAAGTCTATGTTGATGATATGATTGCTAAGTCCCGAACGGAAGTTGAGCATATTGAGCATTTGTTGAAGCTTTTTCAGCGTTTGAGGAAGTTCCAGCTTCGTCTGAATCCGAACAAATGTACTTTTGGAGTCCGTTCCGGCAAGTTGTTGGGTTTTGTCGTAAGTGAAAGAGGTATTGAGGTTGATCCTGCCAAGGTCAAAGCAATACAAGAGATGCCCGCACCCAAGACTGAGAAGCAAGTCCGAGGTTTTCTTGGCCGCTTGAACTACATTTCCAGATTTATATCCCACATGACTGCCACATGTGCGCCGATATTCAAGCTCCTCCGGAAAGATCAGTCTCATGATTGGACCGAGGACTGCCAGAAAGCTTTCGACAGTATCAAGGATTATCTGTCTGAACCTCCGATTTTGTCTCCGCCAGTGGAAGGAAGACCTCTGATTATGTACTTGACAGTTCTTGAAGACTCGATGGGTTGTGTACTCGGTCAACAAGATGAATCAGGGAAGAAGGAATTTGCTATCTACTACCTCAGTAAGAAGTTTACTGATTGTGAATCTCGGTACTCTATGCTTGAGAAGACGTGCTGTGCTTTAGCTTGGGCAGCTAAGCGTTTGCGCCAGTACATGATTAATCATACGACTTGGTTGATATCCAGAATGGATCCGATCAAGTATATCTTCGAGAAGCCTGCTTTAACTGGGAGGATTGCCCGTTGGCAGATGCTGTTGTCTGAGTATGATATTGAGTATCGAGCTCAGAAAGCTATCAAAGGTAGTATCTTGGCTGACCATCTAGCGCACCAGCCAATTGAAGATCATCAGTCTGTTCAGTATGACTTCCCTGACGAGGAAATTCTGTATTTGAAGATGAAAGATTGCGATGAGCCTACACTTGATGAAGGTCCAGAACCTGGTTCCAGATGGACGATGGTGTTTGATGGCGCTGTTAATCAATATGGAAATGGAATTGGGGCAGTGATTATTAATCCCCAGGGATCGCACATTCCGTTTACAGCAAGGCTAACCTTCAAATGCACGAATAATATGGCGGAGTACGAAGCCTGTATTATGGGACTTGAAGAATGCATTGATTTGAGAATCAAGTATCTTGATGTCTATGGTGATTCAGCTTTGGTTGTCAATCAGATCAAAGGTGAATGGGAGACGAATCAACCAGGTCTCATCCCATACAGAGATTATGCAAGGAGAATTTCAACTTTCTTCACAGAAGTTGAATTTTATCATATTCCTCGAGAGGATAATCGGATGGCAGATGCCCTTGCAACACTTGCTTCCATGATTGTTGTCAGGTGGTGGAATGATGTTCCCAACATCACTGTGATGCGCTTGGATAGACTCGCTCACATATTTGCAATTGAAGACGTAAAAGATGACAAGCCTTGGTATTTTGATATCAAGAATTTCCTCCAGAACCAGGTCTACCCGCCTGGGGCATCTGTGAAAGATAGGAAAACTTTGAGAAGGTTGTCAGGCAGTTTCTACCTCAGTGGTGAAGTGCTGTACAAGAGAAATTTTGATATGGTTTTGCTCAGATGCGTGGATAGACACGAAGCAAACCTGTTGATGACTGAGGTCCATGAGGGTTCATTTGGTACTCATTCCAATGGACATGCCATGGCTAAGAAAATGTTGAGAGCAGGCTACTATTGGCTGACAATGGAGTCTGACTGTTGCAAGTATGTGAAGAAATGTCACAAGTGTCAAATTTATGCGGATAAGATTCATATCCCTCCGACACTCCTGAATGTGATTTCATCACCATGGCCTTTCTCCATGTGGGGAATCGACATGATCGGTATGATTGAGCCGAAAGCGTCCAACGGACATCGATTTATTCTCGTAGCAATTGATTACTTCACCAAATGGGTTGAAGCCGCTTCGTACGCGAATGTAACCAGGCAGGTGGTTGTGAAGTTTATCAAGAATCAGTTGATTTGCCGTTATGGTGTGCCAGAGAGGATCATTACGGATAATGGATCCAATCTGAACAATAAGATGATGGATGAGTTGTGCGCTGAATTTAAGATTGCACACCATAACTCCTCTCCTTACAGACCTAAGATGAATGGGGCTGTTGAAGCTGCTAACAAAAATATCAAGAGGATTATCCAAAAGATGACTGTCACGTACAAAGATTGGCATGAGATGCTGCCATTTGCTTTGCATGGATATCGTACGTCTGTACGCACTTCAACAGGGGCAACCCCTTTCTCTCTTGTTTATGGCATGGAAGCCGTTCTCCCAGTAGAGGTGGAGATCCCATCAATGCGAGTCTTGATGGAAGCCAAGTTGACTGATGCTGAATGGATTCAGAGTCGTTATGACCAGTTGAATCTGATTGAAGAGAAGCGATTAACTGCCATGTGCCATGGTCAGTTGTATCAGCAGAGAATGAAGAAAGCATTTGACAAGAAGGTCAAGCCTCGTGTGTTCCGAGAAGGTGACCTTGTGCTCAAGAAAGTTTTGTCTTTCGCGCCCGATTCCAGGGGCAAGTGGACTCCAAACTACGAGGGTCCATATGTTGTTAAGAGAGCCTTTTCAGGCGGAACTTTGATGCTTACAACAATGGATGGGGAGGATTTCACTCGTCCTGTGAATTCAGATGCAGTTAAGAGATACTTTGCCTAAAAAAAAAAGTATATGCAAATGGAAAAAAAAAAAAAAAAAAACAAAAAAAAAAAAAACAAAAAAAAAAAACAGAATAGCCCGCTAAGTTGAAAACCCGAAAGGGCGGCTTAGGCAAAAATGAGCGTCTCGGTGGAGAACCCGCAAGGGTAATTCAGGCAAAAATTAGAGACTTGAAAAAAAGAATATATTTGCATCCCGCTAGATTGAGTACCTCACTCTGGGGCAATCTAGGCAAAAATTAGGGATTTGGCAAGTGACTGCATCCTGACAAGACTTTCTGTTTCACAGTCGTCATTTCGTCAGAAGATTCTCGATTCGTCGTTAACTGAAGATTCGGATACATCGAGATTCAAATTGGTAGAGAAAGGATCATTATGTTCAATGTAGCCCTCTTCCAATATACATCACTGATTTCAAATTTGTACAGATCTATGGAGTCTTGCCATTTGCAGACTACCATTCTATCAAATCAATTTGAGCTTTTTATCCAATTATTTGCACTCTTATTTGTTTCAATTCAACAAATGTTTTGCATGTTTTAAATTGATAAAAATGTCATTGTTTTAAAACAAATCAATTTTTTCAAATTTTTGTTCTAAACAAAGTGAACATTCATAAGATTGAAAGGATACTCAAGAATATCTCAGTGCTCTCCCGAGGGTTGCATGATTCCCAACAGGTAAGACATTGGTTCATATTCCTGGTTTGGTGGTATCTTCTTTCTCCAGATCTTTGTTGAGGTTATCCCTCAAGCAGAGTTGCTGTTGGGGCTGTTCCCCAGTATAGTCGCAAGTGATTTACTGTTGAAGACTTCGTTTTCTCCAGCAGCAGTTTTCCCTAGCATGGGTGTTTTCTTGTGAAGTTTCGGTGGTTGATGTTTTGTCACCTTGGTGCCCCGTCACTTTCTCCAGTGGGTCGTATGCCCCAGACTTTATTTGTCTCCTCAGCACAGTCATGAGTATTACTGATTGATTGATACTCCCCTCGGAGTCGCGAGTAGAGCTGTTATTAACATCCCCACCAGGGTTGCAAGTGGAGTTGTTACCTCTTTTCCCCATGCAGTGTGCAGGATTTGTCTGTTTCCTCAGCATGATCGCTTTCTTTTTGAAGACTCGGTAAGTCAGTGGTTGGATACCCGGTACTTTACCCTTTCCCCGGCAAAGTCGTCTGTGGAATTGTTGCTATCTCTCCATCAGAGTTATTCTCTTCAGCAGAGCAGGATTTATTTTCCTACTCAGTGGTTGGTTTGGGTTGATATCCCCGTATTGCAACCATCTTTTCCTCAGCTTAGTCTGCAGAGTGTTTGTTGTGGCAGCTTCGCCAGTTGAATGCTCCTTCAATCCCCGATATGGTCGGATGATGGCTTTAGCGTCCAGTGAACGGATTAATTTCCTTGACTGTTTGTGATCCTCAGTAGAGTGGCTTGTATTGCAGAATCTACTTGTTGTGATCAGTTTGCTGTATATTCTCCCCAAGTGGAGTGGTTCGTTGCAGAATATACTTGTTTGGTCTGTCCTCCCTCAGTGGTTTGTTCCCAAGAGAGTAGTCGACAGTTTTCCCTAGTAGAGTTGCTTATGCAGTAAGATTCTATTTGGATGATATCCTTCTCCCTCAGTGGGTTGTACCCCAGCGGAGTTATGTGGATTTGCTTCTACAGCAGTTCGTGCTTATGCACCTTTTTGTTTCTCAGTTGACACTGGGATCCCCTGCGGATATCTTTGGGATTTATCTTGTTCCCCTACAGATTTGTCTTGGTGGCTGTTTTGCCCGTTGTGACTTTCTGTACCCTAATTGGGTTGTTTCCTGATATTTTCTGATCTTCTGCTTCTTCAGCAGTACCTGCAGATCTTTGCTTTACAGCATGTAGATCTCCGCAGATTGGCTCTCCAGCTGGTTTTTTCCCCCTGGAAGTATAATACCGGACGTCTGGTTCCTGAACCTGTTTGTGTTAGAATTGTCTGTTTTGTCAGCATTCATCAAACATAAATCACGCATATTCATGCATATTCATAAACATTCAGATATTCATGTTGCATTTCTTGCCATATATCTTTTGTTTGTCGTGTCTCCTGCTATGGTGATATAGATCTCTTTACAGATCTCCCCAAGCAGATGTTGGGTGTTTATAAATCTCTCCATATAGAGTCAACCCCATAAGCAGAAAGTGTTTGTCTTTCCTTCTGCAGTTCCCCACTGAGATATATCCTCGTGGATGACGGTTTCTTCCGTTTTCTTCCAACACATATATTGGGATGGATTTTCCTATTTGAGTTATACCCTCATTAGGACGTGTCTTTATTCAGTTTGTCTTCTCGGATTATTCCCGAATTGACTATTTGTCAGATATCTTGTGCTTCCCAGTGGGTTGTTCCCCAGCGGAATGTTTTTTGGGCCTCTACCCTCATAACCGGTAGTTATAAGTCCTACTTTTCCTGGCTTTCTTAACAGAATTTGTGGTTATACACCTTTTATTCTCCAGCCAGAGTTTTGGTTTTCTACCTCGTACCCGGTAGTTGTAAATCCTATTTTCCTGCCCTTCAGCAGTTGGTGGTTTGTTATCAACCCAATTTTGGTTTCCCGGGCGGATTTGTGATTTGTTCTATCCCCACGCGGAGTTGTTGGTCTTCTACCCCGTATTCGGTAGATGTAAACCCTAATTTTGTGGTTATCTTCATCTAGTTTTTGATGATGATTTTCCTTTGCTTGGATAAGTTGCTCAGATCAGCACTTATATTCTCAGCAAGTCTTTTGTGGATAATTGCCGTATGCTAGCAATTTTATCCCCAGTGGGTCTTTTCACCGTATGCTAGTGATTTGTCCCTGGATCATTGATTCTTTATCAATGTATCCCCAGCTAGTCTCTGTCGATAATTGCCGGATGCTTGCAATTTATCCTCAGCAGTTCGCCTTTCATTTACCCTTTTGTTGGTAATGTCTGTTGCTCCTTTTGATTGGTTATCATTATATACCGAATTTGGTATCCCGATGCCTTTCTTTTCGGTTGATTTATCCTTTATTAACCCAGTAACCGGTTGTGGATAATCTTCCATGCGAGTATATTATTCACGGTCTGCCGGTAATGAATAATATATCTCATGCACTCTTCAGTCGAAGCCTTTTGTGTTTCCCCAGTCGAGTAAGATTCGTTATTTCCCTTTGCGGAGTCGAATATTTCTTGTTGTTGGATAATTGCCGGATGCTTGCAATTTATCCTTTGAGTTGTCTTTCGTTTACCCGGATGCTTGGTATCGATCGTCTCTCTGTTTTGGATAGTCACCTATTATATACCCAGTAACCGGTATCTCTGGTGTCTTTTCCTTTCGAGTATATTATTCACGGTCTGCCGGTAATGAATAATATATCTCATGCGCTCTTTAGTTGGAATCCTTTGTTGATTTTCCCCAACTGAGCAGGATTCGTATTCTTTGTAGAATCGAGTAGCCATCCTTTAACCATTTCGTGTTTCGGATGATGAGTGTCTTGGAAGTGAAATCCAATTCACGTTTTCGGTAGATCACCTATTATATACCCAGTAACCGGTATCTCTGGTGTTTCTTACCATGCGAGTTTATTATCTACGTTCTGACGGTAATAGATAATATATCTCATGCGAGTTTCTTATCCACGGTCTGCCGGTAATGGATATTATATCTCATGCACTCTTTGGGTTTGTGTCCCCAGTTGAGTAAGATTCGTTTTCCCGTTGTGGATTCGAATGTCCATCCAGTAAGTTGTTTTGCTTTTTCAAGCCCTCCTTTCGGATGATGAGTGTTTTGGAAGTGAAAACCAATCCACGTCTTCGGATTTTATCCTATAAACAACCCAGTAACCGGTTCAGGATAATTTTCCTTTCGAGTATATTATTCACGGTCTGCCGGTAATGAATAATATGTCTCATCTGAGTATTCTATCCACGTTCTGACGGTAATGGATATTATATCTCGTTCGCTCTGGAGTCAATCTTTTGATTGTTTTCCCCTCAGAGTAAGATTCATTTTCCTTGTGGAATTGAATGTCCATCCTATAAACAAGTTTGCTGTTCTAGCTTTCTTCAGGGTGATGAGTGTTTTGGAACACACACCAATTCACGTCTTCGGATTTTTACCCTATAAACAACCTACAACCCGGTTCAGGATAACTTTCCATGCGAGTACATTATTCACGTTTTGACGGCTATGAATAATATATCTCATGCACTCTTTTGTCGAACACTTTGTTTGTTTCCCCAATTGAGTAAGATTTGCATTCTTTACAGAAACAAATGTCCATCCTATAAACAAGTTTTGCTTTCGCTCACTTCAGGATGATGAGTGTTTTGGAAGTGAAATCCAATTCACGCTTTGGTCGGTCACCTATTATATACCCAGTAACCGGTATCCTTGGTGTTCCTTCCTTTCTGCTCCCTATTATGACCTCGGTCCCCCTGTGGAGTCAGATTTTCCTGAGTTTGTTACCCGTATGCTCGGTAACATCTCATGTGCTTTGTTACTTCCCCAGTGGAACTTTGTGTTGCTTCTCCTCAGGAGTCAGCTTGTGCCTCTCCAATGGATTTATTTTCCATTTGGAAATCTTTCCCCAGTGTGAGTTCTTCACTCCCCAGTGAGCTCTCCAGTCTGTTTTTCTGTTTTCCTTAATCAGAGTCGTGCTTTGTTCACGTTATGTCAGTTTTATATTCCCCAGTTTGGAGTCGTGTATTGTTCACACATCTCTCTTTCTTTTATTATCCCCATAGAGTCTTGTTAGAGTCTCTGTTCCTGGTGAGTGTATTACTCCGATGGATCGTCTTTTCTTCTGTGTGAATCATATTCCCCACAGAATTTGTGTCTTTTGCATGCATACATTTGCATCATGAGGTCTCTTAGGGACCAAAATTTGTCTCATTACTGTTATTTAAGCCCATTCTACCGCGTCGAGATGAAGATTTCTAAACTTCACTTCTCCGGCTAGAATGACCTTAAATAGGGGCATCTGTAAGACCCCAATTTTGGGCCCTAAGATCCCTCATGGCCCATATCATTCATATCATGGCCTCAAGGATCAATGCATGCCTTTGCTTTCCTCTTAGTGGATAGATTGCCTTGTGGGTTTGTTTCTTGATCACCAAGCATACTTTGCATTTGTATATTCTTGCTTTCATATGTTTATCATTCAAAAAGTACAAAAATATTGTCAGTCTAACCTTGTTGCTTGCAGTTGAAGCAATCATCAGCAATTAGGTCAAAGTCAGTCATTGATCAGTCAAAGCAATGGATGATGGCCATTCTTGTGGAATTTGGGCATCATGATCAATAATCACAAGTTCATACATCTTGAGACATCATTTGAAGTCAAGTTCTCAAGGAATTAGGGTTTTGAAATCATCAGAAGTGGTCCAGTCATTCAAAACCCTAGAAAAGTCAAACTTGGTCAACAGTTGATTTAATCAGAGATTTGATGGATAGAATTGATTTGAAGGAGTTCACTCATGCTTGTATAGGCCTCATCTATCATGTTCAACCTCATCATGGAAGAAAATCAAGTCAAATCAGAAATTTTCCAGAAATAGAAAGTGGACCTGTAATTTCAACTGCCAAAAATGGAAACTTCTTGATCTTAAACTTACATCATGATACAAGCTTCAAATGAATTTTTGCCCAACATGAAAGTTGAAGATCTTGTCTTCCCATTTTCAAAAAGTCCAAGAACATCAAAATCCCATGTGTGGTTGTCAAGATGTGATCAAATCATTTTCATCAATTTTTGAACTTCAACAAGCCATATCTCTCAAACCATAAGGCCAAATTTGGTGGGGTTTTTTCCTACAAACCACATTTTTCATCCTCTTTCCAAAAATATAAATTTCATGACCTAAAACCTTACCATTCAAAATGGCAATTTTGGACCTTTTGCATTTAAATTCAAAGTTTGACCAAACTTTGACTTTTTGAGTTTTTGACTTTTTCTTGATTTGGTCAATTGGGAAATGTTCCATATCACATTTGTGACTTGTTCCAATTCCAAAACCATGTCCATACCATCATTCCATCACAATTTTGAATCAAAATGCAAATTTGGCAATTTGGCAAAAGAAGCTTCACAAAAGTAAAAATCAGTACAGCATTTTCTTGTACAACCAAAACAGCAAATATGTTGTCCTTTTTGCAGCCTGTAGCAGGCCCAATTTGAGCAGCCTACACACCTCCATTTCCATTTGCTTCACTTAGCAATTTTTGCAAATAGGTTCATTAAGTCAAAACCAGATTACCATTTGATTAACTAACTCTAAACAGTCACATAAAAGCATTTGCTCAGCTCATTCCACAACCCTAGACTGCAGCCATACCACAGAAAATACACATTCTCTCATCTCTTGCAAATTGGCATTGTTGGATCGAATTGGAAGAATCATCACAAACCACAAGAAACTCTTGCTCCCTTCACTACCTGAACAACATATTGAGCACATTTTCACCACCAAATCATAGATGGAACCCCATCCTCGAGTTCTGTTTTCTCTAAATCCTTCCAATGGCAGAAGTTGATTGGTTCATTTCCAAGTATTCTTAAGCTAAGAAAGCTTCATCATCCATCATTATAGAGCATAGAGAGGAACTGTTTCAGCTTCACACCTTCGAATAAGCATTGTTCCATTGATTTTCTCCAAACAAGTGAGTTTTTCGATTACCTTGTTTTGACAAATAATGATATGCTTTAAGTAGGCCTTGCTTCACTGATTCTAAAGAGCCATAGTTTGCTTGAATTGATGAAGTATTGCATGAGATATTTGAAATTGAAGTTTTGTGTACAAGTGAAGTCTTGCTCGATTTGCCATGTTTGATTTGATTCTGGGAAGTTTGATGTTGTATTCTTGTTATTTGATGCTTATTGATGCTGTGACCATGCTTAATTTGAACTTCTGGTTGATTTGATTTTAAGTGTATGATGATGTTGAAGTTGATATGCTATTCATGATTAACCAAACTCTGCCCAGATTTTCGCTTGACATGCTGTGTTTTGTTGCTGTTTACACCTTGCATGAACTTGTTATATCATTGTTTGGGTGATTGCCATGCCATTCGAATTTTAATTAAAACATGATGAGCATGGATGATGAATATGAAGATGCTTATAAACCCTGCTGCTGTTATGCTTGAACCCAAAAACCATATGTTTTGTGCTATATCTTGTTGGTTGCTTGCTGTTGTGCATGATGAAGCATGATGATGAATACCATTGCTGCCAAACCCTAGCTACAAGAACTTTGCCCAGAACTTTGAAATGCCATTGCCTTTGTGTGCTGTTGGTTATTTTGTTTGGATATTGATGAACACCTTATGCCATGCCAGAAGATCCATGTGAAACATAATGAATGCTGTTATTTTTGATGATTACATGATAATGATGAATGCTGTTATGCTATGCTACATTGCTGTTGTTTTGTTTGGTTCGATGATGATCATGACTATTGCTGTTTGCTTGATGCTGTTATGATAATTACATGACAATGATGAATACTGCTGCTGTTGTCTGTTTTAATTGCATGAACCTACTGTGCTAAACCATGATGCTAACCATGCTGATAAACCCTGCTGCTATTTTGCTATCTTAATATGCCTAGGTTTTCACGCTTATGTTGTGTGTTTTGGTTGAATCATTTTTGTTTGATGTGGCTGAATATGATGAGTGCTGCTGAACCAATTACTTTGTCAAGAAAATCTCATGAAATATGCTTATGCTGTGTTGGTTGGTAATGCAATGCTGTTGTATGCTGGTCGAGTTCTGTGTAGATGTTTGAATGAAAATGCCTTTGCCATGATAAAACCTTGCTGCAGTTTTGAGCCTTATGAACATTGCCTTAAGAATCCATTTGATTGTGCTGTATGCTGTTGATTGCCTGCTGCTACATATTGCCAAATGCTTGCTGCTATGTGCTGTTGTTTCTGAAACCATAAACCCCTGCTGTTCATGAGCTTCACCTGTTTTAATTTCCAGAAATTTGAACATTGTGTTTTGGTTAGTATTGATTGATGCTCCTGTACCAATGTCCTGCTAAATGATATGCTGTTGGGTGATGGTCGATTTTTTTGTTTTGATGTTGATGAACCATAAACATGAAACTGATGCTGCTATTGCTGTTTTGAACTTGGCCCAGAAATCCATGCTGTTTATATACTGTCATGTGCTGTTGTTTTGTTTATGAACATGCTGCCATGCTAAAACCATGCTGCAATTTTGAAACATGTTGTTGCTTTTGTTTGTTCTATTTGATATGATGATTGATGAACATGATGCTATGCCTTGCTGTTGTGATAAGGAGGATGACTATCCTGCTGTGTATGTTGGTCTGTTGATGTTGGTCACATGAACATGAATTGCTGTACCAACCATAAAGCATGTCTGCCCAGATTTTTCATGAATCATGTTTGAATTTTATTGTTTGTATGTTGTGTCTTGAACCTGCTGCATCAACGCCATGCTTTTTGTTTGATGATGTTGAAATTCGTTGTTGAGTTGGTTGCACAAGAATGCCTTGCCATGGTTGAAACCCTAGGGTTTATGTTGCCCAGCAACTTGATTTTCGATTGGCTGTTGTTGTTGTGTGTACTGTTACATTGAGGGCCAACCAATCAGGTTATTTCGTTTGGCCCTCCAAAACACAGCCGTTTTGATAAGTGATAGTTAGAATTGCAAAAATGCCATCGGTCAACTTATGTTGACTTGCCATGCCTTACTTTTGTTCATGTTTCATCCAAATATTTACCAATCTTCCATAATTCATATTTCACTCAAATCAAATCCAAAAATCATGAAACTTTTTCCATCATTTTCACAAGAGTGTCTAGTATTTGATTTTGATTTTTAATAAATTTTTCATTGGCTGGATTTTTATTGGTATTTGTTTTCCCAACATGTGTGCATAAATGATACATCTCACCATTTCAATTGTGAAATATTCATGTTATATCCAATGCCTTTGAAATTTTTTGTGGTAAAACTAGACACATTGACCTTCATTTTGGTATAAAGTTTGTGCATTTCTCATTTGTGGATTGAGAGCTTTGATTTTTTGAAGTTGTGTGTTGCATTTGGTGTCATACCATGATCATGTATTTTCACAAATTTTGTTCACACATTTCCCCACATCCAAATGACTTCAAATTTTGCATGAATGATCCCTTGTATGTCTAATTGATGTATGAATTTTCTTGGAATTAATCATGCTGTTTTCCATTTGATTGAGAATTTTCTTCCATACTTGGTCATTTGTTGACTTTTTGTGCTATGCCTTGCCAAATCTTTTGTGAAATTCTCAAATCTTATTGTATGACCATGAAATTTCATATGTGATAACTAGACATCTCAAGCTTTGCAATGGTGTTAATCTCATTCATTTCTCTTCTGTTTTCAAATTGATATGATTTTTTGAAGTTGACCCATGCTTGTTGACTCTCACCATGCTTGCTTGAATTTGGTTTGATTTCATGATTTTACTTGACTGCCTTCCTCTCATCCAAATGCCATGAAATTTTACATGTATACCATGTTAGATGTTAGGATTGAGTGTGATTTATTTCATAATTTTTGAAAATGTTTGAGTTGACTTTTGAATGAAGTCTTTGCTGTTGACTTTTGTATGCTTCTCTTGCCATGCTTTGCATCCTTTTGCATATGAATTGACCTTGATGCATGATATAAGTTTGAATCCAATTGTGTTTGCTTCCTACATGATTGCATTTGACTTTGATTGAATATTGCTTGCTGCCTTGACTTTTTTTTTCTTTCATCTTTGACCCTAGGCTAGTCCTAGTGGTCTTCTGAGCTTATGTTGAGTTCATCTGTTTCAGGTTAAGCATCAATGCCTTGAGGATCATTCTGATGTGCTTGATTTGAATTGTTTATATTGTGCTAACATTTTGTTTTGTAGGTGACTCATATGCTTGAGTCTGTGTGCCTTGCACAATTGGTCCCACTGTGTGACTATTGGTTCATTTCCTTTTGATTTTAACTGTTGAGCTGTTTAATAATTGGTTTGACTTTTGCAGGTACTTTAGTTGCCTAAGTTCTTTGAACTTGATTGCTTGCTTTGCTATTTAGCATTTGCTTTGAGGTATAATTACTTCTTCTTCATGTAGTCTGGAGACCCGGTCTGTTATTTGACCGGGCAAACTGTCTGAAGTCCTCCTTAAGAGGCAATGCCTGTGTTTGTTTATATTTGTCCCAAGCAGGAAAAGTCCTTCAAGTAAGGCAATTGGTGGAAGGTAGGGATAAGCAATCTATCCCCCACTATTCAGTGTGTCCTCTCTTTGCTCCCATCACATGGTTGAAGCAATGAGATAAAAACCCAAGATCTAATCGAGTCAATAATGTGGAGAGAGTTCCTACTTTCTGAACTCCCACACTTTCTTTGATGCTCTCTCTAATCTGAGATAGAAGCAATGAGGCACACCCCTCATCTCCTATTCATCTGCTTCACCTGAGCCCCTCAATGGCCAGGTTAAGAGCGATCTTTACCCATTACAGTGGACTTTTAAAGTCAAACCCTCTTGTGTGAGCCCCAATTGTTTGGCTATAGAGTGTGCTGTTTGATATTCATTGATTGATTGATTGCTCCATGTGCACTTGTTTGCCTGTATGCTATGCATTTATCATCATCATCAATTGCCATTAGTGCATGCTCATCTCATTTGCTGTTGTGTGCTATCATTGTTTGTTTACCCATTGAGGACAATTGTAAGTCCATCTCTTTGGCATTTGCTCCTATGATATGGAAGGATAGAGTGTAAGACCTCATTGGTCACTCATATCTTCTGTTATCTGTTTGTATGTGAGGATACAGTTATAAGTCCCTGTAAGTTGGCATCTGTTATCCTGTGATCATAATTTGATCTGTTTGGTTTTGTATGTGAGGTTGCAGTTATAAGTCCCTGTAAGTTGGCATCTGCTTTCCTGTGATCATAGTTTGTTCATCTGTTTGCATGAGAGGTTGCAATTATAAGTCCCTGTAAGTTGGCATTTGCGTACCTGTGATCATATTGTTGCTTTTGTTCTTGTATGTGAGGATCCATTGTAAGTCCCAGTGATGTGGCATTGGATTTCCTAGGACCATACTGTGGAATTAACCTAAGTCCAGATAGATTGGCAGTTAGCTTCCGTTTCTCATCTTTGTTTTTCTTTTAAGGAGATTAGTGTAAGACCATTGAGTGGCTTCTGACATCCCATTTTGTTTTAGGAGATTGGTATAAGACCAGTGATTGGCATCCGATATCCGCTTTTCTTTTGCTTTGTTTGTTATTATTAATTGCTATTCCAAAGGACACACTTGAATCATCTGCTATATGATTTCAAGAAGTGAACCTTCTAAGAAGTTTTACTATCCATCCTCCATCCATTCATCATTCATTATGTCTTAGAACCTTTTCACACTATACTTTTCAAACTTGACATAAGTGTTGTGCAAACATTTTCATGTTTTCAAATTAAAAACCTGGACTCAAGTCCTTGACTTTTTTTCCAAACTCCATTTCATAATACTTATTTGAATTGATCTTAATCATACTTTGACTTCATTTTCATAATCATAATCAGTAACTCCACTCATTCACTTGTTTTGGCTTTGTCCATTAATCTTTTCATGCATGAGCTATAGGTTTGATTTATCTTAGTGGTTGATGTTAATCTCACCTTCTGTCTTTAGTGATTGAATTGTAAGTCTTCCTCGCCTATTATAGGGTTAACCCCTCTCTGGCCAGTTGAAGCTGTTCTCACATGATGGACGTTGTTGTCTGTATAAGGTTGAGTTTTCTCCCGTGGATAACGTAAGACCTAGGGTTTGTGTTTAAAATTGAACCTAACCCATTTTTGGAAATCTTTTAGCCGAACTACGGCGTTCTGATCCTTACCTTTGATGGAAGGTACGTAGGCAACGGGTTCATCCGTTCGAACCCAATAACCCAATAAAAATGTATATTCTTTTCTCATCATCCCAATCATGTTTGCACAATATTTTTGTCATAACAAATAACAATTTAGCATAACAAGTGTGAAAAGGGCTCCCTAGGAGTACCTAGGACGTAGTGGGTGCCTAACACCTTCCCATTGCGTAATTTACCCCTTACCCAGAATCTCTGATCTTTTTATTAGTTTTCTACGTGTAAAACTTCTTAGGCTTTTGTTCGCTTTTTAGCCAGTCCTTTGGATAAATAAAAGTGCGGTGGCGACTCGAAATTTCAATGTATCTCCTAGCTTATGATTTAATCGATAGATCATATAGCGACGAATACACCGCTACAGTAAGTAGTACATTAGATAAACATACACACTTTTCTCATCCCTTCAATCATGTTTGCACAAATAAATTTTCAAAAAAAAAAATAACAACCTTTGCAACAAATGTGAAAAGGGCTCCCTAGGAGTACCTAGGATGCTTTGGGTGCCTAATACCTTCCCATTGCATAACCAACCCCCTTACCCAGATCTCTTACATTTTTACTAGTTTTTGATTCGATAAAACTTTTAGGTTTTTGTTCGCTTTCTAACCATTCCTTTGGATAAATAGAAGTGCGGTGGCGACTCGACTTATATGATTTACCTTGGATTTAGTCAATATCTCTAATGGTAACGAATACCCCGCTACAGAAAAGTGGCGACTCTGCTGGGGACAACCATTTGCCTAATGGGTTTTGCCTACTTTTCATATTTGTTGTATTGTATATTTTTCTTTGTGTGACATATTTTTGTGCAATTTGGGATTACTGTATTGTATGTAATGATTGAATTGCTTGAATATTAATTCCTTGTATGCTTGGTGATCTTTGTGAGATGAGTTCTATACCCGAACTCGAGTGCACTTAGGATAGGAGAAGTCTTGTCGACTTGTGTGGAGTTATTCCTTAGCAAGTTGACTTGCAAGTCCATTCAATTGGTGGAGGTTATGTTGGGATCACTAATGTCACATAAGTAGTTGTGGTTAGACATTACTCTTTCCAATATAGACCTTAGAAGCCAAGGACCTTAGTTTACCAAGCCCATCTTGGCCTATTCTTAGGATGTAGTGCGAAAGTCGTTCAAGTGTAAGATTTGATATGATTGTTACGCGATACTACACTCATAAGAGTCTCTCTTGAGAATAATTTTGGAATACGAGTAGTCATTTCTCTAATAATATACAAAAGATGGGATGATGACTATGGGAACCTCTTGTAGAACATGTTTGGCAGGTTTAAACCTTAGTACACTCCCTTTTGGGTGGTTCTTAACCTAACTCCATGCTCGTGACTTACAACAAACCCTTGATTCATGGTTGATCCGTTCATGAATCCTTAATATCAATGGAACTTGGGTGTTGATAAGGTGCAAACCATAATCCACCAGAATGGATGGTTGATATTTAGGATAACATGATCCATCCCATGACCTTTGTTTGGTGTGATTTGCTTGATCCTTGAGTGTGATTGTTGCATTCATGTATTCATGCACCCATTTGCATCCATATCATCAATAAATAAGAAAATTTTCAAGGAACTTAAGGGGTTTATTTGCAAAATTTTCAGACATGGAAAGACAAAGAAGGAATACAAAGAAGTACAGCTTCAGGCAACCAAATTTGGAAGAGTTAAGGAATTTGACATCTTATGTATTAGATCCCTTGGGTTTCAAAGCTCGTTTTGGGAAGCTTATTCCTCTTCTGACTACTCAGGTGGATGAAGGATTGATGAGTGTATTGGTGCAGTTTTATGATCCCTTGTACCGTTGCTTCACGTTTCCGGATTTCCAGCTTTTGCCTACCCTTGAGGAGTATGCTTACCTTGTGGGTATACCTATTCTAGACCAGTTGTCGTTCAGTGGCTTGGAGAGTATTCCTACTTCTCAAGAGATAGCAGATATGTTACACATAAATGAATCTCTGGTTGATGCTCATATGACTACCAAAGGTGGAATTCAAGGTCTCCTTTCTGAGTTCCTCATTGCTCAAGCTACTATATATGGGAAGGCCATGAGTGAGGATGCCTTTGAAGCCATATTTGTACTTCTCATCTATGGATTGGTATTGTTCCCCAACATCAACACGTTTGTGGATGTGAACGCTATCAGGATTTTCTCTACTCTTAATCCCGTTCTGACTCTGTTGGGCGATACCTACTTCTCTTTGCATATGAGGAATGCAAAGGGTGGTGGCGCCATTGTGTGTTGTTTGCCTCTGTTGTATAAGTGGTTTATTTCTCACTTACCTCAGACGGTCGCTTTCAAGGAGAACAAAGAATGTCTACGGTGGTCCACGAGACTTATGTCACTCACTAATGATGATATCTCTTGGTATAACCGTGCGTATGATGGTGTGCAGATTGTTGACTCTTGTGGCGAAATCTCCAATGTACCTCTTCTTGGTACATGTGGTGGGATTAACTATAATCCTGTTTTGGTACGTCGGCAGCTTGGGTTCCCCTTAAAGGATAAACCCAATAACATTCTATTAGAGGGTGTATTCTTTCAGGATGGTAAAGATCCCCAAGGCTTGAAAGCTAGGATGGTCCGCGTTTGGCGCAAGATTCATAGGAAAGGAAGGAAAGAGTTGGGTCCTAAGAATTGCATCGCTTTGGAGCCTTACTCTGTTTGGGTTAGGAAGAGGGCGTCTAAGTATCTCATGCCTTACGAGTATCCGATACCTACACCTATGATTATGGATGGGCCTTCAACCCTCCCTAATCAAGGAGTAGAGGAGTTGAGAGACGAAGACCGTTCACGTTCCTGGATCCGTGAATGTGACGAGTTTCTTCAGCAGATTAAAGAGAAGGATGCGTTGATTGAGTTTCTTGAGCATCAGGTTATTGATGACCCTGATGATATATGGACTTCTCTACTTCCTCAGTCTTCTAAGTTCTGGAAGAGGAGGTATGATCGACTCGCCAAAGAGAAGGTCGATATGGAGGCAGCCTACGAGAGGGAGGTGAAGAGGCTTCACGCATCTTATCTTCCTGTGTCCCGAGCTTTAGATGATTGTTTCTAGGGATCCATAAGACGATTATTTTCCTTTTCTCTTGTATATGATTGACGATGCTACACTTCTTTTCCCTGATATTATTTGATGAGATATTTCCATATGTGATAAAATGCTTAATATTTCCAGAATTTGCAAATAAAACTCTAAAGTTCCTTTGAAATAAAAAACAAATCATATGCACAAACATTGCATGCATCATATGCATAAGCAGGTTTTGTTTCCGGTCCCTTGCCCTGTGGTCTAACTCTGTGTCCTTCATTTATTTTGAAGACAAGCTGACTCACCGGTACTACACTAGAGCCAAAATTTCAAGACTGAGGGATCACTTAGAACACCAGAAATTGAAATTTGTGAAAAACAAGAAGCTGGTGGTGGTAGGGGGAGAAAGGGCTCTCCTGGTTAGCCATTTGTCTTCCTTCTCTTATATAGACGCTGAGGTTGAAGTTGGAACTCCTTTCCAAGCGTTATCTATTGCTGAGCCTATTGAGAAAAGAGCTCCTTCATTTGCTTCCTACAAAGATGCAAAGCTGGCCATTGAGCGTGGTGCAACCACTGGTTTAGGAAAAATGATTGAGTTAGAAGACAACGAGTCCCGGGCTGGCATAGGTTTTTCTTTTGGTACTTTCAACAAGCAAGGGTTATTCAAGAGTGGAGGTTTCATCCACACTGGTCTAGATGAGGAGGTTGCTGCTGTTTTAGAAGAAGATACAAAGGATTCTGGCAACTTCATCATCCCTAGTGGGGTCTGTAACAATTGGGTCGCTAAGGATATTCCAACAGTTGTCCATAAGTCAACATAATGGTCACTTTGTTTAAAAACCCTTCTCCCATGCCAAAAGGAGGAGTGATGACATTGATGGCGCATAGATACAATGATATTTTCATTCAATAATTTAATTTTTGATGTTTGTTTTTCCATTTATTTTCCCTTTTCGCTTTGGCATGAAATTGGTGATCACATAAAACCTCAAAATGGAATAAAATCAATCTTTTCATCTGCATAAGATTTGCCTTGTTTGAATTCTAAATCTTTTCATATCCAAAATCATAATGCAGGTTGATTTCTAAACCCATTGAACATAATGACCCAACACCATCTCCCAATTTTGAATTCCCTGTATTTGAGGTAGAGGAAGATGATGTTGAAGAGATTTCTGATGAGATCACCCGGCTACTTGAGCATGAAGAGAATATCATTCAGCCGCATCTTGAGAATCTGGAAACAGTCAACTTGGGGTCTGAAGATTGTGCGCGAGAGGTAAAAATTGGGGCACTCCTGGAAGAATCTGTTAAGAAGGGGTTGATTGAATTGCTACGAGAATATGTTGACGTCTTTGCCTGGTCATATGAAGACATGCCTGGTCTAGATACTGATATTGTGCAACATTTCCTACCTTTAAAGCCTGAGTGCGTGCCTGTGAAGCAGAAACTCAGAAAAACTCATCCTGATATGGCAGTGAAGATCAAAGAGGAAGTTCAGAAGCAAATTGATGCGGGGTTTCTGGTGACTTCTACATATCCTCAATGGGTGGCCAATATTATGCCCATGCCTAAGAAAGATGGAAAAGTTCGGATGTGTGTGGACTATAGAGACTAGAATAAAGCTAGTCCGAAAGATGATTTCCCTCTACCACATATTGATATGTTGGTAGACAATACAGCTAAATTCAATATCTTCTCATTTATGGATGGATTTTCCGGATATAATCAGATTAAAATGGCAGCCGAGGATATGGAGAAGACAACATTCATCACACATTAGGGAACATTCTGTTATCAAGTGATGCCCTTCGGTTTGAAGAACGCCGGAGCCACGTATCAACGAGCTATGACCACCTTGTTTCATGATATGATGCACAAGGAGATTGAGGTATATGTTGACGATATGATTGCTAAGTCAAGAACGGAAGTTGAACATGTAGAGAATTTGTTGAAGCTTTTCCAGCGTTTGAGGAAATATAAGCTTCGTCTAAATCCCAACAAGTGTACATTTGGAGTCCGTTCTGGCAAGTTATTGAGCTTTATTGTCAGTGAGAGAGGTATTGAGGTTGATCCTGCAAAGGTCCAAGCAATACAAGAGATGCCTACGCCCAGAACTGAGAAGCAAGTCTGAGGTTTTCTTGGCCACTTAAATTATATCTCTAGATTCATATCCCACATGACTGCCACATATGCGCTAATATTCAAGCTCCTCCGGAAAGATCAGTCTCATGATTGGACCGAGGATTGCCAGAATGCTTTCGACAGTATTAAAGAATATCTGTCTGAGCCTCCGATTCTGTCTCCGCCTGTAGAGGGAAGACCTTTGATCATGTATCTGACTATTCTTGAAGATTCTATGGGTTGTGTCCTTGGCCAGCAAGATGAATCAGGGAAGAAAGAGTATGATATCTACTACTTGAGTAAGAAGTTCACCGATTGTGAGTCTCGATATTCAATGCTTGAGAAGACATGATGTGCTTTGGTTTGGGCCGCTAAGCGCTTATGTTAGTATATGTTGAACCATACCACTTGGTTGATATCCAGAATGGAACCAATAAGTTCAGTATGACTTCCCGGATGAGGAAATTCTGTATTTGAAAGTAAAAGATTGCGATGAGCCTACACTTGATGAAGGGCCAGAGCCTGGTTCCAGATGGAGTATGGTGTTTGATGGCGCTGTAAATCAATATGGAAATGGTATTGGGACGATGATTACTACTCTTCAGGGCACACATATTCCTTTTACAGCAAGGCTGACTTTCAAATGCACGAATAATATGGCTGAGTATGAGGCCTGTATTATGGGATTGGAGGAATGTATTGATCTAAGGATCAAGCATCTTGATGTATATGGTGATTCGGCCCTCGTTGTTAATCAGATTAAGGGTGAATGGGAAACGAATCAGCCTGGCCTCATTCCATACAGAGATTATGCGAGGAGGATTTCAACATTCTTTACTCAGGTTGACTTCCATCATATTTCTCGAGATGAGAATCAGATGGCAGATGCTCTTGCTACGCTTGCTTCAATGATTGTGGTTAAATTGTGGAATGAAGTCCCCAATATCACCGTGATGCGCTTGGACAAACCAGCTCATGTATTTGCAGTAGAAGATGTAAAACATGATAAGTCGTTGTATTATGATATCAAATGTTTCCTTCAGAGCCAGATTTACCCGCCTGGGGCATCTGTAAAAGATAGGAAGACTTTGAGGAGATTGTCAGGCAGTTTCTACCTCAATGGCGAAGTGCTTTACAAAAGAAATTTTGACATCGTTTTGCTTAGATGCGTGGATAGACACGAAGCAGAGCTGTTGATGACTGAGGTCTATTTGGTACTCATTCCAATGGACATGTCATGGCTAGAAAGATGTTGAGAGCAGGCTACTATTGGCTGACAATGGAGTCTGACTGCTGCAAATTTGTGAAGAAATGTCACAAGTGTCAGATTTATGCTGATAAGATTCATATTCCCCCGACACTTTTGAATGTGATCTCATCACCATGGCCTTTCTCCATGTGGGGAATTGACATGATTGGCATGATAGAGCCGAAAGCATCCAATGGACACAGATTTATTCTCGTAGCAATTGATTACTTCACCAAATGGGTTGAAGCGGCGTCATATGCAAATGTGACCAGGCGGGTGGTAGTGAAGTTTATCAAGAATCAGCTTATATGCCGTTATGGTGTGCAAGATAAGATCATTACTGATAATGGATCTAACTTGAATAACAAAATGATGAAAGAGCTGTGTAGTGAGTTCAAGATCGCGCATCATAATTCTTCTCCTTACAGACCCAAGATGAATGAGGCTGTTGAAGCTGCTAATAAGAACATCAAGAAGATTATCCAGAAGATGGTTGTCACGTATAAGGATTGGCATGAGATGTTGCCATTCGCTTTGCATGGCTATCGTACATCTGTCCGCACTTCAACAGGGGAAACCCCTTTCTCTCTTGTTTATGGCATGGAGGCTGTACTCCCAGTAGAGGTGGAGATCCCATCAATGAGATTCTTGATGGAGGCCAAGTTGACTGATGCTGAATGGGTTCAGAGTCGTTATGACCAGCTAAACTTGATTGAAGAGAAGAGATTGACTGCCATGTGCCATGGTCAGTTATATCAGCAGAGAATGAAGAAAGCTTTTGATAAGAAGGTCAAGCCTCGTGTGTTCCGAGAAGGTGACCTTGTGCTCAAGAAAGTCTTGTCTTTCGCGCCCAAATCCAGGGGCAAGTGGACTCCAAACTATGAAGGTCCATATGTTGTTAAGAGAGCCTTTTCAGGCGGCGCTTTGATACTTACAACTATGGATGGGGAGGATTTCACTCGTCCTGTGAATTCAGATGCAGTCAAGAAATACTTTGCATATATCTTGGGGAGAACCGATAATGCTCCACACTTAGGGCTTACTGCTTTCGAACCACTGTTGATATTCTTTTTTTAAATGAAATCGATTGCTTAAAATTCATGCTTTTATATGTTTAAAAAAAATGATTTTGATTAAAACTTTAATTTTCAAAAATGATCATAATAAAATTAAAAACTATTTGGCTGAAATAAATAAGAGTAGAAACAATTAGGTAAAATCTCTACTTTATTTAATAGAATGGTAGCTTGTAAATGACAAGACTCCATAGATCTTTACAAAGTTGAAAATGGTAATTTACATGGAAAAACGGTACATTGAATACAAATGACCACTAATCCTTCTACCAACTCTTGATGTCCACTGTGCTTTTGGCCGCTATTGGGGATAATGCATCACTGTCGACCGTTGTGCTCAACAGAGTCTCCAAATCTGAAGATCATCAGGATGCAATTACCTGCCATAATCCCTAATTTTTGCATAAATTGCCCCAAGATGGGGTACTCAATTTATCGGGATAACTCTTTTCTATTTTATGTCTCTAACTTTTGCCTGGATCACCCTTTCAGGTTTTCAATCCACCGAGACACTCATTTTTGCCTAAGTCGTCCTTTCGGGTTTTCAACTTAGTGAGTTTTTCTTTTCTTTTCAAGCAAAGTATTTATTGATTGCATCAGCGTTCACAGGACAAGTGAACTCTTCACCATCCATAGTTGTAAGAATCAACGCACCGCCTAAAAAGGCTCTCTTGACAACATATGGGCCTTCATAATTAGGAGTCCATTTTCCCCTAGAATCTGGTTTGAAAGACAAAATCTTCTTGAGCATAAGGTCACCTTCTTTGAACATGCGAGGTCTGACCTTCTTGTCAAAAGCTTTCTTTATTCTCTGCTGATATAACTGACAATGACACATGGCAGTTACCTCTTATCCCCTATCAAATTCAGCTGATCAAACCTGGTTTGACACCATTCAACCTCAGTCAACTTGGCTTCCATGAGCACACGCAATGAAGGGATCTCAACCTCTACGGGGAGTACTGCTTCCATGCCATAAACAAGTGAGAAAGGGGTTGCCCCTGTTGAAGTGCGTATGGATGTACGATACCCGTGCAAAGAAAATGGGAACATCTCATGCCAATCGTTATATATTACAACCATCTTCTGAATAATCTTCTGAATAATCTTCTTGATGTTCTTGTTTGCAACTTCAACAACCCCATTCATCTTAGGTCTGTAGGTAGAAGAATTATGATGCGCAATCTTGAAGTATATACAAAGAGCTTCCACCATATTATTATTCAAGTTCGATCCGTTATTAGTAATGATCTTACTTGGCACACCATAATGGCATATAATCTGATTCTTGATAAACCTTACAACAACTTGCTTGGTTACATTCGCACACGATGCCCTTCAACCCATTTTATGAAGTAATCAATTGCCACCAAAATGAAACGATGTCCGTTCGAAGCTTTGGGCTCAATCATGCCGATCATATTAATTCCCCACATGGAGAAAGGCCATGGGGAGGAAATTAAGTTCAACAGTGTCGGAGGAACATGAATCTTATCCGCATATATTTGACACTTGTGGCATTTCTTCATAAACTTGCAACAGTCAGATTCCATTGTCATCCAATAGTAACCTGCTCGCAACATCTTCTTTTCCATTGCATGTCCATTGAGATGAGTACCAAAGGAACCTTCATGGACTTCTGTCATCAATAGGTCTGCTTCGTGTCTATCCATGCATCTGAGCAAAACCATATCAAAGTTTCTCTTATACAACACATCACCATTCAGGTAGAAATTGCCGACTAATCTCCTCAAAGTTTTCTTATCTTTCAAAGATGCCCCAGACAGGTAAATTCGACTTTGGAGGAAATATTTGATGTCGTAATACCACGGCTTCTCGTCTTTGACCTCTTCAACAACAAACACATGAGTTGGCCTATCAAGACGCATTACAGTCAAATTGGGGACCTCATTCTAATACATTACCATAATCATCGATGCCAACGTTGCAAGATCATCTGCCATCCGGTTTTCATCTAGAGCGATATGATGAAACTCAACCTTTGTAAAGAAAGTTGAAATCCTCCTCACGTAATCTATATATGGTATCAAACCGGGTTGATTTGTCTCCCATTCACCTTTGATCTGATTCATAACCAAAGCTGAATCTCCATAGACGTCTAAATACTTGATTCTGATATCAATAGCCTCTTCAAGCCCCATAATGCAAGCTTCATACTCTGCCATATTGTTTGTACACTTGAAAGTCAATCTAGCTGTAAATGGAAAGTGTGTGCCTTGAGGAGTAATGATCACTTCCCCAATGCCATTACCATACTGATTAACAACTCCATCAAATACCATGCCCCAACAGGAACCAGGTTCTGGCCCTTCTTCAAGCAATGGTTCATCACAATCTTTCATTTTCAAGTACAAGATCTCTTCATCAGGAAAATCATATTGCACTGATTGGTAATCTTCAATCGGTTGGTGAGCCAAATGGTTAGCCAAGATACTACCTTTGATTGCTTTCTGAGATCGGTATTCAATATCATACTCTGATAACAACATCTGCCAATGGGCAATCCTTCCAGTTAACGCAGACTTCTCAAATATATACTTGATTGGATCCATTTTGGATATCAACCAAGTGGTATGATTCAACATATATTGACGCAGATGCTTAGCAGCCCAAGCCAATGTGGAACAAGTCTTTCTAGCATAGAATACCGAGTTTCACAGTCGGTGAATTTCTTACTGAGGTAGTAAATTGAAAATTCTTTCTTTCCAGTCTCATCTAGCTGGCCAAGAACACAACCCATACTATCTTCAAGCACAGTCAAATACATGATCAACGATCTTCCTTCAACAGGCGGAGACAAAATCGGAGGTTCAAGCAGATATTCTTTGATACTTTTAAAAGCTTTGTGCCAATCTTTGGGCAAATCACAAGACTGATCTTTCCGAAGAAGCTTGAATATAGGGACACATGTGGCAGCCATGTGTGAAATGAATCTTGAGATATAATTCAAGCGGCCGAGAAAACCTCTGACTTGCTTCTCAGTTTTGGGCGCAGGCAACTCTTGTATTGCTTTGACCTTGGCAGGATCAACTTCAATACCCTTCTCGCTGACAATAAATCCCAACAACTTACTAGAACGAACACCAAAAGTACACTTATTGTGATTCAAGCGGAGTTTATACTTTCTCAAATGCTGGAATAACTTCAACAAATGCTCGACATGTTCCTCTTCATCAATAGATTTAGCAATCATATCATTAACATATACTTCAATCTCTTTATGCATCATATCATGAAAAAGAGTAGTCATTGCTCTCTGGTAAGTTGCACCAACATTCTTTAAACCGAAAGGCATCACTCTATAACAGAATGTTTCCCAAGGTGTAATGGATGTGGTCTTCTCCATATCTTCAGGTGCCATCTTGATCTGATTATATCCGGAAAATCCATCCATAAACGAAAAGACTTTGAATTTAGCAATATTGTCTACCAACATATCAATGCGTGGCAGAGGGAAATCATCTTTCAGACTGGCTTTATTTAAATCTCTATAATCAACACACATGCGAACTTTTCCATCCTTCTTCGGCACAGGCACAATATTGGCCACCCATTGTGGATACTCAACGATCACAAGGAAACCGATGTAAATCTACTTTTGCACTTCTTCTTTGATTTTCACTGCCATATTAGGATGAGTTCTTCTCAACTTCTACTTGACTAGCGGGCATTCTGGCTTCAATGCCAATCTATGCTCCACTATCTCATAATCCAAACCAAGCATGTCTTGATAGGATCAAGCAACCACATCTGAATACTCTCGGAAAAGATAAATCAACCCCTTCTTAACATCTGGACACAGTCGAGACCCAATCTTGACATCCTTCACATCATCTTCGGAACCCAAGTTGACTAGCTGAATCTGCTCTTTGAATGGCTGAATGGCTTTTCCTTCATGCTCAAGAAGATGAGAAAAGTCATCACTCACTTCTTCATCACTTTGCTCCTCATCCTCAAACACAGGGAGTTCAAAATTTGGAGAAGGAGAAGGATCATTGTATTCAATGGGGTTAAAAACCAACCTGCATAATTATTTGATATTTTGATTTTAGAGAAGTGAATTGTGACCAAATATTATACATATGGACAATTATATTGTTTATTTATGTTTTTTGTGATTACCATTTTCAGTATAAAGCAAAAAGTAAAAACAGAACATCATAGATGTGGATGAATAAAATTATATTTTATTGATGATCAAATTTGAAAATGCCAAACAACGTTCACTTCTCTCTTTGGCATAGGAGAAGGATTTTTGAAAACAAATAAGAGCAATTAGTTAGATCGATGCATAATAAAAGGAATATCAATAGCAGTCCAATTGTTGCAAGCCTTTCCATGCGTCATAAAATTGGTGTAGTCTTCCTCTTCGTCGTCCTCTAGCACAACATCTAAGTGTTGGTCATTGCCATGAATGAACCCTCCGCTACGGAAGCTGAGTTGCATACCCTATGATCTAATAGTTAACCTTGCTGAAAACCCAGACCGGTCCTACTCTTGTTATCGGTGACCTCTAACACTCGCCCCCACTGGTCAACAATTCCTTCTTCAACAATCTTCCTTGCATATTTCAATGAGGACATGGGTGCCCCAATTATCTTCTTAGCAACAATAGATAAGGCTTGGAATAGAGTTTCAACCTCATCCTCAACTTCAACATAAGAGAAAGATGGCAGGTGGCTAACCAACAACGTCTTCTCCCCGCCAACAATGACTAATTTTCCGTTCTTGACGAATTTGGGTTTCTGATGCAATATGGAGGTAACAACTCCCACCTCGTGGATCCATGGTCTTCCTAATAGAAAATTGTAGGCCGGATGGATATTCATTACTTGAAAAGTAATCTAGAAGTCACTTGGACCTATCTTCACTGGAAGGTCCACTTCACCAATCGCTGTTTTGTGTGAACCATCAAAATCTTTGACGATCACAGCACTATATCTCATAGGCGCTCCTTGATATGATAACTTTGATAATGTTGACTTCGGCAGCATGTTCAACGAGGATCTGGTGTCAACAAGCACGTTAGATAAAGCATCATCTTTGCAATTCAAGGAGATATGCAAAGCCAAGTTATGATTCCTACCCTCCTCAGGGAGTTCTTCATCACAAAAACTGATATTGTTGCAGGAAGTGATGTTAGACACAATATGATCAAACTGATCCATCATAACATCATGTTCTACGAAAGCTTGCGCTAGAACTCTTTGAAGTGCTTCTCTGTGCACTTCTGAATTCATAAGCAGAGACAGTACTGAAATCTTCAAGGGGGTTTGGAGCAGCTGCTCCACCAAATTAAACTCTCTCTTCTTTATCAATCGAAGTAAATCATCATCATCGTTAGTCTTCAAATTGCTGGATTCACCAGACTGACGCTTTGAAGCATTAAATAGATCTACTGCAGGCACTTCCACCTTCTTACTAACTAAACCATCTTCTACATCTTTTGGGAACACCGACCCAAACACTCGACCACTAAGGGTCACCTTGGTAACATCAACAATGCTCACGACATAATTGGTCGTAGGTAATGGAACCTCTTGACCATCCTTCACCATAGTTGCATTATAATGATAAGGAATAGCCTTATCGGATGCGTATGAGACTGGACCTGCCAACCATATGAACAATGGAGATACCGATCTTTGGATGATATTGTTACTGTTGCTACTATCATACTAAATCACCACTCTCTCGGGATTCTTAAACACGGGAACAATTACATTGACATCATCATCTCTGTGTCGGGATTGAACAATCTGAATCATACCCTCATCTATCAACCGCTGGATGTCTCTTTTCACAATCTCACAACCCCTTGAATTAACACTGCAGATAACACAACCATCATGGTCATGCTCACAATCACTAACCAAGCAAATGTCCTTGTGCATCGTCACCAAAGACCTTCTTATGAAGCGTACATCAAATACCTTGAACTCCCCTGGACAACCGTCCACCATATTAACAGATGAATTTCCATGGGCGGGCAGTGGGTTTGCTTTCACGTTGGGTGCACGGTCCTCAAAGGACACCATTCAATTTTTCACTAGCTTCTGAACTTCATATTTGAGTAGATAATAGTTTTCAATTTCATGTCTGGGTGCTCCTTGATGAAAATCACAGCGGATATCTAGTTTGTACCACCATGGAAGTGGTTCAGGTATTTGCGGAGGATTTCTTGGTTGAAGTAGGTTCTTGAGAACCAACAATGGGTAAAGCTCTGTGTATGTCATCAGAATTGGGTCGAAAGGTACCTTCTTCCTCTCAAAATTTTGTTGTTGATGATTGTTGGTATTGTTGTTGTTGTAGGTGTTTGTTCGTTTCTATGGTTGTTGTTGTTGACGTTGTTGTTGTTGAACTGGTGCTAATTGACTTGCTAAAAATACAGGAATTACGGAAGATACTTGATGATGATTTTGAAGGGATGGTTGAATTTTTATAATCTGAGGCCACCTCTGCCTCCCACTGGAAATTGCATTGGTTTCATTATCCTTCTTCTTTCCAAAACTCCTGCCGTATCTCTTGCTAGACGATACTTCCTCCTTAGACAATCGTTCTTCTCAGATACCTTCTTCTAGCCTCATCCCCATATTTACCATTTTGGTAAAGTCACTGGGGGCACTGGCGATCATCTTTTCATAATAAAATGAGCTAAGGGTCTTTAGGAAAATCTTGGTCATCTCCTTTTCTTCTAAAGGAGGGTTGATATGAGCAGCGAGTTCTCTCCACCTCTGTGCATACTCCTTAAACGTCTCTTTGTCCTTCTGTGATAGTGATCTCAACTGATCTCGGTCGGGAGCCATATCAACGTTGTACTTGTACTGCTTTACAAATGCTCCCCCCAAGTCATTGAAATTGCGGATGCTCACACTATCCAACCACATATACCATCTTAGCGCAACGCCGGTCAGACTGTCTTGAAAGTAGTGGATCAACAACTGATCGTTATCTGTTTGGGTAGACATTTTAATGGCATACATCACCAAGTGACTGAGCGAACATGTGTTCCCTTTGTATTTTTTAAAGTCAGGCACTTTGAATTTCACTCGAATCTTCACATTCGACACTAGACATAATTCAACAACACTCTTTCCAAATAGATCCTTACCTCTTAAGGTCTTCAATTCCTTACGCAGCTCAAGAAATTGATCTTTCATTTCATCCATTTTCTCATATACATCCGGGCCCTTAGATGGCTCAGAATGATAAATGGTGTCCTCCACACGGGGTAAGGTATGCACGACAGGCGGTGGCACAGACATGATCGAGCTTGATACCGGCATAGAAGCAAATGTAGGCGTAAAGCCTTCAGGCACGAAGTTTGGAGGCATTCCCCATGGGAATCGGGAAGGCATGGCAGGCGCAAAATGAGAAGCAGGTGCAGGAACCGTAGAGGTAGCCACCTCTGAAATAATAGTCATTTGAGGAGGAGGAGTTGCAGGTGTTATAGAAGATTGGCTCTGTGCAGCTAGAACTGACTCCATCATGGCATTCAGGGGGGCGATCTCCTCTTTCAAATCTCTATTCTCTTGCTCGAGATGTTCCATGATTCTGGAGTGATTGGCGTGAGTATGGTATCGATGAGTCAGCTTGGCTGAAGTACAGAAGAAACACCAATGAGACATCTGGCAAAAGAGAAACCTGCTTATGCAAATGATGCATGAAATGCAATGTTTGATTATTTTTATTTTCAAGGAACTTACTATATTATTTGCAACTATATATATATATATATATATATATATATATATATATATATATATATATATAATAACAATTGCAACAATTTGATATGACCATAAAAATCTCTTTTATTTATATAATTGGAAGGATTACACTGAGTACAATTTCAGAAACCAAGTGAAAAATACAAGAGAAAAGGAGACTAGTCATCCTAAGGATCCCTAACAACAATGTCAGAAGATCTGGCTGCAGGCGCGTACTTTCTTTGAATGCGTCGGATCTCGGTCTCAAAAGAAGCCTTCATCCGAGTCTTCTTGAGGACAAGCTGATTGACAATCTTCTTCCAAGCAACATAAGGCTGAGGCATGCTAGAAGATGGAACCTCCGACTCTCTCTGTCTCTTTGTCACTCGGTCTTCAAGTAGCTCAATAAGTGCATATTTGTCCTTAGACTCAAGCTGCAACTCCTCATGCTTTTCTCTCAAAGCATGGAACCACTCCTCCCACATATCCTTCTTTCTTCACCCAATGAGCCTCTATCTCATACTTTTTTAAGTGAAGAGATTCAGCTATAAGATAAGATATGGGGATCTCTTTCAATCCACTAAACAACACTTTGTTAGAAACAGGTATCCCCAAAAGATGGGCATACTCCTCCAACGTAGGCACAAGCTGATAATCAGGAAAAGTGAAGCAACGGTGAGAGGATCATAAAACTGCACCAACACGCTCAAAAGTCCTTCAACCACATCAGCAGACAAGATGGACATAAGCTTCCCATGATGTTGTTTGAAGTCCAAGGGATCTAATACAAAAGATGCTAGCTTCCTTAACTCTTTCAATTCGGGACATCTGAAACTGTACTTCTTAGTGTTCCTTCGTCCACAGTCCATGGTCTGAAAATATTTGCATATAATACCTCAGTTCCTTGAAATTTCCGTGTGATGAATGTTATGATGTGCATGAATGCATGAATGCAACAATCACAAGTAAGTGATCACACACAAGGAAAACAAATGTCAAGGGATGAATTAAGTCATTATCAAGATCAATCATCCATTTTGGTGGATTATGGCTTTCACCTTATTAACACCCAAGTTCCATTGATATTGACAAGACTTGATTGGATCAACCAAGAATCAAGGGTTTGTTATAAATCACGAGCATGGAGTTTGGATAAGAACCATCCCAAGGGAGTGAACTAAGGATAACAACCTGTAGATCATGTTCTAGAAGGTTCCCGGAGTCTTATTTCCATCTATCGGATATTACAGGTTAGGATGACTGACTCATCAATCCATAATATTCTCAAGAGAAACTCGTCTGAGTGTAGTATCGCGTAACAACTATTATCAAGTCTACACTTGAACAATTTCCGTACTACATCCTAAATAGGCCAAGAGGGGGTAAATGTTCTACGGTCCTCAGCTTCTCGGATCCCAAATTAGAGATACTAATGCTTAACCATAAATACTTGTGTGACATTTCCAAATCCAAAAGGGTCTCCACTGAGCGGGTGGTGTAAGACCCCAATTTTGGCCCTAAGATCCCTCATGGCCCATATCATATCATATCATGGCCTCAAGGATCATTGCATGCCCTAACTTCCCTCCTAGTGGATGGGTTATCTTGTGAGTGTGGTTTTTGATCACCAAGCATGCTTTGCATTTGTATATCTTTGCTTTTCATATGTTTACTAACCAAAAAGTACAAAAATATTGTCATCTAACCATGTTACTTGCAGTTGAAGCAATCATCAGTCAAACAGTCAAATCAGTCATTAAACAGTGGATGGTGGCCATTCTTGAAGAATTTGGGCACCATGATCAATAATCAAGAGTTCATATATGTTTTGATATCATTTGGAATCAAGATCTCAAGGAATTAGGGTTTGGAATTCATCAGAAGGTGGTTCAGTCAAGCAAAACCCTAGAAAAGTCAAACTTGGTCAACTGTGGATTTAATCAGTCATTTGATGGTGGGAATTGGTTTGAGGGAGCTCATTCATGTCCACATAGGCCTCATATATCATGTCAAACATCATCATGGAAGAATTTGAAGTCAAACAAGAAATTTCCAAAAATAGAAACTTGACCTGTAATTTTCACCTGCCAAAAATGGAAACTTCTTGATCCTAAACTTGAATCATGATACAAGCTTCAAATGAATTTTTGCCCAACATGAAAGTTGAAGATCTTGTTCTCCCATTTCCAAAAAGTCCAAGAACACTCATTTCCCATGTATGGTTGGCAAGATATGATCAAATCATTTTCAGAAATTTTTGAACTTCAAAAGGCCATATCTCTCAAACCATTTGGCCAATTTGGGTGGGGTTTTTTGAAACAAGTCACATTTGATCCCCTCTTTCCAAAAATGTCATCATCATTCATCAAAATATCACCAATCAAAATGGCCTTTTTGAACTTGCATGATTTATTTTCAAGTGAGGGTGAAAAGTGAATTTTCCAAATAACCATTTCCAATCCATTTTGCCATTCAAATAAGTTCTGAAATCATGTTTTGGTCATGTTACAAAGCCCATTTCGTGCAGACTTACACCCCATTACCAACTTAGTTGAATTTTAGCAAATTACTAAAAACACTTCATTTAAGTTAATCATGATTAACATTCCATTAGCCAACACAAAACAGAAGTATATATGTGCATTTTCTGCAAAAATCAAACGCTAGCAGCCTCAATTCAAGAACAGAAAAACTCTCTCTCTCAAAAATCTCATTTCTTCATTTTTTGAACTTTTGCTAAAAAATCTCAAAGCACACGAGTTTGGGTCGGTTTGTCCATCATTTAACAGCACTTTTGAAGCATTCTCAATCCTCTTTTGGTAACTGTAAGCAAGCAAAAACACACTGTTGCATCATGAGCATTTCAATGGCAATTTTCGATTTGAGCTAAAGGCAAGGTTGCTGAGCCAAAACATCTTAACCATTCATCATCTGAAGCTTGGAGCTTCATCTGTTTCAGACCAAAACCACCAAACAACAACTATATCACAGCTGCTCTTCACTTTTGGTAAGTTTTCGAGTTCCTTCATTTGCTAAACTATGCCATGCTTATGATAGATCTCACTTTGCTGATTCTAATGAGCTTTAAATCACATGAAATGGTTGGCTATTTTGAAAGTTATGCTGTTTTAAAGTTTGATGTTGAAATAAGTTCTTGCTCGATTCATGTTGTTTAAGTTGATTTAGTGAAATTGATGTTTGGATTATGCATGTATGATGTTTGCTGGTCATGATGATATGTTCAATTTCATTTTCTGGGCCAAAATATTCTGCACGAGTTTGGAAATGATGAAGATACACTGTTGTTGTTCATAAACCCTAAACATTTCCAGAATTTTGTGTTTGGTCGTGTTTTGCATGAGCCTTCCACTATTTCATTGCCATGCCGAATCACCTGCTGCCACGCATCAAAACCATACGCTGCGTTTCATTAAACGTTCAGCGTAATTACCATTGTGCCACTCCGTGTGTTATTATTTGAATAAACCATTTTATTTCTTCAATATTTATTCCATTTTGATACTAAACTTACAAAAATCATATCTCATCCATTGTTAATCCAAAATTCATGAGAATTTTTGCATTGTGTTCATCTGGACCTCTACTATTTAATCATGATTTTTCCTGATTTTTTTGATAAGTGGATTTTAAATGGTATTAGGGTTTTGATCATGTGCTCATATTTTGTACCTTTTGCCAAAACATTTGTGAAATGATGATGCATTATCCATTGGCCTTGAAATTTTTTGTGCAAAAACTAGACACATTCATGGTGATTTTGGTATAGAGTTTATGAATTTATCATCTCTAGTCATTGAGTTATGATTTTTTGAAGTAAGGTGTGACAATTTGTGTCACACCATTGATGTGCAACTTGATGATTTTCATTACCATGCCTCTTGACCTCAAATTGGATTGAATTTTTGCATGAATTCACTTGAGTATGTCTAGTTTACATGTGACTTTTTGTGGATTTGTTTATGATATTTTCCAATTGATTGAGATTTTTCTCCCCTGTTTGGTCTTATGTTGACTTTTTGTGACACATCATGCCATATCATTTGTGAAATTCTCATACTTAATTAGATGGACATGAAATTTGGTATGTGATTACTAGACATCTTAAGCTTTGCCATGGTGTTGATCCCATTCATTTCTTATATGTTATCACTGATTTATGAATTTTTGATGTTGATACATGTTTGGTTGACTTCTTTGAGCATGTTTGAAATTGTTTTGACTTTCTGATTTTCATTGACTACCTTCCCATGATCCAATTGAGCTGAAATTTGATATGCATGTCATGTTATGGATTATGTTTGATCATGAATTATTTGATGATTTTTGGAATTGTTTATGACTGGTTTTGAATTGAGTCTTGCTGTTGACTTCTATGAGCTTTCATTTGCCATGATTTGATTTCTTTTGCTTATGAAATGATGATGATGCATGATATGAACATGAAACCAATTGAGTTTGCTTCTTAAATGTTTGAATTTGATTTTGATTGGATATCACTTGCTGTTTTGACTTTCTCATCCTCTTTTGACCCTAGGCTTGTCCTAGTGGTCTTATTGCTTATGTTTGAGTTCATGTTTTCAGGTTGAGAAGCAATTGCCTCAAAGAAACTTATACAAGTTGAATGAGTTTATTTGATTATCATGAGCTAACCTCTTTGTTTTGTAGGTTGCTTGGCTCATATGCCTTGAGACTTGTGCATTGCACATTTGTCTGTTTGTTTTGACTGTTGATTCCTACCTCCTTTTGCTTTAACTTTTGAATTGTGTACTGATTCTGTTTGACTATTTCAGGTACCATTAGTTGCTTAGTTCTTTGAACTTGCTTTGCTTTGCTTAAATAGCAATTTGAATTGAGGTATAATCCCTTTTCTTCATGTAGTCTGGAAGACCTGGCCTGTTACTTGGCCAGGCAACTGTCTGAAGTCCTCCTTAAGAGGCAATGCTTGTGTGTGTTTACATTTGTCCCAAGCAGGAAAAGTCCTTTAAATAAGGCAATTGGTAGAATCCAAGAGATATGCAACCTATCTCCTACTATTCTGTGAGTCTTCTCCTTGCTCCCATTACATGGTTGTAGCATTGAGATCCAAGCCCAAGATCTATAGAGTCTTATCTGTGGAGAGAGTTCCTACTTTCTGAACTCCCACACCTTTTGATATTCAATGCTCTCCCTGACCAGGGATAAGAGCAATGAGGCACACCCCTCATATCCTTTCATCTGCTTCACCTTAGCCCCTCAATTGCAAGGTTAAGAGCATCATTGACCCTATTCCAGTTGGCTTCAATGCCTAACCCTTTTGTATGAGCCTAATGGTGTGGTTATAGTGTGTGCTGAATGCTTTCATTGATTGCTTATCTTCATATGCACATGTTTGCTTGCATGCTCTATGCATTTATCATCATTGATTGCTCATTAGTGCATGATCATCTCATTTGTCTTTGTGACATTATCATTGTTTGTTTCCCCATTGAGAACAATTGTAAGACCATTCCTTTGGCCATTGTTTCTATGATATGGAAGTGAGTTGTAAGACCATTTCATTGGCCACTCATCTCATCTTTGCTTGATGCATTTGTTTGTTGTATGTGAGGATGCAATTATAAGTCCCTGTGATGTGGCATTTGTATTCCCAGGACCATACTGTGGAGGTTAGAATAAGCCCAGATAAATTGGCATCTGACATCCATGTTTTGCTTCTGTTTGTTTATGTGAGGATGCAATTATAAGCCCCTGTAAGTTGGCATTTGCTTTCCTGTGATCATAAGTTGCTTTGTTTGATTGTATGTGAGGATACAATTGTAAGTCCGTGTAATGTGGCATTTGTATTCCTATGATCATATGTTGGAGATTAGAGTAAGTCCAGATAAATTGGCATCTGACATCCAAGTGTTTACTCCCTTTGTTGGAGATTGGTATAAGTCCAGACAGATTGGCATCCGGTATCCACTTTCATTTTCTTTGTTAAGGAGATTAGTGTAAGTCCATTGAGTGGCCTCTGATATCCATTCCTGTTTTAGGAGATTGGTGTAAATCCATCTATTGGTATCCGGTATCCGCTTTTTGTTTGTGAGATTGGAGTAAGACCATTGAGTGGCATCCGGTATCATTTGTTTGTTTATTTTAGTGCTTATTGCCCATTCCAAAGGACACACTTGAATCATCTTCTATATGATTTCAAGAGGTGAACCTTCTAAGAAGTTTTACATTCCATTTTCATCCATTCATCCCCATTTTGTCCTAAACCTTTTCACACATTACTTTCAAACTTGAGATAGATATTGTGCAAACATCTTCATGCTTTTCAAATTAAAAACCTGGACCCCAAGTCCTTGACTTTTTCAAATTCCATTTCATAATACTTCTTTTGAATCAATCTTAATCATACTTTGACCTTCCTTTTGTGAATACTCATAATCAATTAATTCCACCCATTCAATTGTTTTGGCTTTGTCCATTCTTGCTAAGTTTTCATACATGAGCTATAGGTTTGATTTATCTTAGTTGGTTGATGTCAATCTCACCTATTTGTCCTTAGTTGATTGAATTGTAAGTCTTCCTTGCTTATTATAGGGTTAACCCCTCACTAGCAAGTTGAAGCTGTTCTCACATGGTGGACTCGTTGTTTTATAAGGTTGAGTTTTCTCCCGTGGATAACGTAAGACCTTAGGGCTTGTGTTTAAAATTGAATCCACTAACTTTTGGAAGTTTTTAGCCGAACTACGGCGTTTTGATCCTTACCTTTGAGGGAAGGTACGTAGGCAACGGGTTCATCCGTTCAAACCCAATAAAATTGTATATTCTTTTCTCATCATCCCAATCATGTTTGCACAATATTTATGTCATAACAAATAACAATTTTATACAACAAGTGTGAAAAGGGCTCCCTAGGAGTACCTAGGACGTAGTGGGTGCCTAACACCTTCCCATTGCGTAATTTACCCCTTACCCAGACTCTCTGATCTTTTTATTAGTTTTCTACGTGTAAAACTTCTTAGGCTTTTGTTCGCTTTTTAGCCAGTCCTTTGGATAAATAAAAGTGCGGTGGCGACTCGAAATCTTTGTATACCTTGCTTATGATTTAATCGATAGATCATATAGCGACGAATACACCGCTACAGGTGGGTCTCAAGACAACTAGTTAAGGACTACTCCACATAAGTCGAACATGACTATACCATCCTCCTATCTTAATTGCACTCAAGTTCGGGTTAGAACTTATCTCATCACTCAGAGATCACCAAGCACAACAAGTTGATTATATCATACAAACAAATATATACACACATCAAATACACAATTATATACACACAAAAAAGTAGACTAAACCCACTAGAGACTACTCCCCAGCAGAGTCGCCACTTAATTTTTGTAGCGGTAAATTCATGATCATCAAGCTATGGATAAGCTAGACATCAAATAACAAGAGTCTCCACCGCGCTTTTATTGTTTCCAAGGGAAAAGTACGAACAAAACCCAAAAGTAAGAAGTTTTCAAATCAAAGCTAATAAAATGCCAGAGATTATAGGTAAGGGGGTAGGTTACACAGAGGGAAGGTGTTAGCACCCAAAGTGTCCTAGGTACTCCTAGGGAGCCCTTTTCACATTTGTTGCAAACGTTGTTATTTTTTTTTTTGAAAATTTATTTGTGCAAACATGATTGAAGGGATGAGAAAAGTGTGTATGTTTATCTAATGTACTACTTACTAAAAGAAAGGTCAAAAGAAAATGACTCGCACGGATGTCGCATCCACTGCATACGTATCTCATCTGAATAGGAGAATCAGAGTCTTCGTAGCTCGGCTACCTATGGGTTAAAGAGGAGTGTGCTCGCTAAGACATCGCGTCTTATGCCTACGTATCTCATCTGGGATGAAAATCAGAGCAAAACGTAGTTCGACCAACTACGGGGTAAGGGTTAAACGAAGTTACTACGCAATCTACCGGATGCTAGACCTTTGGAGACTTACTCGCCTGTAGTAGAAGGAGTAAACGTGTTCTTAGGAGAAGAAAAATCAATGAGTTGGGGTGTTTAGGGATGCTTATGCAAAAAGGCAGTCCTAGATGAAGGAACCGCGCAACCTTAATTGACATGCCACGAGAGGCTATGCGAAACCTAAGAAATCGGTAACATGCGGGAAAAGTAAAGGGATCGAGAGAGCTTTCTTTGATGGTGTTTAGCTTGGAAGAGTCTTTGGGTTTCTTATTTATCTAATTGTTGTTACTTCAGATCTTTATCCGTACGGTAGCTCTCTCGATCCCTTTACTTTTCCCGCATGTTACCGATTTCTTAGGTTTCGCATAGCCTCTCGTGGCATGTCAATTAAGGTTGTGCGGTTCCTTCATCTAGGACTGCCTTTTTGCATAAGCATCCCTAAACACCCCAACTCATTGATTTTTCTTCTCCTAAGAACACGTTTACTCCTTCTACTACAGGCTAGTAAGTCTCCAAAGGTCTAGCATCCGGTAGATTGCGTAGTAACTTCGTTTAACCCTTACCCCGTAGTTGGTCGAACTACGTTTTGCTCTGATTTTCATCCCAGATGAGATACGTAGGCATAAGACGCGATGTCTTAGCGAGCACACTCCTCTTTAACCCATAGGTAGCCGAGCTACGAAGACTCTGATTCTCCTTTTCAGATGAGATACGTATGTAGTGGATGCGACATCCGTGCGAGTCATTTTCTTTTGACCTTTCTTTTAGTAAGTAGTACATTAGATAAACATACACACTTTTCTCATCCCTTCAATCATGTTTGCACAAATAAATTTTCAAAAAAAAAATAACAACCTTTGCAACAAATGTGAAAAGGGCTCCCTAGGAGTACCTAGGATGCTTTGGGTGCCTAATACCTTCCCATTGCATAACCAACCCCCTTACCCAGATCTCTTACATTTTTACTAGTTTTTGATTCGATAAAACTTTTAGGTTTTTGTTCGCTTTCTAACCATTCCTTTGGATAAATAGAAGTGCGGTGGCGACTCGATTTGTATGATTTACCTTGGATTTAGTCAATATCTCTAATGGTAACGAATACCCCGCTACAGAAAAGTGGCGACTCTGTTGGGGACAACAATTTGCCTAGTGGGTTTTGCCTACTTTTCATATTTGTTGTATTGTATATTTTTCTTTGTGTGACATATTTTTGTGCAATTTGGGATTACTGTATTGTATGTAATGATTGAATTGCTTGAATATTAATTCCTTGTATGCTTGGTGATCTTTGTGAGATGAGTTCTATACCCGAACTCGAGTGCACTTAGGATAGGAGAATGGCATAGTCTTGTCGACTTGTGTGGAGTTATTCCTTAGCAAGTTGAATTGCAAGTCCATTCACTTGGTGGAGGTTATGTTGGGATCACTAATGTCACACAAGTAGTTGTGGTTAGACATTACTCTTTCCAATATAGACCTTAGAAGCCAAGGACCTTAGTTTACCAAGCCCATCTTGGCCTATTCTTAGGATGTAGTGCGAAAGTCGTTCAAGTGTAAGATTTGATACGATTGTTACGTGATACTACACTCATAAGAGTCTCTCTTGAGAATATTTTTGGAATACGAGTAGTCATTTCTCCAATAATATCCGAAAGATGGGATGATGACTATGGGAACCTCTTGTAGAACATGTTTGGCAGGTTTAAACCTTAGTACACTCCCTTTTGGGTGGTTCTTAACCTAACTCCATGCTCGTGACTTACAACAAACCCTTGATTCATGGTTGATCCGTTCATGAATCCTTAATATCAATGGAACTTGGGTGTTGATAAGGTGCAAACCATAATCCACCAGAATGGATGGTTGATATTTAGGATAACATGATCCATCCCATGACCTTTGTTTGGTGTGCTTTGCTTGATCCTTGAGTGTGATTGTTGCATTCATGCATTCATGCAGCCATTTGCATCCATATCATCAATAAATAAGAAAATTTTCAAGGAACTTAAGGGGTTTATTTGCAAAATTTTCAGACATGGAAAGACAAAGAAGGAATACAAAGAAGTACAGCTTCAGGCAACCAACTTTGGAAGAGTTAAGGAATTTGACATCTTATGTATTAGATCCCTTGGTTTTCAAAGCTTGTTTTGGGAAGCTTATTCCTCTTCTAACTACTCAGGTGGATGAAGGATTGATGAGTGTATTGGTGCAGTTTTATGATCCCTTGTACCGTTGCTTCACGTTTCCGGATTTCCAGCTTTTGCCTACCCTTGAGGAGTATGCTTACCTTGTGGGTATACCTATTCTAGACCAGTTGTCGTTCAGTGGCTTGGAGAGTATTCCTACTTCTCAAGAGATAGCAGATATGTTACACATAGATGAATCTCTGGTTGATGCTCATATGACTACCAAAGGTGGAATTCAAGGTCTCCCTTCTAAGTTCCTCATTGCTCAAGCTACTATATATGGGAAGGCCATGAGTGAGGATGCCTTTGAAGCCATATTTGTACTTCTCATCTATGGATTGGTATTGTTCCCCAACATCGACACGCTTGTGGATGTGAACGCTATCAGGATTTTCTCTACTCTTAATCCCGTTCTGACTCTGTTGGGCGATACCTACTTCTCTTTGCATATGAGGAATGCAAAGGGTGGTGGCGCCATTGTGTGTTGTTTGCCTCTGTTGTATAAGTGGTTTATTTCTCACTTACCTCAGACGGTCGCTTTCAAGGAGAACAAAGAATGTCTACGGTGGTCCACGAGACTTATGTCTCTCACTAATGATGATATCTCTTGGTATAACCGTGCGTATGATGGTGTGCAAATTGTTGACTCTTGTGGCGAAATCTCCAATGTACCTCTTCTTGGTACATGTGGTGGGATTAACTACAATCCTGTTTTGGTACGTCGGCAGCTTGGGTTCCCCTTAAAGGATAAACCCAATAACATTCTGTTAGAGGGTGTATTCTTTCAGGATGGTAAAGATCCCCAAGGCTTGAAAGCTAGGATGGTCTGCGCTTGGCGCAAGATTCATAGGAAAGGAAGGAAAGAGTTGGGTCCTAAGAATTGCATCGCTTTGGAGCCTTACACTGTTTGGGTTAGGAAGAGGGCGTCTGAGTATCTCATGCCTTACGAGTATCTGATACCTACACCTATGATTATGGCTGGGCCTTCAACCCTCCCTATTCAAGGAGTAGAGGAGTTGAGAGACGAAGGCCGTTCACGTGCCTGGATCCGTGAACGTGACGAGTTTCTTCAGCAGATTAAAGAGAAGGATGCGTTGATTGAGTTTCTTGAGCATCAGGTTATTGATGACCCTGATGATATATGGACTTCTCTACTTTCTCATTCTTTTAAGTTCTAGAAGAGGAGGTATGATCGACTCGCCAAAGATAAGGCCGATATGGAGGCAGCCTACGAGAGGGAGGTGAAGAGGCTTCACGCATCTTATCTTCCTGTGTCCCGAGCTTTAGATGATTGTTTCTAGGGATCCATAAGACGATTATTTTCCTTTTCTCTTGTATATGATTGACGATGCTGCACTTCTTTTCCCTGATATTATTTGATGAGATATTTCCATATGTGATAAAATGCTTAATATTTCCAGAATTTGCAAATAAAACTCTAAAGTTCCTTTGAAATAAAAAACAAATCATATGCACAAACATTGCATGCATCATATGCATAAGCAGGTTTTGTTTCCGATCCCTTGCCCTGTGGTCTAACTCTGTGTCCTTCATTTATTTTGAAGACAAGCTGACTCACCGGTACTACACTAGAGCCAACATTTCAAGACTGAGGGATCACTTAGAACACCAGAAATTGAAATTTGTGAAAAACAAGAAGCTGGTGGTGGTAGGGGGAGAAAGGGCTCTCCTGGTTAGCCATTTGTCTTCCTTCTCTTATATAGACGCTGAGGTTGAAGTTGGAACTCCTTTCCAAGCGTTATCTATTGCTGAGCCTATTGAGAAAAGAGCTCCTTCATTTGCTTCCTACAAAGATGCAAAGCTGGCCATTGAGCGTGGTGCAACCACTGGTTTAGGAAAAATGATTGAGTTAGAAGACAACGAGTCCCGGGCTGGCATAGGTTTTTCTTCTGGTACTTTCAACAAGCAAGGGTTATTCAAGAGTGGAGGTTTCATCCACACTGGTCTAGATGAGGAGGTTGCTGCTGTTTTTGAAGAAGATACAAAGGATTTTGGCAACTAGTGGGGTCTGCAACAATTGGGTCGCTAAGGATATTCCAACAGTTGTCCATAAGTCAACGTAATGGTCACTTTGTTTAAAAACCCTTCTCCCATGCCAAAAGGAGGAGTGATGACATTGATGGCGCATAGATACAATGATATTTTCATTCAATAAATTCATGTTAAATGTTTGTTTTTCCATTTATTTTCCCTTTTCGCTTTTGCATGAAATTGGTGATCACATAAAACCTCAAAATGGAATAAAATCAATCTTTTCATCTGCATAAGATTTGCCTTGTTTGAATTCTAAATCTTTTCATATCCAAAATCATTATGCAGGTTGATTTCTAAACCCATTGAACATAATGACCCAACACCATCTCCCAATTTTGAATTCCCTGTATTTGAGGTAGAGGAAGATGATTCTGAAGAGATTCCTGATGAGATTGTAAGAACAAAAATTGTTCTACAACAGATTCCTTGATTTTGATGATAACAAAGGATGAAACCAAAAATGGCACCCTAACAAAAAGTTTCTAAGTGTGCAGGATTCTAAAGAAAGAAGGAAGAAATCTGATGATGTCATCAGATAGAGAACCAGATCAGATACAAATTATCAAATGATCAGAAGCATCTGAAGTGGAAACTCATTCAAGAAAGTCTAACTCTGAGCAAAACAGCAAAGTATCAGAAGCATCTGAACAAGAAGTAAGCTCTAGAAGTTCTGACTCTGAACAATGCTATCTCTAAGCTCCAGAAGTTCTCAGCGCTATCTGAAGAAAACTATCTGAACTCACAAGAGATCTACATCAGAAGCAAGATTCCAAGATTCTCCAGAAACACAAATACTCTGAGCATGGAATTGCTAATCATGGAAGAGTAACGTTTAAGTCAAGAAAAGATTTGCAAATGGATTTCCTAATAGAGAAAGAGACGTTAATCTCCAATTTCAATAAAGAAGATACTATATGTGGTAAGAAGTCACTTCAAGGAGAGAAAGTTATCCTGCAGAAGCTATTTAAGTGATGGCGTAAATTCATTTGAATATCCACCAGTTTCAACCACTACCTCACTGTAGTATAAAATGGGCTGAAATCAACATTGATGGATAAGAAGCTAACAAGCCAAAATAATACTGAAACCTCAACACAAGAAATCTTCTTGCTCTCTAAATCTTCACGAAGCTTTTGCTTATAACGTGAATCACTTTTGTTCATACTATTGTAATACTTGCTTATCTTAGAAGCACTCTAGATTACATAAATCTTTCATCTATTGTTTGTTGATTTCCTCAAGTGACTCTGTGTAGTCTGTATACTTGAGAGGACTAAGAGATTTTTCTCTTAGACGTTGTTTGTAATCTTTCAAGATTAGTGGATTAAGTCCTTGTTGAAGGCAAAATCACCTCGGCCGGGTGGACTGGAGTAGCTTTGTGTTATAAGCGAACCAGTATAAAATCATTGTGTGGTTTTCATTTTGAAAAAGCGCTTATTTTTCCAAACAATTCAAACCCCCCCTTTCTTGTTTTTTCTCACCTTCAATTGGTATCAGAGCTCAGGCTCTGTTATTGATTTTCTAATCAAACACTTAACAGTGTAGAGAGATCCAGAAAGAGAAAAACTATGGCCCACACAAATGAAAAGGATAGTTACAATGTTAAGCCTCCTGTCTTTGATGGAGAGAAGTTTGATTACTGGAAAGATAGAATTGAAAGTTTCTTTCTGGGTTATGATGCTGACCTCTTGGACATTGTCACAGATGGATACACACCTCCAGTCTTAGCAAATGGAGCTGAAGTTCCCAGAAATAAGATGTCAGAAGATCAGAAACGTGTCTTCAAAAATCATCACAAGGCCAGAACAATACTTCTAAATGCTATATCATACAACGAATATGAAAATATCACCAACAGAGAGACAGCCAAAGATATACTTGACTCTCTGAAGATGACTCATGAAGGAAACTCCCAAGTCAAAGAGACGAAGGCTCTGGCGCTTATCCAGAAATATGAAGCCTTCAAGATGGAAGATGACGAAGCTATAGAGGCCATGTTTTCTAGATTCCAAACTCTTATTGCAGGTCTCAAGGTTCTAGACAAAGGATACACAACTGCAGATCATGTTAAGAAGATAGTCAGAAGTCTGCCAAAGAAATGGAGACCTATGGTTACTGCTCTGAAGCTGTCAAAGGATCTGAACAATATCAGCCTTGAAGAACTTGTTAGTTCTCTCAGAAGCCATGAGATAGAACTAGAGGAGGATGAGCCTCAGAAAAAGAACAAGTCCATAGCGCTAAAGTCCAGATCTGAAAGACGGAAACCTGACAGAACCAAAGCTCTCCAGGCAGAAACTGAAGATACTGACGACTCTAAACCAGAAGACTCTGATGATGAAGAAGAGTTGTCCTTACTAACCAGAAGAGTTAAGCAACTCTGGAAAAAGAGGAACAACAACTTCAGAAGACCAAGACCCAAAGGGGATAGATCAGAGTCAACTTCAAAAGGTAAAGCTAACAAAGATATTACCTGTTATGAATGTAAAGAAACAGGTCACTACAGGAATGAATGCCCAAAGCTAAAGAAGGACAACTCTAGAAAAGAAAGCTTCAAGAAAAATACCTTCAGGACAAAGAAAGGACTGATGGCTACCTGGGATGATAGTGAATCTGGATCATCAGAATCTGACTCTGATGAACAGGCCAACGTGGCACTTATGGCTACCACATCCTGGAGTAGCTCAGATGAAGAATCTGAAGAGGTATTTTCTGAACTTTCTCGGTCTGATCTAGAATCATGCTTGTCAGAAACTCTTAGCTCATATCAGAAATAAAACAAAAGTTTAAAAATATTAAAGGCTATCTTAAAGTAAAATTTGAAGAATGCAGTGAACTTGAGATGACAATTCTAGCACAAGAAGATACTATTAGATCTTTAACATTAGAAAGAGATGAAGCAAAGAGAAAAAGCTTAGAATTAGAAGAAGCGTTGTCTCAAGCACCACAAACTTCAAATAAAATAATTTATAAATACGAAGAAGCCTTTCAAGAATTTCTGAAAAATGGGATAGATAGGAGTATTATGGCATCCATGATTTATGGAGTAAGTCAGAACAATAAAAAGGGAATTGGGTATGATCCTAAGGAAGATAAAACTTCTACCAGTGACCAACTTAAATCTCCCTTTTCATATCATTACACACACACACAAGAACAAAAATTTAAAAATGCTAGAAAACCCAAAGTTATAAGAAACTCTGGGAAAACTAATCTAAAAGGACCCAAGAGATTTTGGGTACCAAAAGATAAGATTGTCTATGTTGCAGATATCCTATGCAGCAAAGTTCAGACACCAGTCATGGTACCTGGACTCTGGATGCTCGCGACACATGACGGGAAGAAAGTCTATGTTCCAAAGTCTGGAACTTAAAGACGCTGGATTTGTAGGCTTCGGAGGAGATCAGAAAGGAAGGATCAGAGGCTCCGGAACTATTGGTAATGGTACTCTTCCCTCTATATCTGATGTCCTTTATGTAGAAGGATTAATGCATAACTTGTTATTCATAAGTCAATTAAGTGATAACGGTTATGATGTAATCTTTAATCAAAAAACATGTAAAGCCATTAATCAGAACGATGGCTCTGTCCTTTTCACAGGCAAGAGGAAAAACAACATTTATAAAATAAATCTTTCTGATTTAAAAGATCAAAATGTTAAATGTCTAATGTCAGTTCACGAAGAGCAATGGGTATGGCATAGACGCTTGGGCCACATTAGCATGAGGAAACTTTCTCAGCTAACTAAACTTGAGTTAGTCAGAGGCCTACCTAAACTGAAGTTTTCTTCAGATGCTCTATGTGAAGCTTGTCAGAAAGGAAAATTTTCAAAAACATCTTTTAAAAGGAAAAATGTTGTTTCTACCTCTAAACCTCTGGAACTTCTCCACATTGACTTATTTGGTCCTGTGAAAACAGCATCAGTCAATGGAAAGAAGTATGGACTAGTAATTGTTGATGATTATAGCCGCTGGACATGGGTGAAATTCCTAAAGCACAAGAGTGAGTCTCACTCTGTATTCACCAGTTTCTGTTCCAAAGTGCAAAAAGAATTTGACTCTAAAATTGTTAGAGTCAGAAGTGATCATGGTGGAGAATTTGAAAACAAAGATTTTGAGGAATTATTTGACTCTAATGGAATATCCCATGATTTCTCCTGCCCTAGAACTCCACAACAAAATGGAGTTGTAGAGAGGAAGAATAGGACACTCCAAGAGATGGCCAGAACCATGATCAATGAAACTAATGTAGCAAAGCACTTTTGGGCAGAAGCTGTAAATACAGCGTGTTACATTCAGAATAGAATCTCTATAAGACCTATTCTGGAAAAGACTCCCTATGAACTGTGTAAAGGAAGAAAACCCAACATCTCTTATTTTCATCCTTTTGGATGTTCTTGTTTTATCTTAAATACTAAAGAACATCTGAACAAGTTTGATTCCAAAGCACAGAAAGGTATTATGTTAGGATACTCAGAACGCTCTAAAGGCTACAGAGTATACAACACAGAAACCAAAATTGTGGAAGAATCAATTCATGTCAGATTTAATGATAGGCTTGACCCTGAAAAGTCAAAGCTAGTTGAAAAGTTTGCAGATTTAGAGATCACTCTGGTAGAATCTGATAAAACTCCAGAAGCAACTGTCACTCAGAACTCTGAAGAAATTAAATCTCCAGAAATCACAAGGAAAGTTAAAAGTCGTATTAACGTATCTGAAGATTTGATTCTGGGAAACAAAGACGAACCCGTCAGAACCAGATCTACCTTCAGGACTTCTGAAGATACTCCTCTGGGACTGGTGTCTCTGATTGAGCCTACGTCTTGTGAAGAAGCACTTCATGACAACGACTGGGTTTCAGCCATGCAAGAAGAATTAGATCAATTCTCAAAGAATGATGTCTGGGATCTCGTTCCTAAACCCAGAGGCACTCACGTCATTGGAACCAGATGGGTTTTCAGAAACAAGCTGAACGAAAAAGGAGAAGTTGTCAGAAACAAAGCTCGACTGGTAGCTCAAGGTTACAGTCAACAAGAAGGTATTGACTATAATGAAACCTTTACTCCAGTCGCGAGGTTAGAATCTATTCGTCTTCTTGTATCTTTTGCTATTAATCACTCTATCAAATTATATCAAATGGATGTCAAGAGTGCATTTCTTAATGGTTATATTTCAGAAGAAGTGTATGTCAATCAACCTCCGGGTTTTGAAAATTCAAATTTTCCAGAACATGTTTTCAAACTTAAAAAATCTTTATATGGACTTAAACAAGCTCCCAGAGCTTGGTATGAACGTTTAAGCAATTTTCTTCTGGAACAAAATTTTATCAGAGGGAAAGTTGATTCTACATTCTTCTATAAAAACCTTAATAATGATCTCATGATATGCCAGATTTACGTTGATGACATTATTTTTGGTTCTCCTAATATCTCTGTTTGTCAAGAATTCTCTAAGCTAATGCAGGCAGAATTTGAAATGAGTTTAATGCAAGAACTGAAGTTCTTCCTAGGAATTCAAATTAATCAAACTCCAGAAGTCACGTACGTTCATCGAAGTAAGTACATTAAAGACGTTCTGAAGAAGTTTGACATGACTGAATGCAACTCTGCAAAAACTCCCATGCACCTAACTTGCATTCTTGAAAAGGAAGAAGTAAGCAACAAGGTTTGTCAGAAGCTCTATCGAGGTATGATAGGCTCTCTTCTCTATCTGACTGCTACTCGTCCTGATATTCTCTTTAGCGTCTGTCTCTGTGCCAGATTCCAATCAGATCCTAGAGAATCTCATTTAACAGCAGTTAAGAGAATTCTTAAGTATCTGAAAGGAACTCCTAACCTGGGCCTGATGTATAAGAAAACATCAGAGTATAGACTTTCTGGTTACTGTGATGCAGATTATGCAGGAGATAGATTAGAACGAAAAAGCACATCTGGAAATTGCCAGCTTCTGGGAAACAATCTGATATCCTGGGCTAGCAAAAGACAGTCAACTATCGCTCTATCAACTGCAGAAGCAGAATATATCTCAGCATCACTGTGCACAACTCAGATGCTCTGGATGAAGCATCAGCTAGAAGATCTACAAATCTTTGAGAGTAACATTCCTATCTTTTGTGATAACACTGCTGCTATTTGTTTAAGTAAGAATCCCATTCTACATTCCAGAGCCAAACACATTGAAATAAAACATCATTTTATCAGAGACTGTGTTCAGAAAGGGATAGTAACATTGAAGTTCATTGATACAGAACATCAATGGGCAGATATCTTTACTAAGCCTCTAGCTGAAGATAGATTTCTTTTTATCTTAGAACATCTGAACATTAAAAATTGCCCTGAGTGAAGTATGGCTCTGAAAATGTAAAATGAGACTCTGATAAAAACAAATACACTTCTGCCTCTGACTCTGATACTTCTACCAGTTAAGAAGATATCTGAGTTAGAAATCTCCAGGAACCAATCCCTTGGTATTCCTGAAGATCAGATACATCAACACGTGGAGCTCTGAGCGTCTAACCTTAGAACTTCTAGACAGCTGTCAAAAGAAATTCAAAAGGCAGACGTTTGAGTTCTCCTCGAGCAGTGTGCGTACTGTGGGATTAGACATTCATTAATTAGCTGTAATCATTTTTCCCCCCAAGCGTGCTTACTTGAGCGTTGTGCTAACGCAATTTAATGTGTCGTTTTGCATGTGTTTTACTTAGAGTATATAAACACTTTTCTCACATTTCACACACTTATCACTCTCACTCACTCTAAAACCCTAAACCTCTCTGAAGCATTCTCTGCAAGCTCTTCATCTTCATCAATCTTCATCTTCTTCTTCACCATGGACGCTCAACAACAACAAGTCTTTAACTTCTCTCAAGAAATGGAATCAAGCTCTACTGCTCAAACCTCAAGCATTCCAACTCCAACGGTTACAGGCGTCACCATCACCCATGTTTACAAAGAACCCCACATTCTTGACCGTGAACCCCATATTAACCTATCAACCCCTTTTGATGGTCTGGAAGTGTTGTGTGAAACGCTAGTAGATTTTGATAACTTAAGGAGAAATGGCGTTGATCTTACTGGAGAACTTCGTCAACAAGGGTGGGAAAATTATTTCCAAAGGCTTTATGGTCCCGTTTACCCTCTTCTCATCAAAGAGTTCTGAAGATTTGCAGATGCAGATGACCACTTCATCGCCTCCTATGTTCTGGGGGTAAAGATTGTAATTACTGAAGGGTCAATTGCCTCTTTACTGAACATGGAGAGAGCTGGAGGAAAAAGGATTTACAACATCCCTCCTAGGTCAAAGCGCATTACTGATGTAATCAATCCAACAATCTTCAAACCCAACACTGAAGGAAATCCTTCAAAGAACAAAGAGCTGCATCAGAACCTCAGAGTGTGGCTGAAGATCATTCTGGGAACTATTCACCACCGTCCAGCCTCTAACTCCTCTGACTACATCAATGCAGATCAGAAATGCATTCTGTATTGCATTCAGAAGGGTGTGAAGATCTGCCTTCCTGCGCTTCTCTTCAGATATCTGAGAGATTCTGTCAGAGAAACCAGAAACAACATGAAGCCCAGATCCTACATCCCTCTGGGAAGATTGCTATCTGATGTCTTCATTGAGAATGGACTGGTAGATCATCTGGAAAAGACCAAACTGATGGATGATCTGGCAATAGATGTTGGGAAGCCTCTGAACGCCAGAAATCTCAAGAGTATGGGAATAATCAAGAAGATTCAAGTCAAACCCACTCTGGACACATCCTGGGATTCTTTGAAAGATCAGAGGAAGATGCCTCATGGCCTTGCCAGGTTCTTCAAGAATGAACCCAGAGATGCTGTTGCTATCTATCTTCAGCGTCTGCTGGATGATGGTGTTGACATCTCTGACTTTAGCCTCGACGACTGTCTGGATTCTGAAGAAGACTTCGTCAGATACAAGAGAGGTCTCTCTGAGAAGAAGATAGCATCTCAGGCAAAGAAGGCAAGAATTGGAGAAGCTTCTGGAAGCAGATCTTCAGCTCCTCTGAAAAGTTCTACTGGTATGTCTGTTCCTCCCATTACCTCTGTACCTCCGATGGTTTCCTCTACTCCTCCCTCTAATCCTCTCACAACACCTCCCATCTATACAACCTCTGAAATCCCACCTTCAACCATCAGAACCTCTCAGCCTACACCAGTTTTAAATATCGCCCGTACTTTCATACCTCCTTCTAAACCTGCACAAACCCACCAAAGCACTTCCTCTTCATCATCCTCAGAACCAGAATCACCCCCATATGTTTCTATCTCTTCTGACCCAGAATATTCTGACCCTGACTCCTCAACCATAGCTCAAATTTATGCTCAAAAATTCGCTTCACAACAACCAACAGAACCTGAAACAACTTCACCACCACAACAAACAACCACCATACCTTCTGAAGACCAACCCTCTGACCATCCCACTTATGATATCAACCCACCAAACACCTCTGCTGCACCTGAATCTGAAACTGAAACTGAACCTTTAGATCTAAATCCTCTTTACGCTTCATCCCAAACATCTGAACCTCAACCTGAATCAGAAACTGAACCAGAACCTCTAACTCTAAATCTCAGCCCTCCAACATCTCCACCTCTTACCTCTGAACCTGACCTTTCTGTACCTACCCTTGAGGAATCCATCATGCTGGTTGCAGGGGCTTCAGTACAAAAGATCAAGTCTCTGACCACTAACTCTGGAGTCAGTGATGATCCTAAATCTGTAAGGACACACTGGAACAGAGTCATTGGCTGGATGACCTCTGAGGCTTTTAGGCTGAAGAGTATCTCTGAACAAGTCAGAAATGGCTACATCAGAGATGCTGAGGCAAGACTCCAAGAGAGATTAGCCAGAGAAGCTGAAGCTAGAAGGCTAGAGGAAGAGAGATTGGCAAAGGAAGCTGAAGAAGAGGCAAGAAGACTGGAAGAAGAAGAAAAAGCTCGTCAAGCTGAAATTCTAAGGGAAAAGGAAGCTGAAGCTAAGGCTCTGGCGGATGCAGAAGCACAAGCTGCTGCTGAAGCTGAAGCTCAGCAGGCTCTGACTCTGGGGGAATCCTCTTCTGTGATCCCTATGGTTCTTCAGACTCTGAAAGAACTTAAGCAAGATCAGAATGAACTCCGGGCCAGAATGGACAAGCAAGATACTGTCAACGACAACATCCAGAACATGCTTGCAATGTTGCTTCAGAGAATGCCTCCGCCTCCGAACCCTTAGGCACTTAGGATTTATTTTGCTTGCCTGTCGTTTTGTTTTTGCTTTTCTCTGAATCTGATGTTTTCTTGTTGCCTTTGTGCTTTTATCTGAATACAAGTTTTTCTCTTTACTTATTTATCTTTTTTTTTACTATGTCTTTTTGATTCTGACAAAAAGGGGGAGAAGTCATTAATAAGCTCTGATGAAAATATTGTCTAATACCTTAAGCATTCTGCAACATATTTCTTTCTTAAAAATAAATTTATCTAACTTGGACTTAAGAAATTGCAGAAAATTTCAGAAACCTCTTTACTTAAGAAACTCTGGTAAGAACTTCTGAACTCCCTAGCACTTTCTCAGGGGGAGCTCTTGTCTATCTGATCTGATATTTTATATGTTTCATCTGCTAATTAAGATTGTTTTGTCATCATCAAAAAGGGGGAGATTGTAAGAACAAAAATTGTTCTACAACAGATTCCTTGATTTTGATGATAACAAAGGATGAAACCAAAAATGGCACCCTAACAAAAAGTTTCTAAGTGTGCAGGATTCTAAAGAAAGAAGGAAGAAATCTGATGATGTCATCAGATAGAGAACCAGATCAGATACAAATTATCAAATGATCAGAAGCATCTGAAGTGGAAACTCGTTCAAGAAAGTCTAACTCTGAGCAAAACAGCAAAGTATCAGAAGCATCTGAACAAGAAGTAAGCTCTAGAAGTTCTGACTCTGAACAATGCTATCTCTAAGCTCCAGAAGTTCTCAGCGCTATCTGAAGAAAACTATCTGAACTCACAAGAGATCTACATCAGAAGCAAGATTCCAAGATTCTCCAGAAACACAAATACTCTGAGCATGGAATTGCTAATCATGGAAGAGTAACGTTTAAGTCAAGAAAAGATTTGCAAATGGATTTCCTAATAGAGAAAGAGACGTTAATCTCCAATTTCAATAAAGAAGATACTATATGTGGTAAGAAGTCACTTCAAGGAGAGAAAGTTATCCTGCAGAAGCTATTTAAGTGATGGCGTAAATTCATTTGAATATCCACCAGTTTCAACCACTACCTCACTGTAGTATAAAATGGGCTGAAATCAACATTGATGGATAAGAAGCTAACAAGCCAAAATAATACTGAAACATCAACACAAGAAATCTTCTTGCTCTCTAAATCTTCACGAAGCTTTTACTTATAACGTGAATCACTTTTGTTCATACTATTGTAATACTTGCTTATCTTAGAAGCACTCTAGATTACATAAATCTTTCATCTATTGTTTATTGATTTCCTCAAGTGACTCTGTGTAGTCTGTATACTTGAGAGGACTAAGAGATTTTTCTCTTAGACGTTGTTTGTAATCTTTCAAGATTAGTGGATTAAGTCCTTGTTGAAGGCAAAATCACCTCGGCCGGGTGGACTGGAGTAGCTTTGTGTTATAAGCGAACCAGTATAAAATCATTGTGTGGTTTTCATTTTGAAAAAGCGCTTATTTTTCCAAACAATTCAAACCCCCCCTTTCTTGTTTTTTCTCACCTTCAGAGATCACCCGGCTACTTGAGCATGAAGAGAATATCATTCAGCCGCATCTTGAGAATCTGGAAACAGTCAACTTGGGGTCTGAAGATTGTGTGCGAGAGGTAAAAATTGGGGCACTCCTGGAAGAATCTGTTAAGAAGGGGTTGATTGAATTGCTACGAGAATATGTTGACGTCTTTGCCTGGTCATATGAAGACATGCCTGGTCTAGATACTGATATTGTGCAACATTTCCTACCTTTAAAGCCTGAGTGCGTGCTGTAGCACCTCAAATTTGCACCCTACCTTTTGTACATTCATTTCATATTAGGTCATAACATAACAAAGGCCACTGCATAACATTGCATTGTCCATTTGCCCAAGTGCAAGCCAACTAGAGGATTAGGTCAAACTGATCAGGAGAATCAGGTCAATCAAGCAAGCAAGTGCCATTGCCATTGGAATAAGGCCCTAGGGTTGATTTCTCAAGCTCATATGGTCCAAGGATCATTTTGAAGTGGTTTGGTCAAAGATTGGATGATCAAAGCTCAACAGTCAAGCTGAATTTCTTCAGAAACCCTAGAAAGTCAATTGTGGTCAACTGTGCCTGATTTTATGGATTGGAAGGTGTGAGATGGTTTGAAAGGCCTCATTCATGTCGATATAAGTCTCATTTGACATACCAAAGACCAAGGTTGAAGATTTGGAGGTCAGATCAGAAGTTTCCAAAAATAGCAGGTGGCCTGTAATTGCAGCTGCCCAAAATGGAAACTTTTTCTCCTCAAGATAACTTCATCATACAAGCTTCAAATGGAACTTTGTCCAACATGAAAGTTGAAGATCTTGATCTTACCATTCCAAAAAGTCCAAGAACTTGAAATTCCCATGTGTGGTTAGTAAGATATGGTCCAATCATTTTCAGAAAATGCCTGAAATCAAAGTGCCATAACTTTCACATGGAGTGGCCAAATTGGATGGTTTTTATTTGAGAAAATCACATTTAATGTGTACTTTCATAATCCATCATCACATTTTTCCAAAAGCATTCACACAAAAAGGTCAATTTTCAAGTGCACTAATTAAAATCCAAGGGCAAAATGGTCCAATTTGAGAAATATTTGGAATTTTGAAATGAGACTTTTTGTAACACTTTCTAAATATCATTTGTGACTTGTTTGAACAAAATTTGGACAGAAAATGAGCTGCATTAAGGAAGGGCATTTTGGCCACACACTTGAAAAATACACTTAACACTAATCTTTCCATTATGCTTAATCATGATTAATTTTGGATTAATGGGTTGGTATATAAGGCTAATTGTAACTGTAATCACTAACCACTAATCATTCTTCAAGATCCAAACAGAAAATCACAAAAAACTCTCTCAATTCTCTCACTTTTTCACACATTGCTTTCACACTTTTTTTCCAAATTCATCAATAATTCATCAATTTTCTTGCAAATTCGTGGTGTAGTTCTCATTTGCAGGTGTTAATCAAGAGCTGTTTGCATCAATTGGAGCTCAAAACCATCAAAAACTCCAACTGTCCAAGATCGTTCATCAATGGCAAATCAAGAATTCAAGCATTTGGAGTATTGTTGAGCTACCAAAGCTGTGCCAATCATCTTCCTAATCACCATACTTCATCTGTTTTCGTGAATTGAAGCAAAACAAGCACAAATTCCGCGACTGCATACTCACAAGGTTGGATTTCGAATCTAACCGTTTGCCAAATTGAGATAGGGCATTTGTAGATCTTTCATTGTAGAGTAGCATAGAGCTTGTATCATGCGTTTTCATCAATTATTGAGAGAGATATCTTGGATTTAAGATTGTATGCCAAAACTTCATTCGCTCGATTCGCTTTTGTAACACCTCAAAATTTGCCCTCCTCTTTTGGGACTAGCATAGCATATTACATATCGTTTTTAGGTCATTAGGCATTGCATATTGCATATCATGTGGTTACATAGTGCAAGTCATTCTCCCAAGTCTTGGTCAGAAGATGAAGGGGTCATGTGCAAGCTAGGGTTTCATTGGACTGGTGATTAATCTTCTGAGGATGTGGAGGTCCAAATTAGGGTTTTGTGATTCTCAAAGGATATTGGTCTTCATCTTGATTACAATGATTCATCATCATCATCATGGTTTGTCATCATCAAGTGTTGAAGCACATTCCTTGAGATTAGGGTTTTGACCACTGGTCAACCCTAATCAGGTGCATTGGGCCAATCAGGGCATAGCAAGGAGATGGGGTCTATGATGTATATGGGGATCATTATATGATTACATGGAGATTATTGAGGCTAGGGTTTCATCTTTGAGCCATTTCATAAGAGGATTGGAGCTCAATTGGATCAATGCATTGCCAAATTCATCTATCAGTTGAAAAAGTCAACTGTGGTCAACTGTGCATGATTTAATGGATTTGGAGGTGGAAATGAGTTGGATACACTTCATTCATGTTGGAACAAGTGTTATTTGACATTTCAAAGCTCAAGAATGGAGAAAATAAAGTCAGGACAAAAATTGCCAAAAATAGAAAGTGACTTGTAATAGAAGTTTCCAAAAATGGAAAGTTTTTAACCTCAAAATTACATGTCCAAGGAAGCTTCAAATGAAAATTTGTTCAACATGAAAGTTGTAGATCTTGTTCTCACCTTTCCAAAAAGTCCAAGAACTTGAAATTCCCATGTATGGTTGGCAAGTTATGGTCCATTCAATTTCAAAAATGACCCATAATCAAAGTGGCATAACTTCCACATGGAGTGTCCAAATTGAGTGATCTTTTTATGTGCAAACTCCATTTGACATGTACTTTCATGGTGCATAATTGGAATTCATCAAAAATGGTCAATGCAAAAAGTCAATTTTCAAGTGTACAGTTAAAGATCCAAGGGCAAAATGGTCCAAGTTGATAAATAATGAGAATTTTGGAATGGGGATTTTTGCAACACCTCACGTATGCCAATTGGAGCTGGTTTCAGCTGTCATAAACTTGCAAGGCTCAATATTTGACTAAGTCATTTTGGAATTGCACTTGAAATTGCATTTTGTGCCATGACATGGTGAAAATGAAAATTACAAGGCCAATGGATGTGAGACAAGTTGCAACACATCACAGCTGGTATTTGGAGAGTGTGTGAGCTGTCATACAGCTGTCACAGAGCCCTATGTGAAATACCATTTTTGCCCTTGCTTTGTAAAATTTCACATTAAGCTAATCTTTCATTTTTGTTAATTGGATGATTAAGGATGGATTAAGTGAGAGTATAAACACTTAATCATAACAGAATATTGAAAAAAACACAAATCACAAGAAATCCAACAGTTTTTCCCTCCATTTTTCTCAAAAGCTCAAGAACATTCATCAAGCATTTTGGATCCAAACTCTTCCAATTCTTCATCATTTTGTGAATTTCTTTTTGCTTCGTGCTCTATGAACATGGATCTTCATCTGTTTTGACAAATCCACTGCCAACAACATCAAATTCGTGGCTGTTCATTCTTGGTGCATCAATGGCAAGTTGAAATTTCTTCCACTAGAAGCAACATTGGATCAAGCTAAGCCTTGAAGTCACCTTCCACAACCTTCTTCTTCACCTGTTTCAATGAATCGCGCGCCAAAACCTCAAGATTCGACACTGCCTTCAAATTAAGGTGAGATTTCGAATCTCATCATTTTGTGAATTGTGATATGCGTTCTATAGTGCCTTCCATGTAGATAATCATGATATAGTTAGTTTTTGATTTGATGAACTGTGGAACGAGTTATTATGATTTTAAGATTCGAGAGCAAAACCTAATTGGATCGATCCGGATTGTACAGTTAGAATTAGGTAAAATCATTTACATATTTGGAATCCTGGCATTTAGACCTTTCCAACGGATATCCATTTGCAAATTTCTGTGGAAGTTTTATGTTCTTGATGTTCTTGCGTTTCTGGAGAAGTTCTTGAGCGAAAATGATGAACAAGCCTTGTTTGATCCGTGCCAGGCGCTTTTGTTTTTGAATTGTTGTTTCCCTCCAAGCTGAGCCAATCAGCGTGTGACACTGGATTAATGAAAACGGCGCCGTTTTTGGCTAGGGTTTAATAATTACGAAATTGCCATTCCTTTTAATTAATTCATAACACAATTACATAATTATTTCATAATTCATTCAAAACTTTAAAAAATCATAAAAAATTAATGATTAATCCAAAAATAGTGAGGTTTTTTTTTGATGGATCCCAAATTCTCTCTAGTTTTTTATAGGCATGGTTACAAAAGTTGTGCATGGAGAAATGTTGACCTGGCCTATTGATCTTTGACTTGTGTGCATTTTTTGCATGTTTTGCCATTTTCATCATGAAATGCTCATACTCTTAAAGAAATTCATGAAAATTTTTGTGCTCATTCTGGACATGTTGATGGTGATTTCCATATAAAGTTTGTGATTTTTGGATACCTGATGATTGAGATATGATTTTTTGAATCTAGGTGTGACAATTTGTGTCACACCTAGCTAGGTCAACTTCATGAAATTATTTGCATGACCTATGATTGTTGGATTGAGTTGAAATTTTGCAGGAATGATCATTGGTATGTTGAGATGTTATATGAATTTTTCTGGATTTTTCTATGGCATTTTCAATTTGATTGATATTTTTCTTCTCTGTTGGTTCATTGTGCAACCTTGTGTGACACATGTTTGTATATCTTGTGTGAAATTCTCATATGGTTTTGGATGGAGATGAAATTTGGTATGCTGATTGTAGACACATTGTAGGACATCATGGTTTTGGTCCCATTCATTTCTTAATTGTTTTCTCTGTTTTATGAATTTTTGAAGTGAATGCTTGTGTTGATGCCTTGAATTGGCTTGAATAGTTGTGTCTGGACTTCTTGATTTTCATTGACTTAGTTCCTTTTGTCCAATTGAGCTGAAAATTGACATGCTATACCTTGAATGTGTCCTGTTTAGGTGTGAATTTTTTGAGGATTTTTGGAATTGTTTTGGTATGCTTTTGAGTGAAGTCATTCTGTTTGGACTTTTGGTGTTGTGTTTGACCTAATTTGGCATGTTTTGGTCATGAAATGATAATGGTAAATGATATAAGCATGGGACCAATTGCATTTGCTTTCTATTTGTGTTAATTTGATTTTGGTTGAGAATTGCTTGCTGTTTAGAATTTTTTCTCCCTTTTGGACCCTAGGCTTGGCCTAGTGGTCTCGTTTCTCACATTTGGTTTGACTTTTCAGGATGAAATGCATAATGCTTCAAGTCAATTAAATTGAGATTGTTTGATGTTGAAAACTAACATGAATTTGTTTTGTAGGTTGTGAAGCTTGAGCTTGGGTTTGTAGCTTGCACTTGTGTGCATTAACCTGGTTGCTTGATTGTATAGATTAACTGATTAACATTTGCTGTTTATTGTTTGTCTGTCTGAGTACTGATGATACTTGATTGATTTCAGGTACATTTAGTTGCTTACAATTCTTTAAGAACTTGCTTGCTGCTGCTTGGTTGTGTAAACCAATTGAGGTAGGATCTCTTGACTTCATGTAGTCTGGGAGACCGGGCCTGTTATTTGGCCGGGCAAATGTCTGAAGTCCTCCTTAAGAGGCAATGTTTGTGGTTGTTTACTTTTTGTGCCCAAGCAGGTAAAGACCTCTATGAGGCTATTGGTGGATGAAAGGGATATGCAATCTATCCCCCACTATTTTGTTGAGTCGTCCCTCTGCTCACACGGCTGTGTGTTGATGCATTGGGGCACAAACCCAAGATCTTGTACTTTGTACAGTTGAGTCAGAGTCTTTGAGCGTAGAAGGGTTCCATCTTTCTGAACCCACGCTCCTTTGTCTAAAGCTCTCCCTGGTCAGGGATAAGAGCTGTGAAGTCTAATCTTCACTTCACCTTTCATCTGCTTCACCTTAGCCCCTCAATGGCAAGGTTAAGAGCGAATCATACCCTTGTACAGATGACTTGCTTCGGCAGACGAACCCATTGTTTGAGCCCACTTGATTGGTTATAGTGTGTGCTTTGTGAATATTTGTGTGACATGTTTGTTTGAGATGCTTGAATTGTTTAATGCTTGTATGCTTGCTTCTTTCCTGGATAGGATTAGCTTGCAGTTGTGCAAGTAGGTAGAAACCTGAACATAGGGCAATGATGCATGATAACACTAGGCTCGAGTACAGCTCCCTGGTAGTGTGTCTCCCCTTTGTCTCTGGTTAGAGTTTCTTTCCCTTTCAGGGGAACTACATCGCCCTGATCCTTGTTCCAGACGAGGTATGTAGGCAGGAGGTCGTGCGAGACCTCTCCGGGCACCTTTTTTCTTTTTTGTGTGTGTTGTTTGACAATTGCTAGGCTCGAGTCCCCGACTCCTTAGCATGTTGTTGTTTGTTTGTGCTTGTTTGGTTCGGATGCTGACGTAAGTCCAGTGATTGGCTGTCGGGCTCCCTGTTTGCCATCTGTTTGTGTGTTTTGTGTTGTTTGGCGTGCGTAAGCCGAACTACAGTGGCTCTGATTCTCGTTCCAGACGAGATATGTAGGCATAGGATGCGATGTCCTATCGAGCTCCCTTCCTCTTAACCCCACCTGTGTTCCCTGTGTGTGTGTGTGATGTTTAGCAACCTATTCTTTATCTTAGAGCGTGGATCCCGTCGAGTACGACGGACGTGAGGGGTGCTAATACCTTCCCCTTGCGTAACCGACTCCCTTACCCTTTCTCTTTGGTCGCGAGACCATTTCCTTTCCAGGTTTCTCTGAGCGTTTCCTTTCCCTATTTTGGGATAAATAACGCGCAGTGGCGGCTCTGTTAGTGTTTTTGTTTTAGCCCGCCGGTTGTTTTTTCGCAGGATGCGACAGCTTTGTACACGAACTTCTGGACAATTTCACGTATATATTCATAATGTACGCACTCATACGGTTCCAACGGTATATAGCATGTGTATTTTCGTTGCAATTTGTTCTTGACCGTAGCTGGAATGATGAAGGACGATGAACGCGAAGATGAACGAAGGATCTGGAAAAAATGCCGCGTTCAATCCACTTCTTGCCCAGGCATTTTCGAAATTTTGTTTCCCTCCCATACTATCCAATGAGACGCTGCCAACAAATAAAACGCTACAGTGCGTTTTTGGCATGGCTGCATGTATTTACGAAAACGCCATTGCACTTAATTAATTCATATAAACCAACTTAAATAATTATTCAATGATATCATAAAACTTCTAAAAATCACATAAAATCCATTTTTAATCCAAAATTAGTGAGACTTTTTTTGTTAGATTCATAATTTTGTCTAGAATTTTATAGGTATGATAACTCAAGTTGTGCTTGGTGGATTTTTGATTTTGTCTATGGATCTTTGCCATGTGTGCATTTTTTGTATGTTTCACCATTTTTAACATGAAATATTCATACATTGTCCAAATTGAATGAAATTTCACATGATGAATCTTGACACATTCCTGGAGATTTTGGTATATCATTTGTAATTTTTGGATCTCTGGATTGGTAGATATGATTTATTCTTTTTGAGTGTGACAATTTGTGTCACACTAGGTTAGGTCAATTTCATGAATTTATTTGACATGCCTAGGCTTTTCCAATTGATCTCAAATTTTGCATGCTGTGTCTTGTATATGTCTAGTTTCACCATGATTTTTTGCATGAATTGTTGATTCATTTTCCATTTAATTGGGATTTTTGATTGCTGTTTGGCATTTTTTGGTCTTTGCTTGACTAGTTGATTTCTATGTCTCATGAAATGCTCATACTATATCATATGAATGTGAAATTTGATGGAGTGATTCATAACATGTTTAGGTGTAGTTTGGCTTTGGTCCCATCCATTTATTAATTGTTTTCACTGTTTGGCATGTGATTGAAGTTGATGCTCATTTTGCTACCATATGTTGACTTGTTTGGATTTCTGCTGACTTGATGATTTTCATTGACCCACTTCCTGTTGTCCAAATGGCATGAAAATTGATATGTAGTTCATTTGATGTGTCCTGTTTAGGCTGGAATTTTTGTGGAATTTATTGAGCTGTTTAGGTATTTGATTGAGTGTGATCTTTCTGTTTGCTCCTATATGACTCATAATTGCCTAGCTTGACTTAATTTGTGCATGAAATTAATTTGGTGTATGGTTTAGACATGAGACCAATTGGATTCTCTTTGTATATGATTAATGTTGATGTTGATCATGTTTCACTTGCTGTTTTAGTTTTTTTTCCTTCTTTTTGACCCTAGGCTTGTCCTAGTGGTCTTGTATCTCATGTTTGAATGTGATTTTCAGGTTAAAAGGCAAAATACCTTAAGGAGGTGGATTCACTTTTGATTGAGATGTCATTTGACATTGTATACTAACTTGTTTTGGTTTTGTAGGATGTTTGGCTTTTGAGTTGCTTGCACTTTGGTGCATTGGATTGTGTTTGTCTGTTTATAGATAATCGTGAACCATTTGCTGTTTAGTTATGTGATTGGTATACTGATGATATTTGATTGATTTCAGGTACATTAGTTGCTAATATTGCTTTGCTTTGCTTGATAAGCAATTTGCACTGAGGTATGATTTCCTTACTCCATGTAGTCTGGAAGACCTGGCTTGTTACTTGGCCAGGCACCTGTCTGAAGTCCTCCTTAAGAGGCAATGTTTGTGCTTGTTTACTTTTGTCCCCAAGCAGGAAAAGTCCTTGATTAAGGCAATTGGCGGATAAAAGAGATAAGCAATCTATCTCCCGCTCTTCTGTTGAGTCGTCCCTCTGCTCACACCACTGTGTTGAGGCATTGGGACACAAACCCAAGATCTTGTACAATGTATAGTTGTGTCAGAGTCTCGAGTGTAGAAGGGTTCCCACATTCTGGACCCACGCTCCTTTGTCTGAAGCTCTCCCTGACCAGGGATAAGAGCTGTGAAGTCTCATCTTCACTCACCTTTCATCAGCTTCACCTTGACCCTCAATGTCAAGGTTAAGAGCTAACCTTACCCCGATACAGAGGCTTGTTTGTTGAGGTTGATATGACCACTCGACTAAAGCCTAGCCCTGATGTTTGAGCCCCTTGTTGGTGTGTTTATTTCATGTTGTATATGTTTGTGTGGTGTGATTGTATCCCCTAGGTTTGCTAGACTCCGCGTAGTCTCGTTTGCATGTCAATTAAGGTAGCACGGTTCCTTCGTATAGGACTTCCTTTCTTGCTTGAGCTTTCCTAAAACACAAACAAACATTATCCCCTCTTAAGGATACGTCGACTCCTTCTACTACAGGTGAGTAAGTCTCCAAAGGTCGAGCATCCGGTAGATTGCGTAGTGACGTTGTCCACCTAAAAAACACAAACCAACAGGAATAGTTTAGCCGAACTACGACAACTCTGATTCTCATGTCCAGATGAGATACGTAGGCACGAGATGCAATGTCTTGTCGAGTTTGACTAACAACTAACACTAATTCTTTTCTCTCGCCCTCGTTGCGATTGAGACCTTCCCCTTCTCTTGCCCTAGTTGCAATCGAGACCCTTCTTCTTCCTGTGTTGGTGTTAGGAGGTGGATGTAAGCCCAGCGATTGGCATTCCACATCCTTTGTGTTGTTGTGTGCTTGGAAGCTGATGTAAGTCCATCGAGTGGCGTTCGGGTTCCAGTGTGCGTGTTTTTGGTTCGGATGCTGATGTAAGCCCAGTGATTGGCATTCAGGCTCCACGTTTGCCTTCTTGTGTGTGTTTTGGTTCGGATGCTGATGTAAGCCCAGTGATTGGCGTTCAGGCTCCACGTTTGCCTTTTCCTATGTTTGTTTGTGTGCGTGTTAGCCGAGCTACGGATGCTCTGATTCTCTTTCGTCCAGAGGGGATACGTATGCATAGGATGCGATATCCTAGCGAGCATGTGTCGTTTCCCCAGTCCGAACTACTTAGACTCTGATGTCTATGCCTGATAGACTAAGTAGGCCCAGGATGCGACATCCTGCCGAGTCAGTCCTGTCTGTTTTCCTGTGTCTCTTTCAGCCACTTTATGTGTGTTTGAGCAGTGTTTTAGCAACCATTTCCCTTCCTATTGTGCGTGGATCCCGTCGAGTACGACGGATTCATAGGGGTGCTAATACCTTCCCTTCGCATAACCGACTCCCGATCCCATTCTCTTTGGTCGCGAGACCATGCTTTTTCCAGGTTTACTCTGAGCGTTTCCTTTCCCTCTTTTGGGATAAATAACGCACGGTGGCGGCTCTGTTGTTCTTGTTTCCCGCCGGTTTTTCGCGTAATGCGTCACGTGCCTGTGAAGCGGAAACTCAAAAGAACTCATCCCGATATGGCAGTGAAGATCAAAGAGGAAGTTCAGAAGCAAATTGATGCGGGGTTTCTGGTGACTTCTACATATCCTCAATGGGTGGCCAATATTATGCCCGTGCCTAAGAAAGATGGAAAAGTTCGGATGTGTGTGGACTATAGAGACTGGAATAAAGCTAGTCCGAAAGATGATTTCCCTCTACCACATATTGATATGTTGGTAGACAATACAGCTAAATTCAATATCTTCTCGTTTATGGATGGATTTTCCGGATATAATCAGATTAAAATGGCACCCGAGGATATGGAGAAGACAACATTCATCACACATTAGGGAACATTCTGTTATCGAGTGATGCCCTTCGGTTTGAAGAACGCCGGAGCCACGTATCAACGAGCTATGACCACCTTGTTTCATGATATGATGCACAAGGAGATTGAGGTATATGTTGACGATATGATTGCTAATTCAAGAACGGAAGTTGAACATGTAGAGCATTTGTTGAAGCTTTTCCAGCGTTTGAGGAAATATAAGCTTCGTCTGAATCCCAACAAGTGTACATTTGGAGTTCGTTCTGGCAAGTTATTGGGCTTTATTATCAGTGAGAGAGGTATTGAGGTTGATCCTGCAAAGGTCCAAGCAATACAAGAGATGCCTACGCCCAGAACTGAGAAGCAAGTCTGAGGTTTTCTTGGCCACTTAAATTATATCTCCAGATTCATATCCCACATGACTGCCACATGTGCGCTAATATTCAAGCTCCTCCGGAAAGATCAGTCTCATGATTGGACCGAGGATTGCCAGAAAGCTTTCGACAGTATTAAAGAATATCTGTCTGAGCCTCCGATTCTGTCTCCGCCTGTAGAGGGAAGACCTTTGATCATGTATCTGACTATTCTTGAAGATTCTATGGGTTGTGTCCTTGGCCAGCAAGATGAATCAGGGAAGAAAGAGTATGATATCTACTACTTGAGTAAGAAGTTCACCGATTGTGAGTCTCGATATTCAATGCTTGAGAAGACATGATGTGATTTGGTTTGGGCCGCTAAGCGCTTACGTCAGTATATGTTGAACCATACCACTTGGTTGATATCCAGAATGGAACCAATAAGTTCAGTATGACTTCCCGGATGAGAAAATTCTGTATTTGAAAGAAAAAGATTGCGATGAGCCTACACTTGATGAAGGGCCAGAGCCTGGTTCCAGATGGAGTATGGTGTTTGATGGCGCTGTAAATCAATATGGAAATGGTATTGGGACGATGATTACTACTCTTCAGGGCACACATATTCCTTTTACAGCAAGGCTGACTTTCAAATGCACGAATAATATGGCTGAGTATGAGGCCTGTATTATGGGATTGGAGGAATGTATTGATCTAAGGATCAAGCATCTTGATGTATATGGTGATTCGGCCCTCGTTGTTAATCAGATTAAGGGTGAATGGGAAACGAATCAGCCTGGCCTCATTCCATACAGAGATTATGCGAGGAGGATTTCAACATTCTTTACTCAGGTTGACTTCCATCATATTTCTCGAGATGAGAATCGGATGGCAGATGCTCTTGCTACGCTTGCTTCAATGATTGTGGTTAAACTGTGGAATGAAGGCCCCAATATCACCGTGATGCGCTTGGACAGACCAGCTCATGTATTTGCAGTAGAAGATGTAAAAGATGATAAGTCGTGGTATTATGATATCAAATGTTTCCTTCAGAGCCAGATTTACCCGCCTGGGGCAGCTGTAAAAGATAGGAAGACTTTGAGGAGATTGTCAGGCAGTTTCTACCTCAATGGCGAAGTGCTTTACAAAAGAAATTTTGACATGGTTTTGCTCAGATGCGTAGATAGACACGAAGCAGAGCTGTTGATGACTGAGGTCTATTTGGTACTCATTCCAATGGACATGTCATGGCTAGAAAGATGTTGAGAGCAGGCTACTATTGGCTGACAATGGAGTCTGACTGCTGCAAATTTGTGAAGAAATGCCACAAGTGTCAGATTTATGCTGATAAGATTCATATTCCCCCGACACTTTTGAATGTGATCTCATCACCATGGCGTTTCTCCATGTGGGGAATTGACATGATTGGCATGATAGAGCCGAAAGCGTCCAATGGACACAGATTTATTCTCGTAGCAATTGATTACTTCACCAAATGGGTTGAAGCGGCGTCATATGCAAATGTGACTAGGCAGGTGGTAGTGAAGTTTATCAAGAATCAGCTTATATGCCGTTATGGTGTGCCAGATAAGATCATTACTGATAATGGATCTAACTTGAATAACAAAATGATGAAAGAGTTGTGTAGTGAGTTCAAGATCGCGCATCATAATTCTTCTCCTTACAGACCCAAGATGAATGGGGCTGTTGAAGCTGCTGATAAGAACATCAAGAAGATTATCCAGAAGATGGTTGTCACGTATAAGGATTGGCATGAGATGTTGCCATTCGCTTTGCATGGCTATCGTACATCTGTCTGCACTTCAACAGGGGAAACCCCTTTCTCTCTTGTTTATGGCATGGAGGTTGTACTCCCAGTAGAGGTGGAGATCCCATCAATGAGATTCTTGATGGAGGCCAAGTTGACTGATGCTGAATGGGTTCAGAGTCGTTATGACCAGCTAAACTTGATTGAAGAGAAGAGATTGACTGCCATGTGCCATGGTCAGTTATATCAGCAGAGAATGAAGAAAGCTTTTGATAAGAAGGTCAAGCCTCGTGTGTTCCGAGAAGGTGAACTTGTGCTCAAGAAAGTCTTGTCTTTCGCGCCCAAATCCAGGGGCAAGTGGACTCCAAACTATGAAGGTCCATATGTTGTTAAAAGAGCCTTTTCATGCGGCGCTTTGATACTTACAACTATGGATGGGGAGGATTTCAGTCGTCCTATGAATTCAGATGCAGTCAAGAAATACTTTGCATAAAAAATAAAAACTGAATAGCTCGCTAAGTTGAAAACCCGAAAGGGCGGCTTAGGCAAAAATGAGTGTCTCGATGGATTGAAAACCCGAAAGGGAGGTCCAGGCAAACGTTAGAGACATGAAAAATGAATATAGGTATCCCGCTAGATTGAGTACCTCATCCTGAGGCAATCTAGGCAAAAATTAGGGATTTGGCAAGTAACTGCATCCTGACAAGACTTTGTTCTACAACTGTCGTCCGTCAGAGATCCTTGCTCATTATCAGCCAAAGCATCAAATACATCGGATTCAGAATTGGTGGAGAAATGGTCATTATGTTCAATGTAGCCCTTTTCCAATATATATCACCAATTTCAAATTTGTAAAGATCTATGGAGTCTTGCCATTCGCAGACTACCATTCTATCAAATAAATTTGAGCCTTTTATCCAATTATTGGCACTCTTATCTGTTTCTATTCAACAAATGTTTTGCATGTTTTAATTAAGAAAATATCATTGTTTTAATAGATCAATTTTTTTATAATTTGTTTTTAAACAAAGTGAACATTCACAATGACGAAAGGATACTTAGGAGATCCTCAGTGCTCTCCCAAGGGTGGTACGATCCCCAATAGGGTAATATTTTTGTCCATATTCTTGGCATGGCTGTATCTCCTCCCTCCGGAACCCCTTGTGGTTTATCCTACCAAGTGGATTGCTTGTTGAGAGTCACCTCTCTTCCCTTCAGCAGAGTAGCAATCTTTCTTCCTCAGCAGCTTGGATCTCTTTGGGCAAGAGCGATATTTGGTGGTTGATCCCGATAAATCCTTTATCTCCTCGGATAGATTCCCCAGTAGAGTTGTTGGTGTGGTGGACCTTGTCTGTGATAACTCTCGTCCCCAGCTGGAATGATTGATGATTCATCCCTTGCAGAGTTCTTTGCTTCCTAGTATCTCTGATCCCAGCAGATTGGATACTCCTCGGTGAACTTGGCTTTCTCTTTTGAGATGTAGTACCAGATGGTTGATTCCTGGACCTGGTTGTGTTAGATATGTATGTCCGTCAGCATACATCATACATAAACCACACATATTCATGCATAATTATAACATTCAGATATTCATGTTGCATTCTTTGCCATATACCGTTGTTTGCTGTCTCCTGCTATTTGGTGATATACTTCCCCAAGCAGACGTGTGTGTCTGATCTCTCCATATAGAGTCAGCTCCATAAGCAGAAAGCGTCTATCCTTTCTTCCATATTCCCCACCGGGTTATATCCTCGTGGATGTTGATTGTTTTTGTTCCTTCCCAACACATATACTGGGATGGTTTTCCCCATTAAGCTATATCCTCACCGGGACAAGTCTTGATTTGGTGTGCCTATCTAGTTTGATCCTAGATCGGTCTCTTGAGACTCTTTTCCTGTTTCCCCGTGGTAAATGAATAATTGCTCAATAATTAGTAATTATTATCCCCGGCGGAGTCTGTGTTTTTCTACCCTCATACCGGTAGTTGTAAACACATTTTCTTCCCTTTTTACAGAGTAACTATTTTTGCTCATCTTTAATTGGTGACAGTTATCTTCATCTAATATTCGGTGATGATATCCCCTCATCTGCTTGGATAATTGCCCTGATTACGAAATTTATCCCCAGCGGGTCATCGCTCGTCTACCCTGTTGTTGTTGGTGACGATTGTTTCTCTCCTGAATTGGTCATCATTATATACCTAGCTTCGGTATCCCGATGCCTTTTCTTTTCGGTCGATTTATCCTTTATTAACCCAGTAACCGGTTGTGGATAATCGTCCATGCGAGTATATTATCTACGCTCTGACGGTAATAGATAGTATATCTCATGCACTCTCGGGTCTGAAGCCTTTTGTTCTTCCCCAGTTGAGTAAGATTTGTATCCCCTTTGTGGAGTCGAATATCCATCCTGTAATCGAGTTTGCTTTTAGCCCTCTTTTGGATGATGAGTGTTTTGGGAATATTCCCCAATTCACGCCTTGGTTGGTCACCTATTATATGCCCAGTAACCGGTATCCCTGGTGTTCCTTCCTCTCTGCTCCCTATTATGACTTTTTGTCCCCTGTGGAGTCAGAATCCCTGAGTTGAAGTATACCTTTTAGGTTTTCCTCAGACGTTTTGAAGTTTTGATATCTCTCACCCTTATACCGGTCTTGGATATTCATCTCTTCCTGAGCATGTTGTATCTCTCACCCTCATACCTGGCGTTCAGATCACATGTCTCCTTGAGCTTATTACCCAGTAACCGGTAATACCTCGTCCCGCTGCTTCCCCAGGAGTGTCCTTGTGGACATCCCCAGCGAAGTCCCTTAGTGGATTGTTTTCATCCGGATTTTATCCGAAGTATCCGCTGTGGATAGTTTTTTTGTTGTATTGGCATATTCCCCAATACATGCATCTTCGAGTCAGCTCGAGTCTTTCCATTGGATCTTTTCCCTTTGGAATTCTGTTCCCCACGCTTTGAGTCGTGACCTGCTCGCGCATTTTTTTCCCTTTTTTATCCCCAGGAGAGTCCCCAGGGTCTTGGTCCCATGGAGTGAATTGCTCATATGGATTATCAGTGGCTTCTGATTTCTTTGCTTTTGTGGACACATATCTCCACAGAGTGCTACCACATTTCATACCTACATTTGCATCATGAGGTCTCTTAGGGACCAAAATTCGTCTCTTTGTTATTATTTAAGCCCATTCTACCCCGTCGAGACGAAGATTATAACCTTCACTTCTCTGGCTAGAATGACCTTAAATAGGGGCATCTGTAAGACCCCAATTTTGACCCTAAGATCCCTCATGGCATCATAACGTTGCATTTGCATTGCCTCAAGGATCTTTAGCATCTTGGTTCCCTTTGCCTTTGGGTGGGACTCCTTGTGATTGGTTTGAGATCACCAAGCATGCTTGAATTATATATCATTGTTTCTCTTACTTTTGTTTACTAACCAAAAGCACAAAATTGTGTCACTAACATCTTTTGTTTGAAGCTTGAGTATCATCCAAGACACCTTGTGGGTTCCATTTAGATGATCAGTCAACACAGAGGAATGGCTTGAGATACTTCCAACAGGTTCAAATGGGGTCTATTCGTCATTCAAAACGTTAATCTTGAAGGAGCAAAAGTTTGTTCATGAGCTGTCATGCTCGCTAGGCTAGCAGAATGGGTCGCCTAGCGAGTCCCAAGTAAAGCCACCAGAATCACCGACGCTCAGAGGAATTTCTTGAACTGTCATGCTCGCTAGGCGAAGCCCACATGTTTAAAAAAAATTAAATAAATAAATAAATAAATAAAATTTTGGACTTGGGCCTCTCTCATTTGAGCCTACAAGTCCACAAAAATCAGGTTATAAATTGAGAGTTTCAGTGAAACAATATTGCATTCTATTCCTATTACCCTGGCAGGGAAAAAGATAGTGAGAGAAGAGCTAACAGAGTTCAGAGCAACCTCCAGAGACTGAAGGGAACTCATCGGCAAAGAACCAATTCCCTCTCATATAAACCCTAAGAGTGCTTTGCAAACCGAACCGGGCAATTCAATTTCATTCGATCTTTCCAGTCAGGTTTGCCTTATTCCCATTACTTTATGCTTTTAATTTGAATGCTCTGAATGTATGAGGTATTATGGGTGAATTTGATACCCTTTTGATGCATGTGTTTGACAAGAGGTTTAGGCCTCCTACCCTTGGTTGCTTTTTGTGAGCTTTTTGTGAATTTTAATGGCATGATTCATGTGGTTACATTTTGATTTGGGGGCAACTCTTGATTACCTCATCCTGTTTTCTCTAACCTGTTTTGTGTTTGTTATGGCATTGTTTTCTCCTAATTCCGTCATATTACTCTAACCTGTTTGTTGAGTTTTTGTGAGGGCTCACATACTCTTGTAGGTATAGCTTGCTTGGTGTTCCACTTTATTTGTGGGGTACCACCTGGAGGTCTATTCCGATTACCTGTACTGACTCGCTTTCTTTGATGGTGTTTAGCTTGGAAGAGTCTTTGGGTTTCTTATTTATCTAATTTATGTTACTTCGGATCTTTATCCGTACGGTAGCTCTCTCGATCCCTTTACTTTTCCCGCATGTTACCGATTTCTTAGGTTTCGCATAGCCTCTCGTGGCATGTCAATTAAGGTTGCGCGGTCCCTTCATCTAGGACTGCCTTTTTGCATAAGCATCCCTAAACACCCCAACTCATTGATTTTTCTTCTCCTAAGAACACATTTACTCCTTCTACTATAGGCGAGTAAGTCTCCAAAGGTCGAGCATCCGGTAGATTGCGTAGTAACGTCGTTCAAACCTTACCCCGTAGTTGGTTGAACTACGTTTTGCTCTGATTTTCATCCCAGATGAGATACGTAGACATAAGACGCGATGTCTTAACGAGCACACTCCTCTTTAACCCATAGGTAGCCGAGCTACGAAGACTCTGATTCTCCTATTCAGATGAGATACGTATGCAGTGGATGCGACATCCGTGCGAGTCATTTTCTTTTGAACTTTCTTTTAGTAAGTAGTACATTAGATAAACATACACACTTTTCTCATCCCTTCAATCATGTTTGCACAAATAAATTTTCAAAAAAAAAAAACAACAACCTTTGCAACAAATGTGAAAAGGGCTCCCTAGGAGTACCTAGGATGCTTTGGGTGCCTAATACCTTCCCATTGCATAACCAACCCCCTTACCCAGATCTCTGACATTTTTACTAGTTTTTGATTCGATAAAACTTTTAGGTTTTTTTCGCTTTCTAACCATTCCTTTGGATAAATAGAAGTGCGGTGGCGACTCGGCTTGTATGATTTACCTTGGATTTAGTCAATATCTCTAATGGTAACGAATACCCCGCTACAATTTGAAAAAAGGGCTCCTTAGAGTACTAAGGATGTTTTGGGTGCTTAAAACCTCCCCATTGCATAACCAACCCCCTTACCCAGATCTCTGACTTTTTTATTAGTTTTTGATTTGATAAAACTTCTCGATTTTTGTTCGCTTTCTAACCTTTCCTTTGGATAAATAGAAGTGCGGTGGCGACTCAAATTGTATGATTTACTTTTGATTTAGTCAATAAATCTAAAGGTAACGAATACCCCGATACAGATACCATATAGAGATTATGCGAGAATATCAACTTTCTTTACAAAGGTTGAGTTTCATCATATCCCTCGAGATGAAAACCAGATGGCAGATGCTCTTGCAATGTTAGCTTCCATGATTTTTGTGAATTATTGGAATGAAGTTCATAATTTGGCTATGGTGCGCCCTGATAGGTCAACTCATGTATTTGTTGTTGAAGAGATCAAGGATGATAAGCCATGGTACTATGATATCAAATGTTTCCTCCAAAGCCAAATTTACCCGCATGGGGCATCTTTGAAAGATAAGAAGACTTTGAGAAGATTAGCTGGAAACTCATGTATTCTACCTGAATGGTGATGTGCTATACAAGAGAAATTTCGATATGGTTTTGCTCAGATACGTGGATAGATACAAAGCAGACCTATTGATGACAAAAGTCAATTATGGTTGCTTTAGTACTCATTCCAATGGGCATGCTATGGAAAAGAAGATGTTGAGAGCAGGTTACTATTGGACGACAATGGAATCTGACTGTTGCAAATATGTGAAGAAATGCCACAAGTGTCAAATTTATGCGAATAAGATCCATGTTCCTCCGACACTCTTGAATGTCATTTCCTCTCCATGGCCCTTCTCCATGTGGGGAATTGATATGATTGGCATGATTGAGCCCAAAGCTTCGAATGGACATCATTTTATTTTGGTGGCTATTGACTACTTCACAAAGTGGGTTGAAGCGAAATCGTATGCAAATGTGGCCAAAAAAGTTGTTGTAAGGTATATCGAGAATCAGATTATATGTCGATATGGTGTACCAAGTAAGATCATTACTGATAATGGATCGAACTTGGTTAACAATATGGTGGAAGATCTCTGCAAAGACTTCAAAATAGCACATCATAATTCTTCACCCTACAAAGCCAAAATGAATGGGGCTGTTGAAGCTCCGAACAAGAATATCAAGAAGATTATCCAGAAGATGGTTGTGAAGTACAAAGATTGGCATGAGATGCTCCCGTTTGCTTTACATGGGTACCGTACATCCGTCCGCACTTCGATAGGGGAACCCCTTTTCTCTCTTGTTTATAGCATGAAAGTTATGCTCCCCGTAGAGGTTGATATGCCATCAATGCATGTGATGATGGATGCCAAGTTGACTGAAGTCGAATGGTGTAAGAGCAGATATGATCAGTTGAATTTGATTGAAGAGAAGAGATTGACCACCATGTGCCATGGTAAGTTGTATCAGCAAAGAATGAAGAAAGCTTTTGATAAGAAGGCCAAGCCTTTTGTGTTCCTAGAAGGTGACCACATGCTCAATAAGTTCTTATCTTTCAAACCTGATTCTAGGGGAAAATAGACTCCTAATTATGAAGGCTTGTATGTTGTTAAGAGGGCCTTCTCATGTAGTGCATTGATTATTAAAACTATGAATGGTGAAGAGTTCACTCGTCCTGTGAACGCCGATGCAGTCAAGAAATACTTCGCCTAAAAAAAAGAACAACTCGCTAAGTTGAAAACTCGAAAGGGCGGCTTAGGCAAAAATGAGAGTCTCGGTGGATTGAAAACCCAAAAGGGCAATCCAGGAAAAAGTTAGAGACATAAAATAGAAAACTTATTCTGGTAGATTGAGTACCCCACCTTGGGGAAATCTAGGCAAAAGTTAGGGATTATGGCAAGTAACAATATCTGGCTAGGCCTTATCGTTGAAGCAACATTGCCAGTCATTTGATTTTGATTCATCATTTTAAACTAAGGAAAAAGCGCAAGTGGATTTTAGAGTTGGTAGGGAGAGTTGTGGTCATTGTATTCAATGTAGCCCTTTTCCATGTAAATTACCATTTTCAAACTTTGTAAAGATCCATGGAGTCTCACCATTTACAGACTACGATTCTATTAAATAAAATTGAGCCTTTATCCAGTTACTTGTTATTCTTATTTATTTTTGTTTAATAAAATTGAATTTTTATAATGATAATTTTGAAATAAATAAATAAATGAATAATCATTTTTTTAAATAATAAGGCATTTACTTTAAGAATATCGAATTCGAAAAAGGAATGTCAACAACAATCTAAGAACGGTAAGTCTTGATGTGTGAAGCATTGTTGTCTTCCCCAAGCAGTTGATTGAGGTGTTTGCTCCCCAAATAGTTCTTTGTTCATCCCCAACATGGTTGATGTGTTGTTCTCCAAACAGATCATCATATTTTCCCAATTGAGGCCTTCATAATTTCATTCTCAGTTTACATTATTTCCACTGAACCCTGGATCTCCGGTGAAACATTTATTTGGTTTTCAGATCCCCAACACACCTTTATTTGGTGGTTGCATATTCGTGGAAGTGTTTCCCCTTTAAGAGTTTCTGTAGGTCCGACTGATGTTTTTGGTACCTTGGAATTGGTTTATTTCTCAATCTCCAAGAAGAGTCTTGTGACTGTTGTTTTTCCTCTTGAGGAATATGTTGATCTTTGCATCCTCATGTGGCGCATGATTTGTCCGAGTGGATTTTTATTCCCTAGTGAAGTTCCCACATACTTGATTTTGATTGATGGAATCCCTAGTAAGTTGTATAATTCCCCACTCAGAGTTTTTCCTCTTGTTGTGACGCGAATCCCCATGGAGTTTCCTCTTCTGATGAAAGATCTCCTCATTCAGGCAGTGTTTGATTCTGGGCATTTTTGTTGTAGTCATTCCCTGTAGGGTTGTCTCCCATTCAATATGGTGTTGACCTAAAATTCCCCGCAACTTTGACTTGTTGCTTTGAAGTGTATATATATATATATATATATATATATATATATATATATATATATATATATATATATATATATATATATATATATATATATATATATCCCTCAACTTGAAGATGTGGATCCTCAACAAATCTCTCTTATCCTCAGCATGTTGGTTGGTATCCTCAGCAGTGGTTTGTCCCCTGGGAGGTTGCCGAGCTGTATTTTCTCCTATCCCATAGATTTTGAGCTCTAAGCAAGGTTTTTTCCAATCATTTCTTATCCCCTAGCAGTTATTCCTCCTCTTCTGAGAGTCGAGTTTTGAGGTTGGATTTGTTCTAATCCCCGTGACTGCTGCTGGTATATATATATATATATATATATATATATATATATATATATATATATATATATATATATATATATATATATATATATATATATATATATATATATATATATATATATATATATATATATATATATATATATATATATATATATATATATATATATATATATATATATATATATATATATATATATATATATATATATATATATATATCTTCATTTCCTCTGATTGCTGAATCTTCGGCAGTTTTTGGCCGGATGCATGTTCTCCATGCCTTTCCCCAACCAGAGTTGGGTATTTATTTTGGATTGTTATATTCCCAGTCTTCCTTGAGTACATGGTTGTGTGCTATCCCCAGGGAATTGAATATTTGAAGATAAGATTTATATCCTCGATGATTTATTTTCATCCCTAAAAGGTTCTCTAGTTGGTGTTTCCATCTTGTTGAGATTAGTCGAGTATCTAGTTGTGATGATTGAGTCTACATTGTTTGTATCCTTTGTGCTCGTTTGTCAGCATAATCATATACATACTTATGCATATATATGCATAAACTAGGCATCAAATATTTCATTATGCATTTTTACGCATTTGACCTGATTTTTTTCAAATCCCCTGCTTTGGTGATGCTATTTCCCCATGCCGATTTGGTGTGTCTGTCCTCCTTCAATGTAGAGTGTCAGCCCATTAAGCAGAAAGAGTTTATCCTTTCTTCTTCCCCAATGAGTTATTTCCTTGTGGATTATTATAATTTATGTTTCCTCCTCAGTTCATTATCTGGATGGAACCACTCCCCTTGATTTATATCCTCATTGCGTTGAGTCTTGTTTGACAGTTTCTTTCTAGTTCTTACCTAGATAGATCTTTTGGTCTTCCGAGATTTTATTACCCAGTAAATGGTAATATCCTTCTTGGTGTTAAGTACTTTACCTGTGTTAATTTACCCAGTAATCGGTAAAAGGTAATTTACTTCTTTGATTTCTCCAACGGATTTGCTTTCGTTTCCCCAACGAGTTTATCCTTGATATGTTTACCGTAACCGGTAACATATATTCTCCTATCTTTAGTCTTCTACCCAGTAACTGGTAGTTATAAATCCTATTCTTTTCTAGGAGTTAATCCTTGATATGTTTACCTTAACCAGAAGCATATATTCTTTCCTTTGATCTTCTACCCAATAACTGGTAGTTATAAATCCTATTATTTTCTGCGAGTTTATCCTTGATATGTTTACCTTAACTGGTAGCGCATATTCTTTCCTTTGGTCTTCTACCCAGTAACTAGTAGTTGTATATCCTATTCTTTTTTGTAGTCTATCCTTGATATGTTTACCTTACCCTGTAAGAGATATTCTTTCTCCTTCCCTAGCAAGTCTATCCTTGATATGTTTATCTTAACCGGTAACAGATATTCTTCCTTTTCGGTATTCTACCTAGTAATTGGTAGATATAAATCTATGTTTTATGGTCGATCACCTTTGTTAAGTTGCCCAGTAACTAGTAGTTTGTGATTCTTACCGGAAGTCTATCCTCGATATGTTTACCCTAACCGGTAACAGATATTCTTCCTTCGGTCTTCTCCCTTGTAACAGGTAGCTGTAATTCATATTTCTTCATTTTTCCTAGTAGGCTATTCTTACCTAGTAACTAGTAATGGATATTCCTCGTTTCTTCTCAGTGAGTCATCCTTGATATGTTTACCTTAACCGGTAACGGATGTCCCTCGACCCAAGTGTATTATCTTCCTACCCAGTAGCAGGTGGTAGATAATATATCTCTTTTACTCCTGTGTTGAAGTTTTTCTTCCCCGATTGAGTCTGGATTCTTATTTCTTTATGAAATCAAATTTCCTTTTGAATGTTTGGGTATTTCAGCTTTGTTCTGTTTTACGCATTTCCCAGTGGACGTTTCTTGCTATGTTAGTTGTATCCCGATACATGCAGATTTATTTCTCCCCTGTCCGAGTCTTTCCATTGATTTATTTTCATGGAAATTCCCTCGTGTCTCCAGCAATTTTTAAGTCGTAGCCTGGCCTATGAATAACTTATTATCCCTAGAGTCTTTGTCCCCTCGGTGATTTTTCCTTATGGAATGCATTGTGCTCCTATGAACTCTCATTCTCTCCCGAATTCTTTTCCTTTTGTGGCAATATATCCACCACAAGGATTATTTTTACATTCATATCATATACATCATGAGGTCTCTTAGGGACCAAAGTTTGTTTCTTGTTGTTGTTATTTAAGTCCATTCTATAGCATTGATATGAAGGTTTTTAAACTTCATATCCCCAGATAGAGTAACCTTAAATAGGGGCAGCTGTAAGACCTCAATTTTGACCCCTAAGATCCCTCATTCCATCTCATAGATTTGCATTGGCATTGGGATCACACCTTGGTACTCTCCTCACCTATCATTAATTGGGTTTGAATTGGGAGAGATAACCAAGTATATTTGATTGTATCATACTTTATTTTTCTTTGTTTACCAACCAAAATTCAAAAATATGGCTAGTGTAGCTTTGTTTCTTTTGTAGGTAGTGTGTGTGTGTCCACCTATGCCTCATCAAGCTCGGAACTAGGGTTTAAGAACCTCAATGCAAATAATCAAGCAAGAAAAGGTACACATTTGTTCTAAGCATCATATATGTATACCCATGTTCTTTATTTGTCATTTTGGTCAAGAATTCATCAAGAGTTTGAAGCTTGTTTGTCATGGAAACCCTAATTCATCTAGGTATCTTGTGTGCCTTCCTCAACAAATTTCTTTAACAATTGGTCAAATATATCAAGGTATACTTCATTGTACATCATAATAAGCATATGTTATCCTCCACTAGCCCCAAAGAGCAAAATAACTTCAAGTTTGTAAGTTGGTTCCAGGAGGTTGACCTGAAAAGTCAACTAGTCAAATCTAGGGTTCCATAGACCCTATCTCCTACAATTTATATCATATAAAAATTATTCCAAGAGAAACTTGACTATATATGACATTTTAAACAACTTTAATGTTGGAATAAATAGCTAATTGTTCTTGGAAAATCATTTTTTATGGTGCAAGATTTTAGGTCATTTTGTTTGTGCCCTAGATAGAAGGCCAACTTCCAAGAACCATAACTTCCTCAATTTTTATGATATGAAGATGATACACGTTTCATCAACAATTTAAATATGTCTTATTCAACGTTTATACTTTTATAAAGGTTAAATTCCACTTGCAAGGTTATGTTCCATGAGGAAACATTATAGGTCAATTTTGGTCCTCGTCATTGAACAAGCAATTTGCGTCAACTTCTAAAATCCATAACTCCATCATGGAAGCTCCAAATGGTGTAAAATTTGTGACCAAATTGAAGATAATTGAAATATATATAAGTTTTTAGAAGGAATAAAAGTCATTTTAAGATCATAGAAAAAGTTATTGAAGGTGGAAAAAGGGATCATTTGACTTTTAACTTAGAAATTTTTCAAGTATGTTTGATTCTTCCAACTTCAAGGCCAGAATTTATCATGTTCCAAGCTTCAAATGGAAAGAGTCCCAACATCAAAGTTGTTTCCCATGATGGTAGACTTACAAAGAAACCAATATCATTCCATTTGGACAAGAATTGAGGGACTTGTGATTAGTTTATTTGCATGGCTTAATTTGGCAACTTTTGAACTCAATTGTTACACAACTTTGCATGGCCTCATGTTATGACATCAGTGGCATTTTGGCACGATTTTGATTAGTTTGCAATGATCATTTGGGCCTGAACACATGACCATGAACCCATTCACATGAAATTACTATTTTTGGTTCAAATTTGAAATGGTGTAGAAAGGAATTGCATTGCCTATAAATTGAAGAGCATTTCCTCAGATTGAAAAGAACCCTTACCCAAGCTCTGCCAAGCAATCCCATAGACACACTTAAGATAATAACTTGAGGATTTAATTGAAATTAATATTCTATTTTAAATTCTATTTATGAAGTAGAACTTTAAGGATTCATAGCCTTTTTTATCCCATTCAACTTCTGCAAGCAAGAGGAAGAAGAACCAAGTGGAATTGCATCAAGATCGAGCTTCAAAGTTGCTACCCGTAGGTGAATCTTATCAAACTTCTCAAATTCTATTCTCTCTAATTTCTTATGATATTGGCTTGTTTTATGTATGAATCAAGTCCTACCAATGTAGGCATTGATACTGAGTTGCTTTGAGGTTGAATCGAAACAATTCAGTTTTGGTACCTCAACTTTCAATTCCACTTTTCTCATTATAGAGTGAGAGTTGGAAGATTTGGAGGTCATATTTGGAATCCTCGTGATTTTATATTCAAATTGATGTATGATTAACTCATTTTAATGAACTTTTTAATTAGACCAATCCGGTGAGTTGGCCGGAGAAGATGACCGGAGCTAGGGCTCCGGTGGTGTGTTGGCGCAGTCCAGACTATCTGATCCCATGGCTATGTTCTAATCTGGTCCATCCATTTTAATTACCACTTGTACGCATGCATTGACTGAGGCCTATGGTGGATGACATGTACGTGGCCATTGTAGTGGTGCATTCGTGGTCATAGAGTTATGGATAAACCCGACGTCATCGAAAAATCAGATTCGCCACCACACTTTATTTGTTTCTAAAGGAAAAAGGGAAAAGTATGAACAAAACCCAAAGATAAGAAGTTTTCAAATCAAAACTAATAAAATGCCAGAGATTACATGTAAGGGGATTGGTTACACAGAAGCAAGGTATTTGCACCCAAAGTGTCCTAGGTACTCCTAGGGAGCCCTTTTTTGTGTGCAAGTGTTTCTGTTGAAAAGATGTTTGATAAAAATGGAATTGGGGGATGAGAAAAGAATTTATTTATTATATTTTTGTGTTTGACAAGACCTTAAGTCTTATGCATACATACCAACATAAAAATGAGGGATAAAAACCCCGTAGTTCGTGGTAAAAATTTCAAAGAAGTTGGTGAATTAATTTTTATCAAGAGTTTAACAGAAAATGGCATAAAAAGGCCAAAGACTTTAATGGGGTTGTTAGTTGTTTTTGTCTTTTTTTTTTAATTTGAGGTCCATATGTTTAAGTTTATTCATAAGTTTGATTTAAGAAAAGTTTTGAAAATCAATGGCATAAGGCCAAAGTTTCTACTCATTAAAACACGTCTAAGTTGAAAACACAAGCAAGGAAGGTTTAAAAAGGAGGGAGAGATTTTTAAATTTAAGAATGATGGGAGGAGATGAAGGGACAACCCTAAACAAAATTTAAAAGTTAAGAGTTGAAAAGATCTGACCAATGGGAAGAAATCCACAAGACAAGAATGCCAGATAGAAACCCATTTCCTTTGGACTATTGAGCAAGCAAAAAGCATAAACAAACATACAATCAGATAATAATGAAGACCAACGCATCAAATAAAGATAGCCTTAATATCCAAGCAAGCACTCCAATAGAAAGCATTCTTCAAATGTTTTCAAATTCCTCATATGAAATATTTCGTTCGTAAACTCACAGAAACAATCATCAGACACAAACAATAATAACAATAAAACAATCAAGCATAAAGACAAAGTGACAGATGGACCCAAGTGGAAATCAAGGCTTGTATCAGATGAAAGATATTGTCAAAGATAGGTCATTCTCAAAATAATGGCATTGGCCAAGTCCTTTAGAGCATAGGGATGTTGCCTACTTCTAAGTCCCATAGTTCAAATCAAGTCAAGGGTAGAGGTCCAACAGTCCACCAACATATTTTTTACGGTTTTTGTTGTTATTAGGTATTTTAAGGTCCTAAGACCACAAACAAAACAAAATCAAAAGCACAACATATATACAAGTACAAATGATATGGTTTAAGTGAGCAAAGTAAAAATGACTGAAACATAAACATCTTGCATGAAATGTAAATGACAATGAATGATAAAGGTATTGAAATTTAAATTGTATTAAGTAAATGACTTGAAAGTAAAACAATGTTAATGAAATGTTAATCAAATGTTAGTGAAGAGTTAAATTGTTTAACTCATTCTTTGGAGAACACTCAACCATTCATTCACAAACATGACGATATAAACCAAGACATCATCTGTGAGAAGGGCTCCAACTTGGATAAATTAACAAGTATGCCACAAGCTCTCACAAATGGAAAAAAGGCCAAGTCTTCATACAATGCCATGAAGAATTGGAGACTTACAATCTCACTTACTAGAATGTTGTACCATGTGGGACAAATTTATCTCTATGTTAAGCAATCGTAATTGGACTTATGTAGAAGTCATAATTATATGAGGCCAGGCAATAAAGATATTCGTGTTAATGCATGTTAGAGATATGGTATAGAGAAACACACTCCTAAATCATACTATAAAAAAAATAGAGGGGGAGAGACCTATCTCAATCCAGCTCATGTTGATTCATCTGACACAAGGTCATTGATGAATCAACTAGCATTTGGGACATTAGAGAAATCATTGGGCGATGATGGATTGGGGAAGAATAGGGATGAAGATAAAGAGGGAAGGGGAAGGGGAAATAGAAACCTAAATTGATCATAGGAGGAATTTCATCTGATCAATATTATCCATTCATTTTGAGGGATGAAATGTACATTTCATCAACCCTGTAAATCCAATAGTATTAATCAAATGGAGGTTCAAATCAACCATGATCAAGGCCAAACAGAAAGTCAAACATCACAAGGTCAACCAAATGGCTCATCAATATTTTTAAACAATTAAACAATTAAAAAACAAATTAAAATTAATTTTTAAATAGACAAAACCTCAAATGCCTTCAAATTATCAAATAAATGGCCAAAGAATTTATCATAGGTCAAACAAGGTCAAAAGACCTTAGACAATTTTTTTAGAATTTTTGTAATGTTAGAAGTATTTTAAAATATTTAAAAACAAGTCAAAAATCATTTAATTCATAAAAAATATCAAAATTAATCCAAAAAAATATTTTAATTCAAAATATGGAAATGGTAAATATCTAAAGATTTTTGGTGAAAGTCCCATATTTTTTGGATTAAAAATGAAATTTCCATGAATTAAATAAAATAAAGGTATTAAAAATAAAATAAAAATTAATAAAAAAAATGGAAAAACCATGGGCCATCAGATCTCCCTCATTAATTGAGGTGGAAGATCTGATGGTCACGCGCATAGGGTGTATGAAACACCTCAGTCAACGCGTAGCAAAATGAGTAATTAAAACCAAAGGTCATGATTAAAACGCTGGAGCCTGATCAAATGGATGGAAAGCAGCCAATACATCCCTGGAGCTAGGGCTCCGGTCATCTTCTCCGGTGGACCTCACCGGACTAGTCAACCACGAACTTACATAAAATAAAAAGTGAGTACACTATTTTGAAGAGAAAATTGCCAGGAATCTAAATCTGACCTCAAAATTCTCCAATTCCAAGTATATTGAAAGATACATGGAATTGAAAATTTAGGAGTATAAACTGAGTTGCTTCGATTTGACCTCAAAGCAAATCAATCTTGTTACCTATATTGGTAGGTCTTCAGACAACCAAAGATTAATCAAAATGGTGGAGAAATGAGGGAAAATCAAAGAAGAGAAAAATCAAAAAATTTACCTTCGGTTTGCTTCAATTGTGCTTGGTCTTGCTTTCAATTTGGCAGGGCTTGCTTCTATCCACTTGCATGAGATGATTTGGATGCAAAAATGGCTTGAACCCTTAGACTTTCAATCCCAAAACAGGAGGGGATTCAAACTCTATTTCAAGAGAAATCCTCAAGGTGTTCTATCAATGGCGGGTGAGGTGTTTGCAATTCAAAGATTGGGCTCAGGGTCCTTGATTCTGAGAAGAATTAGTTTCGTTTATAGGCTTGGCAATTGATTTTCACACACTTCCATTCAAATGCCAAAAATAGTAATGTTATATTGCATGCTTGAATGGGCATGTGATAGGCCTATCAAATGATTGGAATTGGGCTAAAATTATGCACATGTGATGTTGAAAGCAATTCATGAAGCCATGCAATGTGGAATTAAAATTGGTCATGAGAATCTTCCGAATGGGGCCATGTAATGCAACCATGCGCAAGTCCTTCAAAAATGCTCCAAATTACAGGATATAGGATTATTTGGAAAGGTAACATGAGGGGGAACAACTTTGTTGTTGAAGACTATTACATTTAGAGCTTTTATCATGATGAATTTTGAGGTGGAAGTTGGAGAAATCAAACATAGTTGAATATTTTCTAAGTTAAAAGTCAAATGACCACTTTTTCCACCTTGAATAAAGTTTGCTATGAGATTCAAATGAAAATAATTCCTTCATAAAAGTTATAGCACTTTAAATCCTCTTAAATTTGGTCACAAATTTGACACCATTTGGATATTTCATGAGGGAGTTATGGATTTTAGAAGTTGAGGAGAATTGCTTGTCCAATGATGATGGCCCAAAATGACTTATAATGTGTCCTCTTGGTACATGCCTTGCAAGTTGAATTTAACATTTCTCCAAGAAACAACATTGGATGAGGCATCTTGAATTTGATCATGAATCTTGGATGGTATTCATATGATAAAAATTGAGCAAGTTATGGTCTTTGGTAGTTGACCTCCTAACTAGGGCACAAACAAAATGACCTATAATCTTTCACCATAATTAATGACTTTATAAGGAAAATTAGATCTTGATGCCAACATGAAAGTTGTTTGGAATGTCATAAATAGTAACTTTTCTCTTGGAATCATTTTCATATGACAAACATTATAGGAGATAGAGGCTAGAGATTCCCAGTTTTGACCAGTTGACTTTCTCTGGTCATTCTCTTTGAACCATCTTGCAAACTTGAAGTTATCTTACTCTTTGGGGGTCATGGAGGATAATATATGCATAATATGATGTATAATGAAGTATCCTTTGATATATTTGACCAATTATTGAAGCAACTTATTGAGGAAGTCACACAAGACACCTAGATGAATTAGGGCTTCCAAGGCAAACAAGTCTAAATCACTTGATGAATTCTTGATCAAAATAACAAATAATGAACATGGGGATCCATATATGATGTTTAGAACCATGGTGAACTTTTCTTTGATTGATCCCTTGCATGGAGGGTCTTAAACCCTATATGTGATCTTGATGAAGCAGAGGTGGACACACACACTACCTACAAAAGAAACAAAGTTATACTAGACATATTTTTGGTATTTTTGTTTGTAAACAAATGAAAACAAAGTATGATACAATAAAATGTGCTTGGTGATATCTCCCAATGCAAACACAATGAGTGAGGGATGAGGAGGATACCAAGGTGTGATCCCAAATCCAATGCAAAATTATTAGATAGCATGAGGGATATTAGGGTCAAAATTGGGGTCTTACAACTGCCCCTATTTAAGGACATTCTAGATGAGGATGTGAAGGTTAAAATCTTCATATCAACTAAGTAGAATGGACTTAAATAACAACAACAAGAAACAAATTTTGGTCCCTAAGAGACCTCATGATGCATATGATATGAATGTTAAAATAATCTTTGTGGGGAATATATTGCCACAAAGGAAAAGAATCCGGAGAGACTGAAAATCCACAGGAGCACAATGCATTCCATAAGGAAAGCTCACTAGGGGGACAAAGACTCTGGAGATAAAAGTTATGCGTAGGCCAGACTATGACTTAAAACTGCTAGAGACACGAGGAGATTTCCATGAAAATAAATAAATGGAAAGACTTGGACTGAGGATGAAGCTATATGCAAGGGATGAGAGTAGATCAGACTGAAGCTGAAATAATCAAGCCAGAGGAAAAATGAACCTAAACTCAACTGGGGAAAAAAACTTCAGCACATGAGTAAAAGAGATATACTATCTGCCACCGATTACTGGGTAGGAAGATAATACACTTGGAGAGAGGGACATTCGTTACCGGTTAGGGTAAACATATCAAGGATGACCCGTTGAGGAAAATGAGGAATATTCATTACCGGTTACTGGGTAAAATAACCTACTAGGGAAAAGGAACCAAATAGGAATTATAACTACCTTTTACTAGGCAGAAGACCAAAAAGAGAGTATTTGTCACCGGTTAGAGTGAACATATAAAGGATAAACTCAAAGGGAAGAATACCTGTCATTGGTTATTATGAACATATCAAGGATAAACCACCGGGGAAAGAGGAAGAATATTCGTCATTGGTTAAGATGAACATATCAAGGATAGACCACCAACAGAAATATGATTTATAACTATCGGTTACTGGGTAGAAGACCAAAAAAAGAGTATCTGACACCGGTTAAGATGAACATATCAAGGATAAATTCAGAGAAAGAATATCCTTCATCGATTAATATGAACATATCAAGGATAGACTTTGTTGGGAAAGAAGGGATTACAACTATGTTTTCACTGGGTAGAATACAAAAAAGAGAATATCCGTCAGTTGTTAATATTAACATATGAAGGATAGACTCAGAGGGGAGAATAGGATTTATATTTGTCATTACTGGACAGAATACCGTAAATAGGAATTACAACTATCATTTTACTAGGTAGAACAAAAAGAAGAGAAAATTTGTCACCGGTTAAAGGTGAACATATCAAGGATAGACTCTCTGGGGAAAGAATAGGAATTACAACTACCTTTTTACTGGGTAGAATACCAGACAGGAAGAATATCCGTCACCAGTTAGGATGAACATATCAAGGATAGACTTGCTAGGGAAACGTAAAAAAGAATCCGCTGGGGAAATCAAAGAAGAAGTAAATTACCTTTTACTAGTTACTGTGTAAATTAACACAGGTAAAGTACTCAACATCATGAAGGATATTATCAGTTATTGGGTAATAAACTCTTGAGGACCAAAAGATCCATCTAGGTAAGAACTTGAAAGAAACGATCAAGCAAGACTGAACCCAATGAGGATATAACTCAAGGGGAGTGGTTCCATCCAGATAATGAACTAGGGAGGAAACTAAAATAATAATCATCCACGAGGAAATAACTCAGTGGGGAAGAAGAAAGGATAAACTCTTTCTACTTAAGGGGATGACACTCTACAATTGAGGGAGGACATGCGCACCAAATCTGCATGGGGAAATAATATCACCAAAGCAGGGGATCAGAAGAAAAGCCAATATGACAAAAATGCACAATGAAATATCTGATGCTATGTTTTATGCATGAATATGCATGAGTATGTATATGACTATACTGACAAACGAGCACAAAGGATACAAACAAATAAGGATATGAATCATTATAACTAGATACTCGACTAATCTAAACAAGATGGAAACACCAACTGGAGAACCTGATAGGGATGAAAATAAATCCTAGCTCAAAATAAATTCAACTATGGTTGGGGAAAGACATGGAGAACAGGCATCCGACCAAACACTGCTGAAAACTCAGTCCTTTGAGGGAATGAAATATATATATATATATATATATATATATATATATATATATATATATATATATATATATATATATATATATATATATTATATATATATATATATATATATATATATATAGCAAACAAATATGACTCAAACTCAACTCTCAAAATAGGAGGAGATGATTCTAGGGGGATAAGCCAAGATTTATAAAAATCTTGCTTAAATCTCAAACTCTCTGAGAGAGGAGAAAATACAGACTGACAAACTCTGCGGGGGACGAAAGCACTGCTGAAAATATCAACCAAACATGCTGAGGATAAAGGAGATTTGTTGAGGATCCACATCTCAAGCCGAGGGATACATATATATATTTCAAAACAATAAGTCAACCCTGCAGAGAATTTTTAGGTCAATATCATATCAGACGGGGGATAACCCTACAGGGGACAACATCAATACTGCTTAGAATCAAAATATTGTCTGAATGAAGAGAACTTCTATCAGAACATGAAACTCCGTCGGGAATCCAAGTCACAACAAGAGGCAAAACTCTAAGTGGGGAATCAGGCAAACTGCTACGGGTTTCATCAAAAATCAAACTCTGTGGGGCCTCACTTGGGATACACAATCTTCTAGGACAAAACGAAGGGCACACGAGGATACAAATCAACAACCAATTCCTCAAAAGGAAAGTTATAGTCACCCGAATCTTCTTGAAAATTAAGAAATAAACCAATTCCAAGGTACAAAAGAAATCAACCGGATCTGCAGACTCACGCAGGGGAGAAACTGCCACAACTATGCAACCAAATAAGGGTACTGGGGATCTGAAAACCAAATAAAGGTTTCACAAGGATCCAAGGTCCATTCACAAACATAAATGCAAACAAAGATCATAAATCTCCAGCTGGGGACATATGATGAACTACAACTAGATCAACACATTAACTTTACTAGAGATAAACAATGAACTGTTGGGGAAGTAAAATCACCGACCAACTACTTGGGGAAGACAATAATGCTTCACACATCAAGACTTTACCGTTCTTAGATTGCTATTGATATTCCTTTTTGAAATCGATTGTTCTTAAAGTAAATGCCTTATTATTTCAAAAAATGCTTATTCATTGATTTATTTATTTAAAAATTATCATCATAAAAATTCAATTTTATTAAATAGAAACAAATAAGAATAGAAATAATTGGATAAAAGCTTAACTTTATTTAATAGAATGGTAGTCTACAAATGACAGGACTCCATGGATCTTTTACAAAAGTTGAAAAATGTTAATTTACATGGAAAAGGGCTACATTGAATACAATGACCACTACGCTCCCTACCAACTTTGAAATCCACTGTGCTCTTGTCTTCGGTTTAGAATGACAAATCAGAACCAGATGGCTGCTCAAAACTGCTTCAAAGATTAGGACCAGCCGGCTACAGTTACTTGCCATAATCCCTAATTTTTGCCTAGATTTCCCCAAGGTGGGGTACTCAATCTACCAGGATAAATATTTTGTTTCATGTCTCTAACTTTTGCCTGGATCACCCTTTCAATTTTTCAATCCACCGAGACGCTCATTTTTTTCCTAAGTCGCCCTTTCGGATTTTCAACTTAGCGAGCTGTTCTTTTTTTTAGGCGAAGTATTTCTTGACTGCATCGGTGTTCACATGACGTGTGAACTCTTCACCATCCATAGTTGTAAGAATTAAAGCACCTCCTGAAAAGGCTCTCTTAACAACATATAGGCCTTCATAATTAGGAGTCCACTTGCCCCTAGCATCAGGTTTGAAAGATAGAATCTTCTTGAGCACGAGGTCACCTTCTCGAAACACACGAGGCTTGACCTTCGTATCAAAATATTTCTTCATTCTCTAATGATATAACTAACCATGACACATGGCAATCAATCTCTTCTCTTCGATCAAATTCAACTGATCAAACCTGGTCTAACACCATTCAGCTTTAGTCAACTTAGCTTCCATCAAAACATGCAATGATGGAATCTCAACCTCTACGGGGAGCATAACTTCCATGCCATAAATAAGAGAGAAAGTGGTTGCCCCTGTTGAAGTGCGGAAGGATGTACGGTACCCATGCAAAGCAAATGGGAGCATCTCATGCCAATCTTTGTACATCACAACCATCTTCTGAATAATATTCTTGATCTTCTTATTCGCAACTTCAACAACCCCATTCATCTTGGGTCTATAGGTAGAAGAATTATGATGTGAAATCTTAAAGTCTTTACAAAGAGCTTCCACCATATTGTTATTCAAGTTCAATCCATTATCACTAATGATCTTACTTGGCACACCATAATGACATATAATATGATTCTTGATGAACCTTACAATAACTTGCTTGGTCACGTTCTCATAAGATGTCGCTTCAACCCACTTTGTGAAGTAGTCAATAGCCACTAAAATGAAACGATGTTTGTTGGATGCTTTGGGCTCAATCGTGCAAATCATATCAATTCCCCACATGGAGAAGGGACATAGGGAGGAAATTATGTTCAATAGTGTCGGATGAACATGAATCTTATCTGCATAAATTTGACATTTGTGGTATTTCTTCACAAACTTGCAACATTCAGATTCCATTCTCAGCCAATAGTAACCTGCTATTAACATCTTCTTTGCCATATCATGTTCGTTGGAATGAGTACCAAAGGAGCCTTCATGGACTTCAGTCACTAACAAGTCTGCTTCGTGTCTATCCATGCATCTGAGCAAAACCACATCGAAGTTTCTCTTGTAAAGCACATCACTATTCAGGTAGAAGTTGCCAGCTAATCTTCTCAAAGTCTTCTTATCTTTCAAAGATGCCCCAGACGGGTAAAACTGACTTTGGAGGAAAAATTTGATATCAAAGTACCATGGCTTTGCATCTTTGATCTCTTCAACAACAAACACATGAGCTGGCCTATCAAGACGCATCACAGTCAAATTGGGAACTTCATTCTAAAATTTCACCATAATCATGGAAGCCAACGTTGCAAGAGCATCTACCATCCGATTTTCATCTCGAGGGATATGATGAAACTCAACCTTTGTAAAGAAAGTTGATTTCCTACTCGCATAATCTCTATATGGTATTAAACCGGGTTGATTCGTCTCCCATTCACCTTTGATCTGGTTAACAAACAAAGTTGAATCTCCATATACGTCAAGATATTTGATCCTAAGATCAATCGCTTCTTCGAGCCCCATAATGCAAGCTTCATGCTCAGCCATATTGTTCGTACATTTGAAGGTCAATCTAGCTGTAAATGGAAAATGAGTGCCTTGAGGAGTAATAATCACTGCCCTAATGCCATTACCATATAAATTAACAACTCCATCAAATACCATGCCCTAACGGGAACCAGGTTCTGGCCCTTCTTCAAGCAATGGTTCATCCTAGTCTTTTATCTTCAAATACATAATTTCTTTGTCAGGAAAATCATACTGCACATATTGATAATTTTCAATAGGTTGGTGAGCTAAATGGTCATCCAAGACACTATCTTTAATAGCTTTCTGAGCTTTGTATTTAATATCATACTCAGACAACAACATCTACCACCGAGCAACCCTCTCAGTTAAAGAAGGCTTCTCAAAAATATATTTGATTGGATCCATTTTGGATATCAACCAAGTAGTATGATTCAACATATATTGTCGCAGATGCTTAGCATCCCAAGCCAATGCTATTCATGTCTTCTCAAGCATAGAATATCGAGACTCACAGTCGGTGAACTTCTTACTGAGGTAGTAAATTGCATATTCCTTCTTACCATATTCATCTTACTGACCAAGAACACAACCTACACTCCCTTCAAGCACAATCAAATACATGATCAGAGGTCTTCCTTTAACAGGCGGAGACAGAATCGGAGGCTCAAGCAGATATTCCTTGATACTATCAAAAGCTTTATGGAAATCCTCGGTCCAATCACAAGACTGATATTTCCAAAGAAGCTTGAATATAGGCGCACATGTGGCAGTCATATGCGATATAAATCTCGAGATATAGTTCAAGGGGCCGAGAAAACCTCTGACTTGCTTCTCAGTTTTGGCCGCAGGCATTTCTTGTATTGCTTTGACCTTGGCAGGATCAACCTTAATACCCTTCTCGCTGACAATAAAGCCCAACAACTTACCAGAGCGAACACCAAAAGTACACTTATTGGGATTCAATCGGAGTTTATATTTCCTCAAACGCTGGAATATCTTTAACAAATGCTCAACATGATCTTCTTCATCGCTTGATTTAGCAATCATATCATCAACATAGACCTCAATCTCTTTATGCATCATACCATGGAAAAGAGTGGTCATGGCTCTCTGGTACGTTGCACCAGCATTCTTTAAACTGAAAGGCATCACTCGATAATATAATGTTCCCCAAGGTGTAATGAATATGGTCTTATTCATATCTTCGGGTGCCATGTTAATTTGACTATAACCGGAAAATTCGTCTATAAACGAAAAGACTTTGAATTTAGATGTATTATCTACCAAAATATCAATGCGTGGAAGAGGAAAATCATCTTTCAGACTGACTTTGTTCAAATCTCTATAATCAACACACATACAGACTTTTTTGTCTTTCTTCAGAACAGACACAATATTGGCCACCCACTTCGAATACTCGAAGGTAACAAGGAATCCAACATCAATCTGATTCTTCACTTCCTCCTTAATCTTCACTGCCATATTAGGATGAGTTCTTCTTAGTTTCTGCTTGACCGACGGGAATTCTGGCTTCAAAGGCAATCTATGCTCCACAATATCATAATCCAGCCCATGCATATCTTGATAGGACCAAGCAAAAACATCAGATTATTCACAGTGAAGATCAACCAACCTTTTTATAACCTATGGACACGATTGAGACCTAATCTTGACTTCCTCCACATCATCCTCGGAACCCAAGTTGACAAATTCAATTTGCTCTTCAAACGGATGAATGGTTCTTTCCTCGTGTTCAAACAAACGGGACAACTCATCAAACACATCTTCATCATCATTTTGTTCCTCAGCTTCAAACATAGGGAAATCAAAGTTTGGAGAGGGAGTAGGATCATTACGTTCAATGAGTTTGAGAACCAACCTGCATGATGATTTGATATTTTGATTTTAGAGAAATGAAGTGCAAACAAATATTATGCAAATATGGGAAAAATTGTTGCTTATTTATGTATTTTGTGATTACCATTTTCAGAAAAACGAAAAGTAAAAATAAAACATCATAGATATAGATGAAAAAAATTGTATTTTTATTGATGATAATATTGAAATGCCAAACAATGTTTCACTTATCCTTTTGGCATAGGAGAAGGATTTTTCTTAACAATAAAACAATTACTTTGAACAATATACAATGACAGGAACGTCTACAGCAACCCAATTGTTGCAAGTCTGGTCGTGTGTCACAAATTTGGCACAAGCTTCGTCTTCATCATTGTCTTTAATAATTGCAGCTGAGTATTGATCATCCCCATGAGTGAACCATCCATTGCGGAAAACTTGTTGCATATCCTTGGCGTTGGCATTGAATGACCCTTGTTGAAATCCCAACCCTTCTTTGTTCTTGTTCTCAATAACTTCTACTATGCGACCCCACTTGTCAGTGCTGCCAGCCTGAATAGCTTCTTGTGCATCCTTCAATGAAGACATGGATGCCCCAGTCTTCAATTCATCAGTAATAAACAAATCTTGGAATGATGTTCCAACTTCCTCCTCAGCTTCTACATAGGTGAAGGATGACAAATGTCTCACTAGAAGCGCTTTCTCTCCACACATAATGACAAGCTTGCCGTTCTTCACAAATTTCAGCTTATGATGCAAAGTAGACGTTACGACACCAACCTCATAGATCCACGACCATCCCAACAAACAACTGTAGGCCAGGTGAATGTCCATTACTTGAAAAGTAATTTGAAAATCACTCGGACCTATCTTTACTGGAAGGTCCACCTCACCAATGATAGTTTTCCGGGAACCGTCAAACGCTTTGACCACAACACCCTCGTACCTCATTGGTGCCCCTTGATAAGACAGTCTTGCTAAAGTTGACTTGGGAAGCACATTCAATGATAAACCAATATCAACCAATACATTAGACAGAGCGTCCTCTTTGCAGTTCATTGAAATGTGAATCGCCAAGTTGTGATTTCTACCTTCCTTGGGAAGTTCTTCATCATAAAAGCTTAAGTTATTACAGGAAGTAATGTTGGCAACAATGTGGTCAAACTGATCCATAATAACATCGTGTTCCATGTAGGCTTGTCCCAATACTTTCTACAAAGCCTCTCTATACACTTCAGAGTTCATCAGCAATGACAACACTGAAATCTTTGATGGCGTCTGGAGAAGCTGCTCCACAACATTGAACTCACTTTTCTTGATCAGACGTAACACCTCGTCATCATCATTAATCTTCAACCCGCTGGACTCGCCAGACTAAAAAAGTTGGAGCATTAACCGGATCAACTGCAGGAACATCTGACTTCTTACCCACTAATACATCTTCCACAACTCTCAGAGGTACAGTGCCAAAAACGCGACCACTACAGGTCACCTTTACTACATATGCAATGCTTAGCACTGAATTCGCAGTGGGAAGAGGAACCTCTTACCCATTCTCTATCATGGTGGAATTATACTTATACGACACAGCTTTATCGGATGAATAGGGGATGAGGCCCAGTAACCCTATGAGCAATGACGATATCGATCTATTAACATTTCTATTGTTGTTGCTGTCAAACTGAATAACTACCCGCTCGGGAGTCTTGAACACCGGTACTATCACATTCACATCATTGCCTCAATTCTGGGACTGGTTAACTTTAATAAGACCTTCATCCATCAGTCTCTGAATATCCCTCTTGACTATCACACATCCTCGAGGGTTGACGCTGCAAATCACACAACCGTCATGGTCATGTTCACAATCACTAACCAAGCATATATCCTTATGAATCTCCATCAAAGATCTTCGGATGTGGTGAACATCATAAAAACTGAATTCACCGGGACAACAATCCACCATATTTATAGAGGCGTTGCCATGAAGGGGAAACGAATTTGCTTTAACATTAGGTGCTCTGTCCTCAAAGGACACCATACCGCTTTTGATTAACTTCTGAACCTTGTACTTCAAAGGATAACAATTTTTAATATCACGGCCAGAAGCTCCCTAATGGAAAGCATAATGTAAGTCAAGCTTGAACCACCATGGCACAGGTTCAGGAGTATGTGGAGGATTCCTTGGTTGAATAATATTCTTGACAACCAAAGAGGGATACAATTCTGCATTTGTCATAGGAATAAGGTCAAAATATACCTTCTTCCTCTCAACGTTATGATGATGATTGTCGTTGTTGTAGTTGGTATGTTGTTGTGGTTGTTGCTGATGTTGTTGCTGAACATGAACTAATTGATTTGCTGGATTATTGGTAAAAACTGGAACTACTGATGATACTTGATGATGATGTTGGCGGGACTGGGAATTCTTCCTCACAAGAGGCCTTCTCTGTCTTCCTACAGACACTACATTAGTTTACCCTTCCTTCCTCTTGGAGAAACTACTGACATGTTTCTTGCTCGCCGACACTTCATCTTTGGATAACAGGCCCTCTCGGACACCTTCTTCCAATCTCATCCCCATGTTTACCATTTCGCTGAAATCACTAGGGGCACTAGAAATCATACATTCATAGTAAAATGAACTCAGCATCTTCAAAAAGATCTTGGTCATTTCTTTCTTCTCTAGAGGTGGGCTAATTTGAGCAGCAATCTCTCTCCATCTTTGAGCGTATTCTTTGAATGTTTCCTTGTCCTTCTGAGACATCGTACTCAACTACTCCGGATCGGGATCCATATAATATTATACTTATATTTCTTGACAAAAGCCTCGCCTAAGTTATTAAAAGTACGGACATTAGCACTATCCAAGCCCGTATACCACCGCAGCGCAACACCGGTAAGACTGTCCTGAAAGTAATGGATGAGTAGCTGATCATTGTCAGTCTGAGTAGACATATTTCAAGGATACATGACAAGATGACTCAGATGGCAAGTATTCCCTTTATACTTTGCAAAGTCTGGGACCTTGAACTTCACCGAAATCTTGATATTAGGCACCAAACATAACTCAACAACACTTTTACCAAATAAATCCTTCCCCCTTAAGGTCTTTGAAATTCTAGTTATCAGACTTTCGATGTCACACGGGTTGTTATGACATCCAATTCTGCACAGACAAGAATTATGCAGAATTTAAAAGTAAGTGCAGTAAATAACACAAGTAATTGTTTACCCAGTTTAGTCCAACATTACCTACGTATGGGGGCTACCAAGCCAAGGAGGAAATCCACTATTAGTAGTATTAATTCAAAGCTAAACTCACCCGTTTACAACTCTTCACTTAATCCCTACCCAATGCAATTTCAATCTTACACTAAGATCAGAGTTCCTACTCACTCCCCCTCAATCACCTTAGTGATTACTACCTTTAATCAATATTAAAGACAATTTTGAAGTCACACTTCAAACAACTCTTGATTGTGCTTAACAGCTTTAATCAAGATACACAGCACTCACGCTTAAAAGCTTAGAGTGACACAACACTTACAACTCAATGAACACCCTATACCAAAGCAATCATCTACGTGATAATAGCTTGGTTTACAAGATATGTCTAATACAAGACTCACAAAAATACAGCAGTGAAGTATGATGGACACACTAAATCTTCACGCCTCAAAATCCCCAGTTCTGAATGAAGGAATGACTTCCTTTTATATTGCAGTACTTGGGCCTTGCACTTGTATTCTCCTGAATTTAAGGTCACGCGAGTTTCCCTAAATTCCATATCTAGGTTACTAACAAATAGGTTATTTGTTAGTCTCATTAAATGTAGTTTGGTTGTTGATTTCCTGGGTTTTCTCTCAGCTGTTGAATCCCTGAAGAATAGCCTGAGAAAAAGCTGAAACAGAAAAACTAAACAACCTACAATATAGCATATGCTGTTAGGAATGAATGTCACAACATTCAGCTTGACATCAAGGACCATATGCTAAGTCTGTTTTTTTCTGAAAACAGACTGTACAAATTTGTTGAACTGTACAGGACCAATCTGCCCATTCTACAGTAACAACTTACATTGATAAATGTCAAAGCATCCAATTTTGACATTTACACACTTAGCCTTCAGTCAGTTCTGTTATCCTCTTGAGGAACAGACTGAGAAGCATACTGAAGTGTAGCAGAACACCACTCTGTCTATTGTTCAGTATATGCTGTCAATGATGAATGTCATAACATCCAGTTTGACATTCAGACAGTAGGCCTTATGCCAGATCTGGTATTTCATTGATAACCAGACTGAAAATAAATACTGAGTTCTAACAGAACACCAACTGTTCTATTCCTCAGTATCTGCTGACAGGGATGAATGTCACCACATCCAATTTGATATTCAATAATTCATGTATTAGCTAATTCTGCAGTAAACTACTCAAGTGAGTCATGACATCAGTCAAGACATCAGAGTACAGTTAGATATTCTAATCTACAATGCAGTCACACAAACACCTTCACAACATGTCATGACATCAGTCAAGACATTAGAATCCAGCTAGTGTTTTACCATACAATGCAGCCAATTAAACACCTACAAACTCCCCCTTTGGCAAATTTTTGGCTAAAACACTTTGATCCCACAACAGAGTTCATAGCAGCGGAAATCACACATCTAGCAGGAAATAGACCTAGCTTAGCGAATACACACAGAGTGGCAGCACACTCACACACATGGAAGTTAAATAAAAACTTCACACACACATCAGCACACAAACAGAAGTTAAATAAAAACTTCATCACACATCAGCTGCAGGGGAGGGAATCTTGAATCTGTCATGAATATCTGTTTTAACAAAATAATCTGTTGTCCTGGGGTATCACCTGTCTGTTACTCCCCCTTTTTGTCAAAAATGTTGCCAAAGCAACACTTTAAATTACAGAACCAAAAAAAAAAATAGAATTACACACAAATGACAGAATTACATAAAAGGATTTATTCCTCAGCCTCATCATCAGCCTCCTCCTCAGAACTGGCCTCCTCCTCACCCTCAGAGCTTTGCCTAGCAGCTCCATCTGTATCCTCAGCAGATATCTCCAATTGAAAAATCAGCTTTTCCAAAGCGATCTTCCTAGCCTCCAGCTCTTTGCAAGTCTCTCTGAGCACAGCAATGACAACAGCTTTATCTGGATGGTTGCCAACATTGGATGTTTCTCCAGAAGTCATGACAATGTCAGGGACATGCTTACCCAGGAACAGTTTGTAACTGAAGGCCAATGGACTCTCTCTTCTTTTCACAAAGTCATTGTCTGTCAAGATGTTTGGGAATTGATTCAGCACAATGCCACATATGAGCGAAGGAAAGGCTATAGGTCCCTTCACACTGAAACTCCTAGCATGTTTCATGGTCTGATCAAAGATGTAGGTACCATAGTCAAACTTTGCCTTGGTTCCAACAGCATAGATGAATTTTCCAAGCATCACAGACACAGTTGACTTGTGATTTGTGGGCACCCAGTTTGTAGCTCCAACTTTGTGTAGCATGGCATACTTTACACTGAGTTGGCTGGCCATCAGCTTCCCTTTAAGAGGCCACTTCCTGACTTGATTTGCAGTGATGACTTGACAGATTCGGTTGTCAGTCACTTCAAGCTCTGGTTGCACTACATCTGCTCTTCCCAAATACAGATTGATTTCTGAGGGAGAGAAGGTCACACACTTGCCACGCACATAGACCTTTCTGAATTCTCTGGACTTCCCATCTGCAAATTCCTCAGACAAATTGACAATGAACTCCTTCACCAAGGTCTCATAGCACTTTGGCAGTTGAGTCACAGTTCTCATCAGCCCTGCCTCTTTAATGAGGTCCACAATCTCCTTACATTCCAAGGCATTCTGAGCCAGTTCCCTCTCCAAAGCCAGCCTCTTGTGGTAGACATACTTCCACCTGTTCACACTAGAGGCAAAGTGAAATGACACATTGTCAATAGGTACCTCTGGAACACTAGCAGCCAGCTTGCTAGATGTTGGCTTCTTCTTAGACAGGGATGTTGTGACATCACATGGGACATCTGAGTCAGACTCCACCACAACAACCTTGGTCTTCATTTTCTTGGGCACCTCTTTGCTCCAAGATTTTGCAGGACCATGACCTTTCCTTTTGCGTGCACTCTCTGTCACTTTTTGCTTGGGAGAGGCTGTCTCATCTACCTCCTTGGTTGGGGACCTCTGCAGCACAGTCTTTTTCTCCCTCTTAGTCCTAACCCTTTTGGCTATGCTAGGAACAACAGAGGTCAATAGTTCATTATCAAAGAACTCTTCCAGGTTAACTGTGTCAGCTCTAGGGTTGTCATCAGCATCTTGAGTGACGTTGATCTTCTCACCTCTCACCTTGTCTAAGGGTTTATCACTCTTAGTCCCCTCATGATCATCAGGTTGTTCAGAAACATCTTTTCTTAATGCGACTGCGGTTTCTCGACATGCAACATTATCGGGTATGACAATGTTCAAGGGAACGGAAACCCCAGGAACATCCTGATCACCAGATAGGATCTTAGTGACAATAGAGGCAATGGCATTATGCACATACCTCGATCCTTCCTTGGTTGGTTTGTCCAGACCGACCACTGAGGAGATTCTGGAGACCGTTTCTTTCGGTCTTCTTGCATGAGAAGACGATGCAGCGTTAACAGCAGACTCCTCCCTGTTAGGGTTGCACGACTCAGTGCTGGGGGAATCGGACAGGGTCGTGTAGGAGGTGGAATCAGATTGGTGTGCCATGCTGAATATCTTCGAGGAGAGTCGAACGGTTTCCTTGGGAGAGGGTTTGCAAGACTGAGAGTTGAAGCGACAGAATGTGGAGCGCTTGTTGCACGAGTAAGGTCTATTAATTTTTGACCACTCAGAGTGCACTATTTGTTGTTTAATAAGTTGACTTAATAAACAGTAGCTAACTAACTTCATTAGTTGCTATAATTTCTCAGACGTACACATTCCCTCTTTGCCCCTACCATTGTCAAACTGAGTAGCATACAATGTCATGACATTCTGGGTGACATTGTATTCAGTCTGCATCAGGTTCATCCCTGCCAGTGATGACCACCTGCTACCAGAAGCTAGATATTTAGCTTCTGCAGACGACAATAATACACACATCTTTTTATCCCTAGCTACCACACCATTTGTATGATGACCAATAGGTGCCAATGATTCACAACTTTCAATCAGACATTTTCCACAGTCTGTTCTTTTATCCAAAGACAGATATGGGATTCCTCTCATTGCTTCCTTGGACATGCCCTTCTTCATTCCTTTTACATGAAGTTGTCCAAGTCTTCCATGTCCCAGCTTCCCTTCCTGCTCTCCCTTGGCAAATGGGCACTTGGGGAAGTAGAGTGAGTCCTTAGATTTCCATAGATAGCAGTTATCTTTAGATCTGTCTCCTCTCATCACTTCCTGATTACACCCACTCAGCACCACACATCCTCGCTTGGTGAATTCCACATTGAATCCTTGGTCACATAGCTGGCTTATGCTGATGAGATTTACAGTCAGTCCTTTTACTAATAGTACATTACTCAGTTTTGGAGCTTCAGGACAATCCAGCTTACCAACACCCTTGACTTCTCCTTTAGTTCCATCACCAAATGTTACAAACCTGGTGGTAGGAGGTTGTAGATTCACCACTAGGTTGCTCATCCCAGTCATATGCCTTGAGCAGCCACTATCAAGGTACCAGTCTTGTCTGGTAGGTGCCCTTGGAGATGTCTGAGCAAGGTTAGCAACACATTGTTGATTCTCAAGGGAGAGATTAAGCTTAGATGCTTGCTGCTTAGGTTTGACCTGGGTGTCTGATTCGCAGCCCATTTTTGTTTCTTAATGGGGACATTATGCTTAGACGCCTTCTTCTTAGGTCTGCCTTGAGAGGTCTGGTTTGGATAACCATGCAGCCTATAGCAGAAGGGTTTTATGCGACCGAATCTATCACAGTAATGACATCTCCATCTCTGAAATTTCTTCTTCTGATGTTTACTCATTCTGGTTCTCTGATGTTGAGACATCGGATGTGACTTCTGCTTGAATTTCTGAACTCCAGCCTTAGACTTTTTGAGTTCAGATGAAGAGTTCTTAGTGAATCCTAAACCAGACATGGTTCCTGACTTATGTCCCACCTTTAGAATCTCTTCCAAGGTGTCAGATCCTTTATTCAACATTCTGATGGATTTGGTCATTTGGTCTAGCTTAGAAGTTAGCAAAGAAATCTCACCGCTCAGATCCTCTATGACTTTCAGTTGCTCCTGTTTCTCAGATTCTAGCTCTTTGATGAGTTTCTTCTGCTTTTCTCCTTGGATACATACTTCTGCACTTTTAACACATAGTTCTTTATATGAGGCAGCAAGTTCATCCAAGGTGAGCTCATCTCCGCTTGAGTCATCCTCTGAGGCACAGACACTGGTCAGAGCTGTGACATGTTTAGCAGATTCTCCTTCAGATTCACTCTCAGTGTCTTCTTCTGACCAGGTGTCAGATAGCCCTTTCCTTTGCATCTTGAGAAAGGTAGGGCATTCAGCCTTAATATGACCATAACCTTCACATCCATGGCACTGGATTCCCTTGCCTTGGGTGACCTTTTCTTCATATTTTGACTTTCTACTGATGTCACATGAAGAGTTCTTGACATTAGGTCTACCCTGTTGATCAACCTTCTTTATGAACTTGGTGAACTGTCTTCCAAGCATGGCTATGGCTTCTGAGATGCTTTCATTTCCTCCACAGTTTCCTTCTTCTGAATTTCCTTCAGTATTTGAAACAAAGGCTATGCTTTTGTTCTTCCTTTCAGCATCCTCATATAAGCCCATTTCAAAGATTTGGAGAGAACCAATGAGCTCATCCACCTTCATCTTGCAGATGTCTTGAGCCTCCTCTATGGCTGTGACCTTCATAGCAAATCTCTTAGGCAAGGACCTGAGAATCTTTCTTACAAGTTTCTCTTCAGCCATTTTCTCACCTAGTCCACCAGAGGTGTTTGCAATCTCAAGAATATTCATGTGAAAGTCATGAATAGTCTCATCCTCTTTCATCCTCAGATTTTCAAACTTGGTGGTCAGCATCTGAAGTTTGGACATCTTCACCTTGGAATTACCTTCATGAGTTATCTTGAGGGTATCCCAAACTTCCTTAGCTAGCTCACAGTGGTGCACCAGCCTGAAGATGTTCTTACTGATTCCATTGAACAATGCATTCAAGGCCTTAGAGTTTCCAAGGGCTAATGCCTCTTGCTCCTTGTCCCACTCTTCTTTAGGAATTTGCACACTGACTCCATCTTCACCTGTCTTCGTTGGATGTTACCATCCTTTGTTGACAACTCTCCAGACTTTGCTATCTAGAGACCTTAAGAAGGCTATCATACAAGGCTTCCAGTCATCATAGTTAGAGCCATCCAACATGGGTGGTCTATTTGAGTGTCCTATATCCTTGTCCATGGTACTAGAAAGTAACTTCCCTAGATCTCACCCAGAAATTAATAGGCAGGGTGCCTGCTCTGATGCCAATTGAAATTCTAGTTATCAGACTTTCGATGTCACACGGGTTGTTATGACATCCAATTCTGCACAGACAAGAATTATGCAGAATTTAAAAGTAAGTGCAGTAAATAACACAAGTAATTGTTTACCCAGTTCAGTCCAACATGACCTACGTCTGGGGGCTACCAAGCCAGGGAGGAAATCCACTATTAGTAGTATTAATTCAAAGCTAAACTGACCCGTTTACAACTCTTCACTTAATCCCTACCCAATGCAATTTCAATCTTACACTAAGATCAGAGTTCCTACTCACTCCCCCTCAATCACCTTAGTGATTACTACCTTTAATCAATATTAAAGACAATTTTGAAGTCACACTTCAAACAACTCTTGATTGTGCTTAACAGCTTTAATCAAGATACACAGCACTCACGCTTAAAAGCTTAGAGTGACACAACACTTACAACTCAATGAACACCCTATACCAAAGCAATCATCTACGTGATAATAGCTTGGTTTACAAGATATGTCTAATACAAGACTCACAAAAATACAACAGTGAAGTATGATGGACACACTAAATCTTCACGCCTCAAAATCCCCAGTTCTGAATGAAGGAATGACTTCCTTTTATATTGCAGTACTTGGGCCTCGCACTTGTATTCTCCTGAATTTAAGGTCACACGAGTTTCCCTAAATTCCATATCTAGGTTACTAACAAATAGGCTATTTGTTAGGCTCATTAAATGTAGCTTGGTTGTTGATTTCCTGGATTTTCTCTCAGCTGTTGAATCCCTGAAGAATAGCCTGAGAAAAAGCTGAAACAGAAAAACTAAACAACCTACAATATAGCATATGCTGTCAGGAATGAATGTCACAACATTCAGCTTGACATCAAGGACCATATGCTAAGTCTATTTTTTTTCTGAAAACAGACTGTACAAATTTGCTGAACTGTATAGGACCAATCTGTCCATTCTACAGTAACAGCTTACATTAATAAATGTCAAAGCATCCAATTTTGACATTTACACACTTAGCCTTCAGTCAGTTCTGTTATCCTCTTGAGTAACAGACTGAGAAGCATACTGAAGTGTAGCAGAACACCACTCTGTCTATTGTTCAGTATATGCTGTCAATGATGAATGTCATAACATCCAGTTTGACATTCAGACAGTAGGCCTTATGCCAGATCTGGTATTTCCTTGATAACCAGACTGAAAATAAATACTGAGTTCTAACAGAACACCAACTGTTCTATTCCTCAGTATCTGCTGACAGGGATGAATGTCACCACATCCAATTTGACATTCAATAATTCCTGTATTAGCTAATCCTGCAGTAAACTACTCAAGTGTGTCATGACATCAGTCAAGACATCAGAGTACAGTTAGATATTCTAACCTACAATGCAGTCACACAAACACCTTCACAGCATGTCATGACATCAGTCAAGACATTAGAATCCAGCTAGTGTTTTACCATACAATGCAGCCAATTAAACACCTACAGTCTTCAATTCCTTGCGCAACTCAAGAAACGGATCCTTCATCTCATCCATCTTCTCATAAACATCGAGGCCCTCAAAAGGATCACAATGATAGACAGTTTATTCTCCATGGGGCAAAGTATGCATAATAGGAGGAGGCACAGACATGACCGGGCTAGATGCCGACATGGAAGCAAATGTTGGAGCTTACCCTTCAAGAACAAAGTTGGGTGGCATTCCCCACTGGAACCCAACAGGCATGGCAAGCACATACTGGCTGGCAGCAACAACAGGCACACACGTTGAAGCGATCTCTGAAATAACAATCCTTTGAGGATGAGGAGTTACATGAGGCCGATATGGTTGATTATGATGAGCGATTACAGACTCCATCAAGGCAGTGAGTATTGCAATCTCATCCTTAAGCTCTCTGTTCTCCTGTTCAAGATGCTCCATTCTCTTCAGACGATTAGAACGAGTGTAGTAGTGATAAGTCAACTTGACTGATACACAGAAGAAGAACCAATAAGACATTTGGCTAAAGAAAACCTGCTTATGCAAATGATGCATAAAATACAATGTTTTTTATTTTAATTTTCAAATAACAGATGATGTCCTATTTGAAAATATTTCAATTAGTAACAATAATCAACAATAATAACAATTTTTGACCATAAAATCTCTTTTTATTCATAAAATTTGGAAGGATTACACTGAGTACAATTTTAGAAACCAAAAATACAAGTACAAGAAAAAAGGAAAATGTCATCCTAAGGATCCCTAGAAACTGAATCAGCTGAACTGGCCAAGGGAGTATACTTCCTTCGAATGCGTCTGACCTCAGACTCAAAGGCAATCTGCATCTAAGCTTTCTCAAGGACGAGTCGATCAACAATCCTCTTCCAAGCACCAGAAGGCTGAGGAATGCTGAAGGAAAATAAATCATTTGGCTCTCTTTGTCTATTTAATGCACGTTCTTCAAGAACTTCAATAAGTGCATCCTTGTCTCTCGACTCAAGCTGTAACTCCACATGCTCTTAGTTCAAGGCATGGAACCGCTCTTCCCACAGGTCTCTCCCCTGCTTCATTTTGGAGAGTGCGTCTTCCAACTCCTCTACATATTGGTTAGAGAGAGTTGATGGCTCAGACACAACCATAGACATAGGTCTTTCGTAGGCGTACGCCATCTTAAGCTCAAAATCTTTCTTCTTCACCCAAATAGTGTAAGCTTCAAAAGCTACACATTTGCGCGAATCAAGCTCAGATGTTCCTTTCCTATGCACATTATGCCAAGCATGCACCATTATATTCTTAAAATTTTGGGGATCTTTACCCTCTTGATAGAATAATCCTTCTAACTGAATGTTATTAGTTTTATCTCCGAAAGAGCAAAGGAACTTCAAGTTTGTAAGTTGGTTCAAGGAAGTTGACCAGAAAAAGTCAACTAGTCAAATCTAGGGTTCCCTAGACCCTATCTCCTACATTTTTTGTAATATGAAAATGATTCCAAGAGAAAAGTTACTCTTTATGACATTCCAAACAACTTTAATGTTGGCATTAATAGATAATTTTTCTTGGAAAGTCTTTTTTATGGTGCAAGATTATATGTCATTTTATTTGTGCCCAAGATAGAAGGTCAACTTCCAAGAATCATAACTTGCTCAATTTTTATGATACGAAGATGATACAAGTTTCATGATCAATTTCAAGATGTATTATTCAACTTTGATACTTTTAGAAAGGTCAAATTCCACTTGCAAGGTTATGTTCCATGAGGAAACGTTATACGTCCATTTTGGTCCTCATCATTGAACAAACAATTTTCCTCAACTTCTAAAATCCATAACTCCATCATGGAAGCTCTAAATGGTTTCAAATTTGTGACCATATTGAATATAATTGAAATAGATACAACTTTATAGAAGGAACAAAAGTTATTTTAAGCTCATAGAACAAGTAATTCAATATGGAAGAAAGGGTCATTTGACTTTTAACTTAGAAACGTTTCAAGTATGTTTGATTCTTCCAACTTCAAGGCCAAAATTTATCATGTTCCAAGATTCAAATGGAAAAAGTACCAACATCAAAGTTATTCCCCATGATGGTAAATTTCCAAAGAACCCAATATATTTCCATTTGGACAAGAATTAAGGGACTTGTGAATAGTTTCTTTGCAAGGCTTAATTTGGAAACTTTTGAACTCAATTGTTACACAACTTTGCATGGCCTCGTGTTATGACATCAGTGGAATTTTGGCACGATTTTGATTAGATTGCAATGACCATTTGGGCCTGAACACATGCCCATGCACCCATGCACATGAAATTACTATTTTTGGTTCAAATTTGAAATGGTGTAGAAATGAATTGCATTGCCCATAAATTAAAGAGTATTGCCTCAGATTGAAAAGAACCCTTGCCCAAGCTCTGCCAAGCAAGCCCATAGCCACACGTGAGATAATACCTTGAGGATTTCATCGAAATAAAGCTTCTTGTTCAACTTCTATTCGTGAACTAGAACTTCAAGGACTCAAATCCTTTTTGATCCAATTCAATTCCTGGAAGCAAGAGGAAGAAGAACTAAGTGGAATTGCATCAAGATCGAGCTTCAAAGTTGGTACGCGTAGGTGAATTTCTCAAACTTCTCCTATTAGAATCTCTCTCATTTCTTATGATCTTGTCTTGTTTTGTGTATGACTCATGTTCTACCAATGTAGGCGTTGATATTGAGTTGCTTTGAGGTTGAATCGAAGAGATTTAGTTTTGGTACTCAACTTTCAACTCCACTTTTCTCATTATAGAGTGAGAGTTTGAATATTTGGAGGTCATATTTGTAATCCTCGTGATTTTCTCTTCAAATTGATGTATGATTCACTCATTTTCATGAACTTTTTAATTGGACCAGTCCGGTGAGTTGGCCGAAGAAGATGACCTGATCTAGGCCTCCGATGGTGTGTTGGCGCAGTCCAGACCATCTGATCCAATGGCTATGTTCTAATATGGTCCATCCATTTGAATTACTACTTGTACGCATGCATTGACTGAGTCTTATGGTGGATGACATGCGCGTGGCCATTGTAGCGGTGCATTCGTGACCATCAAGCTATGGATAAACCTGGCGTCGTTGAAAATTCAGAATCACCACTGCGCTTTATGTGTTTCCAAAGGAAAAAGGGAAAAGTATGAAAAAAAACCCAAAGATAAGAAGTTTTTAAATCAAAACTAATAAAATTCCAAAGATTACAAGTTAGGGGGTTGGTTATAGAGAGGGAAAGTATTAGCACCCAAAGTGTCCTAGGTACTCCTAGGAAGCCCTTTTTTGTGTGCAAGTGTTTTTGTTGAAAAGATGTTTAATAAAAATGGAATGGAGGGATGCAAAAAGAATTTATTTATTATATGTTTGTGTTTGACAAGACCTTCGGTCTTATGCCTACGTACCAACATAAAAATGAGGGATCAAAACCCTGTAGTTCACGGTAAAAATTTCAAAGAAGTTGGTGAATGAGGTTGAATGGGGTTGTTAGTTATTTTTGTCTTTTATTTTTTTTAAATTTGAGGTTCGTATGATTAAGTTTATTCATATGTTTGATTTAAGAAATATTTTGAAAATCAATGGCATAAGGCCAAAGTTTCTACTCATTAAAGAAGGTTGAAAACATAATCAAAGAAGGTTTAAAAAGGAGGGAGAGATTTTGAAATTTAAGAAAGAAGGGACGAGATGAAGGGACTACCATAAACAAAATTTAAAAGTTAAGAGTTGAAAAGATCTGACCAATGGGAAGCAATCCACGAGACAAGACTGTTAGATAAAAACCCATTTCCTTTGGACTATTGAGCAAGCAACAAGCATAAACAAACATCCAAGCAGATAATAATGAAGACCAAGGAATCAAATAAAGATAGACATAATATCCAAGCAAGCATTCCAATAGCAAGCAGTCTTCAAATGTCTTCAAATGCATCAGATACAATATTTCCTTAATAAACTCACAGAAATAATCATCAGACACAATCAATAATAACTGTCATACCCCGATTTTGGCCTTGAAATTTTTTTCCCCATCAATCACTCGTTTGCATTCTTTCTTCATTCACCTTCTTGCTTGATCGAAGGTCCATTACCTGAAGAAATGGAGAACCTGAAAGCGTTGACTAAACTTGACCTTTCTTATAACCCTTTGAAATATTCAATCCCAAAGTTTATTGGGAAGTTGAAAAATCTGAAAATTTTGAACCTTGTCTTTTCTGAGCTTAATGGGTCAGTTCCATCAGAGCTTGGAAACAGTTCAAATTTAGCGTCTGTGATGCTTTCTTTCAACTCACTTTCTGGTTCACTAACTCAAGAGCTTTCTGTGCTTCCTATAAGAACTTTCTCAACTGAAAAGAATCTTCTCCATGGACCTTTGCCTTCTTGGCTTGGAAAATGGACTAATGTTGATTCTCTTTTGCTTTCGGCGAATCGATTTTCGGGTGTGATTCCGCCGGAGCTTGGGAATTGTTCTGTGATTGAGCATCTCAGTTTGAGTAGCAACTTGTTGACCGGTCATATACCTGAGGAGCTTTGTAATGCTGCTTCACTTTTGGAGATTGTCTTGATGATAACTATCTTAGTGGAACAATTGAGAAGGCTTTTGTTAATTGTAAGAACCTTACTCAGTTGGTTTTGATGAACAATCAGATTGTTGGTTCTATTCCGAAGTACCTTTTCGAGCTTCCATTGATGGTGTTGGACTTGGACAACAACAATTTCAGTGGAAAGATTCCTTCTAGTTTGTGGAACTTATCAACTCTGATGGAGTTTTCCGCCGCAAATAACCACTTGGAGGGTTCACTTCCTGTGGAGATTGGGAGTGTTGTAATTCTACAAAGGCTTGTTCTTAGCAATAACCGTCTCAAAGGTACTATCCCGAAGGAAATCGGAAGTCTTCAAAGTCTTTCAGTTTTTAATTTGAATGGAAACATGCTTGAAGGAAACATTCCAATGGAGCTCGGTGATTGTGTTTCACTCACTACATTGGACCTTGGAAACAATCAACTCAATGGCTCTATTCCTGACAAATTGGTGGAACTAAGTGAATTACAGTGTCTGGTACTTTCTCACAATTATTTGTCGGGGTCTATTCCGTCAAAGGAATCTTCGTATTTTCGACAACTTACTGTCCCTGATTTGAGCTTTGTTCAACATCTTGGCGTGTTTGATCTTTCGCACAATAGATTGTCTAGCACGATACCAGATGAGTTAGGGAGCTGTGTAGTAGTTGTGGATCTATTGCTCAGCAACAACATGCTTTCCGGGAGCATTTCGAGATCACTCTCGCGTTTGACGAATCTAACAACTTTGGATTTATCTGGAAACTTGTTGTCAGGTTCCATTCCAGCAGAGCTTGGAAATGCTGTCACACTCCAAGGTTTATATTTGGGACATAATCAACTTTCAGGTACCATTCCTGGTAGTTTCGGAAAGTTAACTGCTTTGGTGTAGCTGAATTTGACAGGAAATATGTTGTTTGGTTCAATTCCAATTAGTTTTGGGAACATGAAGGAGTTAACTCACTTGGATTTGAGCTATAACGTGCTCAGCGGCGAACTTCCATCAATTATGTCAGGTGTGCAAAGCCTTGTCGGTCTTTACGTGCAGAATAACAGGCTTTCAGGCCAAGTGGGGGAGCTTTTCTTAAACTCCATGACATGGAGGATCAAGACAATGAATTTAAGCCACAATTGCTTTGACGGAAACTTGCCGTGGTCTTTGGGAAATCTTTCATATTTGACGAATTTAGATCTTCATCAAAATCAGTTGACCGGTGAGATTCCTTCAGACCTTGGGAATCTAATGCAACTCGAGTATTTTGATGTTTCGGATAATCATTTATCTGGAAAGATTCCAGAGAAGCTATGCAGCCTAGTTAATTTGAATTACCTAGATTTGTCGCAAAACAGATTGGAAGGGCCTACTCCAAGAACCGGTATTTGCCAAAACCTTTCAAGGGTTCGATTTGTGGGAAACATAAACCTTTGTGGCCAGATTTTGGGTACAAATTATGAGGTCAAAAGCATCAGTAGATATGCATTGTTTAATGCATGGAGGCTTGGTGGAATCGCCATTACGGTTATATTAATAACCTTGATCTTTGCTTTTGTTCTGCATAGATGGATAAGCAGGAAGCAACACGATCCCGAGGAACTCGACGATACCAAACTGAATAGTTGTTTGGATCAAAATCTTTACTTCTTGAGCAGTAGAAAATCAAAGGAACCTTTGAGTATCAACGTGGCAATGTTTGAGCAGCCTCTTTTGAAATTAACTTTGGTTGATATCCTCAAAGCTACCGATAATTTCAGCAAAACAGAGCTGTTTGCAACTGGTGGTAGTGATGCTGGTGTCAATTTGTGGCTAGATTCCACTGCAGATGAAGTTAAAGCAAAGCTAAGGCTGAGACAAGAAGGAGCAATCAAGAGGGATAGAGCAATGGCATACTCTCTTTCGCACATTCGAGAATGAGTGCTAGTCCGAACTCAAAATCAGCTACTTCTCTCAAGCATCATCACAATCGCGACAACAAGAGCTTAGGAAATGGTTTGTTAGAACGCTGGATGGCGAACAAGCCGTGGGAGAGTCCAATGTCAAACAGGAAGAGTGAAGAGCTTGTTCCTATTTTTCAAACAAAACGGAATGGCATGACATCTAGGATTTCATCTATTAAAATCTGTCAGCAAACTCCATCCTCTTCCACCGTAAGCTCCGAATACATGAATGACGATAGCGTGATATCATCTTCATGTACATCTGGATCTCCATCTATTATGCCATTCAGCAATACTACTGTTATGGCGGAAGCAAGAGAGGAAAAAACGACCAAGCTTTTCTTGAAAGCCATGGTGTTGATGGTGAGCTCATTCTTAAACCAAGAGGGAAGCTTGAATCTTTTTTGAATGTTGTTGAAGAGTCTGAAAGTGATGCAATAGCAGTATCAGCTGGATTGAAAGCCCATGAAGCTGGTCCAGTTGAGAAAATAAGATTTAAGGGAATCTTAAAGCGTTATGAGGGTGACATTTCGGAATTGGAACTATACTTTGTTATACCAAATAATGAATACGGAGAACAAACAGAAGAGGAGCTGCTGCCAAGGAGGAGAAGAACGAAGAGCCTGCAGGAAAGAATCAAGGAAAGCTGAACAGTTCAGTATCATAAGCTGCTTCATGCGAGATCCCGTCCGCTATAGAGTCTATTTGATGATTCTGGTTCCGGGGAAGATACTATGATATGGAAGTTATACCTCATTTTCCACATCTGCAGAAACAGTTATAGAAATGTCTTGGAAACAATTTGTAGTTTTTTTTATGAAGAGCTCTTAGCATTTTTCTGCATTGGCAATGATAGCCTTCAAGTCCTTCCAACAACACTATGGTGCTATCCTCTCAGCTCTGCTTGATTTTGATCCAAATGTTCAAACAGTAAAAGGATGTCATCTTGTCAGTATTCAGTACTCTTTAAGAAAGGTTTTTTTTGGGTTCTCTAAGATGCACTTATTCTCCAAAAATAGATTCTAGAGAAAGACTGATAAGGAGCCTGTGAGCTATGAGTGCAGGAGATGCTGCTGATCAGGTGATTCGGCAATTAGACAAAATGATTAAAAGTGGTGATCACTTTGCCCGTGATGCTCGAGTTGGCAAGGATAACCAACCATCAACTTAGTTACCAGCTTCTGGGGAATTATCTAGGAAAAGACCAGTTCCTCATGATAATGAACAATTGGCCAATAGTCACGAGGCTATTGCTAAGCGGATTCGTTCAGGTCCAAGCTGGAACGACATGTATGTTGATGGAATTATGTTATACAACCATGGACTTGAGAGTTTCACGTGTGGCTGCAACTGGTTCTCGTTTTTACCATCGTTTTGGCTTCATTGGCAGTTGGAGGTTGCGATAATTGATGATGGTTTTGCTGCAGGACTTCGGGTCATAATACAGTTGTGTCGTTGTCGAAGTTTTGCAGGATTACGGATATCATCTTGTACATGGCCTGAATGTTAAGCATAGCATGGATTCCGTATCGATCTTGAATCATGTGGATCGTAGTAAGATCTGTTAATGGATTAGAATCACAATGCTTAACGGTGGTTACTGCGATAATTGTGATTTGCTCCCAGTATTGGAAGAGGGAGTTATCTGATGGCCAGGGGATCGTTTGCTGATTCAAGTGACGATTCTGATGACGAAAGCATAGAATGATTAATTAAGGCCGAGGTGTCTAAGTGGAACCAAAAGGGAATCAACATAATCTATCGGCATCGCCTAATCAGGACTGGATACAAAGCTGGAAGTCTTAATTCTGCAATGAGCTACGGATATGTGAAGGATTATGAATATGTTGCAATATTTGATGCAGACTTTCAACCAAATCCTGATTTTCTTAAGAAAACTGTGCCACATTTCAAGGACAATCCTGAACTAGGTTTGGTCCAAGCTAGATGGTCTTATGTGATCAAGGATGAGAATTTGTTGACTCAGTCTTCTCTTATGAATGGATTGTCACAAAGAAAACTAGATGGCCGTCTTTTGGTGGAGCAAATGAACCTGATGCTACTGCAGAAAATGCTGAGACCTACAACAATTGAATGGTTCCGGTCCACCTAGTCGGCCAGACATACGGATTAATACATACATATATGAATTCAATGCAACTGTATGATGTCCTTACAATAGCAGCAACAACAATGTTGGCACTCCTCAACAGACCAACATCAATTCATTATCGTCACAAGGTGGGGTGAATGTGATCCAACCAAATCCACATCGAAGCTGTTGCGACACAAATACACAAAAATTAGTTTAACAAAAAAATGCAAACTTTTCAGCTAAGTAAGTTACAATGGTGAAAGTTTTTCTTACCATCAGTAAAGTTTTCAAAATGAAGAGAATTGAGAAGGGGACCACAAGTTGGATATGGACAAAATTCAAAACCTCTCCACTGCACAGCAGACCTCCACTACTCTAAGAAGACACAGCAACACAGCAGAGAGGAGAGGAGTCATATATAATAGGTGGCCACTGTTCATAAGAAGAGGAGGCGAAAAAACCCTAAGTTTTTGGATAGCCGCCACTGTTCACCCACAAGGAAGGGAGAATTCTGAAAAACACAAAGCGTCGTTACTGTTCACTAAGAGAAAGAGGAGTCGACGACAAGGAGAAAAGAAAGCCATAGTTTTTCTTGGTGGTGAAGAGCGGACAAGAAGATCAAAACGTTCAGGCGAAACGCTTGTCTACATTCGTCGGTCGAGCTCGCGGCAACCGGTTAGTTTCCTTTCCGAGTTTTATTTCTATGTTTCGACTATGCGTTGCATCCTTATGAGGGAACCATGGTTGTTGTTCCAATTTGAACTCCATGTTTGATTTAGCAATACCGCTGCCTGTTTGTTTGTGATAATATCTTACTGTTAAAATCTTTGATGTTCAAAATGGAAAGAAACAGGATTTTTGTGCGTTAAGATGAACTTGTTTGAGTTCTGCTACTGTTTTTCAACTTTGTTTTATTTAAAAGGCTTGGTCCGTTTTTTTATCTTATGTATTTGTGCTTGAGATCATACGATAAGGATGCTTGTCTGGCGGAGTTAGTAAAGGGGTGCTTTGGCAAGCCTTTGGTCTCGGGTTCGATACCCTTGTGCTTCACTTTGGTTTTAGTTTTTTTCACTTTATTCAATTTTTAATCTTTGATTGATTTAGGATCTATTTTATTATTAATCATTTTGTTTTATTTTATTCTCACTTTTCAACTTTAGCTTTTATTCTTTCGCCGTTATTTTATTTTTATTTTTTAAACATCGATTTTAATTTATGGATTCAACAATTCCCATGTTGTTTATCCACGATTACTTTTATCGATACATTGATGGTATTTCGCCGCGTTTTGATTAATCACATATGACATTTCGATTGTTGTTAATATGTGCAAATCGGCTTTGAGCACATTATCTAGATTTCTTGTTTTCTTTTTTTCAATTTCCATCTGCCTTGCACGTCATTGCATTATGCGACTTTGATTCGTATCCTCGCATCCTGATTTTTATCCGTGCACGTCCCGATGTTGTTTCTTTCAATTAAATTTTTGAGTGTTTTGTATATATAACTTGTTGTGTTATTTATTCACATGGCTTACTCTTGGGCCTTCTTACAATGAGACAGTTCTCTTGCACTTACACTCATACATTGCATTATTTGTTGTTTGGGCCCGATTTAATTATTCCAGTACTTCGAATCCCCATTTGACAAAATGTACCCCACTCCCCCGATGTGTAATAATTTTACTGCTTTTCATTTCTTTATTTGTTTGACTGTTTAGTTAGCTACTAACACAAGAATAAAATCAACCATTTCAAAAAAAAGTCAAAAAAAATAATGACTCGATCCAATGTCGAGTATTTCCTCAATGAACAAATCAATCAATTTCTTCTCCACAGTCTATTCCATTCCTTCCAAACCTTCATCAAATGCTTGATCCAACGTCAAGCCATTTTTCATAATAAAAACTCAAAAAAATATTAATTCATATTTAAGACCTTTTCAATAAAGATGGAAATGGAACATGGTGGATACCGCGCACTCGTGAGACTAGGGGTCGAGACAGATGTCTCGCCTATCCTAGCACTCGCCATCGTCCAAATTTATCTACTTTGTTTTCTCTCAAACATTCATTCAAATCTTTCTCAATCGTCCATCAATACTTGATCTAGTGTCAAGTCTTTTTCACAACAAAAATCAAAATACTTAATTCATATCTAAACACTTTTCAATAAAGATGGAAATGGAACGTGGTGGATACCACGCACTCTTGAGATTAAGATTCGAGGCGGATGCCTCGCCTATCTTAGCTCTCGCCATCATTTAAAATTGTCAATGCGGTTTCTTCAAACCTTTTCTCAATCAAACCTCAAAACACTTAATCCTTATTAAACATTTTTGCAAATAAGATGGAAATGGAACATGGTGGATACCACGCACTCCTGAGACTAGGATTCGAGATGGATATCTCGCTCATCCAAGTTCTCGCCATTATTCAAAACACATCAAACCAATCAATTCCTTTTCTCGCCGCCGTGCGATTGACTCTTAAACATTTTCTTGCCGCCGTACGATTGACCCTTCAAACCTTTTCTCAAACGAAAGGTACTTTGTTTCAAAACAATGCAAGACAATGTTTTTCCACCTGTTTTGGGTAGTCCAACAATGTTTTCGTCGATTTGACACAAAGTAGCTTTCGCTAAAATCGACCAACAAACAAACATTTTTCTACCCAGAACTACGTAAGCCTTGATTTCTCTATTGAGATACGTAGGAGCAGGATTTGTAAATCTTGTCAGGCCCACTAATAAAAAACTTAGGTTTAGTCCTTCGTTAAAAAAATCCAAAAATATTCTCCTCTCATCCTTTCTTTCTTTTCCACCTAATAACTTGAAAAGCGTAACATTTCAAACTAACATTAACGCGCACAACTGACCTAATGGTTCCCGTTGAGTACAAAGGACGTGAGGGGTGTTAATACCTTCCCCTTGCGTAATCGACTCCTGAACCCTGATTTGGTTGCGACGACCATAATCATTGTCGTTTTTTTTCTGGGGTTTTATCAATATTTCCCCTTTCCTTTTTAGGAATAAATAAAGTTCAGTGGCGACTCTGTTCAGTCCATCATTGCGAGCGTGCGATTGCGTTTCGCTAGGTCGTGTCTCCCATTTTTTCTTGAGGTACGACAGATGGCGACTCTGCTAGGGACTATTGTTCCCTAAGCGAGTCAGGCCTAGTTAGGACGTTTGTGTGCCTTTGTTTGTTTAATTATGTGGCTTTTCCTTATTTGTTTCTTTTTATTATCTTTATTATTATTTTGATATATTTGTTGTATATTGGTTCCAATGAGTTGGGTACTGATATTCGATTGCAAACCATGTGGGAAAGACTCTACACCCGAGTCTAGAGTGGGAAAAAAAACATAAGATAGGATGATGGTTGAGTAGTACAGACTCCCGAGGTGAATACTTCGTAAGAGTCGGTACGAGAACCTCACTTAGAGTAGATCCTTTTGCAAATATTGTCGCCCGAGGTGTATACCTTGTAAGCTTCAATGTTTCAAAGGGGTCCATGACTCTAAGAACCTTTAGAACATTGAACCTTTGGCCAACTAGAAATGATGGTTGCGTAGTATGGATTCCCGAGGTGAATACTTCGTAAGAATTGATACGATAACCTCGCTCAGAATAGGTTCTCTAGATGGAGTTGACGATCGGAAAGTATTTTCCGTAAGCGTCAAACATTCTTTTGAATCCATGACTCTGAGTACCCTGTCTAGAACCGAGTCGATGGTTGCATAGTGCGGACTCCCGAGGTGAATACTTCGTAAGAGTCGGTACGAGAACCTCACCCAGAATAGATTCCCTTGATGGAGTTGATGACCGGAAAGTATTTTCCGTAAGCGTCTAACATTCTTGCGGATCAATGACTCTGGGGATCCTTTGCAACAAAGCCCTAGATCATACCCGGTGAGAACCCCTGTTTTGGAAAGCAATTAGATTTACCCGTACCTCAGACTTTTGAACCCATGTATTAAAAAAAATATATATGTGCATGGCTTGCATTGCATTCATTCACATTCCATTGCATCTGCATCTCATCATAATGCATGTCATTTTCCAAACAAAATACAAAATACAAAAAAACTCATCCATCCTTTGTCCATGATGCCGCAAAATGATTCCTGACACGCGTTTAGAACAAGGAACAATGTCTCAAGAGATGATGGACGGGCTAAGGAAAGGTCAAGAAGCATTGAAGGAGGAACTCAATCTTTTGAAGAGCCAAATGGGATGGGTCGTGGAAACCCTGCAAGCCTTATTGAGGAAAGAGGGCCATCCCATACTCATTGCTACAACAGAGGGAGCTACTACTCCACATCCATCTGACGTTACCCCAAGTAAAGGGAAATTCTATATGGAAACTCCTCACCTACTAGCATATGGACCTCCATCAAGATGTCATCATCAATATCCTCTGACTATTCCTCCTCAAAATCACCAAAGTCATGTTCAAAGCAAAAATCAGAATCAGAACAAGGGGAACAATGATCACAACGACCCGACTCCGGTGCCATATAGCAAGCTCTACCCACAACTGATCCAAAATGCTTTGGTGACCCCTCGAGCTCTCACACCTGCGTCACCATACCTGCCATGGTACAATCCAAATGCGGCATGTGAATTCCATAAATGGGCAGTGGGACATGACCTAGATTCTTGCTTAGCGCTGAAAGCCTTGGTACGAGAGCTGATTAACAAAAAGAGCTTAGTCTTTGAAGAAGATCACCCAAAGGTCAAGTGCGAATACCATACTGGAACAATGGGGCACTCCGTCGAGGAATGCAAGAGTTTTAAGTTCAACCTGCAAAGATTGATTGACATTAGGTCACCAACACTCAAGGAGGAAAGCTCAGGTACATACATCTTGGTTTCTGGGCCAAGTAGCGAGAAAAGCAAAGGATCTCAGAAACCCCTCAAGGTTTTGTACCACAAAGAAGAAGTCAGGGAGGTGGCTAATGAGATATCATCGTTTCCCGATAAGAGAATTGAGATATCATCTTGGATTTCTAATGTCACGACCCATGGCAACGGAAGCAAAGGATAAGTGAGTAGTGGATCCAAGAGGGTTGCATCCAACGATCAGATTGGAGGGAAAGAATTTGAAGATCTTCGTGCCAATATCAAAAAGTTTGTTGATCCCAACCTTCAAGTGGCTGAAAATGAGCAGTTAGTAATGCCCGAAGTGTCGTACCAGCAAACGCTACCTTTTGGTCTTCATTACAAACAATCATGGTTTGCTTCTCATCCAAATCAACAAGCCCAAGGCCCGAGATATCAAAATCAGCATAGGTCTCAAAATAACTTGGAAAGAAGAAATGATCCTCATCATCCAGTCCTCGTGACATATAGCCAACTCCTACAACCTCTGATTCAAAACTCGTTGGTGGTTCCCAAGTCTCTTAAGCCGGTTCCACAACCTTACCCACCCGGGTATGACCCAAATGAGAAATGTGGATATCATGCCGGATCAGAAAGGCACTCAACTGAAGACTGCAACGCTTTCAAGGCCAAAGTACAACAGTTGATTGATAACAGGTACATAGCCTGTCAAGCAGGAAGCTTGGTGGTAAACGTTAACTCATCGGCCGAATAAGTGCGAAGGTCTCAAGGGGTGTCCCCATAGGTTAATGGATCAAGTTTGAAGAAGTCATTCTCTAAAGCTGGCAACCATTTGGTTGTTTCAACATTTCTTTTGTGGTTTCCTCGCATGTTGATTGTTAATTGCTTTTAAGCATTGTTGTTTTCTTTGAATTGGTAAGATTAATGAAATGTTTATGCATCTTGTGAATTGATCCATTCGTATTCACTCGTTTTTCATTCATGTTAAAAACAAAAATACTCCTCTCATTCACTTTTGTTTATCAAACTGTTGTGTTAACAAAGATTGGAAGGAGGATGATGAAAACGAAACACCTGAAATTGTTGTGGTATGCTTTTGAATAAAACCTTGCCGATGATGTAAGGAATTGTTTCAAATCCCCAAACACTGAAGTGATAAGGAGTTAATCCCTAGACAACCACTTTGATCCTAGAAGTTGGTGTTTATTTTGGATCTAAAACCCTTAATCTTAACCTGGGGCAGGGTTGTTATGTTCAGATAGTTTGATTGTGCATTCGATCTTTCAAAAAAATCCGTCCATATGTACGCCCTCCAATTAGGTTCAACCACATGTTATCCTTCGCGCACATGTTGAAGTGTCGAAGAAGTTGAGAAAAGCTAAAATTAGTGTTGGTTGATCCTCATCCACCAATAACCTGGCAGTCAACACGTAGAAAAAAAATTCGCTAAGTCAAACACCACAAAATGACTTAGGTAAAAGTCAGGGCATCCCGATGGACCGAAAGCTTCAAAGAAGCGGTCCAGGCAAAATTAGGGATAAAGAAAATCAATCAAAAGAGGTCATTAAATCCTCAACAAAAACAAAATAAGGTGACTGCCATTTCAAGAAAATCTCACCTTGAATCCTCATTTTCACTTTCGCACCTTCGAAGTCGAATGCGTGTATTGAGTTAACTGAACATAGGAACTGAAGATCATCAAGAAGAAGGGGTGGGTAAAAATAAATTTTGAGCCTTATATCCTTTTGTTTCAAAAAACCGTGAACCAGACCACGCTACATTCCTTAAAAGACCTAATTGAGACAGAGTTTATTCTGAAAGCATACTACAACAAGGTTGTGTTAACCTGACTCCAAACGATTTTTGTTAATCATTTAATCTCACCGACTTGCATACTGTGAATGACTAGATCACCATTGTGTTCTTATCAATGACTCGTTCACCGTATTTCACCCGTTCATATCAATAAACTCTGATTTCAAATTTTTGCATAAGCACTGCATTAAAATTACCATTTTTGAATGCGTAATCTTATTTGCGAGTCAACACTTAGCATTAAAGAAATTCCAACAATATGCAGTTGAGGAAATTGATAAAGTGAAAGAAGTCCAAACAGGGGAAATCAATTTGAGTATCACTCAACCCGATCCAATCACCCCAAGGGCCATTTGGTTAAGAGTAATTTGTTTCAAGACTCAGACCGGGGCAAGCCACCTCAGAGCTCAGTAAATCCAACTATCCGAGGAAAGTCAATCAAGAGTCTACCATTCCAACATTTGGTTACTCAAGTTCAGACCATTGCAAGTTTCAAACACTTGGGGCAAGCCATCTCGAGGTAGTTGTCGCAACCTGAAAAAAGGAATGCGAAAAAAACAACAGGCGAGAAAAGAGATGACAGAAGAGTCGCCACCGTGTGTTATTTATCCCACGGGAGGGAAAGGAAACGCTCGAAGTAAACCTGGAAAAAGGAAAGGAAAAGACAAGGTCTCGCAACCAAATCTTGGGTTCGGGAGCCGATTATGTGAAGGGAAGGTATTAGCACCCCTACGCATCCGTAGTACTCTACGGGATCCACTCTTGTTGTTCTTGTCTAAAGGGTGTGGGGTTATCTAATGTATTATTTACTAAAAGAGGGGTCAAAAGAAAATGACTCGCACAGATGTCGCATCCACTGCATACGTATCTCATCTGAATATGAGAATCAGAGTCTTCGTAGCTCGGCTACCTATTGGTTAGGGGGCAGTGTGCTCGCTAAGACATCGCGTCTTATGCCTACGTATCTCATCTGGAATGAGAATCAGAGCAAGCCGCAATTCGGCTAACTACGAGGTTTGTTTTGGACGAACGATGTTACTATGCAATCTACCGGATGCTCGACCTTTGGAGACTTACTCGTCTGTAGTAGAAGGAGTAAACGTGTTCTTAGGAGAAGAAAAATCAATGAGTTGGTTTGGGTTTTAGGGATGCTCATGCAAAAACGCAGTCCTAGACGAAGGAACAGTGCTACCTTAATTGACATACAAACGAGAGACTATACGAAGCCTAGCAATCCTATGGGGAGACGATCACACCATACAAAACAAACATGCATAAAGTAAAATGCCACCAAGGGGGCTCAAACATACATGGGTAGGGCTTTAGTCAAGAGGGGTCAAATCCCTCCAGCAACGGATGTGGGCTCTGTCCAGCCTCATATACCAGTCCAAGGACGCCCCAGCTAGGCTATCCTGGAAAAAGTACATAAGCAACTTCTCATCGTCAGAGTATGCAACCATTTTTCGCAAGTAGGCTTGATCATGAGTCTTTGGGCAAGAGCTGCCATTGTATTTGTCAAATATCGGGACCTTGAATTTCGGTGGCACCCTCACGCCTGGGACTGATCCCAAGTCAGCAACGTCTACTCCCAGAGGATTATGTCCTTCCACTGCCTTTAGCCTCTCCTCTAACCTTCCAAACATGGGGTCCATGCCATGGCCCATGCCAAAGTCTTCCTGCAGTAGGGGAAATTGATCGTCCTGATCATCATGAACGGGCTGTTGACCAGGGTTGCCACGTGGGATTGGGATAGGCCCCGGTCCATTGGGTCCGTTAACCTCTCTAGCTGGAGGATCAGTCACCATCTTTGGTTGAGCAGGGGGATTCCTCTGCATCATCTGCCTGAGCTCTTGTTGTCCCTGAGCCATCCCTTGAACCACATCCATGAACTGATTCATGCGGATCTTCATCTCAGCGAGCTCTGCTTGAAGGCTCTCCATTGCTCTCTGCTGATTTCTGCGGGTACCGTACCGGTGAATGCCTGAGTCAGCTCTCCTGCTGATGGAACACCAAATAATATGAGAACACCGCAGTGGTACCTGTTATGCAAGACATGCTAATGGATATGCAAATGCAAATGCAAATGACATGTTTATCAATTTCAAAGGGAAATCTACCCTCTTGATTCCAGTCTCACGAGAAGATCGAGCCATAGACAAACTTCGAAGATCAAGATGCAATAGAGATAAAACCATCATATAAATAAGTTCAAAGAGAAGGGCCTTAGCCGACAGTACATCAAGAGAGGATCTCCATAACAAGCCTGTGGATCATCACTACAATATAAAAAAGAGGAACAAAATCAGGAATCAGCCTCCTGTATACAACTCATAAGGATTGCTCCTAACTTCAGCTAGTAGTACCACTGTGTCAGGATGATCCGGAAATTCTGTCAAACGTCGGATAAGCAGGTCCCTCTTGTGAATAACTCCATCCAACTCGTTGATGTGCTCTCTGTAGTAATTCCCATCATCTACTCCGAACACCTCTTCAAGTCTGGATTTCTTCAAACCTGCCAGCACTTTGAGTTCCTCGATCTGTCCTTGAGCTTTGTTATGTTGATCTGTGATATAGCCATTGGTTGAACGGGCGCACAGAAGCTCATTGTTCTTCTCCTTTAGCAAAATCTTCAACTTTTCCATCTGACCAGTGAATTCGGCCACCATCTCCTCCTTTTTTACCTTCTTAGAAGCTGAAAATGTATCCCATCTCTCTTGCCACCCAGCTAACTTACCATGAGCATCTGTTACCTGCTGTTTGACTCGCCTTAACTCAGAACTGGATGATCCCAAGGCTTCATCCGTCTTTCTGAAGAAGTCCAACTCCACAACTAATTTCCTCTCTGCTTCCTTCTTCTTATATTCCGCCTCATGGTACAAGTGCATACATTCTTGCAGTTTCACACTCAACTCCAAACTTTCAGTTTGAAGTTCCTCCATGGCATTCTTCAACTTGCTATACTCCTCTCGACTCACCATTGTTGACTGCTCAGAAGTTGGTGGATACAAAGGTTCTTCAAGAGGAAATGGCATACCAAACTCTTCAACTCTTCCTTGAAGCCACTCTTCATACTGAGGATAGGTTCTACAATCTCCTTTTCCAAGCACAGTTCTTCCTCTCTTGATCATCTTGAGCCAAGCCTCAGCTACCTTATGGGACACAGTCAGATCAGATGAGGAATGGAAAAACGGAGATTCTTCCACCTCCTTTTCCAACGGCGGAGTTCTTAAAGCATATCCAAATTATCTAACTACTAGAGAAGGATTATAGTTGATTCATCCTCTTCTTCCTACCAACGGTACATTTGGGAAGTTCCCACAACTGTGAATAATATCCGCCCGAAGCAAGCTCTGGTCAGACCACCAAGAAATATCTTCAGCTCTCAACCCCATCAATATCTTCGACCAACTCAACGAGTCTTTGACATCAATGAACGCTCCTAACTTGGGTAGGTGAGAACTGAACTACTTATGAAACAAGGGTGCACAACAATTCACCAATCCTCCCATTCTATTCTCATTCCTGTGATGCACTGAATGAAAGAAATCTCCTAACAAGGTCGGCACTGGATTACCCTACACGAAGAGGCGTATGGCGTCTATGTCCATAAATTTTGACACATTAGGGCACAACACAATCCCATACACACAAAGAGCCAACACAACATTGAAACCCCTCTGGTCACCATCTTCAAGCTTCTTCTTGGCTTCTCCCACTAAGAAACTCAGATGAAAACCACTGACTCCTCCCTTCTGACACATATTAGACTCCAAGATTGATTTCCCCAAATATGTGGCTGAAGCAACCATGCTGAAATCAGGCAGAAACCCAGAACTGTAGAATGGCAACTACAGCTTGATAGGAACTCTGAGAAGGCTAGCAACCTCCTCCAAAGTAGGGACCAAAATATAATCTGGGAACGTGAAACACCTCAATGGAGGGTCATAGAACTGTAGCAGTGTGAAGAGAGCATCATGTTGGTCTTTGGAGAGAACCGTAACGAAGCTTAGAATCAAACCATACTCCTTCCGGAATTCTTCTAGAGAATCGTGATCCATTAACTTCATCAACTGTTGAATAGGCTCCAAACAAACCACAAGAAACTTGTAGGCGACATGTCTCTTTCTGCCAATATCCATCTTAAGAGAACCAGAAAAACCCCGACCAGAATCAAGAGGAAGATGTAAACCCCTAGTAATAGATAAACATGTGTTAAATGATGTGAATGCACATGACCTGAATGTAATGCAGGGGCATGTCAATCAGGACTGCTGTATCCGCTTGAACATCTGTCGGGTTGCACTGTCTGAAGGGAAAACCACTGAAGAATATAATACAAGATCAAAACTCTGCTCCAGAAAACCGGGTTGGTTGGAGGTTAAAGTTTCCTGAATTTAGCCCGCCCCTCACTGGTAGGTTCTAAGAACAGAAGTTCGTCAACTTCGGCCCTTCAGTCGAATAATACGTTTACCCCTGAAGGTTTGGCATTATTACGGGATAAAAAACCTCTACTGACTCCCCTCAACAGGATATCCTAAAGCAAGTTCCCAGTCTCGGGGTCCTCGGATTGAGCAACGAGAATGCGCCCACCAGAGCTAACATAAACACGTCTTAGAGGAGAGGCCTCGACTGAGTTCTCGGGAAATCGTCACCAGAGTCGACGATTTCTAGAGGAACATCTGTCGTTATGGAACACCCATAGGACAGAATATATCCTAAAGAAACCTCATCTGGAATGTGGGTCTCATGAACGACTTAACGTAGCAACATGCCACGCAAGCCTCATGACTATGCACTCTAAAACCTGTGTGTACACTCAAGCCTAGGTAGTGGGCTTATCTCTCATAGAACATCCCACCCCAACAAACAAACAAACCAACAACAGAGCCAACAGATACAGACAATGATATGTACATGAATGCAATAAAGCAGGTAAATAAATAACTGTACAAAAGAAATAAACACCCAACAAACAAGAAAACTACAAAAGCTAGGAGAGACTCGCTTAGGGAAACCGGGTCCCCAGCAGAGTCGCCAGCTGTCGCAACCTGAAAAAAGGAATGCGAAAAAAACAACCGGCGAGAAAAGAGATGACAGAAGAGTCGCCACCATGCGTTATTTATCCCACGGGAGGGAAAGGAAATGCTCGAAGTAAACCTGGAAAAAGGAAAGGAAAAGACAAGGTCTCGCAACCAAATCTTGGGTTCGGGAGCCGATTATGCGAAGGGAAGGTATTAGCACCCCTACGCATCCGTAGAACTCTACGGGATCCACTCTTGTTATTCTTATCTAAAGGGTGTGGGTTTATCTAATGTACTATTTACTAAAAGAGGGAACAAAAGAAAATGACTCGCACGGATGTCGCATCCACTGCATACGTATCTCATCTGAATATGAGAATCAGAGTCTTCGTAGCTCGGCTACCTATGGGTTAGGGGGCAGTGTGCTCGCTAAGACATCGCGTCTTATGCCTACGTATCTCATCTGGAATGAGAATTAGAGCAAGTTGTAGTTCGGCTAACTACGAGGTTTGTTTTGGACGAACCACGTTACTACGCAATCTACCGGATGCTCGACCTTTGGAGACTTACTCGCCTGTAGTAGAAGGAGTAAACGTGTTCTTAGGAGAAGAAAAATCAATGAGTTGGTTTGGGTTTTAGGGATGCTCATGCAAAAAGGAAGTCCTAGACGAAGGACCAATGCTACCTTAATTGACATACAAACGAGAGACTATACGAAGCCTAGCAATCCTATGGGGAGACGATCACACCATACAAAACAAACATGCATAAAGTAAAATGCCACCAAGGGGGCTCAAACATACATGGGTAGGGCTTTAGTCAAGAGGGGTCATATCAACCTCGACAAACAAGCCATGAAAAAGGTAATCAAATGGCCTCCTAACCACTGACATTGAACGTCAGGGTGAGCATATCAAAAGGGTAATGAGGATAAGACCTCATAGCTCTTAACCCTGGACAGGGTGAGCTCATGACAAAAAGTGGGGATTCAGAAAGGTGGAACCCTCTCCACTGACCGACCAGACAAAAGATCTTGGGCTTTTGTTCTGAAGCATCAACACGTAGTACGAGCTTAAAGAACGACACACTGAATAATAGGGGATTGACTACTAATCCTTTTTATCCGTCAATTGCCTCTTCTCGGAGGTCTTTAGGCACAAAAGTAAACAAACAAAAGAAAACATTGCCTCCTATTGAGGTCTTCCAGCTAAGAAAGCGGTAAAATGCGGGAAAGATAAAGGATCAAGAGATCTACCACACGGATAAAGATCCGATGTAATAACAGCTAAAGAAATAAGAAACCCAGAGATCTCTCGAGCTGGCACCATCAAAGAAAGCAAGTTAATACAGGTAATCGGAATAAATCTCCAAATGGTATCCACAAATAAAGTGGAATGTCAAGCAAGCTATCCTTTCAGGAGTCATGTGAGCCCTCACAAAAACTCAACAAACAGGTTAGAGTGACAAGATGGGGTGCAATCAAGAGTTTCCCCAAATCAAAATGTAACCACATGAATCATGCCATTAAAATTCACAAAAAGAGCTCACAAAAAGCAACCAAGTGTAGGAGGCCTAAACCTCTTGTCAAGCACATGCATCAAAAGGGTATCAAAATTCAAAGTCAGGGGCAAGGATCCACACATCAAGACATGACATACATACTAAAACATGCGCTCACATGCAAAACCTAACGATAATACCTCATACATTCAGAGCATTCAAATTGAAAGCATAGAGTAATGGAAATAGGGCAAACCTGATTAGAGAGATCGAATGAAATTGAATTGCACCGTTGGCTTTGTAGAACAATATTAGGGTTTATATGAGAGGGAATTGGTTCTTTATAGATGTGTTCCCTTCAGTCTCTGGAGGTTGCTCTGAACTCTGTTAGCTCTTCTCTCACTATCTTTTTCCCAGGGTTTTTTGGGAGATGGAAGTCTAGAATTTATAACCTGACTTTTGTGACTTTGTGGGCTCAAAAGAGAGAGGTCCAAGTCCAAGATTTTTCTGTTATATTTTATTTATTTAATTTTTTTTTTTATTTCCGTTTTTTTTTTCGTTTTTTTTTTTCAAAACGCGTGGGCTTCGCCTAGCGAGCATGACAGTTCAAGATATTCCTCTGAGCATAGGTGATTCTGGTGGCTTTTCTTGGGTTTCGCTAGGCGACCCATTCTGCTCGCCTAGCGAGCATGACAGCTCATGAACAAACTTTTGCTCCTTCAAGATTAACGTTTTGACTAATGAATAGACCCCATTTGAACATGTTGGAAGTATCTCAAGCCATTCCCTTGTGTTGACTGATCACCCAGATAGGACCCACAAAGTGTCTTGGATGATATTTAAGCTTCTTGGATCTAATTCCGATTGACATGATGAAATGGAATATGAAATGTTAAATGACCTAAAAATGAATGCATGAATGAGGGGGGCGAATTTTGAGGTATTACAGCTACCCCTATTAAATCAACTGGAGACCCGAAAAGAAGATAGTCGCGGCTTTCGCACTTTCGAGGTATCAAGGGATTGAATACAATAAAAGCCCAAAAATTTGCACTGAAGTGAAGTGAAGTAACAATGCCTGTCAGGATCGGCAAAAAGGTGGTCTTGAAAGAAGAATTTGTCTGGTACGGTGAGAGTCAGTCTGAATACCGAAAAAGAATGTTAACCTGGATACCAAAATAAATGGTAACACAGAAATAACCATGGCCTGAGTGCCTCTCATCTGTCTGAATACTCGAAATGACTTCAATCTGAACATCAGAAGATATGAGATTATTAATATCGGTATGAACACCGAGAGGCTGGCCTGAATGCCACAAGTTGCGTCGACCTGAATGTCGGAAACTTCTTTGATCTGGACATCGGAAAACTGGCCTGAATGCCACTTCGATCTGACTATCGGAAAATTGGCTTGAATGCCACTTCGATCTGAATATCGGAAAATTGGCCTGAATGCCACAAGTTGCATCGACCTGAACGTCGGAAACTTCTTCAATCTGAACATCGGAAAACTGGCCTGAACGCCACTTCGGTCTGAATACCGGAAAACTTCATGCCTGTCAGCATCGGCAGAAATAGGGAAAGAAAATAGAGGCGGCGCATGGGCCAATGACACTTGCTGGGGATAATAAAGGTAAGTCATGAACAATCTTCAGTCTGAGTACTGGAAACAACTTCTGCCATATCACTTGGGATACCGAGAATGTTTTATGCTTATATGCGTATGTTTGAATTTTTCAATGGCGTAATGCTCCATGAAAATGGAAATGCTACGCGATTTGGGAGGATGCAATGCAATATGATTCTACATGCAGGGATGCAAAATGCTGGGTAGAATGCCAAGCCGAGGCAAGGGAATCTGCTGGGGAAATGATCACCATCTTCTGGACCCTGACAAGGCTGTTGGAGATGCACAGCGCAAAGAACTCTATGGGGAAATGACCTGCCACACGGTGTTCTAGCAATGACGAAATACCGAGACTCTGACTGGGGAGAGAACGACACTGAAAACCTGCTGTTGGGGAAAGCGATAGTGGTTCTGGCAACCATAATCTGCGAGAGAGACGACTTAGCAGGGGAAGCAAACACCGATACGGTACCGAGATTCTTCTTCAAGGAAAGAGACCATGGATCTGGCGTCGAGATCATCGATCTGGCATCAAACCCTGAGGAGCAGCCGCTTCTGCTGGGAAGATACAGTCTGGCACTGTCAATTCCGCTGGGGATATACAGTCTGGCACTGTCAACACTACTGGGGAGTGTATAATCTGAAGCACATGCTTGGGGAAGTACAACAGTGAGATCCTGCTGGGGATTGAAGAATCCAACGCTCGGACCAGCTCTGCATGGATAAGATACCAACTTCCAACTGTTGAGGCAAAACGATCGCGATCATCTGCTGGGAACCTTAAGGAAATGCCCCGAGTGTACCTGTTCTGAATAGACGATCTAAAGCACTTAAAATTTTCAGCAATTTTAAATGTTTAATGAGCATGTACCTGTAAAGCTCTTATGTTTCATGATGCAATGTTTATCAAAAATTCGGGCGTCATTTTTGCAAACAAAACAGTAAAATGAAAATGAAAACAGAGATAAACTGAATTACATGATTTTATTGATTGAATGGCCTCTGAATAGGCATTTACATCAGGAAGCAATCCTTGGAAAGAGGTAATTGCACAAAAGATACAAACAGAAATTAATCTAATGGCAATGTGAAATGGATTTCTATCGGGTTCCAATTCTGCTATGACTCGCTCGTCTTCAAGATCCTCCAGATGATCAGCCTTCTGAAAAAGGTGAGTGGACTGTTTCCTATCCTTCGAAAGTTTCCAGTTATGAGCATGGGATGAGATTCAGAACTACTCAGAACGCAGTCATTCGTTTAATCCCTAACTTTTGCCTGGATCGCCCTTTTCGGGTTTTCAATCCACCGGGATACCCATTTTTTCCTAAGTTGCCTTTTCAGGTTTTCAACTTACCGGGTGTACGATCTTTTCATATTTAATCCCTAATTTTTTCCCGAACCTCTCTCATTTTCTTGGTTCGCCGGAATGCCCATTTTTTGCCTAGACTATTCTTTTTACTATCCAGCGGGTCTATTTTATGCGAAGTATTTTTTAACTGCATCTGAGTTCACAGGGGAAGTGAAGTTTTCACCGTCCATAGTTGCAAGCATTAAGGCCCCACCATCAAAAACCTTGGTGACAATATACGGTCCATCATACTTAGGAGTCCACTTGCCCATGTGATCTGTCTGAGGAGGAAGGATCCTTTTCAACACTAAATCTCCGACTTGGAAGCATCGAGGGCACACTTTCCGATCAAAGGCTCTCTTCATCTGACTCTGATACAACTTCCCATGACAAATGGCTTCCATTCGCTTCTCTTCGGTAAGACTCAACTCATTGAACCTTGTCCGAATCCATTCAGCTTCGTCTAACTTGACATCCAACAGGACTCTTAGAGAAGGAATCTCCACTTCAATAGGTAGGATTGCTTCCATACCATACACCAGGGAGTAAGGGGTTGCCCCAGTCGACGTACATACTGAAGTACGGTACCCATGCAAGGCGAAGGGTAGCATCTCATGTCAATCTCTGTACGTGACGACCATCTTCTGCACAATCTTCTTTATGTTCTTATTTGCCGCCTCAACAACACCGTTCATCTTAGGGCGATGAGGGGAAGAATTGTGATGCTGAATGTTGAAGTTCTGGCACAAATCCTTCATCATTTTGTTATTGAGATTAGAACCGTTATCAGTGATGATTCTTTCGGGAATCCCATAACGACAAATGATTTCTTTCTTAATGAATCGAGCAACCACATGTCTGGTGACATTCACGAATGATGCTGCTTCGACCCACTTGGTGAAATAGTCAATGGCAACAAGGATGAAGCGATGCCCATTGGAGGCGGTCGGCTCAATCTTTCCAATCATATCAATGCCCCACATAGCAAAAGGCCACAGAGAAGACATCACATTCAGAGGATTCGGCGGAACATACACCCTATCAGCATAAATCTGGAATTTATGACACTTTCGAGCATATTTGAAACAATCAGATTCCATGGTCATCTAGTAATAACCCGCTCTCAACAATTTCTTAGCCATTGCATGTCCGCCGGCATGAGTACCGAAGGAGCCTTCATGAACTTCTTGCATTAACATGTCTGCTTCGTGTCTATCCACGCATCTGAGCAAAACCATGTCGAAGTTCCTCTTATACAGCACATCGTCTTTGTTCAAGAAGAAACTGCCTGCCAATCTTCTCAAAGTATTTCTATCATTGTTGGATGCCCCTACGGGGTACTCTTGATTCTTCAGAAAGCACCTGATGTCGTGATACCGGGGCTTGTCGTCAACTACCAGTTCAGCAGCAAACACATACGCGGCCCTGTCGAGGCGCATCACATCGATCCTGGGAGCATGGTTCCACCGAATCACGTTGATCATGGAGGATAGAGTGGAAAGAGCATCTACCATCTGATTCTCATCACGAGGTATGTGATACAACTTTATTGTTGTGAAGAAAGTCAATAGTCTTCTCGTGTAATCTCTGTAAGGGACCAGATTGGGCTGGAGGGTGTTCCAATCACCATTCACTTGATTGATCACTAGAGCTGAATCTCCGAAGATGTCCAGAATCTTGATTCTCAAACCAATGGCTTGCTCAATACCCAAGATACAGGCTTCATACTCAGCTTCATTATTTGTGCACTCAAAAGTCAGACGAGCGGTGAAAGGCATGTGGGCACCTTTCGGAGTAGTAATGACAGCGCCAATTCCACTTCCTCTAGCATTGACAGCCCCATCAAACAACAAAGTCCACTTTTCGTCTGGATCAGGTCCCTCCTTAACAACTGGCTCTTCACAGTCTTTCATCTTGAGGAACATGATGTCTTCATCTGGAAAATCAAACTTCATCGGCTCATAATCATCAATCGACTGCTGAGCAAGATAGTCTGACAGAATACTCCCCTTGATGGCTTTCTGGGATGTATACTGGATATCATACTCTGTCAGTACCATTTGCCAACGAGCAACCCTTCCGGTGAGAGCTGGCTTCTCAAATATATACTTGACTGGATCCATCTTGAAGATCAATAAGGTTGTGTGAGTCAGCATGTATTATCTCAATCGCTTAGCAGCCCATGCAAGTGCACAACATGTCTTCTCAAGCATTGAGTATCTCGACTCGCAGTCTGTGAATTTCTTACTCAGGTAGTAGATGGCATTCTCTTTCCTACCTGTCTCGTCATGTTGACCGAGAACACAACCCATGGAATTATCAAGTACTGTCAAATACATAATCAGCGGTCTCCCTGGGACTGGAGGCATAAGGATTGGAGGATTCTGCAAATACACTTTTATCTTTTCAAAAGCCCTTTGGCAATCATCGTTCCACCTGATAGCCTGATCTTTTCTCAACAATTTGACTATTGGCTCACACGTGGCTGTTAGGTGAGAGATGAACCTTGCAATGTAGTTCAGCCTCCCTAAGAAACCACGGACTTGTTTATCTGTTCTTGGCTCAGGCATTTCCTGTATCGCTTTTACTTTGTCAGGATCCACCTCAATCCCTTTTCCGCTAACAATGAAACCCAACAGTTTTCTAGATCTCACCCCGAAAGTACATTTGTTCGGATTAAGCCTCAGCTTGAATTTTCTCAAATGCTCAAACAGTTTCTGCAGATTCACCAAATGTTCTTCTTCTGTCTGAGATTTGGCAATCATATCGTCAACATAAACCTCAATTTCATGATGAATCATATCATGGAAATGAGTCACCATCGCTCGTTGATATGTTGCCCCGGCATTTTTCAGACCAAACGGCATCACCTTGTAGCAGAAGGTGCCCCATGGGGTTATGAAAGTTGTCTTCTCCATGTATTCTGGTGCCATCTTGATTTGATTATAGCCAGAAAAGCCATCCATGAAGGAGAATACCGAGAACTGAGCCGTGTTATCCACCAAAACATCAATGTGAGGTAGTGGGAAATCATCCTTAGGGCTAGCTCTGTTCAGATCTCGGTAGTCGACACACATCCGTACCTTTCCATCCTTCTTAGGTACTGGAACAATGTTTGCAACCCATGGCGGATAATTGGTGACTGCTAGAAACCCTGCATCCAACTGTTTTTGCACTTCTTCCTTTATCTTGACAGCCATCTCTGGTCTTGTTCTTCTGAGCTTCTGCTTGACCAGAGGACAACCCTCTTTGAGAGGCAAGCGGTGTACCACAATGTCTGTGTCAAGCCCTGGCATGTCCTGATAATACCAAGCGAAGATGTCAACATACTCTTGCAGCAATTCAATCAGTCCCTTCTTCACATTATCTTCCAAAGCAACCCTTATCTTGATTTCTCTCTTGACGTCCTCGGTGTCGAGATTAATCACTTCAACAGACTCTTGACGTGGTTGAATGATCCTTTCCTCCTGTTTTAACAACCTGGCAAGTTCTTCAGGGAGTTCACAGTCTTCATCACCCACTTCTTCAGCTTGAAAGATTGGATTTTCAAAGTCGAAGCGAGCCATAGCAAAATTGTTATCAATAGGATCCGGTGACGTGCATCTGCATGAGTGATGGTATGTGCTTATGAGTGTGAACAAGGAGTGAAAACTAAACAAAACATTGCCAAATATTTTTTGATTTTTTGTTTTGAAAACTGCAAAAATAGAAAGACAGTGAACAGAATATTTGAATGCAAAAAGACGTCCTTTATTTATGATAAAAAATGCAGGTATCCATATAGATGAGCCCTACAATGAGTCATTACGCCCTGGGCGGAACGTAAGACTTGGACATGCATGATAAATAAAGAAAATTACTCTTCAAGAAGAGTGACTTGGATAATCTCTTCAGAAAACCAGTTGCGGAGAACTTCACCCGGGATCCTCGGACGCACCTAATTGTCAATGTCGCAGGCACTATCCCCATCTTCATCGTGGATCGCAGAGATCTGGCCAACTGATTCGACTTCTCCTTCCACCATGTTAACATTTGCACCATCATGCTGGGGCATGGGATTGTTGACGACATTAGGAGCCGGCGCAAGGTTGATGGCCTTTGAATCTATGAGATCCTGAACTACGTGCTTAAAAGCTTTGGAGTTCTCAATATTGTGGCCAGGTGCCCCAGAGTGGAAGCTACACCTAGCGTTGGCGTCGTAACCCACTGGAAGTCTACAAATGGGGGGAGCCAGAGTGCGTAACTGCACCAGTTGTAGTTGTTGAAGACTAGAAAGTAGCTAGGCGTACGACATTGGAAGAGTGTCGAAACGCCGGTCCATCGTCCTTGGCCTCTGTTGATAGACGGGTCTGTTACCCGGTTGTTGTTGTTGGTACTGAATTTGCTGACGTTGTGGTTGTTGTTGTTGTTGTAGTGGTGCTGCTGGTGCTGGAATGGTCATAGCCGCAACATACGGTTGTTGATGATAGTTCTGAAAGTTATTCCTCCGGTTACCCCTGTTCTGGTAAGAAGATATGGCGTTTGCATCCCCTTCTCTCCTCTTTTGTCCCTGAATGAACGGCTTCTTCACCCCTGATGAAGATCCACCCTCACTCTGGGTGTTGTATGTCTTCAGGTAATTCTCCACTCTCTCTTCGGTAGAGACTACATCAGAAAAGTTGGAGGCATTGTAACCCACCAGGCACTCCAAGTAAGGTCCGGGCAGAGTGTTCATGAACATGTTAGCCATTTCCTTCTCCAACATAGGAGGTTGAACACAGGAAGCTGTCTCCCTCCAGCGTTGAGTGTATTCCCTGAAGCACTCATTGCTTTTAAGAGACAGATTCTGAAGTTGAGTTCTGTCCGGAGCCATGTCTGCATTATACTGATACTGTTTCACAAAAGCCTCAGCCAAATCCCTCCAGCAACGGATGTGGGCTCTGTCCAGCCTCATATACCAGTCCAAGGACGCCCCAGCTAGGCTATCCTGGAAAAAGTACATAAGCAACTTCTCATCGTCAGAGTATGCAACCATTTTTCTCAAGTAGGCTTGCACATGAGTCTTTGGGCAAGAGCTGCCATTGTATTTGTCAAATATCGGGACCTTGAATTTCGGTGGCACCCTCACGCCTGGGACCGATCCCAAGTCAGCAACGTCTACTCCCAGAGGATTCTGTCCTTCCATTGCCTTTAGCCTCTCCTCTAACCTTCTAAACATGGGGTCCATGCCATGGCCCATGCCAAAGTCTTCCTGCAGTAGGGGAAATTGATCGTCCTGATCATCATGAACGGGCTGTTGACCAGGGTTGCCACGTGGGATTGGGATAGGCCCCGGTCCATTGGGTCCGTTAACCTCTCTAGCTGGAGGATCAGTCACCATCTTTGGTTGAGCAGGGGGATTCCTCTGCATCATCTTCCTGAGCTCTTGTTGTCCCTGAGCCATCCCTTGAACCACATCCATGAACTGATTCATGCGGATCTTCATCTCAGCGAGCTCTGCTTGAAGGCTCTCCATTGCTCTCTGCTGATTTCTGCGGGTACCGTACCGGTGAATGCCTGAGTCAGCTCTCCTGCTGATGGAACACCAAATAATATGAGAACACCGCAGTGGTACCTGTTATACAAGACATGCTAATGGATATGCAAATGCAAATGCAAATGACATGTTTATCGATTTCAAAGGGAAATCTACCCTCTTGATTCCAGTCTCACGAGAAGATCGAGCCATAGACAAACTTCGAAGATCAAGATGCAATAGAGATAAAACCATCATATAAATAAGTTCAAAGAGAAGGGCCTTAGCCGACAGTACATCAAGAGAGGATCTCCACAACAAGCCTGTGGATCATCACTACAATATAAAAAAGAGGAACAAAATCAGGAATCAGCCTCCTGTATACAACTCATAAGGATTGCTCCTAACTTCAGCTAGTAGTACCACTGTGTCAGGATGATCCGGAAATTCTGTCAAACGTCGGATAAGCAGGTTCCTCTTGTGAATAACTCCATCCAACTCGTTGATGTGCTCTCTGTAGTAATTCCCATCATCTACTCCGAACACCTCTTCAAGTCTGGATTTCTTCAAACCTGCCAGCACTTTGAGTTCCTCGATCTGTCCTTGAGCTTTGTTATGTTGATCTGTGATATAGCCATTGGTTGAACGGGCGCACAAAAGCTCATTGTTCTTCTCCTTTAGCAAAATCTTCAACTTTTCCATCTGACCAGTGAATTCGGCCACCATCTCCTCCTCTTTTACCTTCTTAGAAGCTGAAAATGTATCCCATCTCTCTTGCCACCCAGCTAACTTACCATGAGCATCTGTTACCTGCTGTTTGACTCGCCTTAACTCAGAACTGGATGATCCCAAGGCTTCATCCGTCTTTCTGAAGAAGTCCAACTCCACAACTAATTTCCTCTCTGCTTCCTTCTTCTGATATTCCGCCTCATGGTACAAGTGCATACAGTCTTGCAGTTTCACACTCAACTCCGAATTTTCAGTTTGAAGTTCCTCCATGGCATTCTTCAACTTGCTATACTCCTCTCGACTCACCATTGTTGACTGCTCAGAAGTTGGTGGATACAAAGGTTCTTCAAGAGGAAATGGCAGACCAAACTCTTCAACTCTTCCTTGAAGCCACTCTTCATACTGAGGATAGGTTCTACAATCTCCTTTTCCAAGCACAGTTCTTCCTCTCTTGATCATCTTGAGCCAAGCCTCAGCTACCTTATGGGACACAGTCAGATCAGATGAGGAATGGAAAAACAGAGATTCTTCCACCTCCTTTTCCAACGGCGGAGTTCTTAAAGCATATCCAAATTATCTAACTGCTAGAGAAGGATTATAGTTGATTCATCCTCTTCTTCCTACCAACGGTACATTTGGGAAGTTCCCACAATTGTGAATAATATCCGCCCGAAGCAAGCTCCGGTCAGACCACCAAGAAATATCTTCAGCTCTCAACCCCATCAATCTCTTCGACCAACTCAACGAGTCCTTGACATCAATGAACGCTCCTAACTTGGGTAGGTGAGAACTGAACTACTTATGAAACAAGGGTGCACAATAATTCACCAATCCTCCCATTCTATTCTCATTCCTGTGATGCACTGAATGAAAGAAATCTCCTAACAAGGTCGGCACTGGATTACCCAACACGAAGAGGCGTATGGCGTCTATGTCCATAAATTTTGACACATTAGGGCACAACACAATCCCATACACACAAAGAGCCAACACAACATTGAAAGCCCTCTGGTCACCATCTTCAAGCTTCTTCTTGGCTTCCCCCACTAAGAAACTCAGATGAAAACCACTGACTCCTCCCTTCTGCCACATATTAGACTCCAAGATTGATTTCCCCAAATATGTGGCTGAAGCAACCATGCTGAAATCAGGCAGAAACCCAGAACTGTAGAATGGCAACTGCAGCTTGATAGGAACTCTGAGAAAGCTAGCAACCTCCTCCAAAGTAGGGACCAAAATATAATCTGGGAACGTGAAACACCTCAATGGAGGGTCATAGAACTGCAGCAGTGTGAAGAGAGCATCATGTTGGTCTTTGGAGAGAACCGTAACGAAACTTAGAATCAAACCATACTCCTTCCGGAATTCTTCTAGAGAATCGTGATCCATTAACTTCATCAACTGTTGAATAGGCTCCAAACAAACCACAAGAAACTTGTAGGCGACATGTCTCTTTCTGCCAATATCCATCTTAAGAGAACCAGAAAAACCCCGACCAGAATCAAGAGGAAGATGTAAACCCCTAGTAATAGATAAACATGTGTTAAATGATGTGAATGCACATGATGTGAATGCAAATGACCTGAATGTAATGCAGGGGCATGTCAATCAGGACTGCTGTATCTGCTTGAACATCTGTCGGGTTGCACTGTCTGAAGGGAAAACCACTGAAGAATATAATACAAGATCAAAACTCTGCTCCAGAAAACCGGGTTGGTTGGAGGTTAAGGTTTCCTGAATTTAGCCCGCCCCTCACTGGTAGGTTCTAAGAACAGAAGTTCGTCAACTTCGGCCCTTCAGTCGAATAATACGTTTACCCTTGAAGGTTTGGCATTATTACGGGATAAAAAACCTCTACTGACTCCCCTCAACAGGATATCCTAAAGCAAGTTCCCAGTCTCGGGGTCCTCGGATTGAGCAACGAGAATGCGCCCACCAGAGCTAACATAAACACGTCTCAGAGGAGAGGCCTCGACTGAGTTCTCGGGAAATGGTCACCAGAGTCGACGATTTCTAGAGGAACATCTGTCGTTATGGAACACCCATAGGACAAAATATATCCTAAAGAAACCTCATCTGGAATGTGGGTCTCATGAACGACTTAACGTAGCAACATGCCACGCAAGCCTCATGACTATCCACTCTAAAACCTGTGTGTACACTCAAGCCTAGGTAGTGGGCTTATCTCTCATAGAACATCCCACCCCAACAAACAAACAAACCAACAACAGAGCCAACAGATACAGACAATGATATGTACATGAATGCAATAAAGCAGGTAAATAAATAACTGTACAAAAGAAATAAACACCCAACAAACAAGAAAACTACAAAAGCTAGGAGAGACTCGCTTAGGGAAACCGGGTCCCCAGCAGAGTCGCCAGCTGTCGCAACCTGAAAAAAGGAATGCGAAAAAAACAACCGGCGAGAAAAGAGATGACAGAAGAGTCGCCACCATGCGTTATTTATCCCACGGGAGGGAAAGGAAATGCTCGAAGTAAACCTGGAAAAAGGAAAGGAAAAGACAAGGTCTCGCAACCAAATCTTGGGTTCGGGAGCCGATTATGCGAAGGGAAGGTATTAGCACCCCTACGCATCCGTAGAACTCTACGGGATCCACTCTTGTTATTCTTATCTAAAGGGTGTGGGTTTATCTAATGTACTATTTACTAAAAGAGGGAACAAAAGAAAATGACTCGCACGGATGTCGCATCCACTGCATACGTATCTCATCTGAATATGAGAATCAGAGTCTTCGTAGCTCGGCTACCTATGGGTTAGGGGGCAGTGTGCTCGCTAAGACATCGCGTCTTATGCCTACGTATCTCATCTGGAATGAGAATTAGAGCAAGCTGTAGTTCGGCTAACTATGAGGTTTGTTTTGGACGAACCACGTTACTACGCAATCTACCGGATGCTCGACCTTTGGAGACTTACTCGCCTGTAGTAGAAGGAGTAAACGTGTTCTTAGGAGAAGAAAAATCAATGAGTTGGTTTGGGTTTTAGGGATGCTCATGCAAAAAGGAAGTCCTAGACGAAGGACCAGTGCTACATTAATTGACATACAAACGAGAGACTATACGAAGCCTAGCAATCCTATGGGGAGACGATCACACCATACAAAACAAACATGCATAAAGTAAAATGCCACCAAGGGGGCTCAAACATACATAGGTAGGGCTTTAGTCAAGAGGGGTCATATCAACCTCGACAAACAAGCCATGAAAAAGGTAATCAAATGGGCTCCTAACCACTGACATTGAACGTCAGGGTGAGCATATCAAAAGGGTAATGAGGATAAGACCTCATAGCTCTTAACCCTGGACAGGGTGAGCTCATGATAAAAAGTGGGGATTCAGAAAGGTGGAACCCTCTCCACTGACCGACCGGACAAAAGATCTTGGGCTTTTGTTCTGAAGCATCAACAAGTAATACGAGCTTAAAGAACAACACACTGAATAACAGGGGATTGACTACTAATCCTTTTTATTCGTCAATTGCCTCTTCAGGGAGGTCTTTAGCACTGGTGCCTCTTCTCGGAGGTCTTTAGGCACAAAAGTGAACAAACAAAAGAAAACATTGCCTCCTATTGAGGTCTTCCAGCTAAGAAAGCGGTAAAATGCGGGAAAGATAAAGGATCAAGAGATCTACCACACGGATAAAGATCCGAAGTAATAACAGCTAAAGAAATAAGAAACCCAGAGATCTCTCGAGCTGGCACCATCAAAGAAAGCAAGTCAATACAGGTAATCGGAATAAATCTCCAAATGGTATCCCACAAATAAAGTGGAATGTCAAGCAAGCTATCCTTTCAGGAGTCATGTGAGCCCTCACAAAAACTCAACAAACAGGTTAGAGTGACAAGATGGGGTGCAATCAAGAGTTTCCCCAAATTAAAAAGTAACCACATGAATCATGCCATTAAAATTCACAAAAAGAGCTCACAAAAAGCAACCAAGTGTAGGAGGCCTAAACCTCTTGTCAAACACATGCATCAAAAGGGTATCAAAATTCAAAGTCAGGGGCAAGGATCCACACATCAAGACATGACATACATACTAAAACATGCGCCCACATGCAAAACCTAACGATAATACCTCATACATTCAGAGCATTCAAATTGAAAGCATAGAGTAATGGAAATAGGGCAAACCTGATTGGAGAGATCGAATGAAATTGAATTGCACCGTTGGCTTTGCAGAACAATATTAGGGTTTATATGAGAGGGAATTGGTTCTTTGTAGATGTGTTCCCTTCAGTCTCTGGAGGTTGCTCTGAACTCTGTTAGCTCTTCTCTCACTATCTTTTTCCCAGGGTTTTTTGGGAGATGGAAGTCTAGAATTTATAACCTGATTTTTGTGACTTTGTGGGCTCAAAAGAGAGAGGTCCAAGTCCAAGATTTTTCTGTTATATTTTATTTATTTATTTATTTATTTATTTTATTTCCGTTTTTTTTTTGGTTTTTTTTTTTTTCAAAACGCGTGGGCTTCGCCTAGCGAGCATGACAGTTCAAGAAATTCCTCTGAGCGTAGGTGATTCTGGTGGCTTTTCTTGGGTTTCGCTAGGCGACCCATTCTGCTCGCCTAGCGAGCATGACAGCTCATGAACAAACTTTTGCTCCTTCAAGATTAACGTTTTGACTGATGAATAGACCCCATTTGAACATGTTGGAAGTATCTCAAGCCATTCCCTTGTGTTAACTGATCACCCAGATAGGACCCACAAAGTGTCTTGGATGATATTTAAGCTTCTTGGATCTAATTCCGATTGACATGATGAAATGGAATATGAAATGTTAAATGACCTAAAAATGAATGCATGAATGAGGGGGGAAAATTTTGAGGTATTAGAGTAGTCTCATGGCAAGTTGTTTCCAAATCCACTTTCAAGGTGAACATTTTCAAAGACCCAACAGACTGGGGCAAGATGAGCCACAAAGGGGCAGACCCCCTTCATGCTTTCAAACTGCTCAAACATATTCTGCCATATGTCAACAACTATTGATTTTGAGACGAGTGCCTGAAAGTTATGCTAGCACGATTCGTTAATCATCCAAAAGGATCCATTTGGCTAAGTTGTGGTTGTCAAGCTTGATAGATTCCTCCTTTGGCAACATCTATCACAAAATATTTGGTTGAGTTCTCGGTGTTAAGGAATCATGATATCCATAAAAAGCCTCTACAACTCCCAGTCCACTCAAGTGTCAGCATTCCCATAATTATGATTATTCATATATCATGCATAAAAGAATTCAAATCATGCATAGCCGAAATGTGCTTCGTGCTCATTTTGCATTGACTCGGGTCTTGTTGTTGATCCTATATCCTTTGACCTCTAATTCCAGTTTGTCTTTGGTGCCCTTAAACCATCATCCGATTTTTGTAGTCATTTTCAAATCCAACTCAGTTGGCACCTATCAAAAAATTTGTCCATGAGGTTCAATTCCTTTTTGGATTATCCGATGAATTTCCGGATTACTCCATGGTTTATTGATGTATTTCCATAACTTGTCTGATGTGTTTCCAGATGTTTCCTCACCTATCTGATGTATGGCTTGTATTCTGATGTATTTCCAGAATTTCCTCGGCATATTACCGGATATGTCTGTATTCTGTTGTATCTCCAGAATATCACTTGTAATTCTGATGCATTTCTAGAATTCGTTTCTTTTACTCTCCGATGAATTCCCGAACATGACATTTTGTTCTGACACACTTCCAGAACCCTTATGCCATTCCCTAGCGTTATTTTAAGGCTCATTGGTGTCTCATGAAATTCAGCTGTCAATAGCATTATTCCAAGCTCAGTTGTTACTAGAACTCATTTTAAACCCAATTGTCGTTGGCATCACTATCAGTCTATTTATAAATACATTTGTGATTGATATATGAAGTTTGGTTGTCGCCAACATCATTTCAAGTCTAGTTGTTGCTGGAAAACTCCATTGTAGCCGGTAATTGTTTACTAATGACTTTCATCAAGTCCCATTGTTGTTGGCAAAATCCGTTAAAGAATCTGGTTGTAATCCATTTCTTACGGTCAAAGTCCAATTGTTGTTGGCACATAAAGAGAGTTTGAATACCTTGTCTTTCCTGATGGTTTCGTGAAAGTCGTGTATGACTCACCATCTTGAGGAGTTCCCATAAGCTTGGAGGTTTTTCGTGTTAGAAAACTCCAATGATGTTGGTTTTGTTTGATTTCTCTATAAAGAATCATCGTAGCCTTTTGCGTGGATGATCTACTTATAAGAAGACTCCCGTTTATCTTTGTTTTGCATAAATTCCCTGTTAGGAATCTCCAAAATCTGTGATTGGATGAATTTCTTGTGAGAAATCTCCAGAACTATCAGATGTATTCTAAAGTGTCAGGTCATGTATGAACCTATTGTTGAAACTTGCTTTGTATGTTTTCCAATATTCTCAGGTCATGTATGAACCTATTGATAAAACTCCCTTTAATTTTTCCCAAGTGTTGTCAGGTCATGTATGAACCTGTTGTTGAAAATTCTTTGAATGTTCCTGTTTTGTCAGGTCACGTATGAACCTGCTGTCGAAAGTTCGTTGATTATTTCAGTGTTTCCAGGTCATGTATGAACCTGTTGTTGAAAATTCTTTGAATGTTCTAGCATTGTCAGGTCATGTATGAACCCGTTGCTGTTGAGCCTTTATTCCAGTATTACCAGGTCATGTATGAACCTGTTTTGAAGAATCTTTCTCTTTGATTATTCCAGTGTTGTCAAGTCATGTATGAACTTGTTGTGGAAATTTTCTCAAAAGGTTCAAGCTTGTCATCAGGTCATGTATGAACCTGTTGATATACTCTTTTTGAATTTTTCTGATGTTGTCAAGTAATGTTTGAACTTGCTGTCAGAACCGTTCTTGGCATTCCCCAGCATTGTCAGGTCATGTATGAACCCGTTGCTGTTGAGCCTTTATTCTAGTATTACCAGGTCATGTTTGAACCTGTTTTGAAGAATCCTTCTATTTGATTATTCCAATGTTGTCAAGTCATGTATGAACTTGTTGTGGAAATTTTCTCAAAATGTTCAAGTTTGTCATCAGGTCATGTGTGAACCTGTTGATATACTATTTTTGAATTTGTCTGAATTTGTTAGGTCATGTATGAACTTGCTGTCAGAACCGTTCTTGGTATTCCCCAGCATTGTCAGGTCATGTATGAACCCGTTGCTATTGAGCCTTTATTCCAGTACTATCAGGTCATGTATGAACCTGTTGCTGAACCTTTTGTTCCAATATCGTCAAGTCATGTATGAACTTGTTGAGGAAATTTTCTCAAAATGTTCAAGTTTGTCATCAGGTCATGTGTGAACCTGTTGATATACTATTTTTGAATTTCTCTGAATTTGTTAGGTCATGTATGAACTTGCTGTCAGAACCGTTCTTGGTATTCCCTAGCATTGTCAGGTCATGTATGAACCCGTTGCTGTTGAGCCTTTATTCTAGTATTATCAGGTCATGTATGAACCTGTTGCTGAACCTTTTGTTCCAATATCGTCAAGTCATGTATGAACTTGTTGTGGAAATTTTCTCAAAATGTTCAAGTGTGTCATCAGGTCATGTATGAACCTGCTGATATACTCTTTATGAATTTTTTTGAGTTTGTTAGGACATGTCTGAACCTGCTGTTAGAACTTCTTGATATTCCCCAGCATTGTCAGGTCATGTATGAACCCGCTGTTGAGCTTTCATTCCAGTATTACCAGGTCATGTATGAACCTGTTTCGAAGAATCTTTCTCTATGATTGTTTCAGTGTTATCAGGTCATGTATGAACCCGTTGTAGAAATTTTTCTTATTCGGGTTTAGTAAGTCATGTGTGAACTTACTGCCGAAATCTCTTGTATTCTAAGTGTCGTTCATCGAGTTTCACTTTGAGTACTCTCTAGTGTGTGTCTGATTCCCCAGCAGGATTGTTTTCCCCAGCGAGTTGGTTTTTACCATTTGTTTGTCTCCCTGTGGACCATCAACATTCCCCACAGATCAGTCTGTCCGGTAGCATCTCCTGTTAAGCATTCACTGTGTCCCTAACAGATAAATTAAAAAAAAATCTTGCATCCATGCATATCATATCATAGCATTTTCATTTCAGGATCAAAATCAGGGTTTTCTTAGTATTTAAATATCTTCTCCTATGATCATATGAAGGTCGTCCTACTTCATATTCTCTGGTTGAAGATACTTAAATAGGGGCAACTGTCATACCCCGATTTTGGCCCTGAAAATTTTTTCCCCATCAATCACTCGTTTGCATTCTTTCTTCATTCACCTTCTTGCTTGATCGAAGGTACATTACCTGAAGAAATCGAGAACCTGAAAGCGTTGGCTAAACTTGACCTTTCTTATAACCCTTTGAAATGTTCAATCCCGAAGTTTATTGGGAAGTCGAAAAATCTGAAAATTTTGATATTTGTCTTTTCTGAGCTCAATGGGTCAGTTCCATCAAAGCTTGGAAACTATTCAAATTTAACGTCTGTGATGCTTTCTTTCAACTCACTTTCTGGTTCACTACCTCAAGAGCTTTTTGCGCTTCCTATAAGAACTTTCTCAACTGAAAAAAATCTTCTCCATGGACCTTTGCCTTCTTGGCTTGGAAAATGGACTAATGTTGAATTTCTTTTGCTTTCGGCGAATCGATTTTCGGGTGTGATTCCGCCGGAGCTTGGGAATTGTTCTGTGATGGAGCATCTCAGTTTGAGTAGCAACTTGTTGATCGTTCATATACCTGAGGAGCTTTGTAATGCTGCTTCACTTTTGGAGATTGTCTTGATGATAACTATCTTAGTGGAACAATTGAGAAGGCTTTTGTTAATTGTAAGAACCTTACTCAGTTGGTTTTGATGAACAATCAGATTGTTGGTTCTATCCCGAAGTACCTTTTCGAGCTTCCTTTGATGGTGTTGGACTTGGACAACAACAATTTCAGTGGAAAGATTCCTTCTAGTTTGTGGAACTTATCAACTCTGATGGAGTTTTCCGCCGCAAATAACCACTTGGAGGGTTCACTTCCTGTGGAGATTGGGAGTGCTGTAATTCTACAAAGGCTTGTTCTTAGCAATAACCGTCTCAAAGGTACTATCCCGAAGGAAATCGGAAGTCTTCAAAGTCTTTCAGTTTTTAATTTGAATGGAAACATGCTTGAAGGAAACATTCCAATGGAGCTCGATGATTGTGTTTCACTCACTACATTGGACCTTGGAAACAATCAACTCAATGGCTCTATTCCTGACAAATTGGTGGAACTAAGTGAATTACAGTGTCTGGTACTTTCTCACAATTATCTGTCGGGGTCTATTCCGTCAAAGGAATCTTCGTATTTTCGACAACTTACTGTCTCTGATTTGAGCTTTGTTCAACATCTTGGCGTGTTTGATCTTTCGCTCAATAGATTGTCTGGCACGATACCAGATGAATTAGGGAGCCGTGTAGTAGTTGTGGATCTATTGCTCAGCAACAACATGCTTTCCGGGAGCATTTCGAGATCACTCTCGCGTTTGACGAATCTAACAACTTTGGATTTGTCTGGAAACTTGTTGTCAGGTTCCATTCCATCAGAGCTTGGAGATGCTGTCACACTCCAAGGTTTATATTTGGGACATAATCAACTCTCAGGTACCATTCCTGGTAGTTTCGGAAAGTTAACTGGTTTGGTGAAGCTGAATTTGACAGGAAATATGTTGTTTGGTTCAATTCCAATTAGTTTTGGGAACATGAAGGAGTTAACTCACTTGGATTTGAGCTATAACATGCTCAGCGGAGAACTTCCATCAATTATGTCAGGTGTGCAAAGCCTTGTTGGTCTTTACGTGCAGAATAACAGGCTTTCAGGCCAAGTGGGGGAGCTTTTCTTAAACTCCATGACATGGAGGATCGAGACAATGAATTTAAGCCACAATTGCTTTGACGGAAACTTGTCGTGGTCTTTGGGAAATCTTTCATATTTGACGAATTTAGATCTTCATCAAAATCAGTTGACCGGTGAGATTCCTTCAGACCTTGGGAATCTAATGCAACTCGAGTATTTTGATGTTACGGATAATCATTTATCTGGAAAGATTCCAGAGAAGCTATGCAGCCTTGTTAATTTGAATTACCTAGATTTGTCGCAAAACAGATTGGAAGGGCCTACTCCAAGAACCGGTATTTGCCAAAACCTTTCAAGGGTTCGATTTATGGGAAACATAAACCTTTGTGGCCAGATGTTGGGTATAAATTGTGATGTCAAAAGCATCAGTAGATATGCATTGTTTAATGCATGGAGGCTTGGTGGAATCGTCATTACGGTTATATTAATAACCTTGATCTTTGCTTTTGTTCTGCATAGATGGATTAGCAGGAAGCAACACGATCCCGAGGAACTCGACGATACCAAACTGAATAGTTGTTTGGATCAAAATCTTTACTTCTTGAGCAGTAGCAAATCAAAGGAACCTTTGAGTATCAACGTGGCAATGCTTGAGCAGCCTCTTTTGAAATTAACTTTGGTTGATATCCTCAAAGCTACCGATAATTTCAGCAAAACAGAGTTGTTTGCAACTGGTGGTAGTGATGCTGGTGTCAATTTGTGGCTAGATTCCACTGTAGATGAAGTTAAGGCAAAGCTAAGGCTGAGACAAGAAGGAGCAATCAAGAGTGATAGAGCAATGGCATACTCTCTTTCGCACATTAGAGAATGAGTGTTGGTCCGAACTCAAAATCAGTTACTCCTCTCAAGCATCATCACAATCGTGACAACAAGAGCTTAGGAAATGGTTTGTTAGAACGCTGGATGGCGAACAAGCCGTGGGAGAGTCCAATGTCAAACAGGAAGAGTGAAGAGCTAGTTCCTATTTTTCAAACAAAACGGAATGGCATGACAACTAGGATATCATCTTCATGTACATCTGGATCTCCATCTATTATGCCATTCAGCAATACTATTGTTATGACGGAAGCAAGAGAGGAAAAAACGACCAAGCTTTTCTTGAAATCCAGGGTGTTGATGGTGAGCTCATTCTTAAACCAAGAGGGAAGCTTGAATATTTTTTGAATGTTGTTGAAGAGTCTGAAAGTGATGCAGTAGCAGTATCAGCTGGATTGAAAGCCCATGAAGCTGGTCCAGTTGAGAAAATAAGATTTAAGGGAATCTTAAAACGTTATGAGGGTGACATTTTGGAATTGGAACTATACTTTGTTATACCAAATAGTGAATATGGAGAACAAACAGAAGAGGACATGCTGCCAAGGAGGAAAAGAACGAAGAGCCTGCAGGAAAGAATCCAAGGAAAGCTGAACAGTTCAGTATCATAAGCTGCTTCATGCGAGATCTCGTCCGCTATAGAGTCTATTTGATGATTCTGGTTTCGGGGAAGATACTATGATATGGAAGTTATACCTCATTCTCCACATCTGCAGAAACAGTTATAGAAATGTCTTGGAAACAATTTGTAGGTTTTTTTTATGAAGAGCTCTTAGCATTTTTCTGCATTGGCAATGATAGCCTTCAAGTCCTTCCAACAACATTATGGTACTATCCTCTCAGCTCTGCTTGATTTTGATCCAAATGTTCAAACAGTAAAAGGATGTCATCTTGTCAGTATTCAGTACTCTTTAAGAACAGTTTTTTTGGGTTCTCTAACATGCACTTATTCTCCAAAAATAGATTCTAGGGAAATACTGATAAGGAGCCTGTGAGCTATGAGTGCAGGAGATGCTGCTGATCAGGTGATTCGACAAGTAGACAAAATGATTAAAAGCGGTGATCGCTTTGCCCGTGATGCTCGAGTTGGCAAGGATAACCAACCATCAACTTAGTTACCAGCTTCTGGGGAATTATCTAGGAAAAGACCAGTTCCTCATGATAATGAACAATTGGCCAATAGTCACGAGGCTATTGCTAAGCAGATTCGTTCAAGTCCAAGCTGGAACGACATGTATGTTGATGGAATTATGTTATACAACCATGGACTTGAGAGTTTCACGTGTGGCTGCAACTGGTTCTCGTTTTTACCATCGTTTTGGCTTCGTTGGCAGTTGGAGGTTGCGATAATTGATGATGGTTCTGCTGCAGGACTTCGGGTCATAATACAGTTGTGCCGCTGCCGAAGTTTTGCAGGATTACGGATATCATCTTGTACATGGCCTGAATGTTAAGCATAGCATGGATTCCGTATCGATCTTGAATCATGTGGCTCGTAGTAAGATCTGTTAATGGATTGGAATCACAATGCTTAACTATGGTTACTGCGATAATTGTGATTTGCTCCCAGTATTGGAAGAGGGAGTTAACTGATGGCCAAGGGATCATTTGCTGATTCAAGTGACGATTCTGATGACGAAAGCATACAATGGTTAATTAAGGCCGCTGTGTCTAAGTGGAACCAAAAGGGAATCAACATAATCTATTGGCATCGCCTAATTAGGACTGGATACAAAGCTGGAAGTCTTAATTTTGCAATGAGCTATGGCTATGTGAAGGACTATGAATATGTTGCAATATTTGATGCAGACTTTCAACCAAATCCTGATTTTCTTAAGAAAACTGTGCCACATTTCAAGGACAATCCTGAACTAGGTTTGGTCCAAGCTAGATGGTCTTATGTGAACAAGGATGAGAATTTGTTGACTCAGTCTTCTCTTATGAATGGATTGTCACAAAGAAAACTGGATGGCCGTCTTTTGGTGGAGCAAATGAACCTGATGCTACTGCAGAAAATGCTGAGACCTACAACAATTGAATGGTTCCGGTCCACCTAGTCGGCCAGACATACGGATTAATACATACATATATGAATTCAATGCAACTGTATGATGTCCTTACAACAGCAAAAGCAACAATGTTGGCACTCCTCAACAGACCAACATCAATTCATTATCGTCACAAGATGGGGTGAATGTGATCCCACCAAATCCACATCGAAGCTGATGCGACACAAATACACAAAAATCGGTTTAACAAAAAAATGCAAACTTTTCAGCTAAGTAAGTTACAATGGTGAAAGTTTTTCTTACCATCAGTAAAGTTTTCAAAATGAAGAGAATTTAAAAGGGGACCACAAGTTGAATATGGACAAAATTCAAAACCTCTCTACTGCACAACAGACCTCCACTACTCTGAGAAGACACAACAACACAGCAGAGAGGAGAGGGGTCATATATAATAGGTGGCCACTGTTCATAAGAAAAGGAGCCGAAAAAACCCTAAGTTTTTGGATAGCCGCCACTATTCACCCACAAGGAAGGGAGAATTCTGAAAAACACAAAGCGTCGTTACTGTTCACTAAGAGAAAGAGGAGTCGACGGCAAGGAGAAACGCTTGTCTACATTCGTCGGTCGAGCTCGACGCAACCGGTTAGTTTCCTTTTCGAGTTTTATTTCTATGTTTCGACTATGCTTTGCATCCTTCTGAGGGAACCATGGTTGTTGTTCCGATTTGAACTCCATGTTTGATTTAGCAATACCGCTGCCTGTTTGTTTGTGATAATATCTTACTGTTAAAATCTTTGATGTTCAAAATGGAAAGAAATAGGATTTCTGTGCGTTAAGATGAACTTGTTTGAGTTCTGCTACTGTTTTTCAACTTTGTTTTATTTAAAAGGCTTGGTCCGTTTTTTTATCTTATGTATTAGTGCTTGAGATCATACGACAAGGATGCTTGTTTGGCGGAGTTGGTAAAGGGGTGCTTTGGCAAGCCTTTGGTCTCGGGTTCGATACCCTTGTGCTTCACTTTGGTTTTAGTTTTTTTCACTTTATTCAATTTTTAATCTTTGATTAATTTAGGATCTATTTTATTATTAATCATTTTGTTTTATTTTATTCTCACTTTTTAACTTTAGCTTTTATTCTTTCGCCGTTATTTTATTTTTATTTGTTAAACATCGATTTTAATTTATTGATTCAACAATTCCCATGTTGTTTATCCACGATTACTTTTATCGATACATTGATGGTATTTCGCCACGTTTTGATTAATCACATATGACATTTCGATTGTTGTTAATATGTGCAAACTGATTTTGAGCACATTATCTAGATTTCTTGTTTGCTTTTTTTCAATTTCCATCTGCCTTGCACGTCATTGCGTTATGCGACTTTGATTCGCATCCTCGCATCCCGATTTTTATCCGTGCACGTCCCGATGTTGTTTCTTTCAATTACATTTTTTAGTGTTTTGTATATATAACTTGTTGTGTTATTTATTCACATGGCTTACTCTTGGGCCTTCTTACAATGAGACAGTTCTCTTGCACTTACACTCATACATTGTATTATTTGTTGTTTGGGCCCAATTTAATTATTCCAGTACTTCGAATCCCCATTTGACAAAATGTACCCCACTCCCTCGATGTGTAATAATTTTACTGCTTTTCATTTCTTTATTTGTTTGACTGTTTAGTTAGCTACTAACACAAGAATAAAATCAACCATTTCAAAAAAAAATCAAAAAAAATAATGACTCGATCCAATGTCGAGTATTTCCTCAATGAACAAATCAATCCATTTCTTCTCCCCAGTCTATTCCATTCCTTCCAAACCTTCATCAAATGCTTGATACAACGTCAAACCATTTTTCATAATAAAAACTCAAAAAAATATTAATTCATATTTAAGACCTTTTCAATAAAGATGGAAATGGAACGTGGTGGATACCGCGCACTCCTGAGACTAGGGTTCGAGACGGATGTCTCGCCTATCCTAGCACTCGCCATCGTCCAAATTTATCTACTTTGTTTTCTCTCGAACATTCATTCAAATCTTTCTCAATCGTCCATCAATACTTGATCTAGTGTCAAGTCATTTTCACAACAAAACTCAAAATACTTAATTCATATCTAAACACTTTTCAATAAAGATGGAAATGGAACGTGGTGGATACCACACACTCCTGAGATTAAGATTCGAGGCGGATGCCTCGCCTATCTTAGCTCTCGCCATCATTTAAAATTGTCAATGCGGTTTCTTCAAACCCTTTCTCAATCAAACCTCAAAACACTTAATCCTTATTAAACATTTTTGCAAATAAGATAGAAATTGAACGTGGTGGATACCACGCACTCCTGAGACTAAGATTCGAGATGGATATCTCGCTCATCCAAGTTCTCTCCATTATTCAAAACACATCAAACCAATCAATTCCTTTTCTCGCCGCCGTGCGATTGACTCTTAAACCTTTTCTCGTCGTCGTGCGATTTACTCTTAAACCTTTTCTCGCCGCCGTGCGATTGACCCTTCAAACCTTTTCTCAAACGAAAGGTACTTTGTTTCAAAACAATGCAAGACAATGTTTTTCCACTTGTTTTGGGTAGTCCAACAATGTTTTCGTCGATTTGACACAAAGTAGATTTCGCTAAAATCGACCAACAAACAAACATTTTTCTACCCAGAACTACGTAAGCCTTGATTTCTCTATTGAGATACATAGGAGCAGGATTTGTAAATCTTGTCAGGCCCACTAATAAAAAAGTTAGTTTTAGTCCTTCGTTAAAAAAATCCAAAAATATTCTCCTCTCATCCTTTCTTTCTTTCCCACCTAATAACTTGAAAAGCCTAACATTTCAAACTAACATTAACGCGCACAACTGACCTAATTGTTCCTGTTGAGTACAACGGACATGAGGGGTGTTAATACCTTCCCCTTGCGTAATCGACTCCCGACTCCTGATTTGGTTGCGACGACCATAATCATTGTCGTTTTTTTCTTGGGTTTTATCGATATTTCCCCTTTCCTTTTTAGGAATAAATAAATTTCGATGGCGACTCTGTTCAGTCCATCATTGCGAGCGTGCGATTGCGTTTCGCTAGGTCGTGTCTCTCATTTTCTTCAAGGTACGACAATAACAATAAAAAATCAAGCATATAGACAAAATTACAGATGAACCCAAGTGGAAATCAAGGCTTGCATCAGATGAAAGATACTATCAAAGATAGCTCAGTCTCAAAATAATGGCATTGGCCAAGTCCTTTAGAGCATATGGATGTTGCCTACTTCTAAGTCCCAGAGTTCAGATCAAGTCAAGGGTGGAGGTCCAACAATCCACCAACATATTTTTTAGGGTTTTTATTGTTATTAGGTATTTTAAGGTACTAAGATCACAAACAAAACAAAATCAAAATCACACAATATATACAAGTACAAATGATATGGCTCAAGTGAGAAAAATAAAAATGACTGAAACATAAACATATTGCATGAAATGTAAATGGCAATGAATGATAAAGGTACTAAAATTTAAATTGCATTAAGTAAATGACTTGAAAGTAAAGCAATGTTAATTAAATGTTAGTCAAATGTTAGTGAAGAGTTTAATTGTTTAAGTCATTCTTTGGAGAACACTCAACCATTCATTCACAAGCATGAAGACATAAACCAAGATATCATATGTGAGAAGGGGTCCACCTTGGATAAATCAACAAGTATGCCACTAGCTCTCAAAAATGGAAAAAAAAGGTCAAGTATTCATACAATGCCATGAAGAATTGGAGACTTACAATCTCACTTGCTAGAATGTTGTACCCTGTAGGACAAGTTTAGCTCTATGTTAAGCAATCATAATTGGACTTATGTAGAAGTCACAACTATCTGAGGTCGGGTTATAAATATATTGGTGTTAATGAATGTTAGAGATATGGTACAAAGAACTACACTCCTAAAACATACCACACACACAAAAATAGACGGGGAAAGACCTATGTCAATCCAGCTCATGTTGATTCATCTGACACAAGGTCATTGATGAACCAACTAGCATTTGGACATTAGAGAAATCATTGGTCAATGATGGATTGGGGAAGAATAGAGATGAACATGAAGAGGGAAGGGGAAATAGACACCCAAATTGATCATAAGAGGAATTTCATCTTATTAATACTATCCATTCATTTTGAGGGATGAAATGTATATTTCATCAACCCCCTAAATCCAAAAGTATTGATCAAATGGAAGTTCAAATAAACTATGATCAAGGCCAAACAGAAAGTCAAACATCACAAGGTCAACCAAATGACTCAACAATATTTTTAAACAATTAAAAAATTAAAATCAAATTAAAAACAAGTCAAAAAAAAATTATCCTACCTCAAATCCCTTCAAATCCTAAATGGCCAAGGGATTTATCATACCTGAAATCCCTTCAAATCACTAAATAAATGTCCAAGGGATTTATCCTAGGTCAAAGGACCTTAGATAAAAAAATTTAGAATTTTTGGAAAGTCAGAAGTATTTAAAAATATTTAAAAACAAGTCAAAAATAATTTAATTCACAAAAAATATCAAAATTAATCCAAAAAAGTTTTAATTCTAAATATGGAAGAGGAAAATATTTAAAGATTTTTGGTGAAAATCCCATATTTTTTGGATTAAAAATGAAATTTCTATGAATTAAATAAAATAAAGGTATTAAAAATAAAATCAGAATTAATAAAATAAATGGAAAAAACATGGGCCATCAGATCTCCCTCATTAATTGAGGTGGCAGATCTGATGGCCACGCGTATAGGGTCTATGAAACACCTCAGTTAATGTGTAACAAAATTAGTATTTAAAACTGAAGGCCATGATTAAAACGCTGGAGCTTAATCAGATGGATGGAAAGCAGCCAACACATCACTAGAGTTAGGGCTCCGGTCATCTTCTTCGGTGGACCTCACCGGACTGGTCCACCATGAACTTCCATAAAAAAGAAAAGTGAGTACACTATTTTGAAGAGAAAATTTCCAGTAATCCAAATCTGACCTCAAAGTTCTCCAATTCCAAGTATATTGAAAGATACATGAAATTGAAAATTGAGGAGTATGAACTGAGTTGCTTTGATATGACCTCAAAGCAACTCAATCTTGTTGCCTGCATTGGTAGGTCTTCAGACAACCAAAGATTAATCAAAATGGTGGATAAATGAGGGAGAATCGAATAAGAGAAAAATCTGAAAATTCACCTCCGATTTGCTTCAATTGAGCTCGATCTTACTTTCAATTCGGCTTGGCTTTCTTCTATCCACTTGCAGGAGATGATTGGATGCAAAAATGGCTTGAACCCTTGGACTTTCAATCCTAAAACAAAAGGGGAATTCAAACGCGATTTCAAGACAAATCCTCAAAGTGTTCTATTAATGGAGGGTGAGGGTGTTTGCAGTTCAAAGCTTGGGCCCAGGGTCCTTGACTATGACATGAATGAGATGCATGTATAGGCTTGGAAATTGATTTTCACACACTTCCATTAAAATGCCAAAAATAGTAATGTTATGTTGCATACTTGCATGGGAGTGTGATAGACCCATCATATGATTGGAATTGGTCCAAAATTATGCACATGTGATGTTGAAAGCAAATCATGAAGCCATGCAATGTTGAATTAAAATTAGTCATGAGAATCTTCCAAATGGGGTCATGCAATGCAACCATGTGCAAGTCCTTCAAAAATGTTCCAAATGCGATGATCTTGGATTATTTGGAAAGGTAACTTGAAGGGGAACAACTTTGATGTTGAATACTTTTCTATTTGGATCTTGGATCATGATTAATTTTGAGGTGGAAGTTGGAGAAATCAACATAGTTGGCAATTTTCTAAGTTAAAAGTCAAATGACCACTTTTTCCACCTTGAATAACTTTTGCTATGAGATTCAAATAAAAAAGGTTCCTTCATAAAAGTTGTAGACCTTTCAATCTTATTAAATTTGGTCACTAATTTGACACCATTTGGATCTTTCATGAGGGAGTTATGGATTTTAGAAGTTGAGGAAAATTGCTTGTTCAATGATGATGGCCCAAAATTACCTATAATATTTCCTCTTGGTACATGCCTTTGAAAGTTGAATTTAACATTTATCAAAGAAATAAAGTTGTATAAGACCTCTTAAAGTTGATCATGAAACTTGTATGGTCTTCATATGATAAAAATTGAGCATGTTATGGTCTTTGGAAGTTGACCTCTTAACTAGGGCACCAACAAAATGACCTATAATTTTTCACCATAAAAACTGACTTTCCAAGCAAAATTAGCTCTTGATGCCAACGTGAAAGTTGTTTGGAATGTCATAAATATTAACTTTTCTCTTGGAATCATTTTCATATGACAAACATTTTAGGAAATGGGATCTAGGGAACCCAAGTTGCTGAACATGAAATGCCTCAGTCAACGCGTAACACATGTGGTCGTCTGAACCAAGGTGAAGGAAAAGAAAAACAAGAAATGGGGGTTTGAATTGTTTTAGATAGAATAATTTTTTTTAGAAAAGAGACACACGTAGAAACAAATAAATTCAACACAGAATTTTATATTGGTTCGCTTGAAATTCAAAGTTACTCCAGTCCACCCGGCCAAGGTGATTTCGCCTTCAAAAAGGACTTAATCCACTAATCTTGAAAGATTACACAAAAAATTGTCTAAGAGAGTAAAGTTCTCTTAGCCCTCTCAAGTTTACAGACTTCACAAGTCACTTGAGGAAATTATTCAGCAAATAAATAGAATTACAGTAATGCTTAGGGCTTCTAGGTAAGCAGAGATTACATAAGGTAAAAGCAAAGAGTTGTTCACACTTTAGAACAACAGTTCGTGTGAGAGAATGAATAATGATAGGAGTGTTGTATATTCGTGTGTTTTCTGTGTCTTCTTTGAGAGGTGTTCCATCCCTTATATAGGAGTGATGAGAAGACCGTTTATGGTTTGAAATTCAGAATCTTTGGCAATGATGGATGATTAATGTTATTAATCTTTGTGTTCTTCCCAAAAACTTTTGGGGCGCAATAAACTTCTTCCTGAAATAGATTCTTTCCATAAGTAAATTTCTTCATAGCTAAGCTTTATGAGTCAGACGGTTAGAACATCAGAGTCTCTATTCAGCAAGAGTGTCTTCAGATAGATGCTTTGTTGTGGATTTTCTTTAGAGCTTCTTTCACTTGATTTCATCAGAGCGTAAGGCTTCAGATCCTAGAGGCGTTCTTCGAATTCAGAGTGTCTGATATCTCTTGTTTAATTTCCGCTTATGTTGATTTGAATCAGAGCTTCTGCTTGCGTATCTTCTAAGTGATATCTCAGAACTTCTTCAGCCCAAAAGTGCTTAGCCATATTTGTTTCATTGATCATGGTTCTGGCCATTTCTTGGAGTGTCCTATTCTTCCTCTCTACAACTCCATTTTGTTGTGGATTTCTAGGGCAGGAGAAATCATGGGATGTTCCATTAGAATCAAATAGTTCTTTTAAGAACTTATTTTCGAATTCACCACCATGATCACTTCTGACTTTGATGATTTTAGAATCAAATTCGTTTTGCACTTTAGAACAGAAGCTAGTGAATACAAAGTGAGACTCACTCTTGTGCTTTAAAAATTTTACCCATGTCCAGCGACTAAAATCATCAACAATGACCAGTCCATACTTCTTTCCATTGACTGATGCTGTCTTAACAGGCCCAAAAAGGTCAATGTGAAGAAGTTCCAGAGGCTTAGAGGTGGAAACAACGTTTTTCTTTTTTAAAAGATGTTTTTGAAAATTTTCCTTTCTGGCATGCCTCACACAGAGCATCTGAAGAAAACTTTAGCTTAGGTAGCCCTCTGACTAACTCAAGTTTATTTAGCTGAGAGAGTTTTCTCAGGCTAATGTGGCCCAAGCATTTGTGCGATACCCATTGCTCTTCGTGTACAAACATTAAACATTAAACATTTTGATCTTTTAGATCTGAAAGGTTTATTTTGTAAATGTTGTTTTTCCTCTTGCCAGTGAATAGAACTGTTCCATTGTTCTGATTAATTTATTTACATGATTTTTGATTGAAGATTATATCATAACCGTTATCATTTAATTGGCTTATTGATAACAAGTTATGCATTAATCCTTCTACATAGAGAACATCAGATATAGAGGGAAGAGATCCATTACCAATAGTGTCGAAGCCTCTGATTCTCCCTTTCTGATTTCCTCTGAAACCTACATAGCCAACATCTTTAAGTTCCAAGATTTGGAACATATGCTTTATTCCCGTCATGTGTCATGAGCATCCAGAGTCCAGGTACCATGATTGGTGTCTTAACTCTGCTGCATAAGATATCTGCAACATAAACAATCTTATCCTTTGGTACCCCGAATCTTTTGGGTCCTTTGTGATTAGTTTTTCCAGAGTTTCTTAGAACTTTGGGTTTTCTAGCATTAGTAAAATGTTGTGCTTGTGCATGTGCATGTGCATGTGTGTAGTGATAAGAAAAAGGAGATTTGAGTTTTTCATTTGTAGAAGATTTATTTTCACTAGGATCATACCTTATTCCTCTTTTGTTATTATGACTGACTCCATAAATCATGGATGCCATTTTGCTTCTTTCTATCCCATTTTTCAGAAACTTTTGAAAATATTTTTCATATTCATATATCATTGTGTTGGAAGTTTGTGGGGCTTGAGATAAAGCTTCTTCAAGTTTTAAACATTGTTTATTTGTGGAGTCTTTTTCTTTTGTCAGAGTTAAATTTTTATTTTTTTAATTTTGAAACTATTATCTCAAGCTTATGACATTCTTCGATGGTTCCTTCAAGAACTCTTTTTAGTGCCTTAAATTTTTGTTTAAGTTTCTGATATGAGTTCAAAGATTTAGAAGGGCATGATTCAAGGTCAGAGCGAGAAAGATCAGAAAATACCTCTTCAGGATCAGATTCTCCGTCTGATGAGTTTCCTGAAGTGGTAGCTATGAATGCAACATTTGCCTGTTCTTCATAGTCTAATTCAAAGGAATCAGATTCAGTGTCGTCCTAGGTGGCCATGATTCCCTTCTTGGCTTTAAAGGAGTTTTTCTTGAAACTTTCTCTTTTGGATCTTTCTTTCTTAAGCTTTGGGCATTCATTTATGTAATGACTTGTTTCCTTAAATTCATAGCATGTTACCTCTTTGTTTGATTTGCTTCTGGAAGTTGGTTATGAGCGATCTCCCTTGGGCATTGGTCTTCTGAAGTTATTATTCCTTTTTCTCTATAGTAGTTTTACTCTTCTGGTCAAAAGGGATAACTCCTCCTCATCGTTAGAGTCTTCCTTTTCATAGTCGTCATTGTCTTCTTCTTCAGCTTGGAAGGCTTTGTTCCTTTCTGGTTTATGTCTTTCAGATCTGGATTTTAGTGCTACAAATTTGTTCTTCTTTTGAGGCTCCTCTTCCTCAAGTTCTATCTCGTGACTTCTGAGGGAACTAACGAGTTCTTCAAGGCTGATGTTGTTCAGATCCTTTGACAATTTTAATGCGGTGACCATGGGTCTCCACTTCTTTGGTAAGCTTTTGACAATCGTTTTTATATGATCTGCAGTTGTGTAGCCTTTGTCCAGAACCTTGAGACCTGCAATTAAAGTTTGAATTCTAGAAAACATTACCTCTATAGCTTCATCGTCCTCCATCTTGAAGGCTTCGTACTTTTGAATTAGAGCCAGAGCCTTTGTTTATTTGACTTGTGAGTTTCTTCGTGAGTCATCCTCAGGGAGTCAAGTATTTCTTTAGCAGTTTCCCTGTTAGTGATCTTTTCATATTCATTGTAGGAAATGGCATTCAACAGTATTGTTCTGGCTTTGTGATGGTTCTTGAAGTCGCGCTTCTAATCATCCGTCATCTTGTTTCTGGCAATGGCAACACCAGCATCAGATACAGGAGGTATGTAGCCAATAGTAACTATGTCCCACAAATCAGCGTCATAACCCAGATAGAAATTTTGGATTATGTCTTTCTAGTAATCAATTTTTTCTCCATCAAAGATTGCAGGTGTAGTGTTGTAACTATTTCTTTCATTGGTGTTGGCCATAGTGTTTTTCTCACGCTGGATCTCTCTACACTATTAAGTGTTTGATTAGAAAATCAATAACAGAGCCGAAGCTCTGATACCAATTGAAGGTAGAGAAAAACAAGAAAGGGGGTTTGAATTGTTTTAGAGAGAATAAAAACTTTTGGAAAAAAGACACGTAGAAACAAATAAATTCAACACGAAATTTTATATTGGTTAGCTTGAAATTCAAAGCTACTCCAGTCCACCCGGCCAAGGTGTTTTCTCCTTCAAAAAGGACTTAATCCACTAATCTTTAAAGATTACACAAACAATCGTCTAAGAGAGTAAGGTTCTCTTATCCCTCTCAAGTTTACAGACTTCACAAGTCACTTAAGGAAATTTTTCAGCAAATAAATAGAATTACAGTAATGCTTAATGCTTCAAGGTAAGTAGAGATTACACAAGGTAAAAGCAAAGAGTTGTTCACACTTTAGAACAACAGTTTGTGTGAGAGAATTAGTAATGATAGGAGTGTTGTATATTCGTGTGTTTTCCGTGTCTTCTTAGAGAGACGTTACATCCTTTATATAGGAGTGATGAGAAGACCGTTGATGGTTTGAAAGTCAGAATCTTTGGCAATGATGGATGATTAATGTCATTAATCTCTGTGTTCTTTTCAAAACAATTTTGGGGCGCCATAAACTTCTTCCTGAAATAGATTCTTTCCATAAGTAAATTTCTTCATAGCTAAGCTTTCTGAGTCAGAAGGTTAGAACATCAGAGACTCTATTCAGCAAGAGTGTCTTCAGATAGATGCTTTGTTGCTGATTGTCTTTAGAGCTTCTTTCACTTGAATTCATCAGAGCGTGAGGCTTCAGATCCTAGAGGCGTTCTTCGACTTCAGAGTGTCTGATATATCTTGTTTAATTTCCGCTTACGTTGATTTGAATCAAAGCTTCTGCTTGCGTATCTTCTAAGTGATATCTCATAACCTATTTATGTATCTGATGAGTGTCTATCTAACTGTTTAGATTAGAGTCCTGCATACTTAGAAATTTTTTGTTAGGGTACCATTTTTGTTTCATCCTTTGTTATCATCAAAATCTTAGAGATATATTTTAGAAACGAAATTTGTTCTTACACAAGGGCCCTGATTAAACAATTAAACAAGATCAAATGGTTGAAAAGGCGTCAACGCACCATCGAAGACCTAGCTCCGGTCTTCTTCTCCGGTGGACCTCTCCGGACTGGTCCACCACCAACCTCCATGAAAATGAAAAGTGAGTATACTAATTTAAAGAAAAATTGCTCAGGAGCTCGAATTTGGCCTTAATTTCTCCCAATTCTAAGTATATTAAAAGATACGTGGATTTGAAGTTTGAGGTGCATGATATGAGTTGCTTAGATTTGGCCTTAAAGCAACTCAATCATGTTGCCTACATTGGTAGAACTTCATCCAACCAAAAATTACTTGAAATGATGGAGAACTGAGAGAGAATCGAAGAGAGAAAGTTTCACAAAACTCACCTTCTATTTGCAGTGATGAAGCTCGATTTGGATCTCAATTGGCTCGGGCTTGCTTCAACTTGTTTGTAGAAGATGAAATGAGAGCTTAATTGGCTTGGACTCATAGAGTTTCAACTTCAAAACAGAAGTGAAATTGAAACTCGATTTTCAAATGAAAGCCTTCAAGACTATCCTTTAAAGGAGGTGGGAAGGTTGCAGTTCAAAGCTTGGGTAAGGTGTCCCTCATTCTAAGCAGGAGGGCATGAATGTATAGGCTCTTGCATTGCTTTCCACACAATTTCAAACTTTGTCCAAAAATAGTAATGTGTTGTGCATGCTTGCATGGGCGTGCAACAAGGCCCAAAAATGATATGATATAATCCCCAAATCATGTTCAAATGATGCTAAAACCTTAACATGAAGCCTTACAATGGTATTTGAAAATTGGTCATGAGATTTATCCAATGGGACCATGTAATGTAACCATGCGGAAGTCCTTAAAAATTGCACCAAATGCCATGGTCTTGAACTCTTTGGAAAGGTGACATGAAGGGGAACAACTTTAATGTTTAACACTTTCCCATTTGGATCTTGGATCATGATGAACTTTGAGGTGGAAGTTGGAGGAATCAAATATAGTTGAAAAACTTCTAAGTATAAAGTCAAATGATCACTTTTTCCACCTTGAATAACTTTTTCTATGAGCTTCAAATGAAAATGGTTCCTTCATAAAAGTTGTATGCCTTTAAATCATCTTCAATTTGGTCACAAATTTGACATCATTTTATTCTTGCATGAGGGAGTTATGGATTTTAGAAGTTGAGGAAAATTGCTTGTTCAATGGTGATGGCCCAAAATGACCTATAATGTTTCCTCATGGCACATGCCCTTGCAAGTTGAATTTGATCTTTCTCAAAGATGAAAATTTGTATAATACATAATTAATTTGATCATGAAACTTGGATGGCCTTCATATCATAAATATTGAGCATGTTATGATTCATGGAAGTTGACCTCCTAACTAGGGTACAAATAAAATGACCTATAATCTTTCACACAAAAAAAAATTCCAAGCAAAATTAGCTCTTTATGTCAACATTAATGTTGTTTTGAATGTAATGAAGAGTAATGTTTATCTTGGAATCATTTTCATATGACAACAATTGTAAGAGATAGGGTCTAGGGAATCCCGATTTTGACTAGTTGACTTTCTCTGGTCAACCTCTTTGAACCAACTTGAAAATGTGAAGTTATCTTGCTCTTTGGGGCTCATGGAGAATCATATATGCATAATATTATGTATAATGAAGTATTCCATAATATCTTTCACCAATCAATGAAGAAACATATTGAGAAAGTCACACAAGATACCTGGATGAATAAGGGCTTCCAAGCAAAACAAGCTTCAAACACTTGATGAATTATTGATCAAAATAACAAATAATGAACATGCGGATCCATATATGATGATTATAACCATAGTGAACCTTTCCTTGATTGATCTCTTAGACTGAGGGTCTCAAACCCTAGATATGGACTTGATGAGGCACATGTGGATACACACCCTACCTACAAAAGAAACAAAGCTACACTAGACATATTTTTGGTATTTTCGTTAGTAAACAAAGAAAAATAAAGTATGATACAATAAAATATGCTTGGTGATATCTCCCAATGCAAACCCAATGAATGAGGGGTGAGGAGGATACCAAGGTGTGATATCAAAGCCAATGCAAATTATGAGATATCATGAGGGATCTTAGGGTCAAAATTGGGGTCTTACATATACCCCCTTAAATTTGGATTTCTCTGTGAAGAATTTGCTTGATTACTCTGGTTTCATCTGACACATGGGTTACTATTTTCTTATTTTGCTTGCTTGAAACTTAACCCAAAGGAGGGAATTCTTGCTTGACCCATGTCATAAGGCTTGCTATCTCTTAGTTAGATCTTTCTTCTTTATCTTTTACTTTACTGCTTTTAGATAGTCTCTTCTTATCCTTCCCCCTTCTTTAATTTTCAAAATCTTCTCTCTTTTTCAAAATCTTATTGTTTTAACTTGAACCACTTTCTCAATAAACCTTGACTTTTGTCAAGTGATTTTCAAACCCTTTTCTTAATAAATGTTAATCTATCTTAATCATGTTTAGACTAATTTCAAAAGACTTAAAAAATCCCTAACTCATTCAAACCATTTTCTACCCTTGTGTACTTTTTTATTTTTTTAAACTTTTTCTCAAGGCATTTGACATGAGTCATTTCCATAGTTGAGTTATAAATCTCCTATCTCCAAAGTATTGATGATAATTCTTTTTCATCTGTGGGAGTGTAGCACCTCAAATTTGCACCTATCAATGTACATACATTCTCATATTAGGTCATAACATAACTGTTGGAGAATAGCCATCCAAGGCGCAGCGGAATTTAAAAATTTCTCCATTTAGTGATCCTTACGAATGGGCATGATCAGTGATAGAATCGTTACCTCTTGTGGCGATTCAAACCTTTGGTGCAGATCTCTGATAATGATCAAAACCTTTGATACAGATCCACGGGGCGATCACGAACGTTGAACGATGACAACGTCTCTACTCAGTCCACACGAACGGATTCCTTCAATCGCAGTGCTAGCTGTTATGAATGAAGGCTTTGAGTGAGAGAAAGAGGGAAACAAAATTCCAAGTCTCTACTTGAATTTCTGTCTGAGTGGAATGGAGTGACTATGCTTCTACCTAAGGGGTTCTATTTATAGAACCACTTGTGTGGGCTTCAAGCCAAAAAGCCCACTTAAGTGCATTTTAGACCATATCTCATAATATGCCAAAATCACTTAAGTATTTGGTACCTTACCATATTTCGTCTCCCACTTAAGTGCACCGTACCTTACGGTGTTCCTTAATTATTCTATCTCTCATCAATCCGTCCTTTGTGTGTGACCCTATAGGTTTTCGCGACGTTGGCAATTATATTAAATCACACATTTAACATAATAAACAGTGAGCGGTATCTAGCAACACATCACTGTTACCCAAGTCACGAAAATGTCATGTGATCTGACAAAACCTCTTGTGATAATAATTATGTGTATAATTACCCCTTTGCCCTTATGTCTATATTGAACACAAGGTATAGACCGTGCCACCCTTGTCCAGTTCAATATTGGGCCCATAGACATTTATCCTGTTACGCAGGATTGGCAAATTCCATCTAGGACACTCATGTCCCTCAGCATGCTTCGTGGAGTACTCATTAACTGTCTTTATGGTCATCCAGTTACGGATGACGTTGGATCAGTAATAAGGCACTCAACTCTACATCTAGGATCCACAGTGGTTTCAGGTCGAAGAGTGGTATACACTGTTATCACCATGAGAATAACTTATGACACTTTGCATAACTTTCTATATAGTATTCTCATAGCGGGTCAATCCGGTATAAATATTACTCCTAATATTCATACCTATGTTTAAGACTTGATAACTCTTTATCCATGATCCATGAGATGTGATCATCAATCTACAAACATAATAGTCTTAATGCTTTAATGTTATCCCACTTCACATTAAAGCTCGACTACGGATACTTTAAGAATAGTGTCCTTATGTTTAATGTGTTCTCATGATTAAGTTACACTTAATACATTAAACAGACTATCTATTCCAGGGACTTTATTAATCAACCATAATAAAGAAAATGCCTTTAAATAATTCGATACAAGTACCAAAAGTATTGGCCTCTAGGGCTTACACCAACAATAACATGGTCCACTGCATAGCATTGCATTGTCCCTTTTGCCTCAAGTGCAAGATCATCAGGAGAATTAGGTCAAACTGGTCAGGAGATCAGTCAATCAAGCAAGTGCAATTTTTCATTGAGCCAAGGCCCTAGGGTTGGTCCAACATGTTCACATGACTTAGGGGTCCCTTGGAAGTGTTTTGGTCAAGGATTGGATGTTCAGAAGTCATCAGTCAATGCACAGTCCATCAGAAACCCTAAAAAGTCAAACTTGGTCAGCTGGGCCTGATTTTATGGTTTTGATAGTGGGATTTGGTTTGAGAGAGCTCATTCATGTCCAAATAGGCCTCATATATCATGTCAAACATCATCATGGAAGAATTTGAAGCAAAACAAGAAATTTCCAAAAATAGAAACTTGACCTGTAATTGAAACTTGCCAAAAATGGAAACTTTTTGATCCCAAACTTACATCATGATACAAGCTTCAAATGAATTTTTGCCCAACATGAAAGTTGAAGATCTTGTTCTCCCATTTCCAAAAATTCTAAGAACACTCAATTCCCATGTATGGTTGGCAAGTTATGATCAATTCATTTTAAAACATTCTTGAACTTCAAAAGGCCATAACTCTCAAACCATTTGGCCAATTTGGGTGGGGTTTTTTGCAACAAGTCACATTTGACCTCCTCTTTCCAAAAATGTAACCATCATTCACCAAAACATCATAGATCAAAATGGCATTTTTGAACTTGTATGTTTTATTTTCAAGTAAGGGTGAAAAGTGAACTTTTGATTTAAACATTTTTAACCACTTTGGCCATTCAAATATGTTCAGAAATGATATTTTGGTCATGTTACAAAGCCCAATTTCGCAGCCTTGACCTTGCACCTCACCACTTGAGCAAAATTGGAAAATTAGCAAAGTTTCTCATTAAGCCAAATTGTGTTTAGCATTCAATTAGTAAACCATAAACAGAAGTATATATTGTTATTTTTCTGCTCATGAAGCCCTAGCAGCCTCTCATCACACAGAATTTTCTCACTCTCTCTCAATTTGACATCTTTGCATTTTGAGCTTTTCCTTGAAAACTTGTAAACACTCGACCTTGCTTTGCTTGCTACATCATCTACCATCATCTTTGAGTCCATTCCAAGCCTCATACACCAGCTGTAACAACCATTCCGCGACTGTTTTCTTCAAGCTTCACTAATGGCAGATCTGGATTGGAGTAAAACCAAGCTTTCTTGAGCCAAGCATACATCACCAGTCATCTTGTGGAAGCTGTTGGAGCAACTGTTTCGAGCTAAAGCATCCAAACAACAACTGTTTCTCCAATTTCTTCAAAATCAAGTAAGAACTCGAATCTCATTATTTGCCAAACTATAACATGCTTATGATAGGTCTTCTTACCATGATTCTAATGAACTTTGAATGGTTGAAAATGATTGCATATTGGCTGAGAAATCTGCTCTTTAAGTTTGATGCTCCAAGTTGTTTTTGCTCGATTCATGTTATTTAGCTTGATTTAATGCGATTGAATGATGGATTTGTAGTGTGTGATGTTTGCTGATTTAATTGGTATGTTCAATTGCCATTTCTGGGTTTAAAATTTTTTCACGAATTTGGGAAGATGATGAAGTTGTACACTGTTGATAAACCCTAATTTTCTTGCCTTTGCCCAGAATTTCACGTGCACTGCATGTCATGGCCCTGTTTCATTAAGCCTGGCCAATCAAATTATTCCGTTTCATGGCCTTGTACGCTGCGTTTTGATTAGTGGCTTCAGTATTCACAAAAATGCCACTGCCGTGCCCTTGACCCATTAAAATCATGTTATTTCATTTATTTTTCTCAATGTTTATTTCAATTTGATGCTCTATCTTACAAAATTCATAAGTCCATCATTTTAAATCCAAATTTCATGGGATTTTTTGCATTTGATTCATCATGATCTCTACTTATTTATCATATTTTTTCCAGAATTTTTTGATGAGTGGATTTTATTTGGTATTAGGGTTTTGCTCATGTGCTCAATTTTTGTACCTTTTGCCAAATCATTTGTGAAATAGTGATGCTTTATCCATTGGCCTTGAAAGTTTTTGTGCATAAACTAGACACATCCATGGTGATTTTGGTATAAAGTTTATGAATTTATCATCTCTGGTCATTGAGTTATGATTTTTTGAAGTAGGGTGTGACAATTTGTGTCACACCATTGATGTGCCACTTGATGATTTTCATAGCCATGCTTCTTGACCTCAAAATGCTTTGATTTTTTGCATGAATTCACTTGAATATGTCTAGTTTACATGTGATTTTTTGTGGATTTGTTTATGACATTTTCCAATTGTTTGAGATTTTTCTCCCCTGTTTGGTCTTGTGTTGACTTTTTGTGATACATGTTCCCATTTCATTTGTGAAATGCTCATACTTTATTAGATGAACATGAAATTTGATATGTGATTACTAGACATCTTAAGCTTTGCCATGGTTTTAGTCCCATTCATTTCTCATATGCCATCCCTGATTTATGATTTTTTCAAGTTGATGTATGTTTGGTTGACTTCTTTGAGCATGTTCAAAATTGCCTTGCCTTTCTGATTTTCATTGACTACCTTCTACTTGTCCAAATGAGTTGAAATTTGACATGCTTACCATGCTGTGGGTTGTGATTGATCATGATTTATTTGATGATTTTTGGAAATGTTTAAGATTGCTTTTGATTCAAGTCTTGCTGTTGACTTCTATGAGCTTCTAAATGCCATGCTTTGACCTAACTTGTTCATGAAATGATGATGATGATTGATATGAATGTGAAACAAATTGGTTTTGTTTCTTGATTGTTTGAACATGATTTTGGGTACTTGCCATTTGCTGTTTTGACTTTCTCATTCTCTTTTGACCCTAGGCTTGTCCTAGTGGTCCTGTTACTCACATTTGAGTTCATGTTTTCAGGTTAACCAACAATTGTCCAATGAGACCAATACAAATTGGTTGTGTGTGTTTGTTTATCATGACTAACATGTTTTGTTTTGTAGGTTGCTTGGCTCACATGCCTTGAGCCTTGTGCCTTGCACATTCACTTGCTTGTGTTGACTGTTGACTTCTGTTTCCTTTTGCTTTAATTTTGAAGTTGTATACTAATGTCTGTTTGACTATTTCAGGTGCTTTTAGTTGCTCAGTTCCTTGTGAACTTTTGCTTTGCTTTGCTTGATAAGCAATTTGCATTGAGGTATACCTTTCTATCTTCATGTAGTCTGGAAGACCTGGCCTGTTACTTGGCCAGGCAACTGTCTGAAGTCCTCCTTAAGAGGCAATGCTTGTGTATGTTTACAATTTGTCCTTGTACATATTCAAAGACCTCCTAAGTGAAGAGGCAATTGGCAGAACACAAGGGATAAGCAATCTATCCCCTGCTAGTCTGTGTGTCACTCACCTTGCTCACACTACCTGTGTTGATGCATAGTGAGTAAAAACCCAAGATCTATAGAGTCCAACTTGTGGAAAGAGTTCCCCCTTTCTGAACTCCCACACCTTCTGATATTCAAATGCTCTCCCTGACCAGGGATAAGAGCAATGAGGCACACCCCTCATCTCCTTTCATCTGCTTCACCTTGGCTCTCAATGTCAAGGTTAAGAGCAACCTTCACCCAGTTCCAGAGGTTTGTTTGTTGAGGTTGATATGACCCCTCGACTAAAACCTAGCCTTGTTTGAGCCCCTTGCTTGTGTATAGTGTGTGCTACCTGTGCTTGTATGTTTGTTTGACTTGCTTCCTGTGCAAGTTAGGTTTAGTTTAGACTTGCTTCCTGTGCAAGTTAGGTTTTGCTTGGCTTGCTTCCTGTGCAAGTTAAGTGTGTGTGTGGCTTGCTTCCTGTGCAAGTCATGATTAGGATAGGCTGGCCCCCTGTGCCAGTTAGCTAGAAACCTTAACTTAGGGATGACTTTGCATGATAACATCTAGGCTCGAGTCATAGTCTCCCTAGTTGTGTCTCCCTCTGTTATCTGGTTAGGCTAGTCCTTTTCCCTGCGTAGGGGAACTACGTCGCCCTGATCCTCATACCAGATGAGGTACGTAGGCAGGAGATGAGCTGATCTCTCTGGGCGCCCGTTTTCTTTTTTGTGTGTGTTGTTTGACAGTTGCTAGGCTCGAGTGCCTGACTGCTTAGCAATTTGTAGTCTGTTTGTTTAAGTGTGTGCTTGACAGTTATAGGCTCGAGTCCCCGACTCCCTATTAACTTGTTGTGTTGTTGTGTGCTTGGAAGCTGATGTAAGTCCATCGAGTGGCATTCGGGTTCCAGTGTGGGTGTGTTTTGGTTCGGATGCTGATGTAAGTCCAGTGATTGGCATTCGGGCTCCACGTTTGCTTTTGTTTGTGTTTGTTTGTGTGCGTGTCAGCCGAGCTACGAATGCTCTGATTCTCCTTCGTCCAAAGGAGATACGTATGCATAGGATGCGATACCCTAGCGAGCATGTGTCGTTTCCCCAGTCCGAACTACTTCGACTCTGATGTCTATGCTTGATAGACTAAGTAGGCCCAGGATGCGATATCCTGCCGAGTCAGTTTCTTGTCTGTTTTCTTGTGTCTCTTTCAGCCAGTGTGTGTGTGTGTGAGCAGTGTTTTAGCAACCATTTTCCTTTCTATTGTGCGTGGATCCCGTAGAGTACTACGGATGCGTAGGGGTGCTAATACCTTCCCTTCGCATAACCGACTCCCGAACCCATTCTCTTTGGTCGCGAGACCAAGTTCTTTCCTAGGTTTACTTCGAGCGTTTCCTTTCCCTCTTTTGGGATAAATAACGCACGGTGGCGGCTCTGTTGTTTCTTCTTTCCCGCCGGTTTTTCGCGTAATGCGACAGCTGGCGACTCTGCTGGGGACTAGAGAAGTTGACCTGTGCTGGTCCATCTTCCCTAAGCGAGTCTCTCCTAGCGCTCTCTAGGTTAGGGATTTGGTTGCTTTATGCTGTGTTTATTTATTGCATTCATTATTTACTGTTTGCATTCATTGTCTATTGTTTGCATTTATGTTTGTAATTATGTTTGCATTCATTCATTATTCATCTGCCTGGCTGGTTATCTGTTTTTCTTTGTTGGGGTGGGAGTCAGTTGAGGTAAAAGGTTCAATACCCAGACCATGAGTGAAATCTAGGATGATTAGGAATAGAGTGATTCATGGGAAGCGGGTGGTATTGCGCCACTTAGCGGAACATTGATATCACGAGCAGTTCAGACCCTGGTGGGATACTGTCGTTACATACTTCGGGTGTGTATATGATGGTATTCTGCGAAAGGTTATTTATGCTGCGTTTCTCTCGACCTTACCCTGGCCTAGACTACACCCGTGAGTGGGGAAGGGTTTGATTATTACAGGTACCGTTGGTGACTTGTGGTTCTGTTGGTGACTTTGGGTTCAGACAACAGCGTATTCAGTTGACCTTGGGTTTTCGAGTTGGATTTGGGTTCTGAATTTTGACTGAAGCTTCGACCTTGTGATCAGAGTTGCACAACTAGCCAGTCCAGTCTGCATCATTTGCATCATAGCATATTTATTTTTCAAAAGAAATGCAAAAAAAATCAATCAAAAAAAAAATCAAAAAGAAAAAAGAAAAAAGAGAAAAAAAAAAACTAATCCCTGCATGCATATCATTTCTCAGGTACATTCCAGAGCTTGTCCACTGATAGAGATGGCAACAATCCCAGAGCCGAAGCGGAAGACCTGTTCCTATGGCTTTCATCGTGAGCCATTGACTTCATTGATCGAGTTGGGTAGTCTTGTGACTGATGATCAGCTGAAGAGTTTTGTTGGACAGTTTGGGGATATTCTGACTTTATTGAAGACGGTGGTTGATCCGGTACCGCTGCAGACACTTCTTCAGTTCTATGACCCGGAGCTCAGATGTTTCACATTCCAAGACTATCAGTTAGCGCCTACTCTCGAGGAGTACTCTATTCTGATGAACGTCCCGTTTCAGCATCAGATTCCCTTTTTGGACGTCCCAAAAGAGGTTGACTTCAGAGTTATTGCCAGAGCTCTCCGGTTGAGTGTCAAGGAAGTCTGTGATAATTGGAAGCCCAGTGGGGGAGTTGTGGGTCTGCCATTGAAGTTTCTTTTGAGAGTGGCTAGAGATGAAGCAGAGGAGGGGAATTGGGAAGTTTTTCACGCACAGCTTGCTGCCATGATCTATGGGATCGTCCTATTCCCAAGCATGCCTAATTTCATTGACTATGCAGCTATCAGTATTTTCATTGGAGGGAATCCAGTCCCCACCCTTTTAGCTGACACTTACTATGCCATCCACAGTAGGCATGGTAAGGGTGGAGCCATCAGGTGCTGTCTACCTCTCCTGTTCAGATGGTTTATGTCTCTCCTGCCAGCTAGTGGACCATTTGTGGATACCCAGAGCACTCTTAAGTGGACTCAAAGGGTCATGTCGCTCACCTCCTACGACATCAGATGGCAGTCATACCGGATGGACGTACGGAATGTTATCATGAGTTGTGGAGAATTCCGGAATGTGCCACTCGTGGGGACCAAGGGCTGTATAAACTATAATCCAGTTCTTTCTCTTCGCCAGTTAGGGTTTGTTATGAGTAGAAGACCACTTGAAGCTGAGATAGCTGAGAGTGTGTGTTTTGAGAAGAAAGATGACCCTGCTAGACTGGAGCAGATGGGAAGAGCTTGGAGATCTGTGGGAGTGAAGGATGGATCCGTCTTAGGGAAGAAGTTTGCCATTGCAATGCCCGATTACACCGATTGGGTAAAGAAGAGACTGGAAACCTTATTGCTACCCTACGATAGGATGGAGCCGTTGCAAGAGCAACCACCCTTGATTCTTGCTGATAGTGTGCCTGCTGAGCACTATAAGCAAGCTCTGATGGAAAGTCGCCGTTTGAGGGAGAAGGAGCAGGACACCTAGATGGAGCTCTACAAAGCCAAAGCTGATAGGTTGCACTTGGCCCATCAACTCAGGGAAGTGCAAGGAGAGGATGCTAGCAGAGCAAGGAGCAAGAAGAGATCATATGAGGAGATGGAATCCATGTTGGATACAGAGCATAGGGAGTGTTTAAGACTGCAGAGGGCAGAAGCCAACTATCAAAAGAAGATCAGAGACCTAGAGAAGCAACTCAAAGACAAAGACATTCAGTTGAAGAAAGAGATAGATTTAAGACAGACATCAGAGGATTATCTTGGAGGAGAAGTCTTGGAGCTTAGAAGACAGTTGAAAGAGAAGATCACCCCTCTACCAGAATGTTCAGAATGCACACTGTTGATAGACCAGTGCCATTACCTGAAGACCCTCATTCCGGAAGACCGTCTGTCTTAGTCTGTATCTTTGATATATTTGTTGAGAATCACCTCCAGGCTTGTTGGATGGGATTCATTTGTTTGTACTCCGTCTTTTGGATCTTTGTTGTTAAGAATCACCTCCAGGCTTGTTGGATGGGATTCATTTCTTTGTACTCTGTTTATTCGACTATTCTATTGACTTGGTTGTATTGATCTTATTTATAGATAAGGTTGTTGGTATTTCCCTGTTGTTCTCATTTTCCTTGTATCCTGTTGTTCTCTTGTTGCTGTAGGTCGCCATCTTTTGAGGATGGATCGGGCTCTTTGAATGCCTGAGAAATGAGCATATCATGTGCATCATACACATCATTAACATCATACTCATATCATTTGCATAACAGGTGTTCTTGTGCCGACTTCTCACTTTGGTTCCTGTGTTCAGGCAGGATAGCTGATCAAAGACCGCACCGCTACTCAACGAGACTCAACCATCAACAGAATATGGATCAGGTACAAGCCGAGTTAGCTGAGATGAGGGCTAACATGGCCCAGTTCATTCACATGATGCAAGGGGTTGCGCAAGGACAAGAAGAACTCCGAGCTCTGGTTCAGAGGCAAGAAGCTACATTGCCACCAGTCAATCCACCTCTGCAAGAAGGGAACCCAGTCCCTGACATTCCTGCTGCTGCTGTGCCCGTCAACAACTATGCTGTAGGTGAAGAGTTGAGGGGTATCCGAGTTGATGGTCAACCTATTGCTCCGGATGCTGCTAATGCCAGAGTCATCCATGCTCCGGCCCGTAACCGAATTCCGATTGTTGACAGACAAGAGGATATGTTCACTCTACTCAGCGAAGACGAAGATACTTTGGGCAGAAATGATGCGAGAGATCGTAAAGTTGAGGCCCTTGCTGAGAAAATCCGGGCTATGGAATGTCAAAACTCCCTCGGTTTTGATGTTACAAACATGGGATTAGTTGAAGGTCTGAGAATCCCGCACAAATTCAAGGCACCGTCATTCGACAAATACAACGGTACTTCCTGCCCTCGCACCCATGTGCAGGCATACTATAGAAAGATATCCGCATACACTGACGATGAGAAGATGTAGATGTATTTTTTCCAAGACAGCCTATCTGGGGCGTCTTTGGACTGGTATATGGAGTTGAAGCGGGATTCAATCAGATGCTGGAGGGACTTGGGTGAAGCTTTCCTCAGACATTACAAGCATAACATGGACATGGCTCCGACCCGGACTCAACTGCAGAGTCTGTGTCAGAAAAACAATGAAAGCTTTAAAGAGTACGCCCAGAGATGGCGCGAGCTTGCTGCAAGAGTTCAACCCCCTATGCTGGAAAGGGAGTTGACAGATATGTTTATCAGCACTCTTCAAGGTGTGTATATGGACCGGATGGGAAGCTGCCCATTCGGAAGTTTTTCTGATGTCGTCATCTGTGGCGAGAGAACCGAAAGTCTGATCAAGGCCGGTAGGATTAATGATGCGGGTTCTTCTTCGAAGAAACCCTTCTCTGGGGCACCTCGCCGTAGAGAAGGAGAGACCAATGTTGTACAACACAGAGGGGGTGTCTACAGAGGGAATGTAAACAGAGATCAATATCGTCCGGTTGCTGCAGTGATTATTCCTGCACCTCAACCTCGTCAACAACAACAACAAAGGGTTCAACAACCGCAACAACAACAACAACAACAGCAACGTCCTTATCAGCCAAGACAAAGGTTGCAGGTTGATAGAAGGTTTGACCCGCTGCCAATGTCGTACGCTGAATTACTGCCCGAACTACTCCGGTTAGGGTTTGTTGAATTGCGTACCATGGCTACTCCAACAGTGTTGCCTCCTGGTTATGATGCAAACGTCCGCTGTGACTTTCATTCTGGGGCACCAGGCCACCATACTGAGAGATGCCGGGCTCTCAAGCACAAGGTACAAGATTTGATCGATGCCAAGGCGATCAATTTTGCTCCGGTACCGAATGTAGTGAACAATCCTATGCCTCAGCATGGCGGGCATAGGGTGAATAATGTTGAAGGAGGAGAAGCTGAAGATTTAGTTGTGGATGTTGAGGATGTTCAGACTTCTCTGCTGGTAGTCAAGAGCCGTCTGTTGAAGGGGGGTGTCTACCCGGGTTGTGACGAAGGATGTTTGGGTTGTCCTGAAACTGATAGTGGTTGTGACCAGTTGAAGACTGGTATTCAAAGATTGATTGATGAAGGCTGCCTCCAGTTCAGTCGGGCTATCAAAGATAATGGTTCAGTTTCTACTGTCACCATCTACTTCAAGCCGTCTGAAGGACGAGGACGAGGGGTTGTTGGTACATCAGCAACAAGCAGTGCTCCAGTTACCATTCCTGCTCCGGTAACCATCAGTGCTCCAACTACTATCGTGGCGTCTGGCAGAAGACAAGTTGAGAATAGTAGGGTTGTTCCTTGGAGGTATGACAATGCCTATCGCAGCAATAGGAGGGCTGATAATCAGATGAGGCCAGCAGTTCAAGCGCCCGTAACAATCAGTGCACCGGTTAGAACTCCTGTGGTTGCAAGTCCTGTGGTGGACCATGTCGGTGGACCGGGAGGTTTTACCCGGAGTGGACGACTGTTTGCTCCTCAGCCATTGAGAGATGCTAATGCTGAGGCATCTGCTAGGGCTAAGGGTAAACAAGTTGTGGTTGACGAGGAACCGGCTCAGAAGGAGGCTGAGGGTTCATTTGAAAAAGACGTCGAGGAATTCATGAAGATAATCAAGAAGAGTGACTACAAGATAGTAGATCAGCTCAACCAGACTCCGTCTAAGATTTCAATACTCTCTTTGCTGTTGTGCTCCGAGGCACACCGTGATGCTTTGTTGAAGATGTTGAACATGGCATACGTACCGCAAGAGATCTCTGTCAACCAACTGGAGGGTGTACTAGCCAACGTGAGCACCAGGCATGGTGTAGGTTTCACTGACCTAGACTTGACGCCTGAGGGTCGTAATCATAACAAAGCCTTGCACATCACTATGGAGTGCAAAGGTGTTGTTCTGTCTCACGTGCTGGTAGACACCGGGTCGTCCCTGAATGTCCTGCCCAAGCAGATCTTAAAGAAGATTGATGTTGAGGGAGTTGTGCTCACTCCCAGTGACCTTATCATGCGCGCCTTTGACGGATCCAAACGGTCTGTGTTTGGTGAAGTTACCTTGCCGGTGAAGATAGGTCCGGAGGTATTTGATGTAATCTTCTATGTTATGGACATTCAGCCCGCTTATAGCTGTTTGTTGGGAAGACCATGGATACACGCAGCAGGGGCAGTCTCGTCGACTCTCCATCAAAAGCTCAAGTATGTCTGGAACGGTCAGATTGTGACCGTGTGTGGCGAAGAAGAAATTCTGGTGAGTCACCTATCCTCGTTCAAGTATGTCGAGGTAGATGGCGAGATCCACGAAACCTTGTGCCAGGCATTTGAGACTATGGCACTTGAGAAGGTAGCTTATGCTGATCAGAGGAAGCCAGGTGCTTCAATTGCATCCTACAAACAAGCCAAGGAAGTTGTGGATTCTGGCAAAGCTGAGGGCTGGGGCAAGATGGTTGACTTGCCGGTTAAGGAAGACAAGTTTGGAATCGGTTATGAGCCTCTTCAGGCAGAACAGAGTGTGGGTCCGAGCACCTTTACCAGCGCTGGGCTGATGAACCATGGAGATGTCTTTGCTACTGATGGTGAAGATGTTGACAGTGATTGTGATGTAGACGTCTGGGTCCGCCCGTGTGCACCAGGGGAGTCTATCAACAATTGGACAGCTGAAGAAGTGGTCCAAGTTACTCTTCTGACAGAGTAATTTTCCTTTGTTTTTTTCATTTTGCATGAAAACCCTACGTTCTGCCCAAGGCGTAGTGGTTCATTGTAGGGCCTCATCATGTTTAAATGATTATCATAAATAAAGGACGTTTTGCAATCAAATTTTGAGATCTTTGTCTTTCTATTTTTGTTTTCACTTTTTCAAAATAATAAAAATGGCAATGTTTTTTTTTTTTGTGACTTTATTGAAATCTTTTTCTAAAAACAAAACATTAAACATGCAGAAGTGATATTTTGGCATCCACTATGAACGACTCTGTTATGGCTCAGTATGATTTTGATAATCCCATCTACCAAGCTGAAGAGGAGAGTGAGGAAGACTGTGAACTCCCTGCAGAATTGGTCAGATTACTGAAGCAAGAGGAAAGGGTTATCCAACCTCATCAGGAGGAGTTGGAGGTTGTTAGTCTGGGTACTGAGGACGCTAGAAGAGAAGTCAAGATTGGGGCTGCTTTAGAAGACTCTGTCAAGAGGAGGCTAATTGAGATGCTGAGAGAATATGTGGAAATATTCGCCTGGACATATCAAGACATGCCTGGGTTGGATACAGACATTGTGGTGCATCGATTACCTCTTAGAGAAGAGTGTCCGTCGGTCAAGCAGAAGCTTCGCAGAACTAGTCCTGATATGGCTGTCAAAATCAAGGAAGAGGTTCAGAAGCAGTGGGATGCAGGTTTCCTGGCTGTTACTAAATACCCACCGTGGGTTGCCAACATTGTTCCTGTGCCGAAAAAGGATGGCAAAGTCAGGATGTGTGTCGACTACCGGGATTTGAATAGGGCGAGTCCGAAAGATGATTTCCCATTACCTCACATTGATGTACTGGTGGATAATACGGCTCAATCCTCGGTATTCTCTTTCATGGACGGTTTCTCAGGCTATAATCAGATCAAGATGGCGCCAGAGGACATGGAAAAGACGACATTCATTACACCTTGGGGCACGTTCTGCTACAAAGTGATGCCATTTGGGCTGAAGAATGCCGGTGCTACCTATCAGAGGGCAATGACGACTCTCTTTCATGACATGATGCACAAAGAAATCGAAGTGTACGTGGATGATATGATTGCGAAGTCGTAGACAGAAGAGGAGCACTTGGTTAATTTGCAGAAGTTGTTTGACAGGTTGGTCAAGTTCAAGCTGAGGCTGAATCCGAACAAGTGTACGTTTGGGGTGAGATCAGGTAAGCTTTTAGGCTTCATTGTCAGTGAGAAAGGGATTGAGGTTGATCCAGCTAAAGTCAAAGTTATTCAAGAGATGCCTGAACCAAAGACGGAAAAGCAAGTCCGTGGGTTTTTAGGGAGGTTGAACCACATTGCAAGGTTCATATCTCATCTAACGGCCACATGTGAACCAATTTTCAAACTACTCAGAAAGAATCAGGCGATCAAGTGGAATGATGACTGTCAGAAAGCTTTTGACAAGATCAAAGAATATTTACAGAACCCTCCAATCCTGATTCCTCCAGTTCCAGGGAGGCCATTGATAATGTACCTATCAGTTACCGAGACCTCAATGGGGTGTGTATTGGGACAACATGACGAGTCTGGTCGAAAAGAGCATGCCATATACTACCTAAGCAAAAAGTTTACCGACTGTGAAACAAGATATTCACTGCTCGAGAAAACTTGCTGTGCTTTGGCCTGGGCTGCTCACCGACTAAGACAGTATATGTTGAACCATACTACTCTATTGATTTCTAAGATGGATCCAGTGAAATACATCTTTGAGAAGCCGGCTCTCACCGGACGTGTTGCCCGTTGGCAGATGATTTTAACAGAGTATGACATTCAGTACACGTCTCAGAAGGCCATCAAGGGTAGTATTCTGTCAGACTACCTTGCTGAGCAACCGATCGACGATTATCAGCCTATGATGTTTGAATTCCCTGATGAAGACATCATGTATCTGAAGATAAAAGATTGTGAAGAGCCGCTTGTTGAGGAAGGACCGGATCCTGATGACAAGTGGACACTGATGTTTGATGGAGCTGTGAATATGAATGGTAACGGTGTTGGGGCAGTGTTGATCAATCCCAAAGGTGCTCATATACCTTTCTCTACCAGATTGACTTTCGACGTCACCAACAATGAAGCTGAGTACGAGGCTTGTATCATGGGGATAGAAGAAGCCATTGATCTGAGGATCAAAACTCTTGACATATTTGGAGATTCAGCTCTAGTGATCAATCATGTCAATGGAGATTGGAATACGAACCAGCCGCATTTGATTCCGTATAGAGATTACACCAGAAGAATACTGATGTTCTTCAAGAAGGTGAAGTTGTATCATGTCCCTCGGGATGAAAATCAAATGGCTGATGCTTTGGCTACTTTATCCTCTATGATAAAGGTTCATTGGTGGAATCATGTGCCACATATTGTGGTGAATCGACTCGAGAGGCATGCGTATGTGTTCGCAGCCGAGTCTGTTGTTGCGATTGATGAGAAACCGTGGTACTATGATATCAAGAACTTCCTCAAGACTCAAGAGTATCCTGAGGGTGCGTCGAAAAATGATAAGAAGACCCTGAGAAGGCTAGCTGGAAGCTTTTATTTGAATCAGGATGATGTGTTGTATAAAAGGAACTTTGACATGGTCTTGCTCAGATGCGTGGATAGACACGAAGCAGACATGTTAATGCAAGAAGTGCACGAGGGTTCGTTTGGTACCCACGCTGGTGGTCATGCAATGTCGAAGAAACTGCTGAGAGCCGGATATTACTGGATGACTATGGAATCCGATTGCTTCAAATATGCTCGGAAGTGCCATAAGTGTCAAATATATGCTGATAAGGTGCATGTACCACCAAGCCCGTTGAATGTCATGAACTCGCCTTGGCCGTTTGCCATGTGGGGCATTGACATGATTGGGAGGATCGAGCCTACTGCTTCGAATGGACATCGCTTCATCTTGGTTGCGATTGACTACTTCACCAAATGGGTGGAAGCAGCTTCCTTTGCTAACGTTACCAAACAAGTGGTTGCCCGGTTCATCAAGAAAGAAATCATCTGTCGTTATGGAGTCCCTGAGAGAATCATCACTGACAATGGTTCAAATCTCAACAACAAGATGATGAAAGACTTGTGCAAAGATTTCAAGATTGAACATCACAACTCTTCTCCTTACAGACCGAAGATGAATGGTGCTGTAGAGGCAGCTAACAAGAATATCAAGAAGATCGTGCAGAAGATGGTCGTTACGTACAAGGACTGGCACGAGATGTTGCCTTTTGCTTTGCATGGGTACCGTACCTCAGTACGTACGTTGACCGGGGCAACCCCCTACTCCCTTGTGTATGGTATGGAAGCAGTCCTGCCTGTTGAAGTGGAGATCCCTTCTCTGAGGGTATTATTGGATGTCAAGCTGGACGAAGCCGAGTGGATTCGTACAAGGTTTAATGAGTTAAGCCTTATCGAAGAAAGACGGTTAGCAGCTGTGTGCCATGGGCAGTTATATTAGAGAAGGATGAAGTGAGCCTTTGATCAGAAAGTGCGTCCTCGGACATTTCAAATTGGTGATCTGGTTTTGAAGAGGATCCTTCCTCCCGGTACAGATAACAGGGGCAAGTGGACTCCTAATTATGAAGGTCCATATGTTGTGAAGAAGGTCTTCTCCGGTGGAGCCTTGATGCTCACAACAATGGATGGTGAAGATTTCCCGTCCCCTGTTAACTCAGATGTAGTCAAAAAATACTTCGCATAAATAGACCCGCTGGACAAAAAGAATAAAAGAGTCCAGGCAAAAATGGGCATCCCGGCGAACCAAAAAAAATAGAAAGAAAAGGTTCGGGCAAAAATTAGGGACAAAAATGAAAAGAATTGTACACCCGGTAAGTCGAAAACCCGCAAGGGCGGCTTAGGCAAAAATGGGTATCCCAGTGGATTGAAAACCCGAAAGGGCGATCCAGCCAAAAGGGGGATTAAAGCGAAGACTACAGCCTGAGTTATCTGTACCTCATCACGCTTCGTCAGCTGCCATCTCAAAAGATGTGATCGGTCCAGTCAGTCTTCTCAGAAAGCAAGGAGTTGGGAGGAACACTGATGATCTATGAGTTATAACAGAGTTGGGAAACAGTGGATGCTGTGTTCACATTGCCATTAGGATAGTTTATTTTTCCTTTTGTGCGCAATTACCTCTTCCTAGGAATTGTTTCCCAGTGTATTTTCCTTTTCAGGCACACTTTCAATCAATAAAAGTCGTTATTCAGATAAATTGCTCTCCTGTTTTTACTTTTACTGTTTTGTTTGCAAAAACGTCCGAATTTTTGATAAACATTGCATCTAAAAACATGAAGGCTAAAACAATAACGTGCAAAAGATTAAAACATTTGAAAATCATTTTTGAATGTTGAGGACACTTGAGCGTATCTTGTCCACATATCCCCTGGGGCATCTGTTGTTCCATTTTACAAGTCGTCACCTGTGAGCATTCTCCAGCAGCTATTTCCCAAAGCTTCTCTCCTAGCTATGGATTGGTTAAGTCTTCCCCAGCGAAGCAATCATTTCTCCAGCAGAGTTCATCCTACCAGTGGATTGGGCGAGTTTCCATAGCAGGTCGATACCTGCATCCCCAGCTGAGTTGATTCTACTTGTGAATTATGTGGGTCGCCCCCAGCGGAGTAACAGATATTTCCCGAAGCAGAGTTTATCGTATCTGAGGTTTGTATGAGCCTTATCCCCAGAGAGTTACCTGGTTTATCTTCCCCAGCGGAGCAGTTATATCCCCAAGCGGAGTTTATCTTACTTGTGAATTGATTGGGATATCCCCAGCCTTGTACTTTTGTCAGTAGCAAGTTGTTTCTTTACTCCCCAGCGAGTTGCCTTGTCTTCCCCTAGCGGAGTTGTATTGATGTTTCCCCGGCAGTTGCTTTGCGTTCCCCCAGCGGAATTGTATTGAAGGTTTCTCGGCACAGTCGTCCTGTGTATCCCCGGCGGAGTTTTCATCATTTTGCATTTTGCATGTAGTAATCATTGCATCCTCAAAACTGCGTAGCATTTCCATTCCATATGGAGCATTACGCCATAGAAAAATTCAAACATATGCATTCATATGTTCAATACTCCATCAGACTGTATCCCCGGCAGAGGCGGATCATTTTGGTTCAACATCAGCACAGCACGTCTGCTACAGTTGCTTCGACAGCATTCAGAATTGGTTATCCCCACAGAGGTTTATTTCCTCACCCGATGGTGACAGAAAGTTTGTTTTTCCTCAGTAATTTCCCAGCAAGTGATCAGCCTCGCCTTGACATATCTAAGATGTCGTTCTTGTGATACCAGTAGGTGTCATGTCAACACCCGCGTGTGTTCTATTGTTTGGTGTCGGTAAACACCATTGTTTCGGTATCGATAAACATCGAGTCCCACCCCAGTCATCGGTAAATGTCTGGTCATTTTTGGTGTCAGTAAACACCATTGTTTCGGTGTCGGTAAACATCGAGTCTTTCCCTCAGTCATCGGTAAATGTCTGATAATTCCCCAGCTAGATCCCCAGTAGAGTCATCTGTAAATGTCCTATCTGGTTTCCGATTGCGAATATTTGTTTGGCTCTCCCCAATAAATTTCCCATCCCCAGTCATCGGTAAATGTCTGGTCATTTCTTTTGATGTCGGTAAACATCATCTTTCGATGTCAGTAAACATCGAGTCTCATCCCAGTCATCGGTAAATGTCTGGTCAATAAAATCAAGACCCCCAGAAGTCGTCGGTAAACGTCTTGTCTGGTTCCACCACAAAGATTTTTGTTCTTCCCCAAGCGGAGATGCCATCGGTAAATGGCCCAGTTTTCTTCGATATCGGTAAATATCGAATTCCCAGTTGCAGCAGCCATCGGTAAATGGCCTTGTCGAAGTTGATATCGGTAAATATCAAAGTCCTAACCATCGTTGTTTTCCCAACAGCCATCGGTAAATGGTCTCGCTGAAGTTGATATCGGTAAATATCAAGTTTCCAGTTTTTAACCATCGGTAAATGGTTTTGCTTTCCAGAATTTGTTTCCCAGCAGCCATCGGTAAATGGTCTTGCTGAAGTTGATATCGGTAAATATCAAGTTTCCAGTTTTTAACCATCGGTAAATGGTTTTCGCTTTTCTGAAGTTGTCATGCAGTTGTCATCGGTAAATGACGTGGTTCTTTTGTATTATATCCAGTCGGTGCAAATTTCTACGGTTCTTTGGTATTCAATCCCTGTTTACCCTGAAAGTCTGACAACCATTGCTATCATCCGTTCGGGTTCCTAGCTGATTGAATAGGGGCAGCTGTAGCACCTCAAATTTGCACCTATCATTGTACATACATTCTCATATTAGGTCATAACATAACATGGTCCACTGCATAGCATTGCATTGTCCCTTTTGCCTCAAGTGCAAGATCATCAGGAGAATTAGGTCAAACTGGTCAGGAGATCAGTCAATCAAGCAAGTGCAATTTTTCATTGAGCCAAGGCCCTAGGGTTGGTCCAACATGTTCACATGACTTAGGGGTCCCTTGGAAGTGTTTTGGTCAAGGATTGGATGTTCAGAAGTCATCAGTCAATGCATAGTCCATCAGAAACCCTAAAAAGTCAAACTTGGTCAGCTGGGCCTGATTTTATGGTTTTGATAGTGGGATTTGGTTTGAGAGAGCTCATTCATGTCCAAATAGGCCTCATATATCATGTCAAACATCATCATGGAAGAATTTGAAGCAAAACAAGAAATTTCCAAAAATAGAAACTTGACCTGTAATTGAAACTTGCCAAAAATGGAAACTTCTTGATCCCAAACATACATCATGATACAAGCTTCAAATGAATTTTTGCCCAACATGAAAGTTGAAGATCTTGTTCTCCCATTTCCAAAAAGTCCAAGAACACTCAATTCCCATGTATGGTTGGCAAGTTATGATCAATTCATTTTCAAAAATTCTTGAACTTCAAAAGGCCATATCTCTCAAACCATTTGGCCAATTTGGGTGGGGTTTTTTGCAACAAGTCACATTTGACCTCCTCTTTCCAAAAATGTAACCATCATTCACCAAAACATCATAGATCAAAATGGCATTTTTGAACTTGTATGTTTTATTTTCAAGTAAGGGTGAAAAGTGAACTTTTGATTTAAACATTTTTAACCACTTTGGCCATTCAAATATGTTCAGAAATGATATTTTGGTCATGTTACAAAGCCCAATTTCGCAGCCTTGACCTTGCACCTCACCACTTGAGCAAAATTGGCAAATTAGCAAAGTTTCTCATTAAGCCAAATTGTGTTTAGCATTCAATTAGTAAACCATAAACAGAAGTATATATTGTTATTTTTCTGCTCATGAAGCCCTAGCAGCCTCTCATCACACAGAATTTTCTCACTCTCTCTCAATTTGACATCTTTGCATTTTGAGCTTTTCCTTGAAAACTTGTAAACACTCGACCTTGCTTTGCTTGCTACATCATCTACCATCATCTTTGAGTCCATTCCAAGCCTCATACACCAGCTGTAACAACCATTCCGCGACTGTTTTCTTCAAGCTTCACTAATGGCAGATCTGGATTGGAGTAAAACCAAGCTTTCTTGAGCCAAGCATACATCACCAGTCATCTTGTGGAAGCTGTTGGAGCAACTGTTTCGAGCTAAAGCATCCAAACAACAATTGTTTCTCCAATTTCTTCAAAATCAAGTAAGAACTCGAATCTCATTATTTGCCAAACTATAACATGCTTATGATAGGTCTTCTTACCATGATTCTAATGAACTTTGAATGGTTGAAAATGATTGCATATTGGCTGAGAAATCTGCTCTTTAAGTTTGATGCTCCAAGTTGTTTTTGCTCGATTCATGTTATTTAGCTTGATTTAATGCGATTGAATGATGGATTTGTAGTGTGTGATGTTTGCTGATTTAATTGGTATGTTCAATTGCCATTTCTGGGTTTAAAATTTTTTCACGAATTTGGGAAGATGATGAAGTTGTACACTGTTGATAAACCCTAATTTTCTTGCCTTTGCCCAGAATTTCACGTGCACTGCATGTCATGGCCCTGTTTCATTAAGCCTGGCCAATCAAATTATTCCGTTTCATGGCCTTGTACGCTGCGTTTTGATTAGTGGCTTCAATATTCACAAAAATGCCACTGCTGTGCCCTTGACCCATTAAAATCATGTTATTTCATTTATTTTTCTCAATGTTTATTTCAATTTGATGCTCTATCTTACAAAATTCATAAGTCCATCATTTTAAATCCAAATTTCATGGGATTTTTTGAATTTGATTCATCATGATCTCTACTTATTTATCATATTTTTTCCAGAATTTTTTGATGAGTGGATTTTATTTGGTATTAGGGTTTTGCTCATGTGCTCAATTTTTGTACCTTTTGCCAAATCATTTGTGAAATAGTGATGCTTTATCCATTGGCCTTGAAATTTTTTGTGCATAAACTAGACACATCCATGGTGATTTTGGTATAAAGTTTATGAATTTATCATCTCTAGTCATTGAGTTATGATTTTTTGAAGTAGGGTGTGACAATTTGTGTCACACCATTGATGTGCCACTTGATGATTTTCATAGCCATGCTTCTTGACCTCAAAATGCTTTGATTTTTTGCATGAATTCACTTGAATATGTCTAGTTTACATGTGATGTTTTGTGGATTTGTTTATGACAGTTTCCAATTGTTTGAGATTTTTCTCCCCTGTTTGGTCTTGTGTTGACTTTTTGTGATACATGTTCCCATTTCATTTGTGAAATGCTCATACTTTATTAGATGAACATGAAATTTGATATGTGATTACTAGACATCTTAAGCTTTGCCATGGTTTTAGGCCCATTCATTTCTCATATGCCATCCCTGATTTATGATTTTTTTCAAGTTGATGTATGTTTGGTTGACTTCTTTGAGCATGTTCAAAATTGCCTTGCCTTTCTGATTTTCATTGACTACCTTCTACTTGTCCAAATGAGTTGAAATTTGACATGCTTACCATGCTGTGGGTTGTGATTGATCATGATTTATTTGATGATTTTTGGAAATGTTTAAGATTGCTTTTGATTCAAGTCTTGCTGTTGACTTCTATGAGCTTCTAAATGCCATGCTTTGACCTAACTTGTTCATGAAATGATGATGATGATTGATATGAATGTGAAACCAATTGGTTTTGTTTCTTGATTGTTTGAACATGATTTTGGGTACTTGCCATTTGCTGTTTTGACTTTCTCATTCTCTTTTGACCCTAGGCTTGTCCTAGTGGTCCTGTTACTCACATTTGAGTTCATGTTTTCAGGTTAACCAACAATTGTCCAATGAGACCAATACAAATTGGTTGTGTGTGTTTGTTTATCATGACTAACATGTTTTGTTTTGTAGGTTGCTTGGCTCACATGCCTTGAGCCTTGTGCCTTGCACATTCACTTGCTTGTGTTGACTGTTGACTTCTGTTTCCTTTTGCTTTAATTTTGAAGTTGTATACTAATGTCTGTTTGACTATTTCAGGTGCTTTTAGTTGCTCAGTTCCTTGTGAACTTTTGCTTTGCTTTGCTTGATAAGCAATTTGCATTGAGGTATACCTTTCTATCTTCATGTAGTCTGGAAGACCTGGCCTGTTACTTGGCCAGGCAACTGTCTAAAGTCCTCCTTAAGAGGCAATGCTTGTGTATGTTTACAATTTGTCCTTGTACATATTCAAAGACCTCCTAAGTGAAGAGGCAATTGGCAGAACCCAAGGGATAAGCAATCTATCCCCTGCTAGTCTGTGTGTCACTCACCTTGCTCACACTACCTGTGTTGATGCATAGTGAGTAAAAACCCAAGATCTATAGAGTCCAACTTGTGGAAAGAGTTCCCCCTTTCTGAACTCCCACACCTTCTGATATTCAAATGCTCTCCCTGACCAGGGATAAGAGCAATGAGGCACACCCCTCATCTCCTTTCATCTGCTTCACCTTGGCTCTCAATGTCAAGGTTAAGAGCAACCTTCACCCAGTTCCAGAGGTTTGTTTGTTGAGGTTGATATGACCCCTCAACTAAAACCTAGCCTTGTTTGAGCCCCTTGCTTGTGTATAGCGTGTGCTACCTGTGCTTGTATGTTTGTTTGACTTGCTTCCTGTGCAAGTTAGGTTTAGTTTAGACTTGCTTCCTGTGCAAGTTAGGTTTTGCTTGGCTTGCTTCCTGTGCAAGTTTATGAATTTATCATCTCTGGTCATTGAGTTATGATTTTTTGAAGTAGGGTGTGACAATTTGTGTCACACCATTGATGTGCCACTTGATGATTTTCATAGCCATGCTTCTTGACCTCAAAATGCTTTGATTTTTTGCATGAATTCACTTGAATATGTCTAGTTTACATGTGATGTTTTGTGGATTTGTTTATGACAGTTTCCAATTGTTTGAGATTTTTCTCCCCTGTTTGGTCTTGTGTTGACTTTTTGTGATACATGTTCCCATTTCATTTGTGAAATGCTCATACTTTATTAGATGAACATGAAATTTGATATGTGATTACTAGACATCTTAAGCTTTGCCATGGTTTTAGTCCCATTCATTTCTCATATGCCATCCCTGATTTATGATTTTTTTCAAGTTGATGTATGTTTGGTTGACTTCTTTGAGCATGTTCAAAATTGCCTTGCCTTTCTGATTTTCATTGACTACCTTCTACTTGTCCAAATGAGTTGAAATTTGACATGCTTACCATGCTGTGGGTTGTGATTGATCATGATTTATTTGATGATTTTTGGAAATGTTTAAGATTGCTTTTGATTCAAGTCTTGCTGTTGACTTCTATGAGCTTCTAAATGCAATGCTTTGACCTAACTTGTTCATGAAATGATGATGATGATTGATATGAATGTGAAACCAATTGGTTTTGTTTCTTGATTGTTTGAACATGATTTTGGGTACTTGCCATTTGCTGTTTTGACTTTCTCATTCTCTTTTGACCCTAGGCTTGTCCTAGTGGTCCTGTTACTCACATTTGAGTTCATGTTTTCAGGTTAACCAACAATTGTCCAATGAGACCAATACAAATTGGTTGTGTGTGTTTGTTTATCATGACTAACATGTTTTGTTTTGTAGGTTGCTTGGCTCACATGCCTTGAGCCTTGTGCCTTGCACATTCACTTGCTTGTGTTGACTGTTGACTTCTGTTTCCTTTTGCTTTAATTTTGAAGTTGTATACTAATGTCTGTTTGACTATTTCAGGTGCTTTTAGTTGCTCAGTTCCTTGTGAACTTTTGCTTTGCTTTGCTTGATAAGCAATTTGCATTGAGGTATACCTTTCTATCTTCATGTAGTCTGGAAGACCTGGCCTGTTACTTGGCCAGGCAACTGTCTGAAGTCCTCCTTAAGAGGCAATGCTTGTGTATGTTTACAATTTGTCCTTGTACATATTCAAAGACCTCCTAAGTGAAGAGGCAATTGGCAGAACCCAAGGGATAAGCAATCTATCCCCTGCTAGTCTGTGTGTCACTCACCTTGCTCACACTACCTGTGTTGATGCATAGTGAGTAAAAACCCAAGATCTATAGAGTCCAACTTGTGGAAAGAGTTCCCCCTTTCTGAACTCCCACACCTTCTGATATTCAAATGCTCTCCCTGACCAGGGATAAGAGCAATGAGGCACACCCCTCATCTCCTTTCATCTGCTTCACCTTGGCTCTCAATGTCAAGGTTAAGAGCAACCTTCACCCAGTTCCAGAGGTTTGTTTGTTGAGGTTGATATGACCCCTCAACTAAAACCTAGCCTTGTTTGAGCCCCTTGCTTGTGTATAGCGTGTGCTACCTGTGCTTGTATGTTTGTTTGACTTGCTTCCTGTGCAAGTTAGGTTTAGTTTAGACTTGCTTCCTGTGCAAGTTAGGTTTTGCTTGGCTTGCTTCCTGTGCAAGTTTATGAATTTATCATCTCTGGTCATTGAGTTATGATTTTTTGAAGTAGGGTGTGACAATTTGTGTCACACCATTGATGTGCCACTTGATGATTTTCATAGCCATGCTTCTTGACCTCAAAATGCTTTGATTTTTTGCATGAATTCACTTGAATATGTCTAGTTTACATGTGATGTTTTGTGGATTTGTTTATGACAGTTTCCAATTGTTTGAGATTTTTCTCCCCTGTTTGGTCTTGTGTTGACTTTTTGTGATACATGTTCCCATTTCATTTGTGAAATGCTCATACTTTATTAGATGAACATGAAATTTGATATGTGATTACTAGACATCTTAAGCTTTGCCATGGTTTTAGTCCCATTCATTTCTCATATGCCATCCCTGATTTATGATTTTTTTCAAGTTGATGTATGTTTGGTTGACTTCTTTGAGCATGTTCAAAATTGCCTTGCCTTTCTGATTTTCATTGACTACCTTCTACTTGTCCAAATGAGTTGAAATTTGACATGCTTACCATGCTGTGGGTTGTGATTGATCATGATTTATTTGATGATTTTTGGAAATGTTTAAGATTGCTTTTGATTCAAGTCTTGCTGTTGACTTCTATGAGCTTCTAAATGCCATGCTTTGACCTAACTTGTTCATGAAATGATGATGATGATTGATATGAATGTGAAACCAATTGGTTTGTTTCTTGATTGTTTGAACATGATTTTGGGTACTTGCCATTTGCTGTTTTGACTTTCTCATTCTCTTTTGACCCTAGGCTTGTCCTAGTGGTCCTGTTACTCACATTTGAGTTCATGTTTTCAGGTTAACCAACAATTGTCCAATGAGACCAATACAAATTGGTTGTGTGTGTTTGTTTATCATGACTAACATGTTTTGTTTTGTAGGTTGCTTGGCTCACATGCCTTGAGCCTTGTGCCTTGCACATTCACTTGCTTGTGTTGACTGTTGACTTCTGTTTCCTTTTGCTTTAATTTTGAAGTTGTATACTAATGTCTGTTTGACTATTTCAGGTGCTTTTAGTTGCTCAGTTCCTTGTGAACTTTTGCTTTGCTTTGCTTGATAAGCAATTTGCATTGAGGTATACCTTTCTATCTTCATGTAGTCTGGAAGACCTGGCCTGTTACTTGACCAGGCAACTGTCTGAAGTCCTCCTTAAGAGGCAATGCTTGTGTATGTTTACAATTTGTCCTTGTACATATTCAAAGACCTCCTAAGTGAAGAGGCAATTGGCAGAACCCAAGGGATAAGCAATCTATCCCCTGCTAGTCTGTGTGTCACTCACCTTGCTCACACTACCTGTGTTGATGCATAGTGAGTAAAAACCCAAGATCTATAGAGTCCAACTTGTGGAAAGAGTTCCCCCTTTCTGAACTCCCACACCTTCTGATATTCAAATGCTCTCCCTGACCAGGGATAAGAGCAATGAGGCACACCCCTCATCTCCTTTCATCTGCTTCACCTTGGCTCTCAATGTCAAGGTTAAGAGCAACCTTCACCCAGTTCCAGAGGTTTGTTTGTTGAGGTTGATATGACCCCTCAACTAAAACCTAGCCTTGTTTGAGCCCCTTGCTTGTGTATAGCGTGTGCTACCTGTGCTTGTATGTTTGTTTGACTTGCTTCCTGTGCAAGTTAGGTTTAGTTTAGACTTGCTTCCTGTGCAAGTTAGGTTTTGCTTGGCTTGCTTCCTGTGCAAGTTAAGTGTGTGTGTGGCTTGCTTCCTGTGCAAGTCATGATTAGGATAGGCTGGCTCCCTGTGCCAGTTAGCTAGAAACCTTAACTTAGGGATGACTTTGCATGATAACATCTAGGCTCGAGTCGTAGTCTCCCTAGTTGTGTCTCCCTCTGTTATCTGGTTAGGCTAGTCCTTTTCCCTGCGTAGGGGAACTACGTCGCCCTGATCCTCATACCAGATGAGGTACGTAGGCAGGAGATGAGCTGATCTCTCCGGGCGCCCGTTTTCTTTTTTGTGTGTGTTGTTTGACAGTTGCTAGGCTCGAGTGCCTGACTCCTTAGCAATTTGTAGTCTGTTTGTTTAAGTGTGTGCTTGACAGTTATAGGCTCGAGTCCCCGACTCCCTATTAACTTGTTGTGTTGTTGTGTGCTTGGAAGCTGATGTAAGTCCATCGAGTGGCATTTGGGTTCCAGTGTGGGTGTCTTTTGGTTCGGATGCTGATGTAAGTCCAGTGATTGGCATTCGGGCTCCACGTTTGCTTTTGTTTGTGTTTGTTTGTGTGCGTGTCAGCCGAGCTACGAATGCTCTGATTCTCCTTCGTCCAAAGGAGATACGTATGCATAGGATGCGATACCCTAGCGAGCATGTGTCGTTTCCCCAGTCCGAACTACTTCGACTCTGATGTCTATGCTTGATAGACTAAGTAGGCCCAGGATGCGATATCCTGCCGAGTCAGTTTCTTGTCTGTTTTCTTGTGTCTCTTTCAGCCAGTGTGTGTGTGTGTAAGCAGTGTTTTAGCAACCATTTTCCTTTCTATTGTGCGTGGATCCCGTAGAGTACTACGGATGCGTAGGGGTGCTAATACCTTCCCTTCGCATAACCGACTCCCGAACCCATTCTCTTTGGTCGCGAGACCAAGTTCTTTCCTAGGTTTACTTCGAGCGTTTCCTTTCCCTCTTTTGGGATAAATAACGCACGGTGGCGGCTCTGTTGTTTCTTCTTTCCCGCCGGTTTTTCCCGTAATGCGACAGGGAGCTAGTGGCATACTTGTTGATTCTTATCCAAGTTTGAGCCATTTCTCATGATGATGCAAAGTTCTCATACTTGTGGGTGACTAGTTGAGTATTCTCCTAAAAATGAAATAATGTCTTTCCCAAAAAAAATGAATCAAAACAAACACCTTTGTTATTTTTATCACGAACTACGAGGTTTTGATCCTTTATTGCACTTTGTTGGTACGTAGGCATGAGACTTTACATGTCTTGGCAAACACCAAATCATAATAAAAATGCTTCTTTTCTCATCTCTCCAATCTTTTAACAAATAACACCCTTTTTCAAGCTAAAATGTGCATATTTTCAAAGAGGTTCCCATGGAGTACCATGGATGTTTAGGGTTTTAATAATTTCCCTTTGCATAACTAACCCCCGAACCCTTGTTCTCTTTTTACTAGTTTTGTTTTAAAAATTCTTTGGGTTTTGTTCGAACTTTTTCCCTTTTCTCTTTGGAAACAATAAAAGCGCGGTGGAGACTCTTGCTTTGCGATTTAAGTTAATCAATAGTTTAATCTCAAAAAATTTATCGCTACAGTCTTTATGATGAGTTGTAGGATATTTTAGAAGATGGCATTGACACTAAGTCAATGGTGTTGAAATGGTGTCTAACAAAAAATGTCTCACACCTGCACATACAAATATTTATAGAAAACATCATAACGTTAGAGGCATCTTAACTGATGCTCTACCTTATTATGGGTATATCAAAATCATTGATAAATATACTACTCAGGCCATCTTTAAATGCATACGTGCTACTTATGAAGGGAATCAATAAGTACATGAAGCTAAGGCTAACCTTCTGGTTCAACATTATAAGTTGTTCAAAATTAAGGGAGATGAAGATATCGAAACCATTTTTTCTTGGTTTAAAATTCTTGTGTCTATAATTCAGGTTATGAACAAGATCTATACTACCTCTGATCATGTCAAGAAGACTCTTAGGATTTTTCCTGTTAGATACAAACCCTAGGTAACAATAATCCAGGAGGCTAAAGACTTACACACATTAAGTCTTGAAAGTCTTATTAGCAATCTCGAAATCCATGAGATGGAGTTGAATGGAAATAAGGCTGTAAAGAAATCTAAATCACCGGACTTGAAGTCAGTGGTAGAGAAATATGGTTATAAAGCTGTCATATCCTCAAAAGTTTAGAAACCAGAAGAAGACACTCATGAGTGAAACAACAAGGGCAAGTGAGACAATGAACCATGCATGAAATGTACGTTTGGATTAATTTTGAGCACTAAGTTATGAAGATATATTGCATGCTTGTACCTTAAAAACTTAAGATCGATGCTAGTCTTTAAAGAGTCTTCAATTCTTTGATGCTAACTTTCACACATTTCTTGAAACTTGATTTGATTAGATGCATTTGAAGCTTTTTCCATACTTTTGACATGATCATTTGAATTGCACTTTGTCTTCATCAAAACATATTGGATGGAGTGTCTTGACTTCACAGTAAACCATCAAACTTTGAGATGCCTTTTACTCGAGGAGCCTTACCTTGTACAATAAACTTAAAGGGAAGCAAGACATATTTTTTGCATTTAGATAATCAATTAATCATATAAGGGGAAGGGTCAAGATGTGACCTTGCTTGTATGCAAAAGATGCAAATGAGATGTGGGATCTTAGGGTTAAAAATTAGGGTATGACAGATAAAGGTTGCATATGCTGGAGCTTAGAAGGTTGTAGAAGGATCTATTCACAAGGGAGCTCAAAAGGTTGTAGGAGGAACTATTCATAGGGGAGCTCAACTATTTTAGCAATCATCCCCTTTTTATTGATGATAAAAAGGGTAGAGATAAAAGACTATTTAAGAACCTGAATTTAATGATTATTCTACTTCTGCTTAATTTGATTTTTGAAGTTTAATGTTATTATGCTGATTCAGGAATTTAATTAACTTGGATCAGACTCAAGGGGAGCTTACAAACCTCAGACCCTGAAGTCAACATTTTAATTAAATTAACAACCATTGTTCTTAAATATTATTATTTGTCATCATAAAAAAGGAGAGGATTTCTGGAACAAAATTGGTTGATACCATATCCCTTAGGTTTTGATGATAAAAAGTATTTAAAGAACAATTGGATATTCTAACATATGTTTAAGTATGTATGATTATATGATTAATAAGAAATAAATAGTAGCTTGATGAATCTGCATCTGAAGATCAAACTCTGGTTCTGAAATCACTTATGGACTCAAGCTTTAATGGAAGATCCAGACTTTGAAGAAGTCAACTTTGAAGAAAGTCAGCCTCTAGTGATCCATACTCTGAAGCTTTATAAGCCAATAACTGGACTCTGAAGTGATCAACCTCTAAAGAGTGAAGTCTGAAGGAAGTCAATCAATGAAGCATAGTCTCCTCAATTAAGGAAACTATGATAGACTCAAAAACCTTTTGATCACGTGAAGACTTAAGAAAAAATATCTCCTTTGATGTCTGAGTTTCAAAATATAATTCCTCTTGAAAAAAGGTGCTTTGTTAATGTGTCTAATCAAGTATAAAGATATCCCAACCTTTTGATGAAAGTCTTCAACATTTCTTTTTTCCTTCTCTATATATGGAGAAGAACATTAGAAGAAGAAGAAGGCCAAGCTCTAAGACAACAATATATTGCATAACAAGACTTTGAAACTTGACATTCAAAGAGAAACTACTCAATCTAAATTTCTAGACTTAGAACAACTTAACATTATGTATATTTTAGAAGTTATTAAGTCTTATATTCTTTCTAAGTTGTATTTTATCTACACCTATGATTGTAAATCAAGTGTAGTATTTACCCAAATATCTTAACAGTTTCTTATATAGTCAGAAGTATCTAGCTTTAGTGCTTGAGCATTTGGAGTTTATTACTTATGGGTTTGAGTAAATGAAGTATTTATCTTGTGTGTTAGAGCAAGAAAGTCTTGATCTTATGTGCTTGAGCAAGGAAGTCTCAGACTTGTGAGAGGAACAACATAATTTCTCGTGTCTCTTGCTTTACTTTATTTGCTTCTGAACTATATTCAATTGTAATTATTTGTTTACCTCTGAGTCAGATTCTGTTGCAAAATATGATAAAGATATTCAAGAGTTCAGAATGTGAGTGACTCTAATTCAGACTCTGAATTGAATGTTCAAAATCTTATTAAGATCAATCAAAAGTAAAAGAAGAAAACGTTTGAGAAAAACTAACACAATTCAACCCCCCTCATGTGTTTTTCTCACCTTTTGCTAAGTGTCAAAATATAGTAAAAGTTCATATTGAATATTGGCATTAATTGACTTGTTTCACAAGTTTTCCATTTCAAAACTTCAACTATAGTGCCAATTTGAGTTTTAATAGAGTATCATTTGGTTTGTGAATATTATTCGTAATTATTGCTTATTTTGTAGGTATTATTCCAAAGCAAATAAATGGAAAGAAAAGCTTGGAACGCAAGGCATAATGGCACAATGGGAAGAATATGAGAATGGTCTGAGTGATTCTTTATCAAAGTGGAACAATTGACTGTGTTCCAATTATCTAGCCAAGTATGATTAAAAATGGCTCTATCAAGCCTAACTGAAGAGTAAGCACCCCCTTTCGCCCCATTGGTATAAGTGTAATAGTTATCATTAGTGTAAAGATGCATAAACTGATTTTGATTTGTACAACTAAGAAACTCATTAGTGGAAGTTTTGTTTGGAGGAAATCTACCAAATTTATCATGAGAACCAATAACTACATTGAAACCACCTACATGCACCAAAGGTAAGGATCGACTTGTTGAAGACTAATAAGTTCATTCCATAAATATCTTCAAATAACATGAGTTACTTTCATATACAAGTGCAATGAAGAATTTAGTTTAATCTACTTTTATAAAAAAGTTACATGTTGTTCAGATAAACTTAACACAGTGCGATTCATATCTATTGCACCAAAAATCCATAGGTTTCCTAGTAATCAAAAAGCTAGGATTTTGTTGATCACAGATTTTTAATAGTCAACATAATATCAATGTTTCCTAGTCATCTAGCATTCTAAAAAATGATTTTCATTGAGTGGTGTTATGTTTACCCGATATGGCTCGGGTGATGATTTCCATTTTAGGTTAAGTAAGTTTATGCATTCTTTTTCCTTTTTTTTTACCATGGTAAATTCTTGTTGATAAGGCTCATGAGGATTGTCTTTATCACTCCAAAGATTGTTATTTTTGTCTAAATGAAATCTATCGCCGAATTTTTTCCATTATTTTTCATAACCACAAATCAAGATCAAGTTGCTTCCTTTTATCATTAGCAATCTCTTTCAAAATAGCCAAATTCTCGTTAGAATCATTAATAATTCCTACTACTATTTCTTTTTCATTTAAAGAGCTTGCTTTCTGATTTATGGATCTATTACTATTGTGGAGTTATTTTATGAATGTGTATTATGAATACATTATTTTCAGGTATTTTCTGATATATGGTGAATTTGTATCTGATATCAAATATATTTTCTCAATGCATTACTGTTACGTGGTGTAAAAAAAATACTATAACAAAATTATATTGATTGTGCTTTAAAAAAAACTCTTAACAATGATTAACAACTCTTTATTAAAAAAGAGTTGGCGTACGACATTCAAAACAAAAATTGAATAAATCTTAACAGCATTTTTGTATATAAGTGTCGTGTGACTGTCTACTACAATATTTTAAAAGCGTTCATAATTTTTTTCTACCATAATATCTAAGTCAAACATACTCTGTCAAATAAATAAAATGGTAAAAATCATAGTGTGAGGAAAATTATAAGCATATCAATATTATTGCAATAAAAACTATACATTATTATTAGAAGTAGCTAGAATAATTTATAAACTTAATTATTACACTTACTTGCATTTACAAAAAAATTTAATGCATGTTGGAGTTAAAGGAGGGGGGCAAAAGTATCTTGGACAATCCTTGTCTGTATTGCACGGAATATGACCTATAACTTTATATAAGAACAAAATAAATCTTTAAAAATATATGATGAAATATTCAATATAAGATAAATTTGAAAATTTAAGATGGTGTTAAAATATACTTACCCTCAATGGTTGTGAAAATAAATAGAGAAAAAAAGAAGATCAAAATATTTAAAGAACTATTAATTCGAGCCATATTTTTCCTCCTTTTAATTTAATAAACATAAAATTGTATGCCCACTTTAAATAAGCAATTGCATGCTGTTTTAACTTCAAATGAAAAGTTTTTAGCCCTTATGAGTTAAGAGAAGCCATTCATAGAATTGAAGTTATTGCTAAATGTCTCTAAGGAACAACAATGGGCTCAACTAATAACCTAACTTTAGTAATATCTCATATAAAATCTTTCATGGTCATCAAAGTTCATTCTTCTTCGTTTTTAAACTTTCAATATATATTTTATATTTGTCCTTTAGCCTTTGATTATAGACAGCAAAAACACATCAAAAAGAAATAATAATGATGAAGAGACAACATTTATGTAGAAATTAAAACTAAAATAGAATAATGTTTTTTATTGACAATATTATAAGATCAAAATTAATACATATCAAATGTAACAATTACACTAGTTAAAAAAGTTAATTAGTTATATAATGTAGTATATTTTGCTAGAATATGGATAAGGGTTCCATCAAAGCTTATTTTGAATTTATAATTTTAGATAGGCCAAGGAAAAGAATAGCTTAATGAGATGGAATAAGGAAACTAAAATCAAGGATAGAAAGATGAGGTTTAAATAGTTTTTTTTTTTCCATTTAAGTTGGCGTGTTTTTGATTTTAGTCTCTAAAATATTTTTTTTTTTGGAAATAATTCCATAATATTAAATATTTTTGGTATTATTCCTTAAAATCAAAATCCACATAAAAATTTGAAGGTTTCTTATGGATTTTTCTAAGAATTTTTGTGTGGATTTAAAATTTACAGGTTTTCTACGAATTTTTCTGGGGACTTTCACTTTATGGAATAAAACCAACATGATTTTAACATTCAGGGATTATTTTCAAAAAAAATATAATTCGGGAATAAAATCAAAAGCACACAAACTTAAAAGGACGAAAATATTATTTAAGTCATAAATGAATCATTGATGGATGGATGATTGAGTGGATGAATGAGTGAATACTGAGTAGTATAATAAAAGTAATTAAGTATTTTGTCGTGTTATAATATTCATAAGAGTTTGTGCAATATTTGTGAGTGCAACTTTTCATTAGATGTGTTTTATATGATGTCAAAACTAGGATACTTTACCTTTTATGTACATTGGACGGTATCATCTTAGTCTAGTTGTACATTTTTAGCATTAGAAAGTATGACAACATATTTGGAAATGGTTTAGAAAAGATTCATGCATCAAGAAAGGATTGTATGCATCAAAAATTCATTTTTGTGTGAAAATTGTCTACAGGTCGACACATACGCATCATAGGTTGACCTATAGAAAGAAATTTCTTCTACAGGTCGACACATACGATTTATAAGTCGACTCATGTGTTGTAGTTTTAAAGTCTATAGGCTCTGTTAGATGTGTCGCCTCTACAGGTCGGAACATAACCTTTATAGGTCGACACATGACTTGTATATGTCAACCTATAGATCAAAAATCTTGAAAATTTGCATTGCTTTCTATTCCTTTTGCATTCCTTTTGCTTCACACTTGTTCACATATATACTAGGTACATGCATCATTTTCTAGTAAGGTTTTTAGAGAGTAAAACCGATATGAAACCAGGATTTCAAAGCATTCTCATCATCTTCAACCTTATTCTATGCATACACACAAAAAAACTACACATAATCATTTTTTTGGTTGGGTGCCATCTAGATTAGGGTTGATAACGTCCAATTTTGGTTGATTGTAGTGTATATTGGTTTGAGAACTTTGAGGGTTTCAAATCAGAAAACCGAGTTGGGGTTTTCCTTCAATATCTTTTAGGGTTTGAAGGTTTTTGACAAGATTACGCAATCTGGATCTGGTCATGTGAAGTCTTTGAAGAATAGAAGGTTCTTGCAAAGGAGTAGTGTAGGACGATGGATCACATTGATAAATATTGGGTTTCAACAAGTGCGCATTTTAGATTCGATCGAATGAAATCTTTGAAGAACAAGGGGTTTCTTACAATGAAGTAGCGTTAGACGGTGAATCGAAGTGGCATTGTAAGTTACTTGATCAAGGGAAGAGAAGGTGTCAAAATTAAGATGTACTCGTATATTTCCAAAGTAAGATATATTACACTATCTCTAAATTTGAGCTCGAATTGAGGGAAGATGTACCAATAGCAAGGACGATTGGGGAACTTCCTAAACAAATCCTTATGTACTCTTTCTATATACACACACACACACACACACACAGACACGCACACACACACACACACACACACACACACACACACACACACACACACACACACACACACACACACACACACACACACACACACACACATATATATATATATATATATATATATATATATATATATATCTTTTATTTTCGATTTTCACATTATCGATTTCATAGATCGTGCGATCAAATTGTTTGGATAATAATTTTGAACACATTTTGAAATTGGTGTTGTTGAGTTGATCATAATTCCTTAGGTTGTGATTGGGTTTTAAGATCAACAATAACACATAAAATTCCAAACAATATCAATTGCACACTAGGTATTCGACAAATTGTCTCAATTGATTTTTTTTTGTGAATTATCATTGGAAGTAGACTTTCCTTATTGCTTTGCATTCAAGTTGTTGTATTTAATTTTGTTCGATCAATTAGCTATTCATTATCATGCCATTTTCACTACTACGCATATCTGAACTTTTTGATAGCTGGTTCGGTTAGACGATTTTGATTCGTGATATTTTAACTTGCTTCAGCGTCATAAATTTTTAAAACTAATTTTTGTCAAATTTTTTAACTCGGGATCTATTCACCCCCCTCTAGATCTAAACCTATTGTCTAACAATATCAAAGTCGTTTAATAATTTTTATGATTTTAAGAAAAGTGTTTGAAAAAGATGTGTGTTTTACATAACTTACATTAAAATAAAGGTAAATGAAAATAAGGTTAATAGATGAAATGAGATGTAGGGGTCAGAGTTAATTATCATATCCGCATGCATTCTCGAGATAAGTTATTATAACATATATTTAATATTATCATTTATCGGTACGTATGTTGTTTATGTTTAAACAACAACATGAACTCAATTGTATTACTTAACTGGAAATTTCTGTGTCGGTTAACCAATACAATAACATTAAATTGTAACGATATATGTGAATGCTAAACCTTAATCCATCTTTAGAGTTTAGTTTCTAACACATGTAAATATTAGGTCTAGTTATGAAAGGTATTTCTCAATATCTTTTCAAAACCACTATAACAAGTTATAATTATCTAGGTTATAACAAACATTAAAAACGAAGGAAGTTATATATATATATATATATATATATATATATATATATATATATATATATATATATATATATATATATATATATATATATATATATAACATGATGATCAAACTAAAAACATGAGTATTTAGACAATTACATATAACTCCATCAAAAGAGAAATTATCCTCTCTTATTCATATTAGCTTTACAATGATGATCAAGAAAGAGATGGATTCGAATCAACGACAATTTCTATGACCATATGAAGCCTCCACCTTCGATCTTAATTACCTCCATTGGGATCTCTCTCTCTCTCTCTCTCTCTCTCTCTCTCTCTATATATATATATATATATATATATATATATATATATATATATATATATATATATATATATATATATATATATATATATATATATATATTCTTTATTCTCTTTGTTACCTTATATATATTGGAATTATGAATGAGTTATGGGAAGGTTGTGACCTGTATTTATAGGGGTCTGAGTGTACCACCATAAACCCCAATACTTATATATTAAGCTTTACACAACAATATAAGGTGTCATCAACGATAAAATCTTTAATAAATTAAACATATAACAAACACACAGCAGAAAATATTAACGTCATACAACACATGTTATTGCATGTTTACCTTCCCTTAAGGTATCATTGCGCCGGTGTTCAATATTATTTCAAATAATGAAAACATTGAAACTTAGACTTTGAGTCGTAATCTTCAAATCATGATAAATGGTTTTCAAATTAAAGAGTTATCATATTTGACATTTTAAAAACTTTAACATAAATCGAGAAAACGATTAACCTCCATTAAAATCTTATAAGCAAACAAACATTCCTAATCCGGATGTTACATGATTAAAGCAAGACTTTTAAAACAACAATGAAACTAAATGAAGTAACTCCAGGAGCTAACTTCCACTTACAATAGCAATCTCTACTCACGAGTATCTGCAAGATGTCCATGGAGGACAACATGAAAGCAAAGGGGGTGAGAAATAATAGATCAATATAAATAGTGTAAGAAATGCTAAGGTAGAGAATTCACAACAAGCACACATTCATTACACAACCATTAACAACATATTCTCACACCCAAATCATGATAACATGTAGATATTCTCAATCAATTACTCCACATCATGAACAATCAACTATATATGCAATCATATATGCAAATTTACTACACAACTGACTCATTATGTGTGTGGTACCATTCATGAACGCTCAGGTTCATCTCGCTCCCGATCCCCATCATAAGACCAGAACACCTTAAATCTTTACCATCACCATAGGTATTGCTTCACCAGCCCCCACATGGAACCGACTAGTCGCTCAATCCCACCATAGGACCAGAGCACCTAAAAATTTGTTACCATCATCATAGGTAATGCTTCATTAATTCTTCATTAGAATTAGGTACTCGCTCCCGATCCACACCATCGGACTAGAGCATACTAAAATGGATCGAAGTCTGTACACCATGATGCATGACTCTCGACAACATGCATTACTGTAGCGGGGTAGTCGTTACCATTAGAGATATTGACTAAATCCAAGGTAAACCATACAAATCGAGTCGCCACCGCACTTCTATTTATCCAAAGGAATGGTTAGAAAGCGAACAAAAACCTAAAAGTTTTATCAAATCAAAAACTAGTAAAAATGTCAGAGATCGGGGTAATGGGGTGGTTATGCAATGGGAAGGTGTTAAGCACCCAAAACATCCTAGGTACTCCTAGGGAGCCCTTTTCACACTTATTGTAAGGTTGGTATTTTGTGAAACTTTTGTTTGTGCAAACATGATTGAAGAGATGAGAAGAGAATATACAAATAATTTACAATTTGTTTTTGAATGGATAAACCCATTGCCTACGTACCATCTTAAAGAAGATTAGGATCAAAACCTCGTAGTTCGGGTAAAAATCTCAAAAAAACAAGTTGGTGAACTGATTGGTCCAAAAGCCTTAAGATCTTTTGTTATCCAAGGGAGAAAACTCAACCTAAAACCACAAATCCACCATGTGAGGATAGCTTCAACATGCTAGTGAGGGGTTAACCCTATAATAAGCATGGAAGACTCTTTGTCCATCACTAAGGATATAGGTGAGTATTACATCTACCTCAAGGATAACTCAAACCTAATAGCTAACGGCTCTTAGAAGATCCTCAATGGCTCTTGTATCTTTCACTTTAGATGAACATGGCAATGGTTCTTCAATTTGGCTCAAATAAGATTCTCTAGCACAAAAGCACACACATCAAAGATTTCTATGAAGCAAATCAAGAATGGACAAGATTGAGTTTAGAGATTTGGTCCTTCTAATCCATCTTCAACATTAGGCATTTTACTCCAATTTTTCATAAGGAATATCCTAGAAACTAAGTCCACTTGTCCATTTCTTTGCATTTTGTCCACAACAATCAAGACAAAAGCACAAGCATAATAATATATACATAATTATGTGCTCAAGTGAGCAAAAGACAAATTGCATTAACATAAACATGTGCTCAAATGAGCAAAGGGAAAAAGCAAATGAATAGTACGTACAAGAATAATAAATTGCATAAATGTAAAGAGAAAAAATTAAATGTTAATGGTTAATGGTTAGTGTTAGAGTTAGTGTGCCATAAGGCAATTTAGCGTTATGTTAAGCAATCGTAATTGGACTTATGTAGAAGTCACAACTATCTGAGGCCGGTCAATAATAATGTGGGCAACAACACAAGTTAGAGATTTTGATTAATAAATCAAACTCCAACAACTTGCCATGCCAAAAAGAAAATGAGAAATGATCTTGTATTGATTTAGGTTCTTTGCATGATTTATGAAGCAACCTATCCTTAATGCAAAGCCATTCACTTGATCCATGATCAAGATGAATTAGATTTGAACCAAGGAAGGTTAAACCTCCATGTATCAATGCTAACCACCAATCTTTAACTCATTGATCAAAAAAGAAAAAGAAGAAGATGAAGATGAAGAATTAAAGTACATTAATAGAAATGGAATGAGATAATCAACAAGCATTGACCAAAGATAGAGAAGATCAAGGTCAAACAATAGAAAACATAAGCAAAATGAAGATTAGAAGTCAAGAAACAAATAAAATATTTTTGGTATTTTTTCAATATTAAAATAAAACTTGAATTAAAATAATAAAGAAAGGTCAAACTTCAAACTCACTTCAAATCAACTTTGAAAAGTCCAAGTGAATTATCCCAAGTTCAACAAGATCAAACAAAGTTTGACAAAAAATTTCAGCATTTTTAGAAGTCAGAAACTATTTTAAATCAAATAAAATGCATAAAAATAACCTAATTGAATTAAAATCTCAAATAAATATCAAATCAATTAATAAATTGATGAGAATATTTTTCATAGATCTATCATCATTCAAAGAGGTTGAAAAAATAATTTTGTATTTTTTGGATATCAAAAACTATTTTAAATGAATTAAAAAAGACCAGAAAATAGAAAATTACTAAAAAATATCAAATGATAAAATAAAAAATATTAAAAATCATTTTTAGAAAGTAGAAATTAAAAGGAGAAAATTGCATTTGGTCTCATATTTTTTGCACCAATAATGAAGGAGTTATGAATTTTTAAAAGGAAATGGAATTAAAAGAAATAAAAGAAATAAAAATCAGAAAATAGAAATGATGGAAAAGTGTGGACCGCTTGATGAAGCTTCATTAATTGACATGGATCATCACACGTCTAAGAAGCGCGCGTTACCATATGCGTAAGTCAACTGTGATACACCATGCCAAATAAAAAGTCATAACAATGGACATGTGAGATTGAATCTGGGAAATGGAATGGACGATCCAGATCCAATCTGGAGACCAGACGGTGGCCAGCGCCACTGTCTTCTCCGGCTAAGCTCCGGCCAAGTTCAAAAGTTACAGAGAAAAAATGTTAACCAAAACACACGATCCAGGCATCAATCGAAAACTGGGGTGATGTACATCACCTCTGTACCAACCAAATCCACTCTAGATCTCTATATTGAGAGAAATCAGATGTGGAAGATCTGTGGTGTTCAAATGAACTTCATGATTTTTGAAAATTGAAAGCACAATAATGTTGCCTATATGCAGAGGACTTCAGATCACACAATAACACCAAGAAATAAGCACTATGCAAGTTGATTCGAAGAAAATAAAGTTTGAGCTGAACCTCTGATTTGCAGGGCTTGGAGTCACAATTCTTTGAGGCTAATGCTTATAGTTCACACTATGGATCAAGGTGAAGAGGTCTATGAACTTTTAGATCTGAAATTTCAATCGAGGAAATCAAAATTCAGATCTGAAATTTGAGAGAAAATGGAGATAGTTCCTTTAGTGAGGGTTGTGATTTCAGTTTAGAAGCATTTGGGGCGCCTTCAGGTTGCTGAAATGAAGCTCATATGCATTGTATTTATAGGCATGGCATGGTTGAAGTGCATGAACAAAACTTGCATGAATGGAAAGGGCCTCCATACATGGGCCTGTACAGGCGCATGGAGGGTCCAATTCCAATTGGATTCGGTAGTTGATGCATGCTATAAGCAATTTGGACGTGCAGTTTAGGTGGTAATAGCTCATGCAATGCAAATTAAATGATTTTCCAAAATTGCACTATTATGTTCAAGCCTTAGAAAATGCTATGTCAAAAATAGAAACACCACCTTATGAGTAATGGATGGAAAGCTTATTTCATAAGGATCATTTGTTATGTTGATCAAAACTCCATCTGGGCCTTGGAAATTGATGAAAAGTGGACATGAAGTGTAGGGTGCAAAACATGCACATGTGAGATTTTCAAAATTAGCCAAAGTTCAAGCCCTTCTGTCTCAATGATGCAAGCTCCAAATGACAAAGTATTAAACATCAAAGTTGTAGATATTTTCAAGGAAATCAATTTGGACTTACATTTTGCATCCTTTGGGTTTTTTATGAAGAAGTTATGGGAACTTCAAGTTTGACTTTTTCACATTTCAATGCATTTGGTCCAAAGTGACCTATAATGTTTTGCATTATCACATGTATTTCTTTTGAGATTTTGAAATTCTTCTCAACATAAAATTTGAAGTATACATCTTAATATTTCCAATGAATTTGATCCCACCTCGAAATCATGAATAATGAAGGAGTTATGTCCTTGGGAAGTTGACCCAAAATTAGGGTTTCAGTAAAAATGACCTATAATGTCTTGGAATGGATTATGACCTTCCAAGCTTCAAATCAATTTTTGATGAACATGAAAGTTGCTCATGTGGTCTTTAAGAACATGTTTTCTCTTGGGATTATCTCCACTTGACAAGCACATAAAAAGTTAGGTCTCAATGTATTTCAAAATAGTCAAATGAATTTACTGATCAACTTCTCAATTCCACACCTCATATTTTGATGAATTGATGATTGAGGACACTCAAATAGGTTCAAATATGCATGAAATGATGAACTAAAGAACTTACCTTGATTTCTTTTGACCATGGATTGAGATTGCTTCATGAGCAAGGCATAGTTGATTAATAGATGAATTAGGGTTTCCTTGGGAAACAAGCCTCAAACCCCTTGATTTGCTTTGATCAAGATGATGAATTGAGACACTTGGGAGGTATATTTGATGGATGAGAGTTTTGGGAACCATTGCCATGTTTGCTTTCATCTTTAATTGGCCCTATCAATGCACATAGGATCTCCTAGAGGCTCTGGACCTTGTGACTGCTCAAGCTACAGACAAGAAATGTTAGTGACATATTTTTGTGCTTTTGGTTAGTAAATAAAAATGAGAAAAGCAATAATATACAATTCAAGCATGCTTGGTGATCTCAAACCAACTCACAAGAGATCCCACCCAAAGGTAAGGAGCCAAGATGCTTATGATCCTTGAGGCAATGCAAATGCAATGTTATGATGCCATGAGGGATCTTAGGGTCAAAATTGGGGTCTTACAGATGCCCCTATTTAAGGTCATTCTAGCCGGAGAAGTGAAGTTTAAGATCTTCGTCTCGACGAGGTAGAATGGGCTTAAATAATAACAAAGAGACGAATTTTGGTCCCTAAGAGACCTCATGATGCAAATGTATGTATGCAAAAGGTAATACTCTGTGAAGATATGCATCCACAAAGAGAAAAGAAATCAGGAGAAACTGACAATCCATAATGAGTAACACACTCAATGGACAGAGACTCTAGGGATTCTTATGGGGATAAGAGAGGGAATAAAATGCGTGAGCAGGTCACGACTTGAGACTTACTGAGAGACACGAGAGGAATTCCATGAAAATAAATCAATGGAAGGACTCGAGCTGACTCAAAGATGCAGGTATTAGGGAATATGCCAATACAGCAAAACTATCCGCGAAGGATACTTCGAATGAAAATCTGGACTAAGATGGGGAAAAATCCACTAAGGGACTTAACTAGGGAATGTCCAAACAAGACTTATCTGAGGAAACAATAGGATGAGGTATTATCGGTTACTGGGTAATAAGCTCAAGGAGACATGTGATCCGAACACCAGTACAAGGGTGAGAGAACAACACGCTCGGGGAGAATGAATATCTAAGACCGGTATGAGGGTGAGAGATATCAAACATCCAATATCATCTGAGGAAGACCTAAAAAGGTATATTTCAACTCAGGAAATCTGACTCCACGGGGGATAAAAAGTCAAAATAGGGAGCAGAAGGGTAGGAACACCAGGGATACTGGTTACTGGGCATATAATGGGTGACCCACCAAGGTGTGAATTGGGGAATGTTTCCAAGACACTCATCATCCTAAGGGAGAGCTGAAAAAGCAAACTCGACTACAGGATGGGCATTCGACTCCGCAAAAGGGATACAAATCTTACTCGACTGGGGAAGAACAAAAGACTTCGACCAAAGAGCGCATGCGATATATTATCTATTACCGTCAGAACATAGATAATATACTCGCATGGAAGATTATCCACAACCAATTACTGGGTTAATAAAGGACAAATCGACCCGAAAAGAAAGGGCATCGGGATACCGAATACCAGGCATAAAATGATGACCAATCAGAGGGAGAAACAAACATTACCAACCAAGGGTAAATGAAAGATAACTCGTCGGGGATACATTGACAAAGGAAATGATCCAGAGATGCACTCAAAAAATGAAGGAATATCAATACTGAATATTGGATAAAGATAACCGTCCAAGATGGGATTACATCTACCAAAACTAGGTAGAAAACCACGGAAGAGTAACCGTCATCGGTTAGGATGCACAAAATAAGGTTAACTCTACAAGAAGACGAAACGGGGTTTACAACTACCGGTATAAGGGTAGAAAACCACAGACTCCGTCGGGGAATAGATGCACAATTACTGGTTACTGAGCAATCATTCACCTGACCGCGGGGCAGCACAAGGGAAATATCGAAAGGAGTCGATCTAGGAACAAGCTAGAGAGACACAATGAAACAAGACTCGACCCGATGAGGATATAGCTCAGGGGAGAATTCCATCCCAATATATGTGTTGGGGGGAAACAGAAACAACAATCATCCACGAGGACATAACTCAGTGGGGAATATGGAGGAAAGGATAAACAATTTCTGCCCATGGGGCTGACTCTATATGGGGAGATTAGACACAACCATCTACTTGGGGAAATATGTATCACCAAATAGCAGGGGACAACAAACAAAGGTATTTATGGCAAAGAATGCAACATGAATATTTGAATGTTAAAATTATGCATATATGCATAGTTCATGTATGATGAATGCTGACAAGCAGACATATCTAACACAAACAGGTCCAAGAATCAACGGACAAACATCTGGTACTACATCTCAAGAGAGAAAGCCAGGCCCATTGGAGAACATCCAATCTGATGGGGGCAACCAATACCAGGAAATAAAGATCTCTGGCGAGGAAATGAGGATCAGTCACTCCAGCTGGGGACAGGAGCAACACGTGGATAAAATATGCTGTAGAATCAACTCTACTGGGGAAATTATCGAAGGGGGAGATGGAACTCTGTGGGGAACAACCACCAATCAGAAGGTTCCAAAGTCACCACATCTCTGCACTGCTAAAGAAATCATATCTGTCGAGGAGGAAGGGACACTACTCCAATGAGGAAGGAAGGATAAACATCTTCATCAACCACTCTGCTCGGGAGGAAACCACGAACGGGCTCTGATCAGACAACTCCATGAGGGAAACACTACTGACGATTGAATCAAGGATTACCCGTAGGCAACTACTGGGGATACCCTGCTGGTGACCATACTGGGGAGTAGGAGTGGGATCAACCCTAATGAGGATGGTCAAGGAGAAAAATTTCTGGAGATCAAAAAGTAGACACGTCCACAGGGGAAAAGCCACAAATCAATCTTGACGAAAACTCCACTTATGTCGGGGATTTCCTGCTCACTCTGAGGGGAACTTCTTACTTGAAGTGAGGGAATACCAACTCCTTCGGGAAGATTAGCATATTCAATTTATCAATATGAAATTCTAGTAACAGACTATCGATGTCACACTGGATGTTATGACATCCAATTCTGCGCAGATAGGAAATGTATGCAGAAGGTAAATAAAAAAGGCAGTAAAAGACACAGACAATTGTTTACCCAGTTCGGTGACAAACACACCTACGTCTGGGGGCTACCAAGTCAGGGAGGAAATCCACTATAAGCAATATTAATTCAGGACTTAAACCAACTATTTAATCCTATCACTTAAGACCTACCCAATGCAATTTCAATCTAAACTAAGACCAGAGTTCCTACTCACTCCCCCTCAATCGCCATAGTGATTACAACCTTTAATTAGTTTAAAGTCAATGGCGAAGTTATACTTCAAACAACTCTTGATTGTGCTTAAAAGCTTTAATCAAGAAACATAGCACTCACGCTTAAAAGCTTAGAGTGACACAACAATTATAACTCAATGAACACCCTAGTCCAATGCAATCATCTAGGTGATAATTGCTTGGCTCACAAGTAAAACCTAATACAAGACACAAATAAAAGTACAATCGTGATATATGATGATATATTAAATTCTTCACGCTTCAAAACCCTTGAATCGCTGAAAGTAGGATTGCCATCCTTTTATAATGCAGCACTTGGGCCTTGTACTTGAATTTCCTAAAATTAATGTTAAGCAAGTTAACCTAAATTCCACATATTAGGGTGCTAACAAATAGGCTATATGTTAGGGCTCTTAAATTTAGCTCTTCTGTTAGTTTCCTATATTTTAGCACAACTGTTAGATTCCTGAAAAACAGCCTGAGATAAATACGGAATCATAATAGAAAAACCAACTAGCCTACACTTTAGCATATTCCGTCAGGAATGAATGTCATAACATTGAGTTTGACGTCCAGAACATAGGATATATTCTAGGTTTCTTAATTCTAGCTCTGTTGTTAGTTTCCTGAAACAGCAGCCTGAATTAAATACTGAACTATACTAGAAAAAACCAACTAGCCTAAAATTCAGTATCTGCTGTCATGGATGAATGTCATAACATTCAGTTTGACATTCAGTAAATCATGTATTAGCTAATCCTACAGCATACTACTCAAGCATGTCATGACATCAGTCAAGACATTAGAGTACAGTTAGTGTTTTAACACAAAATGCAGCCAATTAAAAACATCTACAAACTCCCCCTTTGGCAAATTTTTGGCTAAAACAACTTGGCATCAGAACAGAGTTCACAGTAGCGGAAAGCACACATCCAAGCAGGGAATTAAATTAGCTAATACACTCAGCACACAAAGAAGTTAAACTTCAAACAGCAGCAGCACAAGTAGATATCAGACAGCAACATACTCAGCACACATAGAAGTTAAACTTCAAACAGCAGCATAACCTCTTGTTTAGAGGACCTTTAACTTCAAATAAATCTGTTCAAACAAATTTGTTGTCCTTGGGTACAGGTGTTTCAAACAAATATGTTGTCCTGGGGTACAGGTGCTACTCCCCCTTTTTGTCAAAAATGTTGCCAAAGCAACACTTAATATTACAGACCAAAACAAAATAAATTACACAATTTTCAGAACCACAGGAAATGTTCTAGTCATCTGACTTAGAGTCAGCGTCATCATCTGTGCCATCATCAGGACTGGCATCTGCTTCTCCCTCTTCACCTTGTCTTTCAGCTCCTTCTGTAGCAGCAGCAACTTCACCAAGCACATCACCTTCAATCATCTCCAACTTGCTAATCAATTTTTCCAAGTTGAGCTTCCTTGCCTCTAACTCCTTGCAAGTTTCTTTGAGCATTGCAATGACAGCAGCTTTACCTGGTTGATTGCTTACACGTGATGTCTCACCTGTTGTCATGGCAATGTCAGGAACATGGGTACCTAGGAACATCTCATGATTGAAGGACAAAGGGTTGTCTCTTTTCTTCACAGAATCATTCTCTGTTAATATGTTTGGAAACTGATTCAAAACAATACCACAGATGAGAGAAGGAAATGCTATAAGCCCCTTCACACAGAAGCTTCCTGAATGCTTCAAAGTTTGATAAAAAAATATAGGATCCATAGTCAAAATTGGCTTTGGTTCCAACATCATATATGAACTTTCCAAGCATCACAACAATTGTAGATTTATGATTGGTGGGCACCCAGTTAGCAGATCCAATTTTGTGCAGCATTGCATACTTGACACTCAGTTTGCTGGCCACCAACTTTCCTTTGAGAGGCCACTTCCTGACTTGATTAGCAGTGATGACTTGACATATTTTGTTGTCAGACACCTCAAGCTCAGGTTGAGCTACATCAGGCCTTCCCAAATACATGTTGATCACTGAGGGAGAGAAATTTACACACTTGCCTCGCACATACACTTTTCTGAATTCCTTAGACTTTCCATCAGCACATTCTTCAGACACATTGACAATAAATTCCTTTACTAACATCTCATAGCACTTTAAGAACTGAGTCACAGTCTTCATTAAACCAGCCTCTTGAATAAGGTCCATAATCTCCTTACATTCCAGGACATTCTGAGCCAATTCCCTTTCCAAAGCCAGCCTCTTCTGATAAACATATTTCCACCTGTTTACACTTGAAGTAAAATGGAACGATATGTTGTCAATTGGTACCTCAGGGACACTAGCTGCAAGCTTGCTAGTGGTTGGCTTCTTCTTTGACAGAGTGTCAGGGACATCACATGGAACATCTGAGTCAGACTCAACAACAACAGACTTGGTCTTCTTTTTCTTGGGCACCCCTTTGCTCCAAGATTTTGTTGGACCATGAACTTTCCTCTTGAGGGAACTCTCGACTGCTACCTTTGTATTGAGAGAGGTTGGCACATCAATCTTCTTTCTGGGGGACCTTTGAGCCACTATTTTCTTTTCTCTCCTAGTCTTAACCCTTTTGGCTATGCTAGGGACGACTGAGGACAACAACTCATTATCGGAAAATTCCTCCAGGTCTACTGACATTATGAGTGACATGAACTTCCTCACCAACCACATTATCTAAGGGTTTGTCAACATTTGACTCCTTATAAGCATCAATTTGCTCCACATCATCAGAGATATCTTTCCTAAAGACTCAATATTTTCTTGATAAGCAACACTATCAGGTTCAATAGTGTTTAAGGGAATGGAAACCCCAAGGACCTTATGATTACCAGACAGTATTCCAGTCACCATAGTGGCAATGGCATTGTGAACATACCTGGAACCTTCTCAGGTTCGTTCATCAAGAGCGATTGCTGAGGAGAAGCCTGATACAGTTTCTTTAGGTCTTGTTGCACGTGAGGTATTCGCAGAGTCAGCAATAGGATCTTCTCTGTTAGGGTTGCATGGTTCAGAGCTAGAGGAATCAGACATGTTCTTGGAGGAAGATGAGTTGGATTGTTGAGACATGATGAATATCTTAGAGGCGAAATGAAAAGTTTCTTTGAGAGAATGCTTGCGTGACTGAAAGTTGAAACGATGGAAGAGATAACGCTTGTTACAAGAGTAATAGCTATTATTTGTTGACCAATCAGAGCATACTCTCAAATGTTTAATAATTTGAATTATTAAACAGTAAATACCTAACATCATTAGTTGCTATAATTCCTCAGAAGGACATATTCCCACTTTTCCCCTAAAATCTTCAAACTGAGTAACATCCAATGTCATGACATTTTGAGTGACTTTGTACTCAGTCTGCATCTGATTCATCCATACCAATTGGGAACAACTGCTACCAGAGGCTATGTACTCAGCTTCTGTAGTGGATAATGATACACAACTCTGTTTCTTCCTGTCACCTACACCATTTTGATGAGGAATAATAGGTGAGGACAACTCATGACTTTCAATCTGCATAGGTCCCATTAAGTCCATGTGCAAAAGTTCCAGATTTTTGGATGTTTTAGGATGTCCAAGTTTAGGATGTGACATCTTGGTTAGCTTGCCCACCTGACATTCTCCACTGACTTTTCCTTCATCCATAATCATCTTTGGGATTCCTCTACCTGCTTCCTTGGATATGATCTTCTTCATTCCTCTTAAATGTAGATGTCCAAGTGTTCTATGCCCTAGTTTCACTTCCTTTTCTTCCTTGGCTAAGAAACACATCGAGGAGTAGTTTGAGACTTCAGGTTCCCATAGATAGCAGTTATCTTTGGATCTGGCTCCTCTCATAACTTCCTTATTTTCTCCATTCATAACAACACACTCTTCCTTAGTGAACTGTACATTGAAGCCTTGATCACATAGCTGGCTTATGCTGATGAGGTTAGCAGTTAGTCCTTTTAATAACAACACATTATTCAATTTTGGAACTCCAAGACTGTTCAGATTACCAACACCTTTGATTTTTCCTTTAGCTCCATCACCAAAGGTCACATAACTGGTAGCATGAGGTTGTCTATCTACCAATAACTTCTCCATCCCAGTCATATGTCTTGAGCAACCACTGTCAAAATACCAGTCTTCTCTGGTAGATGCCCTTAGAGATGTGTGAGCTAATCTAGCAGCCCATTGTTGTTTCTGGATGGGGGCATTATGCTTAGATGCCTTCTGCTTAGGTCTGACTTGAGGGGTCTGGTTAGAATAACCATGCAACCTGTAACAGAAGGGTTTTATGTGGCCGAATCTACCACAGTAGTGACATCTCCATCTTTGAAATTTCTTCTTTTGATGGTTAATCCTCCTGTGTCCCTGATGTTATGACATTAGTTGTGACTTCTGTTTGATTTTCTGAACTTCAGCCTTTGAGCTTTTGAGTTCAGTTGAGGATTCCTTAACAAAGCCTAAACCAGACATGGTTCCTGATTTGTGTCCCACTTTTAGAATCTCTTCCAAAGTGTCAGTTCCTTTATTCAACATTCTGATGGATTTTGTCATTTGATCTAGCTTAGAGGTCAGCAAGGTTATCTCACCATTTAGGCCATCTATGATTGTCAGATGCTTCTTCTTCTCAGCTTCCAGCTCCTTGATGAGTTTCTTCTGCTTTTCTCCTTGTATACACACTTCTGCACTTTTGACACACAACTCTTTATATGAGGCAGCAAGTTCATCAAATGTAAGTTCATCTCCACTTGAGTCATCATCAGAGGCACATACACTAGTTAGTGCAGTGACATGTTTAGCAGATTGTCACTCCTTGGATTTCCCGAATCCAAGTACAAACGCGAAAAGAATGGCGAGGAAAAAAGAGTAGAGTCGCCAGCTATGTACTTTTATCCCAAGAGGAGGGAAAGGTAGTACTGCATAACCAAGAGGGAACGGATAAAACAAAGTCTCGAACCAAAGAAAACTGAGTAAGGGGGCCGGTTACGTGAAGGGAAGGTTATCGCACCCTTTCACGTCTGTGGTACTCCACAGGATCCACGATTGATTTTTATGTCTAAAGTGTGTCTATAAAAAGTCCTATATGCGATGCAAAAAAGAGAAAATCAAAGTAGGGAAAAGAAAGAGTTATTGCTCGCACAGGCCCTACCCTGCTGCATACGTATCTCAAGAAGGATTGAGAATCAGAGCACCGTAGCTCGGCTAACCTATGTGTTTGTTTTTTTGTGATGAATGACGTTACTACACAATCTACCGGATGCTCGACCTTTGGAGACTTACTCACCTGTAGTAGAAGGAGTTAACGTGTTCTTAGGAGAAGAAAAATCAATGAGTTTGTTTGTTTTAGGAATGCTCATGCAAAAAGGAAGTCCTAGATGAAGGAACCGTGCTACCTTAATTGACATGCAAACGAGAGACTATACGAAGCCTAGAAATCCTATGGGGAGACGATCACACCATACAAAACAAACATGCATAAAATAAACACGCCAACATGGGGGCTCAAACATACGTGGGTAGGGCTTTAGTCAAGAGGGGTCATATCAACCTCGACAAATAAGCCATGGAAAGGTAATCAAACGGGATCTTAACCACTGACATTGAACGTCAGGGTGAGCAGATCAAACGAGTAATGAGGATAAGACCTCATAGCTCTTAACCCTGGACAGGGTGAGCTCATGACAAAAAGTGGGGATTCAGAAAGGTGGAACCCTCTTCACTGACTGACCGGACAAAAGATCTTGGGCTTTTGTTCTGAAGCATCGACACGTAGTGTGATCTTAAAGAACGACACACTGAATAACAAGGGATTGGCTACTAATCCCTTTTATCCGCCAATTGCCTCTTCATGGAGGTCTTTAGCACTGGTGCCTCTTCTTGGAGGTCTATGGGTACAAAAGTAAACACACAAAAACATTGCCTCCTATCGAGGTCTTCCAGCTAAGGAAGCGGTAAAATACAGGAAAATATGTAAAAGGGATCAAGAAATCTACCACACGGACAAAGGTCCGAAGTAACAGCAACTAAATAAATAAGAAACCCAGAGATCTCTCAGGCTAGCACCGTCAAAGAAAACAAGTCAGCAAAGCAATCAGAATAAATCTCCAAATGGTATCCCACAAAAAAAGTGGAATACCAAGCAAGCTATCTCTTCAAGAGTCATGTGAGCCCTCACAAAAAAAAAACTCAACAAACAGGTTAGAGAAACAAGATGGGGTGCAATTAAGAGTTGCACCAAATAAGAGAATCACATGAATCAAGCCATTAAAATTCACAAAAAGCTCGCAAAAAGCAACCAAGGGTAGGAGGCCTAAACCTCTTGTCAAACAAATGCATTAAAAGGGTATCAAAACTCAAAGTCAAGGGGCAAGGATCCACACATCAAGACATGACATACATACTAAAACATGTGCCCACAGGCAAAACCTAATGATACCCACTCTTCCAAATTCACCCATAATACCTCATACATTCAGAAATTTCAGGTTGAAAGTATAAAGTAGTGGAAATAGGGCATACCTGATTGGGGAGGATCGATTGAAATTGAATTGCACCATTGGCTTTGCAGAACAATCTTAGGGTTTATATGAGAGGGAATTGGTTCTTTGCAGATGAGTTCCCTTCAGTCTCTGGAGGTTGCTCTGAATTAGTTAGAATCTCTCTCTCTCTTTTTTCTCTAGTGTCTTGTTTCAATGAAATTTTTAGAATTTATAACCTGATTTTCGTGGCTTTGTGGGCTCAAATGAGAGAGGTCCAAGTCCAAGATTTTTCTGTTTTATATATATATATATATATATATATATATATATATATATATATATATATATATATATATATATATATATATATATATATATATATATATATAATATATATATATATATATATATATATATATATATATATATATATATATATATATATATTATTATTTATTTATTTATTTATTTCGGTTTTTTATTTATTATTATTATTTTTTTTCAAAACGCGTGGGCTTCTCCTAGCAAGCATGACAGTTCAGGAAATTCCTCTGAGCGCAGGTGATTCTGGTGGCTTTTCTTGGGACTTGCTAGGCGACCCATTCTGCTCGCCTAGCGAGCATGACAGCTCATGAACAAACTTTTGCTCCTTCAAGATTAACATTTTGAATGATGAATAGACCCTATTTGAACATGTTGGAAGTAACTCAAGTCATTCCCTGGCCATTTCACCTTCAGTTGACCAACAGTTGACTAGAGGTCGAACCCCAATTCACATGAACTTTGTTGAAATGCAATATGAAATGTTAAATGATCTAAAAATGAATGCATGAATGAGGAGGGCAAATTAGAGGTGCTACAGCTGCCCCTATTCAATCAACTATGAACTTGAACAGATGAAAGCAGCGGCTATCAGACATTCTAGGTAAACAGGGATTGAATACCAAAAGAACCGGAGAATTTGCACTCTGTAGGTGACGAAGCGAGGAAAGCGAGGCCATTTACCGATGGCGGTTTCAAAACAAAATTTGATATTTACCGATATCAAAGAAAGCGAGGCCATTTACCGATGGCGACTTCACTGGGCAGGGAAAAGTGAAACAAGACCAGAAATTTACCGATGACTGGGATGGAACTCGATGTTTACCGACATCGAGCAAAGATGTTTATAAGTGAAACGAGACCAGACATTTACCGATGACTGGGAAAGAACTCGATGTTTGCCGACATCGAACAATGATGTTTATAAGTGAAACGAGACCAGACATTTACCGATGACTGGGAAGGAACTCGATGTTTACCGACATCGAACAATGATGTTTACTGACACCAGAGAAAGGATACATTTATGAAGCGAAAATGAAATACTCGATATTTACGGATAGCGAATCTGCTGGGGAATCTTAACGACAAAACCATTTACCGATGGTTAACAAGCAGCTGATATTTACCGACATCGAATCAATGATGTTTACAGACACCAAAAAAGGGAAAGGACACACACGGGTGTTGATAGAACGATTTTTTTGTAGACACCATGAGAGACATGCCATTTACTTATGGCCAACGATTGGGATTCGATGTTTACCGACATCGAAAGATGATGTTTACCGACATCAAAGAAAAGCACAGACATTTACGGGGATCAACGCGACACTTACCGGTATCGCAAGGGTGACATCTACATATGTCAAAATAAGGCAGGAAAACTCCTGCTGGGCGAAACCAACTCAATGGAAATGCTACGCGATTTGAGAATGCGAATGCAAATGATGATTACTATATGCAAGATGCAAAGGGAGAAAAACTCCTGCTGGGAAAGCAAATGATCACTTTACTGAGCACACAATTTCTGATTCGATCTTCCAACTCTGTGGGGACATACAACAATTCTGCTGAGGATACTTACTGATCTGACATTCTCGGAACGGTAGAGAAACCAACTCAACTAGGGAGTCACTTGTTGGGAAAACACCAACCTCTCAACCATGCTGGGGAAACAAATTCTGAACTCGTCTTAGACGACCCAACTTCTTACATGGCTGGACAGTGTTGAAACAACAGGGTCTTCCTTCGAACAAACTTTGGCTCATCTGCTTTAGCCATCAATCAAAGATAGTAACCTGCAAAACGGCAAGACATACATGCCCCAGGGGATCGTATGGACAAGATATACTCAAGTGTACTCATCATTCAAAATGATTTTCAGATGTTTTATCTTTCGGCACGTCATTGTCTAGCCTTCATGTTTTTAGATGCAATGTTTATCAAATATTCGGACGTTTTTTGCAAACAAAAACAGAAAAAATAAAAAACAAGAGAGCAATTTGACTGAATAACGACTTTGATTGATTGAAAATGGCCTATAAAGGCAAATACATCAGGAAGCAATTCCTAGGAAGAGGTAATTGCGCCAAAAGAGAAAATAAACTATCCTATTGGCAATGTGAACGCGGCATTCCACTATTTCCAATTCTGTTATGACTCATAGATCTTCAATTTCCCCCAAATTCTTTGCTTTCTGAGAAGAGTGATTGGACCGATGATATCCTTCAAGATGGTAGACACTGAAACGTGATGAAGTACAAATAACTCAGACTGTAGTTTTCGCTTTAATCCCTCTTTTGCCTGGACCGCCTTTTCAGGTTTTCAATCCACCGGGATACCCATTTTTGCCTAAGCCGCTTTTTCAGGTTTTCGACTTACCGGGTGTACATATTATTTTTATTCTTTATCCCTAACTTTTGCCTGAACCGTTTTCTTTTCTTTTTCTCTTGGTTCGCCGGGATGTCGTTTTTTGCCTGGACTTTCTTTCTTTGTCCAACGGGTCAGTTTATGCGAAGTATTTTTTGACTACGTCTGAATTCACAGGAGACGGAAAATCTTCACCATCCATAGTTGTAAGCATCAAGGCTCCACCAGAAAAGACCTTTTTAACAACATATGGACCTTCATAATTCGGAGTCCAATTGCCCCTGTTATCTGTACCGGGAGGAAGGATCCTCTTCAAAACTAAGTCACCTATCTGATAGCTTCGAGGACGCACTTTCTGATCAAAGGCCTTCTTCATCCTTCTCTGATATAGTTGTCCATGGCACACAGCTGCTAGTCGCTTTTCCTCAATTAAATTTAACTCATCAAACCTGGCTTGAACCCACTCATCCTCGTCAAGTTTTACATCCATCATCACCCTCAAAGAAGGAATTTCAACTTCTACTGGCAAGACTGCTTCCATGCCATACACAAGTGAAAACGGAGTTGCCCAGGTTGACGTACACACTAAGGTACGATACCCATGCAAAGCGAAAGGCAACATCTCATGCCAATCCCTGTACGTCACAACCATCTTTTGCACAATCTTCTTAATGTTCTTGTTTGCCGCCTCTACAGCATCATTCATCTTTGGTCTGTAGGGAGAAGAATTGTGGTGTTCGATCTTAAAGTCTTTGCAAAGCTCTTTCATCATCCTGTTATTGAGATTCGACCCATTATCAGTGATGATTCTCTCAGGAACCCCATAACGACAGATAATTTCTTTCTTAATGAATCGAGCAACCACTTGTCTGGTAACACTGGCATAGGAAGCTGCTTCCACCCACTTGGTAAAGTAATCAATCGCGACTAGGATGAAGCGATGTCCATTAGAAGCAGTAGGTTCAATCTTTCCAATCATATCGATGCCCCACATCGCGAATGGCCAAGGAGAATTCATAATATTCAGAGGGTTTGGTGGTACATGCACTTTATCTGCATAGATTTTACATTTGTGGCACTTCCGAGCGTATTTGAAACAATCAGATTCCATGGTTATCCAGTAATAACCGACTCTTAACAACTTCTTGGCCATTGCATGACCACCAGCATGGGTACCGAAAGATCCCTCGTGTACTTCCTGCATTAACATGTCTGCTTCGTGTCTAACCACACATCTGAGCAGAACCATGTCAAAGTTCCTCTTGTACAATACATCATCTTTGTTCAAGTAAAAGCTTCCAACTAGACTTCTCAATGTCTTCTTGTCATTCTTTGACGCTCCTTCAGGATACTCTTGGCTTTTGAGGAAATTCTTAATATCATAAAACCACGGCTTCTCATCAATAACAGACTCGGCTGCAAACACATACGCAGGCCTCTCGAGTCGATTCACAGCAACGTGTGGCACATGATTCTGCCAATGAACTTTAATCATGGAAGACAATGTGGCTAAGGCATCAGCCATTTGATTTTCATCTCGGGGTACATGATATTGTTGGTGTAAGCCCTAGAGGCCAATACTTTTGGTACTTGTATCGAATTATTTATTAATAATAAAAGGCATTTTCTTTATTATGGTTGATTAATAAAGTCCCTAGAATAGATAGTCTGTTTAATGTATTAAGTGTGACTTAATCATGAGAACACATTAAACATAAGGGCATTGTTCTTAAAGTATCCGTAGTCAAGCTTTAATGTGAAGTGGGATAACATTAAAGCATTAAGACTATTATGTTTGTAGACTGATGATCACATCTCATGGATCATGGATAAAGAGTTATCAAGTCTTAAACATAGGTATGAATATTAGGAGTAATATTTATACCGGATTGACCCGCTATGAGAATACTATATAGAAAGTTATGCAAAGTGTCATAAGTTATTCTCATGGTGATAATAGTGTATACCACTCTTTGACCTGAAACCACTATGGATCCTAGATGTAGAGTCGAGTGCTTTATTGCTGATCCAACGTTGTCCGTAACTGGATAACCATAAAGACAGTTGATGGGTACTCCACGAAGCATGCTGAGGGACATGAGTGTCCTAGACGGAATTTGCCAATCCTGCGTAACAGGATAAATGTCTATGGGCTCAATATTGAACTGGACAAGGGTGACACGGTCTATACCTTGTGCTCAATATAGACATAAGGGCAAAGGGGTAATTATACACATAACTATCATCACAGGAGGTTTTGTCAGATCACATGATATTTTCGTGACTTGGGTAGCAGTGATGTGTTGCTAGATACCGCTCACTGTTTATTATGTTAAATGCGTGATTTAATATAATTGCCAACGCCGCGAAAACCTATAGGGTCACACACAAAGGACGGATTGATGAGAGATAGAGTAACTAAGGAACACCGTAAGGTACGGTGCACTTTAGTGAGAGACGAAATATGGTAAGGTACCAAATACTTAAGTGATTTTGGCATATTATGAGATATGGACCAAAATACACTTAAGTGGGCTTTTTAGCTTGAAGCCCACACAAGTGGTTCTATAAATAGAACCCCTTGGGTAGAAGCATTGTAACTCCACTCCACTCAGACAGAAATTCAAGTAGAGACTTGGAATTTTGTTTCCCTCTTTCTCTCACTCAAAGCCTCCATTCGTAACAGCTAGCACTGCGATTGAAGGAATCCGTTCGTGTGGACTGAGTAGAGACGTTGTCATCGTTCAACATTCGTGATCGCCCCGTGGATCTGTATCAAAGGTTTTGATCATTATCAGAGATCTGCACCAAAGGTTTGAATCGCCATAAGAGGTAACGATTCTATCACTGATCATGCCCATTCGTAAGGATCACTAAATGGAGAAATTTTAAATTCCGCTGCGCCTTAGATGGCAATTATCCTTCAGTGGTATCAGAGCCACTTACGAAACCATGAATCTGATATTTGTTTTTGTTCTGTAATAATATGATTAAAGACAGAATAAATCAAAGGTTAAATTGAGATCGATCAAGTTACATATATGTGATATATGTAATCCTGATGCAAAATACATTATATATGATATAGTGTTCTCGTTTCGTTCATTCAAACCCTCAATGATTGTTTTCCTTTGAGCGATCAATGGTCATTTGCTTCTTGATCCGACATTAGTATGGTGAAGCAATGACGTGTTGATCAATCATACTGAATTAACAATCGAGATGTGTTTGACGGTCTGAAATTGGTGCATCAGGGTTAGTGACGACACAAGGGTTGTGTTGTCAGTGAGTTATGCGATTGGGGTTTGACTGCACAAGAGTTGTGCTTTCTAAAAACTTTTTCGAACAGTGTTAATCGGTTAACGCATAGGGTTAACCGATTAACGAGAAACTGAATACAGCCTTCTAAAACTTTTTGGAACAGTGTTAACCGGTTAACGCATATGGTTAACCGGTTAACGGAAAGCGAAATATTTTTTTTTTGAGATTTTCAAACAGTGTTAACCGGTTAACGCATATGGTTAACCGGTTAACGCAAGGCGGAAAGCAGTTTTCCAAGACATTTTCAAACAGTGTTAACCGGTTAACGCATATGGTTAACCGGTTAACGCAAGGCAGAAAAGAATTTTCTAAAAGTTTTTAAACAGTGTTAACCGGTTAACGCATATGGTTAACCGGTTAACGCAAGGAAAAATTCACCCGTTCGGCTAGAAAAAGTGCTTTGAAGTCTCAAGTGTTGATACGAAAAACGACATCAATTTTAAACGAATTGTTCATTAAAATTTTCGAGCAGGGGCGCTGCACCTTCGACCCCGCAAGGGGCGCTGCCCCCTTGACCCCTTTCCGCTGTCCGGGCAGCGGAACACCCGTTCCCGCTGTCCGGGCAGCGGACCCCCGGCTAACTCTGCATAGTGTGATCGGTCGTCAAAATTTAATTTGATTTTAATTAATTAAAGGAATTAATAATAATAATAAAGTGTTTATTATTGTCTTGTGGTGATCGGTTATGGCCTTAGTTTTCCTTTGTTTTGTTTTGGGTTTTTAAAATACGACCTGCGTGTCGTGCCTCTCTCTTAATCTCCCAAATGTAACTTCTTTTCTCATCTCACTCCCTCGTATGTAAAACGAGTTTCTTTCATGTAATGTAATGATATGAAAAAAGCAAAGAAGTCAGTACCAAAGGAGGACAACCTTGAAGATCTTGCTTGGAGAAGCTTAGATCGTTGTTAGGTTAGCTTAGGTTCTCTCATTGGCTTGGGAGAACAATTGCGCTAGGGGCCATAACTGTTTCATTATGTTTGTATGTATGTTGATGCATGTGAATGTATGTTGATGCATGTCAGAGACAATTTATATGATAAACAAGCCGGTGAGATCAGAAAAATTGCAATTCCCTCAAAATAAATATTAAGTTTAAGCTTTCCAAGTTTTAACACTCATCAAGACTAGTATCAAATAATGTAGGTTTCGCCTACGCGAGGTGCATGTTCTATATTAGTAAGGTGCGATGGGATAGTTGTAATATCCAACTGTTAAAACAATGGGTCAAACTTAACTAAACAAATTATAATAAGATTATATATATGTTTAGAAGCAAGAGTTGGGAATGATCCATATGATGGATTGGAATAAGGAGTTATTCACCCAACTGAAATTTTCGAGAGTTGTATGAGATACATTTGGAAGGAGTTCCTACCTAAATAACCTAGTTTTGTGTAATCCGCCTACGCGGACTTAGAACGAAGTGAAATATGGATCTCGACCCACTAGAAAATCTTCCAACGGGATTTTCCGAATCAAATGATGAGGGTCATTTGTTTTGAATAAAATAGTGGGAGCATGTTTAATTAAAGGCCTAATTAAATATGTCAATGATACTTATATTTTCATTAATCCTTGTGTAGATTACCATGACATCAAACACCTCTAACAACATATTGCGATCAAACCCTGAGAAAGAAAAATTGTCTGGGACAAATTTTCTGGATTGGTACCGAGACATGAGGACTGTCCTCAAACATGATAAAGGGAAAGGCAAGGAAGTTGCCAAATCCAAACCCACTAGTGCTGCTTTGAAGCCTAGTGGAAGCATAGAAAAGGAAGGCACCTGCTTCCATTGCGGTAAGACCGCACACTGGAAGAGGAACTGCCCAAAGTACTTGGAAGATAGGAAGAATGGAGTAGAGACTCCAACTTCAGGTATTTTTGTTATTGAAATTAATTTATCTACTTCTGCATCATGGGTATTGTCGCAACCTGAAAAATACAGTGTGTGAAAAAACAACCGGCGAAAGAAAATGACAGAAGAGTCGCCACTGTGCGTTATTTATCCCAAGGGAGGGAAAGGAAACACTCGAAGTAAACCTGAAAAAGGAAAGGACAATACGGGGTCTCGCAACCAAATCTTGGGTTCGGGAGTCGGTTATGCGAAGGGAAGGTATTAGCACCCCTACGCATCCGTAGTACTCTACAGGATCCACTTTTGTGGTTTTTGTCTAAAGGGGGTGGGTTTACCTAATGTGTTTATTTACTAAAAAAAAGGGGTTGAATGAAAATGACTCGCGCGGATGTCGCATCCACTGCATACGTATCTCATCTGAATATGAGAATCAGAGTCTTCGTAGCTCGGCTGACCTATGGGTTGGGGGGATGTGTGCTCGCTAAGACATCGCGTCTTATGCCTACGTATCTCATCTGGAATGAGAATCAGACCAAGCCGTAGTTCGGCTAACTACGGGGTTATGGATTGGGTTTTGGACGAACGACGTCACTACGTAATCTACCGGATGCTCGACCTTTGGAGACTTACTCGCCTGTAGTAGAAGGAGTAAACGTGTGTTATGGGTTTTAGGGTTTGGGACGCTCGAGGGCAAACAGGCAGTCCTTGACGAAGGAACCGCGCTACATGTGGGGATATGAATACAAAACACAAAACATGTATCTCAAAGTAAAATGCCACCAAGGGGCTCAAACATTGCCTCCTATCGAGGTCTTCCAGCTAAGAAAGCGATAAAGTACGAGAAAAGGAAAAAATTACCACACGGATAAAGATCCGAAGTAACCGCAATTAAAGGAGTAAGAAACCCAGAGATCTCCCAAGCTAATGCCATCAAAGAAAGGTGAGTCAGTACAGGTAATCGGAATGGACCTCCAGGGGTATCCCACAAATAAAGTGGAAAACCACGCAAGTTATCCCTGCAAAAAGTCATGTGCCCTCACGAAAACTCAACAGAAAGGTTAGACAAACAAGGTGAAATCCAGGGAAAACAATGCCATGGCAACACAAAGACAGGTTAGAGAAACAAAATAGGGTAACCCAGAGTTGCCCCTAAATCAAAATGTAACCACATGAATAATTCCATCAAAATTCACAAAAGGCTCGCAAAAAAAAGGTATCAAATTCACCCATAATACCTCATACATTTAGAGCATTCAAATTAAAGGCATAAAGATGATGGATATAGGGCAAACCTGATTGGAGAGCTTGATTGAAATTGAGTTGCACCCGTGAGGTTTACCAGTTGAGTTCCCTTCAGGGTTTGGAGGTTGCTCTGAGTTCTCTGTCAGGTCTTCTCTCACTACCTTTTTCCTCAGGGTTTTGTTCCAAGGAAACCTCGGAGTGTTTTGTTTCTCCTCAAAATCCCCCTTTGTTCTGTCTTCTTTCTCTCACTATCTTTTTCTAGTGAATCTCCCAGTGTAACTCCAAGTGTCACTCCTCTACTGAAACTTCAGTATTTATAGACTGATTTTCGTGAGTAGTGGGCTCAAATGAGGGAGACCCAAGTCCAAAATAATTTGTTATATTTTATTTATTTAATTAATTAATTAATTGATTAATTAATTTTTTTCTTTTTTTCTTTTTTCTTTTTCTTTTTTTTTTCGTTTTTTTTTTCGTTTTTTTTTTCATGAAAAATGAAGGGTAAATTTTGGGGTATTACAGCTGCCCCTATTCAATCAACTGGAGACCCGGAAAGAAGATGGCAGCTGCTTTCGTGCTTTCGAGGTATCAAGGGATTGAATAAAATAAAAGCCCAAAAATTTGCACTGAAGTGAAGTGAAGTAACAATGTCTGTCAGAATCGGCAAAGAGGTGGTCTTGAAAGAAGAATCCGTCTGGTACGGTGAAAGTCAGTCTGAATATCGAAAAAGAATGTTAAACTGGATACCAAAATAAATGGTAACATAGAAATAACCATGGCCTGAATGCCGCTCATCAGTCTGAATACTGGAAAGGATTTCGATCTGAACATCGGAAAATTTGCCTGAATGCCACAAGTCGCATCGACCTGAACGTCGGAAACTTCTTCGATCTGAACATCGGAAAGACTTGGCCTGAATGCCACTTCGATCTGGATACCGGGAAAACCGGCCTGAATGCCACTTCGATCTGAATATCGGAAAATTGGCCTGAATGCCACTTCGATCTGAATATCGGAAAATTGGCCTGAATGCCACTTCGGTCTGGATACCGGAAAAACTGGCCTGAATGCCACAAGTTGCATCGACCTGAACGTCGGAAACTTCTTCGATCTGAACATCGGAAAACTTCATGCCTGTCAGCATTGGCAGAAATAGGGAATGATAATAGAGGCGGCGCATGGGCCAATGACACTTGCTGGGGATAACAAAGGTAAGTCATGAACAATCTTCAGTCTGAGTACTGGAAACAACTTCTAGCTTATCACTTGGGATACCGAGAATGTTTTATGCTTACATGCGTATGTTTGAATTTTTCAATGGCGTAATGCTCCATGAAAATGGAAATGCTACACGATTTGGAAGGATGCAATGCAATATGATTCTACATGCAGGGATGCGAAATGCTGGGTAGAATGCCAAGCCGAGGCAAGGGGATCTGCTGGGGAAATGATTACCGTCCTCTGGGCTCTGGCCAGGCTGCTGGAGATACACACCACAATGAACTTTGTGGGGAGATGACTAGCCATGCGGTGTTCTGGCCATACCGAGACTCTGATCGGGGAAAGAATGGCATTGGAAGCTTGCTGCTGAGGAAAGCTACAATGGTTCTGGCAACCACGATTTGCGAGAGATGACTCAGCAGGGGGAGCAAACACTGATACGGTACCGAGGTTCTGCTTCAAGAAAAGAAACCATGGATCTGGCATTGGGATTATCAATCTGGCATCGAACTCTAAGGAGCAGCCACTTCTGCTGGGAAGATACAGTCTGGCACTGTCAACTCCGCTGGGGAGTGTATGTCCTGAAACAACCGCTTGGGGAAGTGCGGTGGTGAGAAACTGCTGGGGATTGAAGAATCCAACGCTCTGATCAGCTCTGCAGGGATAAGACACCGAATTTGTCTATTGGTGACTTCACTGAGGAAGATATTCACGATCATCTGCAGGGAATTTTAAGGAAATGCCCCGAGGGTATCTGTTATGAATAGACGATCCAAAGCACTTAAAATTTACAGCAATTTTAAATGTTTATTAAGCATGTACCTGTAAAGCCCTTATGTGTCATGATGCAATGTTTATCAAAAATTCGGACGTCATTTTTGCAAACAAAACAGTAAAATGAAAATGAAAACAGAGATATACTAAATAACATGATTTTATTGATTGAATGGCCTCTGAATAGGCATTTACATTAAGAAGCAATCCCTGGAAAGAAGTAATCGCACAATAGATAAAAACAGAAATTAATCTAATGGCAATGTGAAATGGATTTCTATTGGGTTCCAATTCTGCTATGACTTGCCCGTCTTCAAGATCCTCCAGATGATCAGCTTTCTGAAAGAGTGATTGGACTGTTTCCTATCCTTCAAAAATTTCCAGTCATTGGCACGAGATGAGATTCAGAACTACTCAGAACGCAGTCATTCGCTTAATCCCTAACTTTTGCCTGGATCGCCCTTTTCGGGTTTTCAATCCACCGGGATACCCATTTTTGCCTAAGTTGCCTTTTCAGGTTTTCAACTTACCGGGTGTACGATCTTTTCATTTTTAATCCCTAATTTTTGCCCGAACCTTTTCATTTTCTTGGTTCGTCGGGATGCCCATTTTTGCCTGGACTATTCTTTTTACTGTCCAGCGGGTCTATTTTATGCGAAGTATTTTTTAACTGCGTCTGAGTTCACAGGGGAAGTGAAATTTTCACCATCCATAGTTGCAAGCATTAAGGCCCCACCATCAAAAACCTTGGTGAAAATATACGGTCCATCATAGTTAGGAGTCCACTTGCCCCTGTGATCTGTCTGAGGAGGAAGGATCCTTTTCAACACTAAATCTCCGACTTGGAAACAACGAGGACGCACTTTCTGATCAAAGGCTCTCTTCATCCGACTCTGATACAACTGCCCATGACAAATGGCTGCCATTCGCTTCTCTTCGATAAGACTCAACTCATTGAACCTTGTCCGAATCCATTCGGCTTCGTCTAACTTGACATCCAACAAGACTCTTAGAGAAGGAATCTCCACTTCAACAGGTAGGACTGCTTCCATACCATACACAAGGGAGTAAGGGGTTGCCCCGGTCGATGTACGTACTGAAGTGCGGTACCCATGCAAGGCGAAGGGTAGCATCTCATGCCAATCTCTGTACGTGACGACCATCTTCTGCACAATCTTCTTTATGTTCTTATTTGCCGCCTCAACAGCGCCGTTCATCTTAGGGCGGTAAGGGGAAGAATTGTGATGCTGAATGTTGAAGTTCTGACACAACTCCTTCATCATTTTGTTGTTGAGATTAGAACCATTATCAGTAATGATTCTTTCGGGAATCCCATAGCGACAAATGATTTCTTTCTTGATAAAACGGGCAATCACATGCCTGGTGACATTCGCGAACGACGCTGCTTCGACCCACTTGGTGAAATAGTCGATGGCTACAAGGATGAAGCGATGCCCATTGGAAGCAGTCGGCTCAATCTTTCCAATCATGTCAATACCCCACATAGCAAACGGCCACGGCGAAGCCATCACATTCAGAGGATTCGGCGGTACATGCACCTTATCAGCATAAATCTGGCATTTATGACACTTCCGAGCATACTTGAAACAATCTGATTCCATGGTCATCCAATAATAACCCGCTCTCAACAATTTCTTAGCCATTGCATGTCCGCCGGCATGAGTCCCGAAGGAACCTTCATGAACTTCCTGTATTAATATGTCCGCCTCGTGTCTGTCCACACATCTGAGCAAAACCATGTTGAAGTTCCTCTTATACAGCACATCGTCTTTGTTCAAGAAGAAACTGCCTGCCAATCTTCTCAAAGTCTTTCTGTCATTGTTGGATGCCCCTGCAGGGTACTCTTGATTCTTCAGAAAGCACTTGATATCGTGATACCAGGGCTTGTCATCGACTACCAGTTCAGCAGCAAACACATACGCGGCCCTGTCAAGGCGCATCACATCGATCCTGGGAGCATGGTTCCAACGAATTACCTTGATCATGGAGGATAGAGTAGCAAGTGCGTCTGCCATCTGGTTCTCATCACGAGGTATATGATACAATTTTACTGTTGTGAAGAAAGTCAACAGTCTTCTCGTGTAATCTCTGTAGGGGACCAGAGTGGGCTGGAGAGTATTCCAATCACCATTCACTTGATTAATCACCAGAGCTGAATCTCCGAAGATGTCCAAAGTCTTGATTCTCAAATCAATGGCTTGCTCAATACCCAAGATACAGGCCTTGTACTCAACTTCATTATTTGTGCACTCAAAAGTCAAACGAGCGGTGAAAGGTATGTGGCCACCTTTCGGAGTTGTAATGACAACACCAATTCCACTTCCTCTAGCATTGACAGCCCCATCAAACAACAAAGTCCACTTTTCGTTTGGATCAGGTCCCTCCTCAACAACTGGCTCTTCACAGTCTTTCATCTTGAGGAACATGATGTCTTCATCAGGGAATTCAAACTTCATCGGCTCATAATCATCAATCGGCTGCTCGGCAAGGTAGTCTGACAGAATACTACCTTTGATGGCCTTGTATGACGTGTACTGAATATCATACTCTGTTAAAATCATTTGCCAACGAGCGACCCTTCCGGTGAGAGCTGGCTTCTCGAATATGTATTTCACTGGATCCATCTTAGAAATCAATAAGGTAGTATGGTTCAACATATACTGCCTCAGTCGGCGAGCAGCCCAGGCCAAAGCACAACAAGTTTTCTCAAGCTGCGAATATTTGACTTCACAGTCGGTAAACTTTTTGCTAAGGTAGTATATGGCATGCTCTTTTCGACCAGACTCGTCATGCTGTCCCAATACACACCCCATCGAGTTCTCAGTCACTGATAGGTACATTATCAGAGGTCTCCCAGGAACTGGAGGTATAAGGATCGGAGGTTTTTGTAGATACTCTTTTATCTTCTCGAAAGCCCTTTGACAATCTTCATTCCACCTGATAGCCTGATCTTTCCTCAGCAATTTGAAAATTGGCTCACACGTGGTTGTTAGGTGAGAGATGAACCTTGCAATGTAGTTCAACCTCCCTAAGAAACTATGGACTTGCTTCTCTGTTCTTGGCTCTGGCATTTCCTGTATCGCTTTTACTTTGTCGGGATCCACCTCAATCCCTTTTCCGCTAACGATAAAACCCAACAATTTTCCCGATCTCACCCCGAAAGTGCACTTGTTCGGGTTAAGTCTCAGTTTGAATTTCCTCAAACGCTCAAACAGTTTCTGCAAATTCACCAAATGTTCTTCTTTTGTCTGAGATTTGGCAATCATATCATCCACATACACCTCAATTTCATGATGAATCATATCATGGAACAGAGTTACCATAGCTCGTTGATATGTTGCTCCGGCATTTTTCAGACCAAACGGCATCACCTTGTAGCAGAAGGTGCCCCATGGGGTTATGAAAGATGTCTTTTCCATGTCTTCTGGTACCATCTTGATTTGGTTATAGCCAGAAAAGCCATCCATGAAGGAGAATACCGAGAACTGAGCTGTATTATCCACCAAAACGTCGATGTGAGGTAATGGGAAATCATCTTTAGGGCTAGCTCTATTCAGATCCCGGTAGTCGACACACATCCGTACCTTTCCATCCTTCTTAGGTACTGGGACGATGTTTGCAACCCATGGCGGATAATTGGTGACTGCTAGAAACCCTGCATCCAACTGCTTTTGTACTTCTTCCTTTATCTTGACAACCATCTCTGGTCTTGTTCTTCTGAGTTTCTGCTTGACCGGAGGACAACCTTCTTTGAGAGGCAAGCGGTGTACCACGATGTCTGTGTCCAGCCCGGGCATGTCCTGATAAGACCAGGCGAATATGTCAACGTATTCTTGCAGCAATTCAATCAGCCCTTTCTTCACATCATCTCTCAAAACAGCCCCTATCTTGATTTCTCTCTTGGCGTCCTCGGTGCCGAGGTTAATCACTTCAACAGACTCACGATGCGGTTGAATAACCCTTTCCTCTTGTTTTAATAACCTGGTAAGCTCTTCAGGGAGTTCACAGTCTTCATCATCCTCTTCTTCAGCTTGAAAGATTGGATTTTCAAAGTCGAAGCGAGCTGTAGCAGAACCGTTATCAATAGGATCCGGTGACGTGCATCTGCATGAGTGATGGTATGTGCTTATGAGTGTGAACAAGAAGTGAAAACTAAACAAAACATTGCCATTTTTTTTGTTTTGAAAAACTGCAAAAATAGAAAGACAGGGAACGAAATATTTGAATGCAAAAAGACGTCCTTTATTTATGATAAAAAATGCAAGTGTCACATAGATGAGCCCTACAATGAGTCATTACGCCCTGGGCGGAACGTAAGACTTGGATATGCATGAATAAACAAAGAAAATTACTCTTCAAGAAGAGTGACTTGGATAATCTCTTCAGAAGACCAATTGTTGATGACTTCACCCGGGATCCTCGGACGCACCCAATTGTCAATGTCACAATCACTATCCCCATCTTCTTCATTGACTGCAGAGACTTGACCATACTGAATGATGCCAGCACTGGAGAAAGTGATCGGCCCCTGAAGTGTCTGAGGCGTTGAAGTACACACATCCGAAACATCGGAATCAAGTTCAATTACATCATGGATTACAGAATCAGTAGGAACAACATCTGCGAATTCATTAATAGCATCTTCAAACCCTTCTTCCTCAACCCCTTCCACAGACTCTTGGACAGACAGACCCTTAACCTGGAGGATACCTTTGTCGAGCAAGGCCTGAATACCCTGTTGTAGTTTCAAACAACCTCCACTCTGAGTGGCACAATCCAAACAACCCTTCCCACAACCGGGGAAGACATCGGCCTTCAGCAAGCATCCTTTGATATCCAACAATGGAGTCTTCAACTTCAACACATCCTTAATGGACTTGGCTTCTCCCCCTACCAAATTAACGTTCGCACCACCATGCTGGGGCATGGGATTGTTGACGACATTCGGAGCTGGTGCAAGGTCGATGGCCTTTGAATCTATGAGGTCCTGAACTACGTGCTTAAAAGCTTTGCAGTTCTCAATGCCATGGCCAGGTGCCCCAGAGTGGAAGCTACACCTAGCGTTGGCGTCGTAACCCACCGGAAGTCTAGCAACAGGAGGAGCCAGAGTGCACAATTGCACAAGTTGTAGTTGTTGAAGACTAGAAAGTAACTGGGCGCACGATATTGGAAGGGTGTCGAAACGTCGGTCCATCATCCTTTGTCTCTGTTGATAAGCGGGTCTGTTACCCGGTTGTTGCTGCTGTTGATACTGAGCTGGTTGACGTTGTGATTGTTGTTGTTGTAGTGGTGCTGCAGCTGGAATGGTCACAGCCGCAACATACGGTTGCTGATGATAATTCTGAAAATGTTCCTTCTAACACCTCTGTTCTGATAAGAAGATATGGCATTTGCATCCGCTTCTCCCCTCTTCTGTCCCTGAATGAACGGCTTCTTCACCCCTGATGAAGATCCACCCCCACTCTTGGTACCTGTTATGCAAGACATGCTGATGACTATGCAAATGCAATGACATGTTTATCAATTCCAAAGGTATTCTACCCCCTTGATCCCAGTCTCTCAATAGATAAACAGTGTAAGAAGAAAACCCCGACTAGAATCAAGAAGAAGATTTAAACCCCCTTGAAAAGGATAAACATGTGTTAAATGATATGAATGCAAATGATGTGATGATGTGAATGCAATGCAGTGGCATGTCAATCAGGATTGCTGTATCTGCTTGAACATCTGTCAGGTTGCACTGCCTGGAGAGAAATTAAGAGTACACCAAACAAAGGTCATAGGGTGGATCATGTTATCCTTAATATCAATCACCCATTTTGGTGGATTATGGTTTACACCTTATCAACACCCGAGTTTCATTGATATTAAGGATACCTGATCGGATTAACCATGAATCAAGGGTTTGTTGCAAGTCACGAGAATGGAGTTTAGGTTAAGAACCACCCAAAAGGAGTGTACTAAGGTCTAAACCTGCCAAACATGTTCTACAAAAGGTTCTCATAGTCATAATCCCATCTTTCGGATATTATCAGAGGAACGACTACTCGTATTCCAACAATATTCTCAAGAGAGACTCTTATGAGTGTAGTATCGCGTAACAATCGTATCAAATCTTACACTTGAACGACTTTAGCACTACGTCCTACAAATAGGCCAAGATTGGTTTGGTAAACTAAGGTCCTTGGCTTCTTAGGTCTATATTGGAACAAGTAATGTCTAACCACAACTTACTTATGTGACATTATTGATCTCAACATGACCTCCACCAAGTGAATGGGCTTGCAAGTCAACTCGCTAAGGAATAACTCCACACAAGTTGACAGGACTATGCCATTCTCCTATCCTAAGTGCACTCGAGTTCGGGTATAGAACTCATCTCACAAAGATCACCAAGCAGCCATAGTCAGCCAACAGATACAACAATGATATGTACACAATGCAATAAGGTAAAGCAGGTAAATAAATAACTGTACAAAAGCATGAACACCCAATAAACAAACAAACTACAAAAGCTAGGAGGGACTCGCTTAGGGAAACCGGGTCCCCAGCAGAGTCGCCAGCTGTCGCAACCTGAAAAATACAGTGCGCGAAAAAAAAAACAACCGGCGAAAGAAAAAGACAGAAGAGTCGCCACCGTGCGTTATTTATCCCAAGGGAGGGAAAGGAAACGCTCGAAGTAAACTTGAAAAAGGAAAGGACAAGACGGGGTCTCGCAACCAAATCTTGGGTTCGGGAGTCGGTTATGCGAAGGGAAGGTATTAGCACCCCTACGCATCCTTAGTACTCTACAGGATCCACTTTTGTGGTTTTTGTCTAAAGGGGGTGGGTTTACCTAATGTGTTTATTTACTAAAAAAAAAGGGGTTGAATGAAAATGACTCGCGCGGATGTCGCATCCACTACATACGTATCTCATTTGAATATGAGAATCAGAGTCTTCGTAGCTCGGCTGACCTATGGGTTGGGGGGATGTGTGCTCGCTAAGACATCGCGTCTTATGCCTACGTATCTCATCTGGAATGAGAATCAGAGCAAGCCGTAGTTCGGCTAACTACGGGGTTATGGATTGGGTTTTGGACGAACGACGTCACTACGCAATCTACCGGATGCTCGGCCTTTGGAGACTTACTCACCTGTAGTAGAAGGAGTAAACGTGTGTTATGGGTTTTAGGGTTTGGGACGCTCGAGGGCAAACAGGCAGTCCTTGACGAAGGAACCGCGCTACATGTGGGGATATGAATACAAAACACAAAATATGTATCTCAAAGTAAAATGCCACCAAGGGGCTCAAACATTGCCTCCTATCGAGGTCTTCCAGCTAAGAAAGCGATAAAGTACGAGAAAAGGAAAAAATTACCACACGGATAAAGATCCGAAGTAACCGCAATTAAAGGAGTAAGAAACCCAGGGATCTCCCAAGCTAATGCCATCAAAGAAAGGTGAGTCAGTACAGGTAATCGGAATGGACCTCCAGGGGTATCCCACAAATAAAGTGGAAAACCACGCAAGTTATCCCTGCAAAAAGTCATGTGCCCTCACGAAAACTCAACAGAAAGGTTAGACAAACAAGGTGAAATCCAGGGAAAACAATGCCATGGCAACACCAAGACAGGTTAGAGAAACAAAATAGGGTAACCCAGAGTTGCCCCTAAATCAAAATGTAACCACATGAATAATTCCATCAAAATTCACAAAAGGCTCGCAAAAAAAAGGTATCAAATTCACCCATAATACCTCATACATTTAGAGCATTCAAATTAAACGCATAAAGATGATGGATATAGGGCAAACCTGATTGGAGAGCTTGATTGAAATTGAGTTGCACCCGTGAGGTTTACCAGTTGAGTTCCCTTCAGGGTTTGGAGGCTGCTCTGAGTTCTCTGTCAGGTCTTCTCTCACTATCTTTTTCCTCAGGGTTTTGTTCCAAGGAAACCTCGGAGTGTTTTGTTTCTCCTCAAAATCCCCCTTTGTTCTGTCTTCTTTCTCTCACTATCTTTTTCCAGTGAATCTCCCAGTGTAACTCCAAGTGTCACTCCTCTACTGAAACTTCAGTATTTATAGACTGATTTTCGTGGGTAGTGGCCTCAAATGAGGGAGACCCAAGTCCAAAATAATTTGTTATATTTTATTTATTTATTTTATTTAATTAATTAATTTTTTTCTTTTTTTCTTTTTTCTTTTTCTTTGTTTTTTTTTCCGCTTTTTTTTTCCAGGAAAAATGAAGGGTAAATTTTGGGGTATTACAGGTATTAGATACTGGATGCGGTTCTCACATTTGTACAAATGTGCATGGACTGAAAAGGAGTAGAGATTTGGCAAAAGGTGAAGTCGACCTACGAGTTGGCAATGGAGCAAAGGTTGCTGCCTTAGCCGTAGGAACTTATGAATTGACTTTACCTAGTGGTTTAATAATTCAGTTAGAGAACTGTTATTATGTACCAGCAATTAGCAGGAATATTATTTCCGTTTCTTGTTTGGACAAGTTCGGTTTTTCATTCATAATAAAGAACAATTGTTGTTCAATTTATTTGAATGATATATTCTATGCTACTGCTCAAATGAACAATGGATTATATATCCTTGATCTTGAAGTGCCAATTTATAACATTAATACTAAAAGGATGAAACCTAATGAGTTAAATCCAACTTACCTTTGGCATTGTCGATTAGGCCACATAAATGAGAAACGCATTTCCAAACTCCATAAAGATGGACTGTTGGACTCTTTTAATTATGAATCATATGAGACATGCAGATCTTGTTTAATTGGAAAGATGACAAAGTCTCCATTCACAGGAAAAGGTGAAAGAGCTAATGATCTTTTGGCCCTCATACATACTGATGTATGTGGACCACTGAACATACCAGCCAGAGGAGGTTTTCAGTACTTCATCACATTCACTGATGATTTCAGTAGATATGGTTATGTGTATTTAATGAAACACAAATCAAAGTCCTTTGAAAAGTTCAAGGAATTCAAGAATGAAGTACAAAACCAACTGGCTAAGAATATTAAAACTCTTCGATCAGATTGAGGTGGTGAGTATTTAAGCCTAGAGTTTGATGACCATCTGAAAGAGTGTGGGATCCTATCCCAACTCACTCCTCCTGGAACACCCCAATGGAATGATGTATCTGAGAGAAGAAATCGAACCCTGTTGGACATGGTCCGATCCATGATGAGTCACGCCGATCTTCCAAACTCCTTTTGGGGCCATGCGCTGTTGACAGCAGCTTACACACTTAACCGTGTTCCATCCAAAAAGGTTGAGAAGACACCATATGAGATATGGAGTGGTGAGAAACCACATATGACTTACATGAAGATTTGGGGTTGCGAAGTTTATGTGAAACGACAAATTTCAACTAAGCTTGAGCCCAAATCTGACAAATGCTTATTTGTGGGGTATCCTAAAGAAACAAGAGGGTATTACTTCTACAATCCTTCTGAGGGCAAAGTGTTTGTCGCTCGAACTGGGGTTTTCCTAGAAAAGGGTTTTATTTCCAAAGGAACAAGTGGGAGGAAAGTAGAGCTTGAAGAAATTCAAGAATCACAATGCATCGATACACCTATGGAGGAATTAGAGCATGAAACACAAATGGTTGTGGAAGAGCAACCTGCTCAAGTAGAACAAGACCAGCGTAGGTCAGGCAGGATACGTCACCTACCTGAGAGATATGGATATCTCATAACAGATCAAGGTGATGTATTACTCATGGATCAAGATGAGCCTGTGACCTACCAAGAGGCCATAACTGGTCCCGAGTCTGAGAAGTGGCTAGAGGCCATGAAATCCGAAATAGATTCCATGTACACGAACCAAGTTTGGAACTTGGTAGAGCCTCCTGTAGGAGTTAATCCTATAGGATGCAAGTGGGTCTTCAAAAAGAAGACTGACATGGAAGGTAAGGTACATACCTATAAGGCAAGACTGGTTGCAAAAGGATATAAACAAGTTCATGGTGTTGACTATGATGAAACCTTTTCACCAGTTGCAATGCTTAAATCTGTTCGGATTTTACTTGCTATCGCTGCATATCATGATTATGAAATATGGCAGATGGATGTCAAAACTGCTTTCCTTAATGGGAATCTTCTTGAGGATGTGTACATGACACAACCTGAAGGATTTGACATACATCCTGACTTTACCATCCTTCTTCGGCACGGGTACGATGTTGGCCACCCAAGGGGGGTAATTGGTAACTGCTAGAAAACCTGCATCCAACTGTTTCTGAACCTCCTCTTTAATCTTGACAGCCATATCAGGACTAGTTCTGCGAAGCTTCTGCTTTACCGAAGGACATTCTTCTCTGAGAGGTAGCCTGTGCACCACAATATCTGTATCCAAACCAGGCATATCTTGATACGACCATGCGAATACATCCACATATTCTTGCAGCGTTTCAATCAACCCTCTCTTGACCTTTTCCTCTAAAGCAGCCCCTATCTTGATCTCTTTCTTTGTGTCCTCAGTACCAAGGTTAATGACTTCCAACTCTTCCTGATGAGGTTGAATGACCCTTTCCTCTTGTTTCAATAGTCTGGCCAATTCTTTGGGGAGTTCACAATCTTCTTCACTCTCCTCTTCGGCTCGGTAAATGGGATTATCAAAGTCATACTGATCCATAACAGAACTGTTTTTAATGGAATCCGCAAGATCAATTCTGCACGAATGATGTTTCATGCTTTATTTTAGAAAAGAGTTCAAGGAAGTCACAAAAAACAAAAAACATTGCCATTTTTATTGTTTTTAAAATGAAAGTAATAAAAACAGAAAGACAATGAGCACAAATTTGATTGCAAAACGTCCTTTATTGATGATAGTCATTGAAAATTCAAAATATGATATGGCCCTACAATGAACCACTACGCCCCGGGCAGAGCGTAGGGTTTTCATGCAAAATGAAAAACAAAAGAAAATTACTTTGCCTGAAGAGTAACTTGGACTATTTCTTCAGCAGTCCAGTTGTTGATCTTCTCCCCTGGAGCACACGGGCGCACCCAATTATCCATATCACAATCAATGTCACCATCTTCATTGTCTGTTGCAAAGACATCCCCGTGATTCATCAAGTTCAAATTTTCCCCATCTTCCACACTGTTTACTCTAGGCCCTCCATGCTGAGGCATAGGATTATTCATCACATTTGGAGTAGGAGCAAAGTTAATCGTCTTGGCATCGATCAAGTCTTGGACTTTATGGTGAAAAGCCCGACAATTCTCGATGTGGTGCCCTGGCGCACCAGAATGAAAATCACAACGTACATTAGCATCATAACCAGTGGGAATCCTTGTTAATGGAGCCATAGTGCGAAGTTCAACAAACTTCAACCTGAGCAGTTCAGGGAGTAATTCAGCATAAGTCATTGGAAACGGATCAAAATAACGATCTGACATTCTTTGTCTTGGTTGGAATGCGCGTTGCTGTTATTGTTGTGGTTGTCCTCTTTGTTGTTGTTGAGGTTGGGTTGCTGGAATAGTCACAACAGCAACTTGACGGTATTGTTGTCCTCTGTTTCCATTTCTCTGATTACAAATAGCATTTGTCTCACCCTCTCTCCTTCTGGGTGCCCCTGAAAATGGTCTCTTAGCACCAGGGTCTTGGATTTTTCCTGCTTTGATAAGACTTTCAGTTCTTTCTCCGCAGATCACAACATCCGAAAAACTACCAAATGGGCAACTTCCCATACGATCCATGAATACACCTTACAGGGTTCCAATGAACGTATCCGTCAATTCTTCTCCAACATCGGAGGTTGTACTCTCGCAGCTAGTTCACGCCACCTCTGGGCGTATTCCTTGAAACTCTCACCAGTCTTTTGAAACAAACTCTACAACTGGGTTCTGCTCGGAGCCATGTCCATGTTATGCTTGTACTGCCTCAGAAAAGCTTCACCTAACTCTCTCCAGCTTCTGATAGATTCTTTTCTCAAGTCCATGTACCAATCCAAAGATGCTCCAGACAAGCTGTCTTGGAAAAAGTACATCCACATTTTTTCATTATCAGTATAAGCGGATATCTTCCGGTAGTAAGCTTGCACATGAGTTCGGGGACAAGAAGTGCCATTGTACTTGTCGAAAGATGGCGCTTTGAACTTGTACGGGATCCTCTACCCATCAACTAATCCCATATTAGAAACATCAAAATCCAAAGAATTCTGGCACTCCATGGCGCAAATCTTTTCAGCAAGGGCGTCGACCTTTCTATCTCTCTCTTCCGCCTTTCCAAATTCATCATCATCACTGGGAATAGTGAACATATATTCTTGCTTGTCAGTTAAATGAGAAGGATGGTGAACTGGAGCACGTGCCGCTCGAGCATTAGCAGCCTCTGTAATGATGGGTTGTCCATGAAGGTGAGAAAAACAAGAAAGGGGGGTTTGAATTGTTTTGGAAAATAAGCGCTTTTTCAGAATAAGAACACACAGGATTTTATACTGGTTCGCTTATAACGCAAAGCTACTCCAGTCCACCCGGCCAAGGTGATTTTGCCTTCAAAAAGGACTTAATCCACTAATCTTGAAAGATTATTACAACCAACGTCTAAGAGAAGGATCTCTTAGTCCTCTCAAGTATACAGACTGCGCAGAGTCACTTGAGGAACACAAAACAATTTAGGCAAAAACAGAATTTGTAATCTAGAGTGCTTCTAGGATAAAGCAAATATTACAGCAGTAAGAGCAAGTAATAGGTTTCACGTTCTGAGCAAAAGCTCGTGAAAGACTAAGAGAGAGGGTAGAATATTTCTATGTGTCCAGGTGTATCTCTCAATGATGTTTGCTGTCCTTTATATAGAGGTGAAGGAGCCGTTGTAGTGATGGCAGAATTTTGACATTGATTAGAGTTTAATGCCATTACTTATGTGTTTCTTGCCATAGCAAGTTTGTCTCCTTGAATAACTTCTTTCCCAATATACTTTCTTTCCATTTGAAGTTCTAGTTGTCGTTACTCTTTCTGGATAAGGATATTCTTCGTCAGAATCTGCGTTAACTCAGTTACTCTGAGATGTTGATGATGTGCCATCAGAGCTTCTGATAGTCCTGGTCTTTTAAATCATTAGTGTTGATTCCTGAGGGACTTTAGAGCTTCTGGTATTCTGATATGCTGTTTTGCTCAGGGTCAGAGCTTCTAGAGCATGTTTCCACTTCAGATGCTTCTGATCTTCTGGTAATTTATATCTGATTTGATTCTGTATCTGATAAAGCAATCAGATTCCTTTGTTTTAGTTCAGAGTCCTGCACACTTAGAGACTTTTCGTTAGAGTGCCATTTTTTGGTTTTATACTTTGATATCATCAAAATCCTGGATTCTGTTGTAGAGCAATTTTTGTTCTTACAGTCCATTGATTCTAATACCACGTAATTTGTCACCAGTAGCATGGTTGTTGACAGGGTTGGTAACGGCAGCGTCATCGACAGGGGTTCCTTCTGGCGGATTCTGACCGACAAGGGGAAGCACAGTTTCTTGTCTCTGGACCAAGGCTCAGAGTTCCTCTTGCCCTTGCACTACCCCTTGTATCATATTCATGAATTGGGCCATGTTGGTCCTCGTCTCTGTTAGTTCTGCTTGAACTTGATCCATGATCTTCTGTTGATTCTGCCTTGTTGCGTAATGGTGCGGACGATGCTCAGCAATTCTGCCTGAAACGGGAACCAAAATGAGAAATCCTCTTTAAGAACACCTGTAATGATGCAAGAATGATATGTGTATGATGTGTATGCTATGTTTTATCATTTCTCAGGTATTCAAGTGTCTCATCCACCTTTGAAAAATGGCAACCTGCACCCATAAGCGGAACATAAACAACAAAGAAGCAACATACACTGCACGGCAAGCAAGAGTGAAACATCGATAATCTCCTCCATAGACACAAGAAATAAGATTCATACAAACATGGTTCAAGCAAAGATTCAGTTCATCAGTGTAGAACAAGGAATCCCATCCAACAATCTTGGAGGTGATCTTCAAAATAAACAACAAGACACACTAGGGAAGTCGTCCTTCAGGAATGAGAGTCTTCAAATACTGGCACTGATCCATCAATCGGTCACACTCTGAACACTCAGGTAGAGGGGTGAGCTTCTCTTTCAGTTGCACCCTGAGTTCAACAACTTCCTCTAGGAAATGAGATGCACGGATGTCACTTCCTCAGAGTTGGCTCTCTACTGCATGCCTCAGATCTACCTCTTTCTTCAACTGAGTATCTTTGTCCTTAAGTTTTCTTTCTAAGTCTCGTATCTTCTTTTTGTAATTGGCTTCCGCTTTTTGTAATCTCGGGCGTTCAAGGTGTTCTTCATCCAACATTGTTTCTATCTCATCATAGGACCTCTTTTTGCTTCCTGATCTACTAGCACTTTCACCTTGCACTCCTTTGAGTTTGTGAGCCAAATTCAGCCTATCAGCTTTTGCTTTGTAAAGCTCCATTTGGATCTCTTGTTCATTTTCTTTCAACTGGCGATTCTCCATAAAGGCTCGTTTGTAATACTCAGCAGGCACACTCTCAGAAAGGATCAAAGGCGGTTGCTCCTGTAATGGTTCCATCCGGTCATATGGTAGCAACAAGGTTCCAACTCTTTCCTTGACCCACTCAGTGTAAGCAGGCATAGCAATTGCAAATTTCCTCCCTAAAACAGATCCATCTTTTATACCAATATTCTCCCAAGCTTTTCCCACTTGCTCAAATCTTGCTAGATCGCTCCGTTTCTCAAAGTACACACTTTCAGCTATCTTGACATCTTGCGGCCTTTCATTCATGACAAAACCCAACTGACGGAGAGAAAGAACCGGGTTGTAGTTGATGCAACCTCTAGTCCCTATAAGTGGAACATTGCGAAACTCTCCATAACTCATAATGACGTTACGCACATTAATCCTATAAGCTTGCCACTTGATATCATAAGATGTGAGCGACATGATCCTTTGAGTCCATTTGTGAGTGCTCTGAGTATCCACAAACGGTCCGCTGGTTGGTAGAAAAGATAAGAACCACTTGAGTAACAACGGGAGACAACACCTGATAGCTCCACACTTACCATGCCTGTTGTGTATCGCATAATAGGTGTCAGCTAACAAGGTAGGCACCGAGTTTCCTTCAATGAAAATAGTGATTGCTACCACGTCCACGAAACTAGGCATACTAGGGAACAGAACAACTCCATAAATCATGACAGCCAACTGAGCGTTGAAAGCTACCCAATTTCCTTTCTTCGCTTCTTCCTTAGCCATTCTTACCAAGAACTTCAAGGATAAGCCCAAAACATCACCGCTTGGTTTCCAATTATCGCTCACTTCCTTGATGCTCAAGTAAAGAGCTTTAGCGATAACTTTGAAATCCACCTCCTTTGGCACATCCAGGAAAGGTACTCGTTTTTTGATTCGGACATTCATAAGGATGGAATACTCTTAAAGAGTGGGGGCTAGCTGGTAGTCCTGAAAAGTAAAGCAATGAAGCTCCAGATCATAGAACTGTAAGAGAGTCTGCAGAGGTATCAGATCAACCACCATCTTCAACAATGCCAAGATATCCCCATACTGATCATCAAAAACTTTCTGATTACGGCCGGTCACGAGATTACCCAATTCTTCCAAGGATGTCAACGGCTCACGGTAGAAGCTGTAGGTGCAAGTCTTCCTCTTCAACTCTGGAATGGCAGCCATCTCTCGGTGTGAACAGACTCCTGAATAAACCTAAAAAATGATATGCATATGCGGGTTAACTTTTTTTTATGCATTATTTTTTTTGAAAATAAACATGCTATGATGCAAAATGATGAAACAATGGATGGTTGGCTGTGTATCACAAGGCACAGGATCGGAACTTCAGCATGAATTCGGAACCGGGAACCATAGAACATGGTCATCAACTTAGAACCCATACTTCAGAACCAACAGTCACCAACAAGAACCAAACAAAAGTCACCACCAGAACAAGTCACCATCAGTACCTATAAATGATTCATTCTCGCCCCACTCACGGGTGTAATATGGGCCAGGGTAAGCTCAAGAGAAACGCAGGATAAACAATCCTTTCAAGAATATCATCATATGCACACCAGGTGTATGCAACGATAATACCCTATCAGAATCTGAACTGCTCGTGATACCATGTTCCGCTAAGTGGCGCCATACCACCCGCTTCCCATGAATCACTCTATTCCTAGGTGTCCTAAAGTTCACTCATAGCCTGTGTATTGGGCCTTTTACCTCTTGTGACCCCCACCCAACATCGAAACAGATACACAGCCAGCACAATATGCATGAAACAGTAAAGCGCACATAGGATGCAATGCAAGCAGATAAGTATGCAAAGCAATAAATAAATAACACACAATAGACAATAAACAAACAAACGCTAGGAAAGGCCCACTAGGGAAAATAATCCCCAGCAGAGTCGCCAGCTGTCGCTCCCCGGATTTCCCGAATCCAAGTACAAACGCGAAAAGAGTGGCGAGGAAAAAAGAGTAGAGTCGCCAGCTATGTACTTTTATCCCAAGAGGAGGGAAAGGTAGTATTGCATAACCAAGAGGGAACGGATAAAACAAAGTCTCGAACCAAAGAAAACTGAGTAAGGGGCCCAGTTACGTGAAGGGAAGGTTATCGCACCCCTTCACGTCTGTGGTACTCCACAGGATCAATGATTGCTTTTTATGTCTAAAGTGTGTGTATAAAAAGTCCTATATGCGATGCAAAAGAGAGAAAACCAAAGTAGGGAAAAGAAAGAGTTATTGCTCGCACAGGCCCAACCCTGCTGCATATGTATCTCAAGAAGGATTGAGAATCAGAGCACCGTAGCTCGGCTAACCTATGTGTTTGTTTTTTTGTGATGAATGACGTTACTACACAATCTACCGGATGCTCGACCTTTGGAGACTCACTCACCTGTAGTAGAAGGAGTTAACGTGTTCTTAGGAGAAGAAAAATCAATGAGTTTGTTTGTTTTAGGAATGCTCATGCAAAAAGGAAGTCCTAGACGAAGGAACCGTGCTACCTTAATTGATATGCAAACGAGAGACTATACGAAGCCTAGCAATCTTATGGGGAGCCGATCACACCATACAAAACAAACATGCATAAAATAAACACGCCAACAAGGGGGCTCAAACATACGTGGGTAGGGCTTTAGTCAAGAGGGGTCATATCAACCTCGACAAACAAGCCATGGAAAGGTAATCAAACGGGCTCTTAACCAATGACATTGAACGTCAGGGTGAGCAGATCAAACGGGTAATGAGGATAAGACCTCATAGCTCTTAACCCTGGACAGGGTGAGATCATGACAAAAAGTGGGGATTCAGAAAGGTGGAACCCTCTCCACTGACTGACCGGACAAAAGATCTTGGGCTTTTGTTCTGAAGCATCGACACGTAGTGTGATCTTAAAGAACGACGCACTGAATAACGGGGGATTGGCTACTAATCCCTTTTATTCGCCAATTGCCTCTTCATGGAGGTCTTTAGCACTAGTGCCTCTTCTTGGAGGACTTTGGGTACAAAAGTAAACACACAAAAACATTGTCTCCTATCGAGGTCTTCCAGCTAAGAAAGCGGTAAAATACGGGAAAATATGTAAAAGGGATCACGAAATCTACGACACGGACAAAGGTCCGAAGTAACAACAACTAAAGAAATAAGAAACCCAGAGATCTCTCAGGCTAGCACCGTCAAAGAAAACAAGTCAGCAAAGCAATCAAAATAAATCTCCAAATGTTATCCCACAAATAAAGTGGAATACCAAGCAAGGTATCTCTTCAAGAGTCATATGAGCCCTCACAAAAAAAACTCAACAAACAGGTTAGAGAAACAAGATGGGGTGAAATTAAGAGTTGCACCAAATAAGAGAATCACATGAATCATGCCATTAAAATTCACAAAAAGCAACCAAGGGTAGGAGGCCTAAACCTCTTGTCAAACAAATGTATTAAAAGGGAATCAAAACTCAAAGTCAGGGGGCAAGGATCCACACATCAAGACATTACATACATACTAAAACATGTGCCCACATGCAAAATCTAACGATACCCACTCTTCCAAATTCACCCATAATACCTCATACATTAAGAAATTTCAGGTTGAAAGTATAAAGTAGTGGAAATAGGGCATACCTGATTGGGGAGGATCGATTGAAATTGAATTGCACCGTTGGCTTTGCAGAACAATCTTAGGGTTTATATGAGAGGGAATTGGTTCTTTGCAGATGAGTTCACTTCAGTATCTGGAGGTTACTCTGAATTAGTTAGAATCTCTCTCTCTCTCTTTTTTCTCTAGTGTCTTGATTCAATGAAATTTTTAGAATTTATAACCTGATTTTCGTGGCTTTGTGGGCTCAAATGAGAGAGGTTCAAGTCCAAGATTTTTCTGTTAAATATATATATATATATATATATATTTACTTATTATTTTTTTATTTTATTTTCTTTTTCTTTTTTTCGTTTTATTATTTTTTCTTTTTTTTCAAAACGCGTGGGCTTCGCCTAGCGAGCATGATAGTTCAAGAAATTCCTCTGAGCGCAGGTGATTCTGGTGGCTTTTCTTGGGACTCGCTAGGCGACCCATTCTACTCGCCTAGCGAGCATGACAGCTCATGAACAAACTTTTGCTCCTTCAAGATTAACGTTTTGAATGATGAATAGACCCTATTTGAACATGTTGGAAGTAACTCAAGTCATTCCCTGGCCATTTCACCTTCAGGTGACCAACAGTTGACTAGAGGTCGAACCCCAATTCAGATGAACTTTGCTGAAATGCAATATGAAATGTTAAATGACCTAAAAATGAATGCATGAATGAGGAGGGCAAATTTGAGGTGCTACACAGATTCTACTTCGAATTCACTCTCAGAGTCTCCCTCAGACCAGGTGACAGATAGTCCCTTCTTTTGCATCTTGAGGAAGGTAGGACATTCAGCTCTAATGTGTCCAAAACCTTCACATCCATGACACTGGATTCCCTTGCCATGGTTGAACTTTTCTTCAGATTTTGATCTTCTACTGATGTCAGATGAAGTGTTCTTGACATTTGGTATGCCTTTTTGGTCAACCTTCTTTATGAACTTGTTGAACTGTCTTCCAAGCATGGCTATAGCTTATGATATGCTTTCATCACCTCCAATACTTCCTTCTTCTGAATCCTCTTCAGTATTTGATACGAAAGCTATGATTTTGTTTTTCTTTTCGACATTCTCACACAAGCCCATTTCAAAAGTTTGGAGAGAACCAATAAGCTCATCAACCTTCATATTGCAGATATCTTGAGCCTCTTCTATAGAAGTAACCTTGATGGCAAATCTCTTGGGCAATGATCTGAGAATCTTTCTTACAAGTTTTTCTTCAGACATTTTCTCTCCTAAGCCTCCAGAAGTGTTGGCAATTTCAAGAACATTCATGTGGAAGTCATGAATAGTCTCATCCTCTTTCATCCTCAGATTTTCAAACTTAGTAGTCAGCATCAGGAGTTTAGACATCCTTACCTTGGAGGTACCTTCATGAGTTGTTTTGATAGTATCCCAAACTTCTTTAGCCAGCTCACAGTGATGCACCAGTCTGAAGATGTTCTTATTTATCCCATTGAACAGTGCATTCAAGGCCTTAGAGTTTCCAAGGGCTAATGCCTCTTTCTCTTTATCCCACTCTTCTTCAGGAATTTGCATAATGATTCCATCTTTACCTGTCTTCGTTGGATGTTCCCATCCTTTGTTGATAGCTCTCTAGACCTTGCTATCCAAAGACCTCAAGAAGGCTATCATACGAGGTTTCCAGTCATCATAGTTAGAACCATCCAGCATGGGTGGTCTATTTGAGAATCCTACATCCTTGTCCATGGTACTAGAGAGTAACGTCCCTAGATCTCAACCAGAAATTAACAGGCAGGGTGCCTGCTCTGATGCCAATTGAAATTCTAGTAACAGACTATCGATGGCACACTGGATGTTATGACATCCAATTCTGCACAGACAGGAAATGTATGCAGAAGGTAAATGGAAAAGGCAGTAAAAGACACAGACAATTGTTTACCCAGTTCGGTGACAAACACACCTACGTCTGGGGGCTACCAAGCCAGGGAGGAAATCCACTATAAGCAGTATTAATTCAGGACTTAAACCAACTGTTTAATCCTATCACTTAAGACCTACCCAATGCAATTTCAATCTAAACTAAGACCAGAGTTCCTACTCACTCCCCCTCAATCACCACAGTGATTACAACCTTTAATTAGTTTAAAGTCAATGGCAAAGTTATACTTCAAACAACTCTTGATTGTGCTTAAAAGCTTTAATCAAGAAACACAGCACTCACGCTTAAAAGCTTAGAGTGACACAATAATTACAACTCAATGAACACCCTAGTCCAATGCAATCATCTAGGTGATAATTGCTTGGCTCACAAGTAAAACCTAATACAAGACACAAATAAAAGTACAGCCGTGATATATGATGATATATTAAATTCTTCACGCTTCAAAACCCTTGAATCGCTGAAAGTAAGATTGCCATCCTTTTATAATGCAGCACTTGGGCCTTGTACTTGAATTTCCTAAAATTAAGGTTAAGAAAGTTAACCTAAATTCCACATATTAGGGTGCTAACAAATAGGCTATATGTTAGGGCTCTTAAATTTAGCTCTTCTGTTAGTTTCCTGGATTTTAGCACAGCTGTTAGATTCCTGAAAAACAGCCTGAGATAAATACTGAATCATAACAGAAAAACCAACTAGCCTACACTTTAGCATATACCGATAGGAATGAATGTCATAACGTTCAGTTTGACGTCCAGAACATTGGATATATGCTAGGTTTCTTAATTCTAGCTCTGCTGTTAGTTTCCTGAAACAACAACCTGAATTAAATACTGAACTATACCTGAAAAAACCAACTGGCCTAAAATTCAGTATCTGCTGTCAGGGATGAATATCATAACATTCAGTTTGACATTCAGTAAATCCTGTATTAGCTAATCCTGCAACATACTACTCAAGCATGTCATGACATCAGTCAAGACATCAGAGTACAGTTAGTGTTTTAACACAAAATGCAGCCAATCAAAAACATCTACACAATCTATAAGGGATTTTAGGTCAATCCACAAAAGGGATGACAACCATATAATTGATAACACAAAATGCTAAATCCAGACTCAATGGGGATCTAGAGGATTGAGATCACACCCAGAACTCTCAAACTCCTTGGGGACTTGGTGGGAGGTACAACTCTCTTTTGTGCCTGTGGAGGAGACGACTTGGAAGATACGTGAAGAGGATACAAGTAAGCTGGGAATATGAACAGATGTCTTGCCTTTTGGGAATCATACCATCCTTGGGAGAGCACTGCAGACATCCCAAGTATCCTTTTTTGTCATTGTGAATGTTCACTTTGTTTAAAAACAATTTATGAAAATTTTATTTATTCAAAACAATGATATTTCTCAATTAAAATATGCAAAACATTTGTTTGAATAGAAACAAATAAGAGTGCAAAGGATTGGATAAAGGCTCAAATTTATTTGATAGAATGGTAATGAAATTCTAGTTATCAGACTTTGGATGTCACACTGGTTGTTATGACATCCAATTCTGCACAGACAGGGATAATGCAGAACTTAACAGTAAGTGCAGTAAATAACACAAGTAATTGTTCACCCAGTTCAGTCCAACATGACCTACATCTGGGGGCTACCAAGCCAGGGAGGAAATCCACTATTAGTAGTATCAATTCAAAGCTAAACTCACCCGTTTACAACTTATCACTTAATCCCTACCCAATGCAATTTCAATCTTAACCTAAGATCAGAGTTCCTACTCACTCCCCCTCAATCACCTCAGTGATATTAAAGACACTTTGAAGTCACACTTCAAAAACAACTCTTGATTATGCTTCACAGCTTAAATCAAGATACACAGCACTCACGCTTAAAAGCTTTGAGTGACACAACACTTACAACTCAATGAACACCCTATGCCAAAGCTATCATCTACTCGATAATGACTTGGCTTACAAGATACGTCTAATACTAGACTCACAAAAATACATCAGTGAAGTATGATGGACACACAAAATCTTCACGCCTCAAAATCCCCGAAACTGAATGAAGGAACGCCTTCCTTTTTATATTGCAGCACCTGGGCTTTTGCACCTGTATTCTCCTGAATTTTAGGTCACACAAGTTCCCTCAAATTCAACCTTTAGGTTGCTAACAAATAGGCTATTTGTTAGGTTCATTGAATGTAGCTTGGTTGTTGATTTCCTGGATTTTCTCTCAGCTGTTGAATCCCTAAAGAATAGCCTGAGAAAAAGCTGAAACAGAAAACTGAACAACCTACAATATAGCATATGCTGTCAGGAATGAATGTCACGACATTCAGCTTGACATCAAGGTCCATATGCTGAGTCTGTTTTTCCAGAAAACAGACTGTACAATTTTGCTGACCTGTACATGATCAAACTGACCATACTACAGTAACAACTTACATTAATAAATGTCAAAGTGTCCAACTTAACATTTACACAATTGGCCTTAAGTTAGTTCTGTTATTCTCTTGAAGAACAAACTAAGTAATATGCTGAAGTATAGCAGAACACCACTCTGCCTGATCTTCAGTAGCTGCTGTCCATGATGAATGTCACAACATCCAATTTGACATTCAGTCAGTAGGCCTTATGCCAGGTCTGGTTCTTCCTTGATAACCAGACTGCAAGTGAATACTAAGTTCTAACAGAACTCCTGCTGTTCTATTCCTTAGTATCTGTTGACAGGTATGAATGTCACAGCATCCAGTTTGACATTCAATAATCATGTGTTAGCTAGTCCTGCAGTGACTACAAAGTAGTCACACATACATGTCATGACATCAGTCAAGACATTAGTGTTTTACCATATAATGCAGCCAATTAAACACCTACAAACTCCCCCTTTGGCAAATTTTTGGCTAAAACACTTTGATCCCCATAACAGAGTTCATAGCAGCGGAATCACTCACCTAGCAGGAAATAAAACTAGCTAATACACTCAGAGTGGCAGCACACTCACACACATGGAAGTTAAATAAAAACTTCACATAGCAGCACACACATATTAGAAGTTGCACCTAAACTTCAACATCAGCTGCAGGGGGGAATCTTCAGATCTGTCATGAGAGTCTGTTGTAGAGACCCACTCTGTTTGTCAGGGGTAGTGGTGGTTATTACTCCCCCTTTTTGTCAAAAATGTTGCCAAAGCCAACAACATAGCCAGAGCACAATGACAGAGTTCCAGACTTGGTTTTACTTCACAGTTTCAACCAAGTTAACATCCACTTGATCTTGCTTCACAGCTTCGATCAAGTAATCACCCACTTTTGCTTTACAGTAGGTACCACCATATCAGATGCCATGATTTTGTTTCTGACATCCAGAACCACTCCTGCATGAACAGCATCCTTGAACTCCTGCAGGTACAGTGGCCTTCTCTCTGTAGGGTGTCTCCTTACCCTCTTGTATCCACCCTTGTTGCACGCAGCATAGCTATGATCTGTTGACCAATCATAGCCTAGTACAAATTGTTTAATAGGCAGAGATATTAAACAATTTATCCCAAACATCAGTGGTTGCTATAAGGTCTCAGAGAGACATATTCCCAGTTTGCTCCTTAAGTTTTCAAACTGAGTAGCATCCAGAGCCTTTGTAAATATGTCAGCCAGTTGAAGATCCGTGGCTACATGTTCCAAAGCGATCACCTTGTCTTCCACCAGATCTCTGATGAAGTGGTGCCTAATGTCAATATGTTTGGTCCTGCTGTGTTGGATGGGATTCTTGGAGATATTGATGGCACTGAGATTATCATAGAACAATGTCATGACATTTTGAGAGACATTGTACTCAGTGAGCATCTGTTTCATCCAAACCAGTTAGGAGCAACTGCTTCCAGCAGCTATGTATTCAGCCTCTGCAGTGGACAGAGAGACACAATTCTGCTTCTTGCTGAACCACGATATGAGGTTTTCTCCTAAGAAGAAACATCCACCTGATGTGCTTTTTCTGTCATCAGCACTTCCAGCCCAATCAGCATCACAGTACCCAGATAGGACAGGCTCAGACCCATGTGAGTACAACATCCCATAGTTACACGTCCCATTGATGTACTTGAGAATCCTTTTGACTTGATTCAAGTGGCTCACCTTGGGCTCTGCTTGGTATCTGGCACATACTCCAACTGCATAAGAAATGCCAGGTCTACTTGCAGTTAGATACAGCAGACTACCTATCATGCTTCTGTACAGGCATTGATCAACACTAGGCCCTCCATCATCTTTGGTTAACTTCAGATGAGTAGGAGCAGGAGTCCTCTTGTGCCTGGCATTATCCATACCAAACTTCTTAACTATGTTCTTGGCATACTTGCTTTGGGAGAGAAACATAGAGTCCTCCATTTGGTTTACTTGCATTCCAAGGAAATAGGTCAGTTCTCCCACTAGACTCATTTCAAACTCAGACTGCATCTGGTGAACAAATTTTTTAACCATTTGTTCTGACATTCCACCAAAGACTATATCATCAACATAGATTTGAGCTATCATGATTTTGACTTCTTCATCCTTCACAAACAAGGTTTTATCTATGCCACCCTTTCTGTATCCATTTGAGGTCAGAAATTCGGTTAACCTTTCATACCAAGCTCTGGGTGCTTGCTTCAACCCATACAAGGCTTTCTTCAACTTGTATACATGCTCAGGTTGGTTAGGATCACAGAACCCTTTGGGTTATTCCACATAGACTTCTTCATTCAGGTAGCCATTCAAGAATGCACTCTTCACATCCATTTGGAATAGCTTAAACTTCAGGATGCATGCTACCCCCAACAGCAATCTGATGGACTCAAGTCTAGCCACAGGAGCAAATGTCTCATCGAAGTCTACCCCTTCAACTTGAGTGTATCCTTGAGCTACTAGTCTTGCTTTATTTCTAGTAATTACTCCTTTCTCATCAGATTTGTTTTTGTAGATCCACTTGGTACCAATGATGTTGGACCCTTCAGGTCTTGGAACTAGCTCCCATACTTCATGCCTTGTGAACTGCTCGAGTTCCTCTTGCATGGCAATGATCCAGTATTCATCAGTCAGGGCTTCTTTCACATTCTTTGGTTCAACCTTGGAAACAAAGCAGGAATTTGAGTTTATTCCTCTTGACCTGGTAGTTACACCACTAGTGGGATCCCCTATGATAAGATCCTTAGGGTGGTCTTTCTGAATTCTGATAGATGGCACTTTGGTGGGTGCCTCTACTTCACATTCAGGAGGAGGTTCCTGTACTTCTTCAGACTTGACAGGACTGTCAGTTGGACTGTCAAGGAATGTTTCAACATCCTCCATGACATCGGTTCCTTCCTCTTTATCATCCACAATGACATTTATGGATTCCATCAGGACATTGGTCCTGTAGTTGAACACTCTGTAGGCTCTGCTGTTAGTGGAGTATCCCAGAAATACGCCTTCATCACTTTTGGGATCTAGCTTCCTTCTCTGTTCACGATCTGTGAGAATGTAGCATTTACTTCCAAAAATATGAAAGTACTTCACAGTGGGTTTTCTGCCCTTCCATATTTCATACAGAGTGGAGGAGGTTCCTTTTCTCAAGGTGACTCTGTTGTGAACATAGCACGCGGTATTCATTGCTTCAGCCCAAAAGTGCATAGGGAGCTTCTTTGCATGAATCATTGCTCTGGCAGATTCTTGAATAGTTCTATTTTTTCTTTCAATTATTCCATTCTGCTGAGGAGTTATAGGAGAGGAGAACTCATGGCTTATTCCTTCAGACGAGCAAAACTCATCAAACTTGGAATTCTTGAACTCCGTACCATGATCACTTCTAATCCGGACCACACAATTGTCCTTTTCCCTTTGAAGTCTTATGCACAGATCTTCGAAGACATCAAATGTATCTGACTTCTCTCTGATGAAGCTTATCCACGTGTATCTGGAATGGTCATCAACCACCACGTAGGCATACTTCTTCCCACCAAGACTTTCAACCTGCATAGGTCCCATTAGGTCCATGTGCAACAGTTCCAGAACTCTGGAGGTTGTGGAATGTCCCAGCTTCGGGTGTGACATCTTGGTTTGCTTGCCCACCTGGCATTCTCCACAGACTCTTCCTTCATCAATCAGAAGCTTTGGAATCCCTCTGACTGCTTCCTTGGATATGATCTTCTTCATTCCCCGTAAGTGGAGATGTCCAAGTCTTCTATGCCACAGCTTCACCTCCTGTTCTTCCTTGGCTGAGGAGCATGTGGTGGAAAAGTTAGAGAGTTCAGGTTCCCACAGGTAGCAGTTGTCTTTGGACCTGGTTCCTCTCATAACTTCCTGATTGTCACCATTTGTCACAATGCACAGCTCCTTAGTAAACTGAACATGAAAACCTTGATCACACAGCTGACTTATGCTGATGAGGTTTGCAGTTAGTCCTCTTACTAACAGCACATTGTTCAGTTTTGGCACTCCAGAACAATCCAGTTTGCCCACACCTCTTATTTTTCCTTTGGCACCATCACCAAAAGTTACATAGCTGGTAGTGTGAGGTTGAATATCTACCAGTAGATTTTCAATCCCAGTCATATGTCTTGAGCATCCACTGTCAAAGTACCAGTCTTCTCTGGAAGAAGCCCTTAGGGCAGTGTGTGCTATCCTAGTATACCATTGTTGCTTCTTAATGGGAACACATCGCTTATGTGTTTTATGCTTAGGTCTGACATGTGAGGCTCTGTTAGGGAAACCATGAATCCAGTAGCAGAAGGCTTTTATATGTCCAAGCCTACCACAGTGGTGACACCTCCAATCCTGGTATTTCCTCTTCTGATGATCATTCATCCTATATCCTCGATGTTGAGACATTGGATTTAACTTCTGCTTGTACTTATGAACTTTAGCCTTTGGGCGTTTGTGTTCGGTTGAGGATCTTTTCCCAAATCCTAGGCCAGATTTGGTTCCAGATTGCTGTCCCACCTTGAGAATCTCTTCCAAGGTGTCAGTTCCCTTATTCATCATTCTGATGGATTTAGTCATCTGGTTCAGCTTGGAGGTCAGTAGGGCTATTTCACCATTTAGACCCTCTATTACAAACAGTTGCTTTTGTCTCTCATCTTCCAGTTCCTTGATGAGTTTCTTCTGCTTTTCTCCTTATGCACGCACCTCTGTACTGGTGGAACACAACTTCTTATAGGCTGCAGCAAGTTCATCAAAAGACAGTTCATCTGCACTTGAGTCATCATCAGAGGCACAAACACTGGTTAGTGCAGTGACATGTTTGGCAGATTCTCCTTCAGATTCACTTTCAGAATCTCCTTCCGACCATGTGATAGCCAGCCCCTTATTTTGCAATTTGAGGTAAGTAGGGCATTCAGCTCTGACGTGTCCATACCCTTCACAACCATGACACTGGATCCCCTTGCCATGGTTGAACTTCTCATCAGAAGTTGATCTTTTCTTAATGTCAGACGGGATGTTCTTGACATTAGGTCTACCTCTTTGATCAATCTTCTTTACGAACTTGTTGAACTGCCTCCCAAGCATGGCTAGGGCTTCTGATATACTTTCATCACCTCCAGTATATTCTGCTTCTGACTCCTCTTCAGCATTAGATACAAAAGCTATGCTTTTGTTCTTCTTCTTAGCATACTCACCCAAGCCCATTTCAAAGGTTTGGAGGGAACCAATGAGCTCATCCACCTTCATGTTGCATATGTCCTGCGCCTCCTCTATGGCTGTGACCTTCATAGCAAATCTCTTAGGCAAGGACCTGAGAATCTTTCTTACAAGTTTCTCTTCAGCCATTTTCTCACCTAGTCCACCAGAGGTGTTTGCAATTTCAAGAATATTCATGTGAAAGTCATGAATAGTCTCATCCTCTTTCATCCTCAGATTTTCAAACTTGGTGGTCAGCATCTGAAGTTTGGACATCTTCACCTTTGAAGTACCTTTATGAGTTACCTTGAGGGTATCCCAAACTTCCTTAGCTAGTTCACAGTGGTGTACCAGCCTGAAGATGTTCTTGCAGATTCCATTGAACAATGCATTTAAGGCCTTGGAATTTCCAAGAGCTAACGCCTCTTGCTCCTTGTCCCACTCTTCTTCAGGAATCTGCACACTGACTCCATCTTCACCTGTCCTCATTGGATGTTCCCATCCTTTGTTGACAGCTCTCCAGACTTTGCTATCTAGAGACCTTAAGAAGGCTATCATACGAGGCTTCCAGTCATCATAATTAGATCCATCCAACATGGGTGGTCTGTTTGAGTGTCCTAAATCCTTGTCCATGGTACTAGAAAGTAACTTCCCTAGATCTCACCCAGAAATTCACAGGCAGGGTGCCTGCTCTAATGCCAATTGAAATTCTAGTTATCAGACTTTGGATGTCACACTGGTTGTTATGACATCCAATTCTGCACAGACAGGGATAATGCAGAACTTAACAGTAAGTGCAATAAATAACACAAGTAATTGTTCACCCAGTTCAGTCCAACATGACCTACATCTGGGGGCTACCAAGCCAGGGAGGAAATCCACTATTAGTAGTATCAATTCAAAGCTAAACTCACCCGTTTACAACTTATCACTTAATCCCTACCCAATGCAATTTCAATCTTAACCTAAGATCATAGTTCCTACTCACTCCCCCTCAATCACCTCAGTGATATTAAAGACACTTTGAAGTCACACTTCAAAAACAACTCTTGATTATGCTTCACAGCTTAAATCAAGATACACAGCACTCACGCTTAAAAGCTTTGAGTGACACAACACTTACAACTCAATGAACACCCTATGCCAAAGCTATCATCTACTCGATAATGACTTGGTTTACAAGATACGTCTAATACTAGACTCACAAAAATACATCAGTGAAGTATGATGGACACACAAAATCTTCACGCCTCAAAATCCCCGAAACTGAATGAAGGAACGCCTTCCTTTTTATATTGCAGCACCTGGGCTTTTGCACCTGTATTCTCCTGAATTTTAGGTCACACAAGTTCCCTCAAATTCAACATTTAGGTTGCTAACAAATAGGCTATTTGTTAGGTTCATTGAATGTAGCTTGGTTGTTGATTTCCTGGATTTTCTCTCAGCTGTTGAATCCCTAAAGAATAGCCTGAGAAAAAGCTGAAACAGAAAACTGAACAACCTACAATATAGCATATGTTGTCAGGAATGAATGTCACGACATTCAGCTTGACATCAAGGTCCATATGCTTAGTCTGTTTTTCCAGAAAACAGACTGTACAATTTTGCTGACCTGTACATGATCAAACTGACCATACTACAGTAACAGCTTACATTAATAAATGTCAAAGTGTCCAACTAAACATTTACACAATTGGCCTTAAGTTAGTTCTGTTATTCTCTTGAAGAACAAACTAAGTAATATGCTGAAGTATAGCAGAACACCACTCTGCCTAATCTTCAGTAGCTGCTGTCCATGATGAATGTCACAACATCCAGTTTGACATTCAGTCAGTAGGCCTTATGCCAGGTCTGGTTCTTCCTTGATAACCAGACTGCAAGTGAATACTAAGTTCTAACAGAACTCCTGCTGTTCTATTCCTTAGTATCTGTTGACAGGTATGAATGTCACAGCATCCAGTTTGACATTCAATAATCATGTGTTAGCTAGTCCTGCAGTGACTACAAAGTAGTCACACATACATGTCATGACATCAGTCAAGACATTAGTGTTTTACCATATAATGCAGCCAATTAAACACCTACAGGTAATTTGCAAATGGCAAGACTCCATGGATCTTTACAAATTTGAAATTGGTGATATATATTGGAAAAGGGATACATTGAACATAATGACCATTTCTCCACCAACTTTGAATCTGATGTATTCGAAGCTTCACTTGACGGTGACTGAGCGAGAATCTTTGGCAGATGACAGTTGTGGAACAAAGTCTTGTCAGGATGCAGTTACTTGCCAAATCCCTAATTTTTGCCTAGATTGCCCCAGAATGAGGTACTCAATCTAGCGGAATACATATTTATTTTTTTATGTCTCTAACTTTTGCCTGGATCTCCCTTTCGGGTTTTCAATCCATCGAGACGCTCATTTTTGCCTAAGCCTCCCTTTTGGGTTTTCAACTTAGCGAGCTATTCTATTTTTATTTTAGGCGAAGTATTTCTTGACTGCATCTGAATTCACAGGACGAGTGAAATCCTCCCCATCCATAGTTGTAAGTATCAAAGCACCGCCTGAAAAGGCTCTCTTAACAACATATGAACCTTCATAGTTTGGAGTCCACTTGCTCCTGGAATCGGGCGCGAAAGTCAAAACTTTCTTGAGCACAAGGTCACCTTCTCGGAACACACGAGGCTTGACCTTCTTATCAAAGGCTTTCTTCATCCTTTGCTGATATAACTGACCATGGAACATGGCAGTCAATCTTTTCTCTTCTATCAAATTCAGTTGGTCATAACGACTCTGAACCCATTCAACATCAGTCAACTTGGCTTCCATCAAGACTCTCATTGATGGGATCTCCACCTCTACTGGGAGCACAACCTCCATGCCGTAAACAAGAGAGAAAGGGGTTGCCCCTGTTGAAGTGCGGACAGATGTACGATACCCATGCAAAGCAAATGGTAGCATCTCATGCCAATCTTTGTACGTAACAACCATCTTTTGGACAATCTTCTTGATATTCTTATTAGCAGCTTCAACATCCCCATTCATCTTGGGTCTGTAAGGAGAAGAATTATAATGTGCTATCTTGAACTCGCTACACAGCTCCTTCATCATCTTGTTGTTCAAGTTAGATCCATTATAAGTAATGATCTTATCTGGCACACCATAGCGGCATATGAGTTTATTCTTGATAAACTTCACAACCACCTGCCTGGTCACGTTTGCATATGACGCTGCTTCGACCCACTTGGTGAAGTAATCAATTGCTACGAGAATAAATCTTTGACTGTTGGACGCCTTTGGCTCTATCATGCCAATCATGTCAATTCCCCACATAGAGAAAGGCCATGGTGATGAAATCACATTCAGGAGTGTCGGGGGAATATGAATCTTATCCGTATAAATCTGACACTTATGGCATTTCTTCATATATTTGTAGCAGTCAAACTCCATTGTCATCCAATAGTAGCCTGCTCTCAACATCTTCGTAGCCATGGCGTGTCCATTGGAATGAGTACCAAATGAACCCTCATGGACCTCAGTCATCAATAGGTCTGCTTCGTGTCTATCCACGCATTTGAGCAGAACCATGTCAAAATTCCTTTTATAAAGCACATCACCATTGAGGTAGAAACTTCCTGATAATCTCCTCAAAGTCTTTCTATCTTTCACAGATGCCCCAGACGGGTAAATTTGGCTTTGAAGAAAACACTTGATATCATAATACCATGGCTTATCGTCTTGCACCTCCTCTACTGCAAATACATGAGGTGGTCTATCCAAGCGTATCATAGTGATATTGGGAACCTCATTCTAGAGTCTAACCACAATCATTGAATCAAGCGTAGCAAGCGCATCTGCCATCCGATTCTCATCTCGAGGAATATGATGGAAGTCAACCTCGGTAAAGAATGTTGAAATCCTCCTCTCATAATCTCTATATGGGATGAGGCCAGGCTGATTCGTTTCCCATTCACCCTTAATCTGATTAACAACAAGGGCCGAATCACCATAAACATCAAGATGCTTGATCCTAAGATCAATACACTCTTCCAATCCCATAATACAGGCCTCATACTCAGCCATATTATTCGTGCATTTGAAAGTTAGCCTTGTTGTAAAAGGGAAATGTGTGCCCTGAGGAGTAATAATCACTGCCCCAATACCATTTCCATATTGATTTACAACACCATCAAACACCATGCTCCAACGGGAACCAGGCTCTGGCCCTTCATCAAGCGTAGGCTCATCGTAATCCTTCATTTTCAAATACAGAATCTCCTCATCTAGGAAGTCATACTGAACTGACTGATAATCCTCAATTGGTTGATGTGCCAAGTGGTCAGGCAAGATACTACCTTTTATAGCCTTCTGAGCTCGATACTCAATATCATACTAAGACAACAACATATGCCAACGGGCAATCCTCCCCATTAAATCAGGTTTCTCAAAGATATACTTGATTGGATCCATTTTGGATATCAACCAAGTCGTATGATTCAACATATACTGGCGTAAGCGCTTAGCAGCCCAAGCCAAAGCACATCATGTTTTCTCAAGCATCGAGTATCGAGACTCACAATCAGTGAACTTCTTACTCAGGTAGTAAATAACATATTCTTTCTTCCCTGATTCGTCTTGCTGACCAAGGACACAACCCATCGAGTCTTCAAGAACATTCAGATATATAATCAACGGTCTCCCTTCTGCAGTTGGAAACAGAATCGGCGGCTCGGTCAGATATTCTTTGATACTGTCAAAGGCTTTTTGGCAATCCTCGGTCCAATCATGAAACTGATCTTTCTGGAGGAGCTTGAATATCGATGCACATGTGGCAGTCATGTGTGATATAAATCTGGAAATATAATTCAAGCCGCCAAGAAAACCTCGGACTTGCTTCTAAGTTTTGGGCGCAGGCATCTATTGTATTGCTTTAACCTTGCCAGGATCAACTTCAATACCTCTCTCGCTGATAATAAAGCCCAATAACTTGCCGGAACGGACTCCAAATATGCACTTGTTAGGGTTCAGACGAAGCTTATACTTCCTCAAATGCTGAAAAAGCTTCAACAAGTGTTCTACATGCTCAACTTCCGTTCTTGACTTTGCAATCATATCATCAACATATACCTCGATCTCTTTATGCATCATATCGTGAAACAATGTAGTCATAGCTCATTGATACGTGGCTCCAACGTTCTTCAAACCAAAAGGCATCACTTGATAACAGAATGTTCCCCAAGGTGTGATGAATGTTGTCTTCTCCATATCTTCGGGTGCCATTTTGATCTGGTTATATCTGGAAAATCTGTCCATAAACGAGAAGACATTGAATTTAGCTGTATTATCTACCAACATATCAATATGTGGTAGAGGGAAATCATCTTTCGGACTAGCTTTATTCAAGTCTCTATAGTCCACACATATTCGGACTTTTCCATCTTTCTTAGGCACGGGCACAATATTGGCCACCCATTGAGGATATGTAGAAGTCACCAGAAACCCCGCATCAATTTGCTTCTGAACTTCCTATTTGATCTTTACCGCCATATCAGGATGGGTTCTTCTGAGCTTCTGCTTCACAGGCACGCACTCAGGCTTCAAAGGCAGGAAATGTTGCACGATATCAGTATCCAGACCAGGCATGTTTTCATATGACCAGGCAAAGACATCGACGTATTCTCGTAGCAACACAATCAACCCCTTCTTAACAGATTCTTCCAGGAGTGCCCCAATCTTCACTTCGCGAACACAATATTCAGACCCCAAGTTGATTGTTTCTAGATTCTCAAGATGCGGCTGAATGATCTCCTCTTCGTGCTCAAGTAGACGGGTGATCTCGTCAGGAATCTCTTCAACATCATCTTCTTCCGCCTCAAATACAGGGAACTCAAAGTTGGGAGATGGTGTTGGATCATCATGTTCAATGGGTTTGATCAACCTGCATAATGATTTTGGATATAAAGAGGTTTTAGAATTCAAACAAGGCAAATCATTATGCAGATGAAAAGATTGATTTTATTCTATTTTTAGGGTTTTATGTGATCACCAATTTTATGCAAAAGCAAAAAGTGAAAATAATTGGAAAAACAAACATTTAACATGAATTTACTGAATGAAAACATCATTGTATTTATGAGCCAACAATGTCATCACTCCTCCTTTTGGCATGGGAGAAGGGTTTTTAAACAAAATGAACATTACTTTGACTTATGGATAACTGTTGGAACATCAACAGCGACCCAATTATTGCAGACCCCTCAAGGGATGACAAAGTTGCCAAGATCTTCCTCTGCATCCTCTTCCTCAATAGCAGCAGCTTCTTTATCTTGAACAGTGTGGATGAATCCACCACTCTTAAACAACCCCTGCTTGTTGAAAACACCAGAAGAATACCCTAGGCCAGCCCGGGATTTGTTGCCTTCCAGCTTGATCATTTTCCCCAATCCAGCAGTCGTACCATGCTCAATGGCCAACTTAGCATCATTGTAGGACGCAAATGAAGAAGTTCCTTTCTTAGTGGGTTCAGCAATAGATAAAGCTTGGAATAACGTTCCAACTTCATCCTCAACAACTATGTAAGAAAAGGAAGACAAATGGCTAACCAGGAGAGCTTTTTCTCCCCCTACCACCACCAGCTTCTTGTTTTTGACAAACTTCAATTTCTGGTGTAGGGTGGATGTCACGGCGCCTGCCTCATGAATCCATGGTCTGCCCAACAGACAACTATATGATGGGTGAATATCCATGACCTGAAAAGCGATCTGGAAATCACTTGGTCCGATCTTGACTAGGAGCTCAACCTCTCCAATCACAGTTTTGCGGGACCCATCAAAAGCTTTAACCACTACTCCAATCTGCCTCATGGGAGGCCCCTGATACGACAATCTAGCAAGAGTGGATTTTGGCAACACATTTAGCAATGATCCAGTGTCCACTAGTACATTGGACATGGCATCATCCTTGCAGCTCATAGAGATGTGTAGTGCCAAATTGTGGTCTCTTCCCTCCTCGGGGAGATCAGCATCACAAAAACTCAAATTGTTACAAGCGGTGATGTTTGCAATAATACTGTCAAATTGTTCTATTGTGACGTCATGATCTATATACGCCACATTCAACACCTTCTACAGAGCTTCTCGGTGTGGTTCTGAATTCATCAACAAAGATAACACAGAGATCTTTGACGGCGTCTCTAGAAGCTGATCTACAACGTTGTACTCACTCCTTTTGATGAGCCTCAGCATCTCATCACAGTCTTCTTTCGTATTGCCATTCTGGCCAACAGAGCCAGGAGCTCTCACAACAGAGGAAGGTTTATTGGCAACAAGTGCCAGATTCAGAGCGTTCACAACAGTCCCAACCGGGCATTCAGGATAATCAGCAACATTGGCTCTTCGAACATCAGCTTGGGGTTTCGGCGGAGCCGAGAAAACACGACCGCTACGGGTCAGGCCGCTGACATTGACAATATTAACAACAGAGGTAGAGGGCAGGAGCACCTCCTTCCCATCCTCAAATGCCACAACATTGTAGCAATAGGGTACGACTTTATCAGAAGAGTATGGCACAGGGCCAGCTGGTTTAATGATCAAAGAGGGAGAAACCTTCTGCTTGCTGCTATCATATCGAATGACAACAGGCTCAGGGATCCGAAATACCAGAGATATCATGTTGACTTCATCATCATCAATATTTCAATTCTGAAGTATCTCAATTTCTCCTTCATCCAGCATTTCTTGGATGTCTTTGCTGACTTGGCGACATCCCTTTTGATTAATAGTGCAAATACGGCATCTGTCATGGTCGTGCTCGTAATGACTATATTCCCAAAACAGTTTGTGCATCTGGACCAGAGATTGTCGAATATGGCTGACATATTTGACCTTATATTTACCAGGACAGCCCTGGACCATGTTGATAGAGGATTTCCCATGCTCGGACAATGGATTCTTCTTCACATTGGGACCTACGTCCTCGAAACATAAGATACCACATCTCACAAGGTCTTGAACCTTGGTCTTCAGTGGGTAACAGTTTTCCATGTCATGTCCGGGAGCACCGGAATGATACACACAATGTAGCTCGGGCTTATACCACCACTGAGGGTTGGTAGGTATAGTCGGTGGGTCTCGTGGAGTAATCAATTTCCTCTTTATCAAAGAGGGATACAATTCTGCATAGGTCATAGGAATAGGATCGAAGGTGACCCTCTTCCTCTCATAGCTTGTACTGGGTTGATTGTTGTTTCGAGGCTGGTAGGCCTGCGGTTGAGGACGGTGTTGTTGTTGTTGATATTGTTGATGCTGCTATTGGTGGTTATTATTGGGATGCTGATATTGCTGATTATCTCTGAAAACAGGTGCAATGTGAGCCACCTGATGCTGGTTACCAGCAGGACGCACGGTCTTCCTCCTTAGTGAGGGTCTTCATGGTTTAACATGGGAGGTCACGGCATGTGCCTCACCATCTTTCTTCTTTCCAAACGCCCCATATCGTTTGGTAGAAGAGCCTTCTTCTCTGGTCAGGTGCCCTTCCCTGACTCCTTCCTCCAAACGCATCCCCATGTTCACCATCTCGGTGAAATCAGAAGGAGCATTGGCAATCATCCGCTCATAGTAAAATAAGCTCAAGGTCTTTAAGAAGATCTTAGTCATTTCTTTCTCCTCCAGCGGTGGCACAATCTGTGCTGCTAACTCTCGCCACCTCTGGGCATACTCTTTGAAAGTTTCCTTGTCCTTCTGGGACATGGCTCTCAATTGATCCCTATCGGGAGCCATATCCACGTTATACTTGTATTGCTTAACGAAGGCCTCGCCAAGATCATTGAAGGATCGGATGTTCGCGGTATCCAAGCCCATATACCATCTCAGGGCAGCACTTGACAAACTGTCCTGGAAGTAGTGAATGAGAAGTTGATTGTTGTCGGTCTGAGTCGACATCTTCCTGGAACACATAACCAGGTGGCTGAGAGGCCAAGTATTTCCCTTGTACTTTTCAAAGTCAGGTACTTTGAATTTTACAGGGATTTTGACGTTTGGGACCAAGCAGAGTTCAGCAGCAGACTTGCCGAAGAGATCCTTTCCTCGGAGAGTTTTCAATTCCTTGCGGAGCTCAAGAAATTGATCATTCATAGAATCCATATTTTCATTGACATCTGGGCCCTCAGACGGCTCAGAACGATAGATGGTGTCGTCTACTCTGGGCATAGTATGCATGACAGAAGGTGGAACGGCAAGGACCGGGCTAGATGCCGACAGAGAAGCAAAAGTGGGCGCAGGACCCTCAGGAATAAAGTTGGGAGGCATCCCCCAAGGAAACCCGGCTGGCTTAGTTGTTGGTACAAAGTGGGCGCTGGCCGCAGGCACAGTTGAAGAAGCAATCTCAGAGATAACTGTCCTCTGGGGAGGAGTTGAAGGTGTCGGAGACGACTGGCTCTGGGCAGCCATGAAAGACTCTATCAGGGTAGTCAATCTGGCTACTTCCTCCTTAAGTTCACGGTTCTCTTGCTCCAAATGATCCATTAGTCTTGATGCGTTGGCTCGGGTGTAGTACCGGTGAGTCAGCTTGTCTTCAAAATAAATGAAGAACACAGAGTTAGACCATAGAACAAGAAGCCTGGAGCAAAACCTGCTTATGCACATGATGCATGCAATGCTTGTGCATATGATTTAATTTTTTATATCAGAGGAACTTTAGAGTCTTATTTGCAAATATTTGAAAAATATTAATTATTTGGACATATAATGGAATATCACATCAATAATATCTGGAAAATATTTTTACACCAAAGAAGTACAGTCTTGATAACCAAATACAAGAGAGAAGGAAAATGAACATCCTATGGAACCCTAGAAACAATTATCTAAAGCTCGGGAGACTGGAAGATAAGCTGCACGAAGCCTCTTCACTTCCCTCTCATAGGCTGCCTCCATATCTGCCTTCTTTTTGGCGAGTCGATTATACTTCCTCTTCCAAAACTTAGAAGACTGAGGAAGAAGAGAAGTCAATGCATCATCAGGCTCATCAATAACCTGGTGCTCAAGGAACTCTATCAAAGCATCCTTCTCTCTAAGCTGCTGAAGCAACTCCTCTCGTTCATGGATCCAGGCACGTGAACGGTCTTCGTCTCTCAACTCCTCTACTCCTTGGCTAGGAAGGGTTGAAGATCCAGCCTCAACCAAAGGTGTAGGTCTCGGATACTCGTAAGGCATGAGGTAATCGAAAGCTCTCCTCCTAACCCAAGAGGTATAGGGTTCCAAAAGTAATACAGTTCTTCGAACCAAGCTCCTTCCTTCCCTTCCTATGGGTTTTGCGCCAAGCGCAGACCATCCTGCCCTTCAAGCCTTGGGGATCTTTACCCTCCTGAAAGAACACACCCTCTAACAGAATGTTATTAGGTTTATCTTTTAGGGGGAACCCAAGTTGACGACGTGCCAAAATACGGTTGTAGTTAATTCCACCACATGTACCAAGAAGAGGCACATTGGAGAATTCACCACAAGAGTCGATAATCTGCACACCATCATATACACGGTTGTACCAAAAGATATCATCATTGGTGAGAGACATGAGTCTCATGGACCACCGTAGACATCCTTTGTTCTCCTTGAAGGCGACCGTCTGCGGCAAGTGCGAAATAAACCACTTATACAGCAGAGGCAAACAGCACACAATGGTACCACCACCCTTTGCATTCCTCATGTGCAAAGAAAAGTAAGTGTCACCCAACAGAGTCGGAACGGGATTAAGAGTAGAGAAAATCCTAATGGCATTCACATCCACAAACTTGTTGATGTTGGGGAATAACACTAGCCCATAGATGAGAAGTACAAATATGGCCTCAAAGGTGTCCTCACTCATGGCCTTCCCATACATAGTAGCTTGAGCAATGAGGAACTTAGAAGGGAGACCTTGAATTCCACCATTGGTAGTCATATGAGCACCAACCAGAGATTCATCTATATTCAACATATCATCTATCTCTTGAGAAGTAGGAACACTCTCTAATCCACTGAACGGAAACTGGTCTAGGATAGGTATACCCACAAGGTAGGCATACTCCTCAAGCGTGGGCAAGAGCTGAAAATCCGGAAATATGAAGCAACGGTACAAGGGATCATAGAACTGCACCAATACACTCATCAATCCTTCGTCCACTTGAGTATCCAGAATAGATAGAAGCTTCCCATAACGAGCCTTGAAACCCAAGGGATCTAATACATAGGATGTCAAATTCCTTAGCTCTTTTAAGTCGGGTTGTCTGAAACTGTACTTCTTTGTATTCCTTCTTTGTCTTTCCATGTCTGAAAATTTGCAAATAGACCTCTTAAGTTCCTTGAAAATTTTCTCATTATTGATGATATGGATGCAAATGGGTGCATGAATGCATGGATGCAACAATCACACTCAAGGATCAAGCAAAGCACACCACACAAAGGTCATGGGATGGATCATGTCATCCTTAATATCAATCATCCATTTTGGTGGATTATGGTTTACACCTTATCAACACCCAAGTTCCATTGATATTAAGGATACAAGAATGGATAACCATGAATCAAGGGTTTGTTGCAAGTCACGAGCATGGAGTCTCGATTAAGAACCACCCAGAGGGAGTGTACTAGGGTTTAAACCTGCCAAACATGTTCTACAAGAGGTTCCCATAGTCATCATCCCATCTTTCGGATATTATCGGATAAACGACTACTCGTATTCCAAAAATATTCTCAAGAGAGACTCTTATGAGTGTAGTATTGCGTAACAATCGTATCAAATCTTACACTTGAATGACTTTCGCACTACGTCCTAAAAAAAGGCCAAGATGGGCTTGGTAAACTATGGTCCTTGGCTTCTAAGGTCTATATTGGAAAGAGTAATGCCTAACCACGACTACTCGTGTGACATTATTGATCCCAACATGACCTCCACCAAGTGAATGGGCTTGCAAGTCAACTTGCTAAGGAATAACTCCACACAAGTCAACGAGACTATGCCATTCTCCTATCCTAAGTGCACTAGAGTTCGGGTATAGAACTCATCTCACAAAGATCACCAAGCATACAAGGAATTAATATATCAAGCAAATCAATCATTACATACAATATAGTAATCCCAAATTGCACAAAAATATGTCACAAAATAATATACAATACAATACAACACAAATGTGAAAAGTAGGCAAAACCCATTAGGCAAATATAGTCCCCAGCAGAGTCGCCACTTTTCTGTAGCTGGGTATTCGTTACCATTAGAGATATTGACTAAATCCAAGGTAAACCATACAAATCCAGTCGCCACCGCACTTCTATTTATCCAAAGGAATGGTTAGAAAGCGAACAAAAACCTAAAAGTTTTATCAAATCAAAAACTAGTAAAAATGTTAGAGATCGGGGTAAGGGGGTTGGTTATGCAATGGGAAGGTGTTAAGCACCCAAAACATCCTAGGTACTCCTAGGGAGCCCTTTTCACACTTGTTGTAAGGTTGGTATTTTGTGAAAATTTTGTTTGTGCAAACATGATTGAAGAGATGAGAATAGAATATACAAATTATTTACAATTTGTATTTGAATGGATAAACCCATTGCCTACGTACCATCTTAAAGAAGATTAGGATCAAAACCTCGTAGTTCGGGTAAAAATCTCAAAAAAAAAACAAGTTGGTGAATTGATTGGTCCAAAATCCTTAAGATCTTTTGTTATCCAAGGGAGAAAACTCAACCTAAAACCACAAATCCACCATGTGAGGATAGCTTCAACATGCTAGTGAGGGGTTAACCCTATAATAAGCATGGAAGACTCATTGTCCATCACTAAGGATATAGGTGAGTATTACATCTGCCTCAAGGATAACTCAAACCTAATAGCTAACGGTTATGAAAAAGTTTTTGATCAAGAAAGTGGCCATTGAAACCACAAAAAGTATTTGAATGAGTTGTATTTACCAATGAAAAGCATTTACAAAATATGGTCAAAGTTGACTTAAAGGTTGAATTCAAAATAAGTGTTATGAAAAGAGAGTTTAAAAATCAAAAGCATAATGCTTAGGTTTCTAATGTTTAAAAGAAGTGTTAATGTTTGCACAAAATTTTTTGGCTTGGGTTAGAGTGGAGGGAAGAAGAAGAATGGCTAAAGTCCTAATCATACAAGAGATGAAGGAAAAGAAATAAGACCACAAATGGAGTTCCTCTCTTGAGATCATATTGATGATCCAAGTAGCTCCCATCCTTTGGAATATGCAAGCAAAATTAGTGTAAGCTCAAGCAATCAACATAATCAAGCAAGCTCTTAGAAGATCCTCAATGGCTCTTGTATCTTTCACTTTGGATGAACATGGCAATGGTTCTTCAATTTGGCTCAAATAGGATTCCCTAGCACAAAAGCACACACATCAAAGAGTTCTATGAAGCAAATCAAGAATGGACAAGATTGAGTTTAAAGATTTGGTCCTTCTAATCCATCTTCAACATTAGGCATTTTACTCCAATTTTGCATAAGGAATGTCCTAGAAACTAAGTTCATTTGTCCATTTCTTTGCATTTGGTCCACAACAATCAAGACAAAATCACAAGCACAATAATATATACACAATTATGTGCTCAAGTGAGCAAAAGACAAATTGCATTAACATAAACATGTGCTCAAATGAGCAAAGGGAAAAAGCAAATGAATAGTATGTACAAGAATAATAAATTGCATAAATGTAAAGAGCAAGAATTAAATGTTAATGGTTAATGGTTAGTGTTAGAGTTAGTGTGCCATAAGGCAATTTAGCGCTATGTTAAGCAATCGTAATTGGACTTATGTAGAAGTCACAACTATCTGAGGCCGGTCAATAATAATGTGGGCAACAACACAAGTTAGAGATTTTGATTAGTGAATCAAACTCCAACAACTTGCCATTCCAAAAAGAAAATGAGAAATGATCTTGTATTGATTTAGGTTCTTTGCATGATTTATGAAACAACCTATCCTTAATACAAAGCCATTCACTTGATCCATGATCAAGATGAATTAGATTTGAACCAAGGAAGGTTAAACCTCCATGTATCAATGCTAACCACCAATCTTTAACTCATTGATCAAAAAAGAAAAATAAGAAGAAGAAGAAGAAGAATTAAAGTACATTAATAGAAATGGAATGAGATAATCAACAAGCATTGACCAAAGATAGAGAAGATCAAGGTCAAACAATAGAAAAAAGAAGCAAAATGAAGATTAGAAGTCAAGAAACAAATAAAATATTTTTGGTATTTTTTCAATATTTAAATAAAACTTGAATTAAAATAATAAAGAAAGGTCAAACTTTAAACTCACTTCAAATCAACTTTGAGAAGTCCAAGTGAATTATCCCAAGTTCAACAAGGTCAAACAAAGTTTGACAAAAAAAATCAGCATTTTTAGAAGTCAGAAACTATTTTAAATCAAATAAAAAAGACCAGAAAAGAGAAAATTACTAAAAAATATCAAATGATAAAATAAAAAATATTAAAAATCATTTTTAGAAAGTAGAAATTAAAAGGAGAAAAATGCAATTGGTCTCATATTTTTTGGACCAATAATGAAGGAGTTATGAATTTTTAAAAGGAAATGGAATTAAAAGAAATAAAAGAAATAAAAGAAATAAAAAATAGAAAATAGAAATGATGGAAAAGCATGGTCCGCTTGATGAAGCTTCATTAATTGACGTGGGTCATCACACGGCTAAGAAGCGCACGTTCACCATATGCGCAAGTCAACTGTGATACACCATGCCAAATAAAAAGTCATAACATTGGACATGTGAGATTGATCTGGGAAATGGAATGGACGGTCCAAATCCAATCTGGAGACCAGACGGTGGTCAGCGCCACCGTCTTCTCCGGCCAAGCTCCGGCCAAGTTCAAAAGTTGCAAAGAAAAAATGTTAACCAAAAGACACGATCCAGGCATCAATCGAAAGCTGTGGTGATGTACATTACCCTTGTACCAACAAAATCCACTCTAGATCTATATATTGAGAGAAATCAGAGGTGGAAGATCTGTGGTGTTCAAATAAACTTCATGATTTTTGAAAATTGAAAGCACAATAATGTTGCCTCTATGCAGAGGACTTCAGATCACACAATAACACCAAGAAATAAGCACTACGCAAGTTGATTCGAAGAAAATAAAGTTTGAAGTGAACCTCTGATTTGCAGGCCTTGGAGTCACAATTCTTTGAGGCTAATGCTTACAGTTCACACTATGGATCAAGGTGAAGAGGTCTAGGAACTTTTAGATCTGAAATTTCAATCGAGGAAATCAAAATTCAGATCTAAAATTTGAAAGAAAAGTGAGATAGTTCCTTTAGTGAGGGTTGTGATTTCAGTTTAGCAGTATTTGGGGCGCCTTCAGGTTGCTGAAATGAAGCTCATATGCATTGTATTTATAGGCATGGCATGGCTGAAGTGCATGAACAAAACTTGCATGAATGGAAAGGGCCTCCATGCATGGGCCTGTACAGGCGCATGGAGGGCCCAATTCCAATTGGATTTGGTAGCTGATGCATGCTAGAAGCAATTTGGATGTGCAGTTTAGGTTGTAATAGCTCATGCAATGCAAATTAAATGATTTTCCAAAATTGCACTATTATGTTCAAGCCTTGAAAAATGCTATGTCAAAAATAGAAACACCACCTTATGAGTAATGGATGGAAATTTTATTTCATAAGGATCATTTGTTATGTTGATCAAAACTCCATTTGGGCCTTGGAAATTGATGAAAAGTGGACATGAAGTGTAGGGTGCAAAACATGCACATGTGAGATTTTCAAAATTGGCCAAAGTTCAAGCCCTTCTGTCTCAATGATGTAAGCTCCAAATGATAAAGTCTTCAATATCAAATTTGTAGATCTTTTTAAGGAAATCAATTTGGACTTAAAATGTGCATAATTTGGATTTTTTATGAAGAAGTTATGGGCACTTGAAGTTGGACTTTTTCACATTTCAATGCATTTGGTCCAAAGTGACCTATAATGTTTTGCATTATCACATGTATTTATTTTGAGATTTTGAAATTTTGCTCAACATAACATTTGAAGTATACAGCTTAAGATTTCCAATGCATTTGATCCTACCTCAAAATCATGAAAAATGAAGGAGTTATGTCCTTGGGAAGTTGACCCAAAATTAGGGTTTCAGTCAAAATGACCTATAATGTCTTGGAATGGATGATGACCTTCCAAGCTTCAAATCAATTTTTTAGGAACATGAAAGTTGCTAATATGGTATTTAAGAAATTTTTTTCTCTTGGGTCATCTCCATTTGACAAGCACATAAAAAGTTAGGTCTCAGTGTATTTCAAAATAGTCAAATGAGTTGATTGATCAACTTCTCAAGTCCACACCTCATATTTTGATGAATTGATGATTGAGGACACTCAAATAGGTTCAAATATGCATGAAATGATGAATTAAAGAACTTCCCTTGATTGCTTTTGACCATGGGTTGAGATTGCTTCATGAGCAAGGCACAGTTGATTAATAGATGAATTAGGGTTTCCTTGGGAAACAAGCCTCAAACCCTTTGATTTGCTTTGATCAAGATGATGAATTGAGACACTTGGGAGTCATATTTGATTGATGAGAGTTTTGGGAACCATTTCCATGCTTTCTTTCATCTTTAATTGGCCCTATCAATGCACATAGGATCTCCTAGAGGCTCTGGACCTTGTGACTGCTCAAGCTACAGAAAAGAAATGTTAGTGACATATTTTTGTGCTTTTGGTTAGTAAATAAAAATGAGAAAAGCAATAATATACAATTCAAGCATGCTTGGTGATCTCAGACCAACTCACAAGAGATCCCACCCAAAGGTAAGGAGCCAAGATGCTTATGCTCCTTGAGGCAATACAAATGCAATGTTATGATGCCATGAGGGATCTTACGGTCAAAATTGGGGTCTTACAATTACCACCAAAAATTTCACCAAAAGTATCACCGTACGCATCTCGTCGTTTATGCACCATATCATTCATCATACATAACACTCAATCTATATTATAACATCATTAAACAATAATAAACAGTAGCAACTCAGCAAATTTAACTTTCTAAGCATTCATTCATGTTACTACTTCACCAAAACCACAACACATCTTCGTATAAACATAATGATTCGCTAACCGATCATACAAATCATCACAAATATTCCTACAGTAGGTAAATGACTAGAACTCAAGCATTTCACCAAGCACTACAATTAGGTAGCTCTGCGCGTTAGGTTTCTAACGCTTCAAACACGTCTCATTTGGACTTACGGAATGAAAGTTACGGCTAAAATCGTTGGACAACACGATAAAGACAACATAATTTTTCACCATTTGGCCTATGACAATCGATTATCGATTGTCATAGGGTGACAATCGATTGTCATCAAAACATATTTGACTAGTGACTTCACAAAAAATCACTTTTTTAGGCATGCCAATTAATTGAAATGATGTGACAATCGATTGTCACTATGTTATTTTCTTTAAAAAATTCAGTTTTTACCCACCTTTATCTTCTTTTTCCTCCCTAAATCACCATACATGAACCCAACCAATTTTTCTCAAAACTTAATCAACTCCAACACAAATTAAACACTAAAATCATGGTACCCCAACCATTGCATGTTACAACATTTATTTCATCATGATTCATGGTAATCCATCAACAATGTTAATAGCAAATTCATCATCAATCATGAATAAACTCAAGATTTCACATCCTTATCGATGACATAACCTCATTCATACATATTCATGACCAATCAAACATGGATTCAATTATAACAACATATATAAACACAAGATCAATCAATCAATTTTCAGAATTTCATCATATAATAATCATCAAAAGAAAGCCTATAACCCTAGTGAGATTAAGGACTTATCATCACTACCCCATCATGTAATACACTTAATTGGAAGCCCTTTCTCCTCTCTTACCTTAATTTTCCAGCAAAAGTTCCTTAAATCTCTTAAATTTAGTCTTCCTTTAGCCCTAGCCTTTTCATCTTCTCACCCAAAAAATCCAGTTTTGTGTAAAACTGTCAAACTCTCTTCCTTCAAATATAACTTAGGGTTTTCTACACACTTCTTCCCAGTTACCTCATTAACCCTCAATTTTCTTAATTTACACTATTGTCATAACTCCCTAACTCCTTTCTCCTCTATAATTCTCTAAATTCTCCATATTGGCCAAATTCTATCATTTTACTATTTTATTTAATTAATTCAAATAAAATACTATTTATTATATTAATCAATTAAAATTATAGTTAATTCTAACAACTATATCAAACTTTTACTCCCACAACCATACAATAAGAAATTAAATCGCATAAAAAGGCATAATTAAATTAAATAAAATTACATAACAAAAACGGGGTGTTATAAATCTACCCCATTTAGAAAAAATTTGCCTTAAAAAATTAGCTGAAGGAAACAAAGTCAGATACGACTCTCTCATCTGACTCTCCAGCTCCCAAGTTATGCTTCCACCAATTGGTCCTTCCCACACTACCTTTACCAAGGAAACCTCCTTACCATGCAATTGCTTCACTTCCCGATCCTCTATCTACATGGGTGACACCTCAACAGTCAGGTTCTCTTTCACTTGTATATCATCCACTTGGATCACATGAGATCAATATGGAATGTATCTCCTTAACTAAGACACATGAAATACATCATGAATATTAACAAGCGGCGATGGCAAGACAGTATGATAGGCCACCTCTCGTATCCTCTATAAGACCTAGTATAGGCTAACAAAATGTGGCATAAGCTTTTGAGACTTTAAATATCGTCCGACACCGGTTATTAGAGTAACTCTAAAAAACACATGGTCTCTCTCTTGAAACTCAAGTGCTTTCCTCCTCTTATCATGGTAACTCTTCTGGCGACTCTGTGAAGCTTTAATCTTCTCTTGGATCATCTTGATCTTCTCAGAAGTTTGTTGCACAATTTTAGGTACAATCACTACACTCTCACCAAATTCATACCAACAAGGAGGTGTCCCACACCTTCTACCATACAAAACCTCAAACGGGGTCATTCCAATACTCAAATTGAAACTTTTATTGTACGTGAACTCAATCAGCGGAAAGTAGCTATCACAAGTACCTCATTGTTCTAGCACACAAGCCCTCAATAGATCCTCCAAGTAATAGATGATCCTCTCTTTTTTCCCATCACTCTACAACTACTTCCTTCATTTATGGCCACCAAAACAATTTCTTCAAGTATTGATACATCTTAGTGGCACTTGGATGAATACTCAACCCACTTTTGGGATCCTCCTCAAGAATAATCTTCTTAAGCTCGGGTACATCTGGTACATAAACCCTATCTTTGAACCTCATCATGTCATTCTTATCAATTCTGAAGTCACCACCCTAACCTTAATTGATTAACACAAGTCGATCAACCAATCCCACTTTGGTCTTCTGAACCTCTCTGATCTCTTCAAGAATACCACTTGTTAGTTTCAACATACCCAACTTCACACTAATAGTAGTCTCTTCACATGCCAAACTAATGTCTATGAATTTCTCAATCAATTCCAACTCTTTGAACATCAACATCGACATATGCAACAACTTCCTACTTAATGCATTTGTTACACCATTAGCTTTACTTGGATTGTAACTCAAGTTAAAAACATAATCTTTCATAAACTCGAGCCATCTTCTCTACCTCATATTCAATTCCTTATGGTCAAATAATACTTCAAACTCTTGTGATCATTAAACACTTCAAATCTAGAGAAAAATAGATAATGTCTCCAAATCTTCAACATGAATACTACTGCTGCCAATTCTAGGTCATGCGTATGATAATTCCTCTCGTGAACCGCAATTGCCTAGAAGCGTAAGTCACAACTTGACCACTCTACATCAATACACCACCTAGACCTGTCTTTTAAGCATCACAATACACAACAAAGGACTCACTCGAATTCGTAAAAGTCAAAACTGGAGCAGACGTCAACTTATTCTTGAGTTCTTGGAAACTCTCTTCACAATGCACATCCCAAACACAGGCTTGACCCATTAGAGTATTCTCCCGGATCCTCCAACTTAATTGTTTTATCTTGTATCGAATTTTGGATTTCCAACTCAGTATAGAATTTCTCATGTCTGTGTTTTTTACTCTTTGCTTATTTGATTATTAAATACTTATTATTCAATTAATTCCATGTTCATTAATTTATATGTGATGACGAACGTGTATAATGAACTTAGACTCATAATTATTACTAACCATAACTGATAAATTTGAACTAAATTAACTGTTCAACTTAGTAATTTATTAGGGATACAAAATTATAAGTTGTTATTTGGGTTTAACACGCCAGATATTGCATGTTTTAACTAATCATCTAACTTAAGGGATTAGGAGTTATAGTGACGACTATTGAGTAATACACCAATCAAGCGATATTGATTTTACGATTATTACTAAGTTTGTGCAAAATTAATTTTCTCGAACACTTGGTGTGCACTTCACACCAAGTATCAATTTCACTCAAGTTGAATGTGTAGAATTTTACTCAATTGTAATCAAAGTGATTGCAACAATTTATCAAACAGTTGATATGCACACCAATCAAGCGATTGATTTTACGATTAATTTCACACACAAAGTAACTAATGTATAATTTAAAGAGTTAAGGGATAGAGAGAACAAGACCAGATTTGTTGAGGCAGTTCCCCTATCGTCCTCGCTTAGGGTACGTCTGCCCTGAATTATAAATCTAGAATTGAGATGTTTTTATTGACACGTTGCAATGTCAATACAAGAGAACAAATTATCACTGGAGATCAACCCCTAGAGTTGTTGTAGATCCTATTTTATTGTCTCCCCTTAATTCGAGTTGAACCAAGTTCTTTAAGCACTTCGAACAAACCTCTGTTTACCACTACCTTATTGTAAGAACGCCTCGTTCTCCAAAACTTCAGCTCGGATGATTTCAAATGCAAGTCGCTTGAACCCTAAGCTTTCTTCACAATCCTCTGTTTACCGCTACTTGTTTGACCCGACCTTCCGTTCTTCAAACTTTTCACTTGGCTGAATCTGCGAAGCAAAGGTTAGTGCAAAAACCCCCAATTCTTGGATGGCAAAACCTCTAGGGTTTTATTCAAGAAAAACCCACACAAAGTCTTAACCCAAACTAAGATAATCCAATCTTATTTAGACGTTATCACAACTGCAATACACAGTGCTCAACAAAGACTATTATGTGTGATTATTGAGAGATGCAATGAAGAATGAAGATGATGAGCACTTTGGTGTATATCTTTCACTTTTCTTGTTAGGATGTTGAAGAAGAGACATTTGAATATTTATATGATGTATGGGCAAATAACTAACATAACACAAAAATTTCACAAAGTTACACAGCAGAAAATTAAGTAAAATATGCGACGAGTCGACTCAAACAGGGGATGAGTCGACTCAAACAGAGTTTATTACAGGGTTGAATCAACCTATGAGTCGACCTGTTCGAACCCGTGGCAATATGGTTGGGAAATGAGTCAACCTAAAGAGTGGATGAGTCGACTCATTGAGGTTTTCCAGGAATGAGACGACCTCTGACTCGACCTGTTTGGACCCGAGGGTTTTGCTCCGAGTCATGAGTCGACTCATAGAGGTTAAACTTCCAAAAATGAGTTTTGCAACATATTATGGCCAATTTAAGCCGATCTCCTATGTACCTAGGATTTTTACTATGATTAAGTGCATGATTCACATATAAGATATGCTCTTATATGCTTGAACACACAGAACCTATATTTTGAACATGTTAAAGAATGAATACTTTCTATGTTATGATGATATTATTCAAAGACATGATGTGGGCGACTAGAGAGGTTTCACATCATTAAAATAAGGACTAGGCATATTTGCCCTCACACCAATAACAACAAATATAATTCTAGATGTTAATAGGTTAGTGATTATAAACAAATTATTAAATTATTAACAGATATACACAAATGTAAACATTACTTAAAAATATAAAAATTGCCGCAGTGTCTTTAAATACTAGCACCAGTCCCCGACAACAGCACCATTTTTTTGTAAACATAAAAGTAAGTTTTATAACTATTGCATCCATAGAGACTAGTTGTGTTCAAATATTGTTCAACAATTTTTAAGATGTAAAGTAGAGAAGGTATATATATATATATATATTTTGATGGATGAAAGTAAATGACAAAAAATAAATAACATAAAGTAAAATGAAGATTTCAATGTTATGAGTAAGAAAACTAGTTAGGGTATATTTCTTCATTTGGTATTTATCATGCATAACTATAGGTCATTAAGATTCTTATCTACTTAGGTATTAATATTACCATATGTTTGAAGCTAGTGGAAATATTCTTGAATCATCGCATGCCTGAAGATACAACAAAGTCGTTGTAATGGTAAAAAAATTGAGATTAAGCTGTCGATTAACTTAACTCGCGAAGCAAGTATCGCCATTGCGTTTTTATTGTTTCCAAAGGAAAGGGGGAAAAGTACTAACAAAATCCAAAGAAGTTTTAAAACAAAACTAGTAAAAAGAGAACAAGGGTCTGGGGGTTAGTTATGCAAAAGGAAGGTATTAGCACCCTAAACATCCATGGTACTCCATGAGAATCTCTTTGAAAATGTGTACATTTAGGTTTGAAAAGGATGTTGTTTGTAAATGATTGGAGAGATGGGAAAAGAAATATTTTTTATTTATTTTTATGTTTGCCAAGACTTTTGAAGTCTTATGCCTACGTACCAACAAAGTGCAATGGAGGATCAAAACCTCATAGTTTGTGGTAAAAATAACAAAGGGAGTTTGTTTTGATTCATTTTTCATAGAAAGGAATTCTTTCATTTTAAGGAGAATACTCAACTAGTCACCCACAAGTATGAGAACTTTGTATCATCATGAGAAGGGTCCAACTTGGATAAGGATCAACAAGTATGCCACTAGTTCTCGCAGATGGAAAAAGAATTATCATCAATACTATAGAGATATGAGAATTATATCTCAACTATGGAAATGACTCATGTCTAACACCTTGAGAAATGTTTTAAATGAAAAGTGCACAAGCGCACAAAAATAGTTTAGATGAGTTATGCATTTTTTTAGTCTTTTGAAATTGGTCTAGTATGCTTAAGATGGATTAGAATTTTATTAAGAAAAAGGTTTTGAAAAATCACTTGACAAAAGTCATGGTTTAGTGAGAAAGTGGTTCAAGTTTAAGAAACAAGGAGGTTTTGAAAAAAGAGCGAAGCTTTTGAAAATTAAAGAGGGAGGGGGGAGAAGAAGAGACTATCCTAAAGCATAAAGTAAAAATTAGGGAGGAAATATCTAACCAAGAAATATCAAGATTTATGACATAAGTCAAGCAAGAGTTTTCATCTTTGGATTAAGTCTCAACCAAGCCAAAATAAGCAAATAATAATCCATGTATCAGATGAAACCTGGGAAATCCCAAGTCAAAGGTACCAGATGAATTCCAATGTCTCAAATCACAAGTCCCAAAGTAAAGGTCAAGATCCTAATCCTAATTCCATAGCTCCACAACATTGTTAATGATAGCAACCACAAGTCCATAAATCATGAGAAACAAGTTCTTTTTTAGGTTTTTCTTTACAATGATATAAAAGAAAAGTCCAAATGGACAAAGAACAAATGACAAAAAAAAGTTACAAATAATATGATATGGAATGCTAAATATAAATTATAAAGTAAATGGCATAAAGTAAAAGAGCATAAAGTAAATGACTTTGAAGTAAAAGTTAATACAAGTAAAATGTTAGTAAATGATGTTAGTAATAAATAAGAATGGTTTGGTCATTTTTTGGAGAACACTCAACTATTCACTCACAAGCATGAAAATATGGACCTATACATCATTTGAGAGAAGGGCTCCAACTTGGATAAAATCAACAAGTATGCCACTAGCTCTCAAAAATGGAAAAGGAGAAACATTTTCATACAATACCACGAGGAATATGAGACTTATAGTATCACTTATAAAAATAACATTTAGTTTTGGGACAAATTTAGCGCTATGTTAAGCAATCGTAATTGAACTTATATTGAAGTCGCAACTATCTGAGGTCGGTCAATAATAATGTTTGTGTTAATACATGCTATAGAAATGATATGTAAATCATTCTCCTAAAGTCATGCCACAAAAAAAAGGGTATGATCAAGCACAAAGGCTAGGAGGATGGTCCATTACTTCAATCCACACTTCATGACACTTAAGATAAACTTATGCATCAATCCAAAGCACCTTAAATGATCCATGATCACTTAGAAGATAGACTTGAAATGCTGAAGGTTCACCAAGTACCCATCCACACATCATGAAAAAGATGGACACAAGCCAACCAATTGAAGAAGAGAGACACAAGAGTAGTCACACCCAAATTGGATCAAAAGTTTGATCAAGTCATCATCAAAATCAATCATCCATTTTGGTGGATTAGGGTTTTCACCCCCATCAACATCCAAGATGCATTGTGTTTGATGAGACTTGAAGTCTAAGCCATCATGATCAAAGACCAACAGAAGTTCACAAAGTCACACAAATAAAAATGCAATCAAATGAAATAAAAAGGCATCAAAGGTATTTTTTAAATGAATTTTAAAATAGAAATAAAGTGAAAAATCAATAAAGTCCTTCAAAACACCAAATAAATGGCCAAGAAAATTATGGAAGGTTGGAAATAATATAAGAAACATATAATGAAATTTTCCGAATTAAAAAATGCAAAAAAAGTATTTTTTTTAACCAATTAAAATAAAGGAGAAAAGAGAAAGTTTATGAAAAATAGAAAATCAGTGAAATAAAATATGAAAAAATAAAAATCAGATGAAAAAAAATAAAAGAAAATTTTAGAAATTATTTTGGGATTTTTTGGATAAAAACTGAAATTACTATGAATTTTTAAAGAAAACCCAATTAAAAATAATAAAAGAAAAGGAATTAAAATCAGAAGAAAAAAACAAGGGGATTGGATCACGCCTCATTAATTGACGAGGCAGATCCAACACTTCAAATGTTACGATGCACGATGGAATATGCTGCAAGCCAAACATATGATCTAGTTCAAATCCAACCAATATAAACATTTCATTTTGCAAACATGTCTGATCAAACTTAGACAACCTGAGAAAGCTCCGGTCGTCTTCTCCGGTGAGCTCTCACCGGAGTTTCATCATTTTGTAAATTCAAGACACAAGACCACCACCATTGTGATCATCTTCTCGTCCCGAATTCAACCTTATGCTCCAAATTCATTTATGCGAACCGGGCAAAGGGAATTTCATAGAAGTTTCATAAACAAGCAAGCCACGAAAAATAAAATTAAATGATGAACATGATCAATCAACATTAGATAAGTTAGGGGAAAGCATTAGAGAGTGAAAGACTACATTGTGGTAACTTGTTTGAGTTCAAATGATGCCCAGAACTACCTTCTCCGAATGGTGATCAGAAGTTGATGAAGCTCGATCTGGTTAGAGAACCTCAGGAGGTCTCAGAGCTTGAGAATTATTGCAAAGGTTTTAGAGGGTGTCGAAGATGCTAATGGGATCAAGAATTTGGTTGAAACAAACTGAAACTCCAAACACGATAGTTGATTTTTCTGGAAAAATTTCAAGTTACATCAGGGATTTCTTGGCTCTCCAAAACTTACAAATAAGGGCAATAGCTTCCTATATTTATAGGGAATGTGATTGGATCTAAATATGTGTTAAATGATGCAGAATTCGTGAAAAACGAATTTGATCCGAAATGTGTGAAAAGTGTGACTTGAAACTCATCAAAACTTAACCAAATGATGCATTTTAAGGGTTAATTAACTTCTAGAGACTTGGTTAAACATGTTTAGATCCAAAACACTTGCTAATTTGGCTTGGAATTGAGATTAGTCATGTTCAAAACTCGGGTAATAGCAATTTCTTCAGTTACAAGTCACCATGTTCAAACCAATGGGGCATCCTGCTCAAGAGGCTTTTTGATCCCATTCTTTTTGCAATGTGTTAACATCATGGCCAAGATTTAAATGTGCCAAGAAAGGTTGCATTTGGATGTTTGAGCACAAAGTTATGTAATGTTGAAGTTGACATGAAAAAACTTGTTACATAACTTAGAAACATTTGAGTGTTTCATGGATGAAAATGACCTGTAATATTTCAATGAATTCCATGGCCTTCCAATCATATTTTGACCTTGGTCCTTGAAGAAAACTTGTAGAGGATATCACAAACGACAATGTGCAAAAAGAATCATCCTTATTTGTTAAATATTTAATAAGTTGTGATCCTTTAATGTTGGGAAAAAGTCACTTGAAAATAGGTCAAATTTAACTAAGTCCACAAATGACCTATAATGTCTCCAAACTTTTGATGAGCCTCCAATAATAATTGGCTCTTGTCATGTAAAGAGAAGTTGTATATGATGTTGAGAAGAGTCATATTAAAAAATAATCATTCAAAAATGTTGAGAATTGAAGGAGTTGTGATTCTTGGAACCTTGACTTCAAATTGTTGACTTTTAGGTCAAACCACTTGGAATAAACTTGTGTACTTGGAATTTTCTTGCATTTCAAAGCACATGGGTGATCATATGAACTCAAAATTATGTGTCCTTGAATGTATCTTGATTATATTTCTCAAAGATTGAGGTAACTTGGTGAAGAAGGCATGGAAATAAACACATATACCTTTGACTTTCCTTGAAAAGTAAGCCATAAAACTTTGAGATGATCTTGATTGAAAAGCCCTACCTTGCACAATAAACTTAAGGGAAACAATAATTTTTTTTTGATATTTTGCTTAGTGGCTAGATGAGAAATGAACATATAAACACAAATGTAAAACAAATCAACAAATAGGTGCTTGGTGATCCTTGCAAGAAGCAAACCCAAATATGGATAAAGGGAAGGACCAAGATGTGATATTGTTTGTGTGCAATGATGCAAATGAGATTTTGGATATTTGGTTTAAAATTAGGGTATTAAATTTTCCATCGAACTTTATTTATCCCAAAAGAGGAAAGTGAAAATATCGATAAAACCAAAGGGAAAAGAGAAATGGGTAAAGAGGTCGGTTATGCAAGGGGAAGGTATTAGCACCCCTCACATCCATGGTACTCCATGGGAACCGTTTAGATTTCTCTTTGCTTGGATGGGTGTTACTATCTTCGTGTACTTGTAAAATAAAAAATGGGTTAGAAAAAGAGTGCTTGATGAGGATTGGGACCCTCATTCCTACGTATTCTCATAGTGCAATGAGAAAGTCAGAGCCTCGTAGTTCATAGAACTAGAGAAAGAAAGGGGGGGAAGGGAAACAAGAAAAGTGTTCGCCAAGGATTCGCATCCCCATGCCTACATATGCTCATAGTGCAATAACAAAGTCATAGTTGTGTAGTTTATATGACTAAGACTAAAAGAAAGGTATGATCGAGGGTGGTGTTTAAATCGAAAAAGGCTAGAAATTGGTTGAAGTGGTGTTTAAACCAAAGGAAAATGATTGTGGTATTTAAACCAGAGGTCAAGAAAAAAAGGTGGTATTTAAATCAAAGAAGTGGTGTTTAAACCAAAGGAGTGGTGTTTAAACCAAATGTCGGTGTTTAAACCGGAAAAGAAGCAAGCAATGCCATTTACTTTTGTCTTTATTTTATGTTATTTACTTTATACTTTATATTTAGCACCCCATATCATATTATTTATGATTTTGTCATTTATTTTTCTATTCCATTTTGTACTTTATGCACATCATTATAAAGAAGACATTAATAAAGAAAAAACCTAAAAAGAACTTGTTTCTCCTGATTTATGGACTTGTGGTTACTATCCTTGGCATCATTGTGGAGTTATGGACTTAGAATTAGGATCTTGACATTTGCTTTGGGACTTGTGATTTTGGGACCCTATAGTTCATCTGGAACCTTTGACTATAGACTTTCTTTTGTAAACTTGGTTGAGTTACTCTGGTTTCATCTGATACATGGATTATTATTTGCTTATTTTGGCTTGCTCGAGGCTTAATCCAAAGGAGAGAATTCTTGCTTGAATTATGTCACAAAGCTTGCTATCTCTTGTTAGAATTTTCCTCCCTAGCTTTTACTTTATGCTTTAGGATAGTCTCTTCTTCTCCTTCCCTTTCTTTAATTTTCAAAACCTTCTCTCTTTTTCAAAACCTTCTTGTTTTAAACTTGAACCACTTTCTCACTAAATCTTAAATTTTGTCAAGTGATTTTATCAAAACTTTTTTCTTAATAAATGTTAATCCATCTTAAGCATACTCAGACCAATTTCAAAAGACTAGAAAATGCATACTTCATCTAAACCATTTTTGTGCCCTTGTGCATTTTTTCCTTTAAAACTTTTCCAACGGTGTTAGACACGAGTCATTTCCATAGTTGATATATAATTCTCCTATCTCCATAATATTGATGATAATCCTTTTTCTATCTGTGAGAGCTAGTGGCATACTTGTTGATCCTTATCCAAGTTGGAGCCCTTCTCATGATGATGCAAAGTTCTCATACTTGTGGGTGACTAGTTGAGTATTCTCCTTTGTTATTTTTACCATGAACTACGAGGTTTTGATCCTCCATTGCACTTTATTGGTACGTAGGCATGAGACTTCAAAAGTCTTAGCAATCATAAAAAATAAACTTTTTTCCCATCTCTCCAATATTTTGCAAACAACACCTTTTTGAAACCAAAATGTACATATTTTCAAAGAGGTTACCATGGAGTCATGGTTATTTAGGGTGCTAATACCTTCCCTTTGCATAACTAACCCCGAACCCTTATTCTTTTTTTATTAGTTTTGTTTTAAAACTTCTTCGGGTTTTGTTCGTACCTTTTCCCTTTTTCCTTTAGAAATAATAAAAGTGAGGTGGCGACTCTTGCTTTGCGAGTTAAGTTAATCGATAGCTTAATCTTAAAAAATTTACCGCTACCGACTGCATCAGACCAGACTTGATCATTTAAAGTAACAATGCATATCAAAGATTCTCATTCAGTCATCCTTGATCGAAGTCCGAAGTATAGCAGAATTCAAAGTTGTCAGGCTGAAGGTAGAGAAAAACAAGAAAGGGGGTTTGAATTATTTTCACAGTAATAAAAAACTTTTGCAACACCACTCACATGAAATCAAATACTAACAGCACAAGAAATTTATCCTGGTTCACTTGAAAATCAAAGCTACTTCAGTCCACCCGGCCAAGGTGATTTCACCTTCAAGAAGGACTTAATCCAATAATCTCAATAGATTACAAAATAGTCTAAGAGTTCAACAATCTCTTAGCCTTCTCAAGTCTACATACTTAGACAAGTCACTTGAGGAATATCAAGAAATTTAGAGAAGTACAGGTGTTTGTCGTAGTGCTTCTAGGTAAGCAGTATAAACACAATTTAGAACACGAATCAACGATCACATTATGAGCAACAACTCTTGTGTGATTACTGAATTTTACAATGAAAGTATGTAGATCGAAATGTATTGTCGAAATCATGTGTATTCTTGGTAATCAGCATGATGATGATGAGGCCTTTATATAGTACTTTGAGATGATACCGTTGAAGGGAAATTAATGGAGATTTCTTGTCCATTATAAGACTTAATGACATTAACTTTCTTGTCCTTTCCATAGAAGTCTCGGAGCATAATCCATAATTTCCTTATAGAGATTTGTACTATACTTAGAATACTTCTTAATTAAGTTTCTGATTTTGATGAGTCAAATGATTTATTGAGCGTTAATAAGATGATTTGTTGAGCGTGAATCAGAGTGACTCGTTGAGCGTGAATCAGAGTGAGCGAAGTTAGAGTCTTTGGGCAAAAGCTTATAGTCTTCAGATAGTTGTTTGTTGAAGAGTCTTCTGATACATGTTTGTCGAATAGACTTCAGATGTTAGCTTGATTGGTCTTCAGATATAGTGTCTTCTAATGATGTATTGCAGAGTCATCAGATGTAGAGTCTTCATACATCAGATATGAACTTCAATGTCAAATTCTATATGTGATTCTTACATAAGTGTTCTTGTTCAGAGCCAGATATGATTTCTTTATTGTTGGATCAACTTTTCTGGACTATGTCTGATGCCAAATATTGCTTTCCTCAGATTCATTTTTACTTAGAAACCTGCACACTTAGAGAAAATTATTAGGGTACCAATTTGTTTCATTCTTTATTATCATCAAAACTTAGAGATATATTGCAGAACCAAAATCTTGTTCTAACAATCTCCCCATTTTTGATGATGACAAAAACTTAGGCTTTTGATAAAACAATGGTACTTTACAAAGATACAAATTTAAATGAATTAGAGTCAGATAGAGTACGACTCCCCCTGATATTTGCAATCTCCCCTTAAGTCTGTTACTTAGAATTTTTTTATTGATATTTGTATTAGAAAAAAGGTTTTTGGGGTAGATTTTCTTACCAGGGCTTCTTAGGTTGCTTGACTTGTTTCTCAGATACTGATTCAGTTTTCCTTGTTCAGATATATCCTCTAAAACACTTAGATTATGCAATTGATTTTTAATATTAGAATGTAAGCATTGCATTCTGAGAGTTAGATATATTATTTCATCAGAAAGGTTGTTATTTATTTCTTCCCATTTTTATCAAACTAAAAAAGTTAACAGAAAAAATGCAAGAGTAATCATAAAAGGAAAAAAACTTCATTGATAAGTCATAGAGATGCACACCAGAAAAGTGTAAGACCCTAATTTTGACCCTAAGATCCCTCCGGGCATCATATCACTTGCTCAATGCATTGCCTCATGGATCATAGCATGTGCGGCTCCTTAACCTTAGGGGTGGGACTTGTGTGAGTTGGTTTGAGATCACCAAGCATGCTTGTATTGTATATTATTACTTTTCTTATTTTGATTACTAACCAAAAGCACAAAAATATGTCACTAACTCTTTTTGTTTTGAAGCTCAAGTGATCATGTGCTCTCATGCTCCTAGGAGGCTCCTGAGCTCAATGAAGTGGCTAGATGAAGATGAGAAAAGGCATGACAATGGTCCACAAAGTTCCTAATCATCATATATTTCTCCCAAGTATCTCAATTTTCTAATTTGATCAAGATAACCCAAATAGCTTGGGGATTGTTTCCCAAGGAAACCCTAATTCAATTGTGCTTTGACTGTGCCTTGCTCATGAAGTAACCTCAACCTACGATCAAATTTAATCAAGTTAAGTTCTTTCATTCATTATTTTATGTATATATGAGCTTATGTGAGGCCCCTAAATCATTAATTCATCAAGATTGGAAGTTTGGCCTTGAAAAGTTGACCAGTCAAATCATCTAACTAAACTGAAGATCACTAAGACACAACATGTGATGTGTTTGTCAAATGACGATGACCCCAAGAGAAAAAATGTTCTGAAGAACCATATGAACAACTTTCAGGTTCATAAAAAATCCATTTGAAACTTGGAAGGTCATAAGTAATTTCAAAACATTATAGGTCATTTTGACGGAAACCCTAATTTTGGGTCAACTTCTCAAGGACCTAACTTCCTTAATTTTTGTGGTTTTGAGGTGAGACCAAATGAATTGGAAATATTAAAAGATGACTACCTCAAATGTTATGTTGGAAAAAATTTCACAATCCTAAAAGAACTACATGTTATAGTACAAAACATTATAGATCACTTTGGACCTAAGTCATTGAATTTGAAAATTGCCCAACTTCAAGTGCCCATAACTTTCTCATGAAAAATCAAAATTATGCAAAATTTGAGTCTAAATAGATCACCTTGAAAAGATCTACAACTTTGACCTTCAAGCTCATGTTTCTCTCTAAATAGGAACTGTGAGGATGATCCATGGTTACAGGGGTGGTGTACATCACCTCAGCTTCATTTTGATGCCTTCATTTTTCATTTTCATTGCCATTTATTTTCCTGCGCGTGGTGGTCGGAGATGGTTAGATCTCCGAAGAACATGGTGTTTTCCACCACCATCCCTACGTGTTTGCTTCAGAGCCATTGGATCACACATAAACGTTTTAATCTTGGCCTTTCTTTATGTTGACTCATTTAAATGCAAGGTGTAGCGCGCTTGACTTAGGTCTATCATGTGACCGCGCATCTGAGCCCGTGATGCCTTGCCACGTTAATTAATGAATTGATCTGATGGCGCTGGATTTTCCTATTTTTCTTATTTCCTTTTAATTTTAGATAATTCCTTTTATTTTCAAAAATTCATAAATATTTTATTTGAAGTCACAAAAATATGACACCAATTCCTAAAAAAATCTTGAAAAATCTAGTTTCATATTTTGATTTTTAATTATTTTTGTGACTTCATTTAATATTTTTTGTGAATTATTTGGTTTTTAATAGTTTTAATTCATTTTTAAATACTTTTTGATATTTGAAAAATCCAAAAATATTTTCCTAACACCTATGGATCATGATAAGTCAATGAAAAATAGTCTCATCAATTTCTTATTTGATTTGAGATTTATTTGAGATTTTAATTCATATTGTGTTATTTTTCAAAGTTTTTAATTGTTTTTAAATAGTTTCTGATTTCAAAAATTGTTGAAAAAATTTGTCAAACTTTGTTTGACAAGGTTAGACCTATGAGAATATAATTGGACTTGTTGAAGTTGATTGGAATTAAGTTTGAGGTTTGACCATATTTTGTTTATTTTATTTTGCATTTATTTTTAATTCAAAAATACCAAAAAATTATGGTTGACTTGTTGACTTGTAATCTTCATTTCTCTTCTGTTTGGCATTGATTGATGATGATTTGGTTCACATTAGATCAATTGAGTTTGATACTTTATTTCTCTTTCCATCCATTTCATCTCCATCCCATTTCTTTTTATTTTTGGCCAATGAGTTAATGTCTTATGGTTAGTCTTGACAAATGAGAGGTTTAACCTTCTTTGATCCAAACCAAACTCAACTTGATCCAAGATCAAGTGAGTTGCTTTGTGTCCAAGATAGGTTGCTTCTTGGTCAAGCAAAAAACCTAAAGTCCATACAAGGCCTTTCCCCTTTTGTTTTGGCATGGCAAGTTTTAGGAGCTTGGCTTACTAGTCATGATCTCTATCTTGTGTTTATTTGCCTATAGTTTTATTGACCGACCTCAGATAAGTGTGACTACTACATTAGTCCATTTACGATTGCTTAACATAACGCTAAATTGTCTTATGACAAACTAACATAACCATACTAATTAATAACTTTAATTTGAGCATTTAATTTCTTGAAATTTACATTAATGTCATTTATTTCTTGCTCATTTATTCATATTGCTTTTTTCACTTTGCTCACTTGAGCACATACTTTATGTTTATGTCATTTTTTTCTTTTGCTCATTTGAGCTCATTATTGTATATAAATATATATTGTTGTCTTGTGTTGGTTTTGCTTTTGTTTTGTGTGAACCAAATGCAAAAAGGAGAAAAGGAATTAGAATTAGGACATACCCATGCTTAAAGGAGTTCAAGAGCAACTAGGCCTCATGCCTTTAGAATGCTAAATTTGTTCAAGAGCAACTAGGCCTCATGCCTTTAGAATGCTAAATTTCAAAGTTGACTTCAAAGGACTTCCTTTCCAAACTTATTCTTTATCCATTCCTCTTATTGTGTTGTGAAATTTTTGATGTTTGCTCTTGTGTGATAGGGATTCCATCTTGAGATAGTAAAGAGGACCATTGTCATGAATAGCCAAGTTAAGAGAGACAAGCCAAATGGAGATCCTAGGAGCTTGAATCTAAATTGTTTGATTGCTTGATTATGTGCTAAGTCCAAAGGAAAGGAGCATCTTGAATCATCTCTATGATTTCAAGAAAAGGAACTCCAAGGGTTTTATCTTCTCCCTCTTATCTTTGTATTCTTTAGGACTAGCCCTTCTCTTCTTCTCTCCACTCTAACCCAAGCCAAAATCTTTTCTTGCAAACATTGACATTGCTTTCAAATTAGAAACCTAGGCCTTATGCCTTTGACTTTTCAAAACTCTTTTCATCAATACTCATTGTGAATAAATCTTAATCCAACTTTGACTTTATTTTGTAAGTAAACCTAACTTGTAAATATACCTCACTTCAAGTTGTTTTTGTGGTTCTAATGGCCATCTTTGTTAAAATCTTTTCATAAACATTAGTCATAGGTTTGAGTTATCATAATGGTTGATGTAAACCTCACCTTATTCTTAGTGATTGGATTATAAGTCTTCTATAATTATTATAGGGTTAACCCCTCACTAGTATGTTGAAGCCTTCCTCACATGGTGGATTGTTGGTTTAGGTTGAGTTTTCTCCCTTTGATAACAAAAGACCTTAAGGCTTTTGATCAAATCAATTCACCCATATTTGAGATTTTTACCCTGAACTACGAGGTTTGATCCTACCTTTGTGATGGTACGTGCGCAATGGGTTCATCCATTCAAACAACAAATCTGTAAATATAAACTATTCTCTTCTCATCCCCCCAACCTTTTGCACATATTTTCACAAATACCAACCTACAACACATGTTTGCAAAAAGAGGTTCCCTTAGAGTACTAAGGATGTTTTGGGTGTGCAAAACCTTCCCATTTCATAACCAACCCCCTTACCTAGATCTTTGACATTTTTATTAGTTTTTTATTTTAATAAAACTTCTTACTTGACTTATGTTCGCTTTTTAGCCTTTCCTTTGGACAAATAAAAGTGCAGTGGCATTTCGGATTGTATGTTTACTTTTTGTTTAGTCAATAAACCTAAAGGTAACGAAAACCCCGCTATAGAAAAGTGACGACTCTGCTGTGGAATTAAAACTCTAGTGGATGTAGCCTACTTTTTGCTTGTGTGTGTTGTATGTTTATATCTATTGGTGACATATTTTTTGTGCAAATTTGGGATGACTGTATTGTTTGTAATATATGATTTGCTTGATATATTAATTGCTTGTATGCTTAGTGCTTTCTTGTGAGATGAGTTATATACCCGAACTCAAGTGCACTTATGATATGAGAATGGCATAGTCTTGTTGACTTGTGTGGAGTTATTCCTTAGCAAGTTGACTTGCAAGCCCATTCACTTGGTGGAGGTCTTGTTGGGATCAATAATGTCACATGAGTAGTCGTGGTTAGGCATTACTCTTTCCAATATAAACCTTAGAAGCCAAGGACCTTAGGTACCTAGCCCATCTTGGCCTATTTTAGGACGTAGTGCGAAGGTAGTTCAAGTGTAATATTTGATACGATTGTTACGCGATACTACACTCATAAGAGTCTCTCTTGAGAATATTTTTGGAGGACGAGTAGTTGTTTTATCCGATAATATCCGAAAGATGAGATGATGACTATGGGGACCTTTTTAGAACATGATTGTCAGGTTTAACCATAGTACACTCCCATTGGGTGGTTCTTAACCGAGACATCATGCTCGTGACTTACAACAAACCCTTGATTCATGGTTGATCCATTCTCGTATATCCTTAATATCAATGGAACTTGGGTGTTGATAAGGTGTAAATCATAATCCACCAAAATGGATGGTTGATATTGATGATAACTTGACCCATCCCGTGGCCTTTGTATGGTGTGACTTGCTTGATCCTTGAGTGTGATTGTTGCATCCATGCATTCATGCATTCATTTGCATCCATATCATCAACAATAAAGTTTTCAAGGAACTTGAGAGGTCTATTTGCAAATTTTCAGAGACATGGATAAGCAAAGAAGGAATACGAAGAAGTATAGTTTTAGACAACCCGACTTGAAAGAGTTAAGGAGTTTGACATATTATGTATTAGAACCTTTGGAGTTCAAAGCTCGCCATGGGAAGCTTCTGTCTATTCTTTCTACTAAGGTGGATGAAGATCTAATGAGTGTGTTGGTGCAGTTCTACGATCCTCTGTATCGGTGCTTCACTTTTCCGGATTTCCAGCTTTTGCCTACACTTGAGGAGTATGCCTATAATGTGGGATACCTATTCTTGATCAGTTGTCATTCAATGGTTTGGAGAAGGTTCTGTCTTCTCAAGAGATTGCTGATATGCTTCACATAGATGTATATGATATTGTTGCTCATATGACTACCAAAGGTGGAATTTAAGGTCTCCCATCTGATTTTCTTATTTCCCAAGCTACTTTGTTTGGGAAGGCCATGAGTGAGGACGCCTTTGAAGCCATATTTGTACTACTCATCTATGGGCTAGTGTTATTTCCCAACATCGACAATTTTGTGGATGTGAACGCTATTAGGATTTTCTCTTCTCTTAATCCCGTTCCGACTCTGTTGGGTGATACTTATTTCTCTTTGCATATGAGGAATGCAAAGGGTGGTGGATCCATTGTATGTTGTTTACCTCTGTTGTACAAGTTGTTTATTTTCCACTTGCCTTAGATGCTCGCTTTCAAGGAGAACAAGGGATGTCTATGGTGGTCTACGAGATTCATGTCTCTGACTAATGATGATATCTCTTGGTATAACCATGTGTATGATGGCGTTCAGATTATTGATTCTTGTGGTGAATTCTCAAATATGCCTCTTCTTGGTACATATGGTGGAATTAACTACAACCCTGTTTTGGCTCGCCGTCAACTTGGGTTCCCCTTAAAGGATAAACCTAACAACATTTTGTTGGAAGGTGTGTTCTTTCAAGAGGGTAAAGATCCCCAGAACTTGAAGGATATGATGGACCGCGCCTGGCGCAAAGTTCAGAAGAAAGGAAGGAATGAGCTTGGTCCGAAGAATTGTATTGCTTTGGAACCTTACACTGCTTGGGTAAGGAAGAGAGCTCTTAAGTACCGTATGCCATACGATTGTCCAAGACCTACCCCTACGGTTATGGTTGGGCCTTCAACCCTCCCTAACCAAGGAGTAGAGGAGTTGAGAGGTGAAGACCGGTCGCGTGCATGGGTTCGTGAGCGTGAGGAACTTCTTCAGGAACTCAAAGATAAGGATGTAGTGATAGAGTTTCTAGAGCATCAGGTTATTGATGAGTCTGATGATGTGGTTACTTCTCTTCTTCCTCACTCATCTAGGTTCTAGAAGAGGAAGTATGATCAGCTCGCCAAGGAGAAGGCCAATATGGAAGCAGCTTATGAGAGAGAGGTGAAGAGGCTTCGTGCAGCTTATCTTCCGATCTCGAGAGCTTTGGATGATTGTTTCTAGGGCTCCGTAGGATGTTCATTCTCCTTTTCTCTTGTATTATATTTGGTTACCAAAACTGTACTACTTCTTTGGTGTAAAAAGTTTCCAAATATTTTTTGCTATGAGTATTCCATATATGTCTTAAAAGTTCAAATATTTACAAATGGATCTCTATAAAGTTCCTCTAATAAAAAACAATCATATGCACAAGCATTGCATGCATCATATGCATAAGTAGGTTTTCTTCCGAGCTCTGATCAGTGGTCTAACTCTTTGCTCTTCATTTATTTTGAAGACAAGCTAACGCACTGGTATAATATCAGGACCAATCGTCAGAAGATAATGGAGCATCTAGAGCAAGAGAACAGGGACTTGAAGGAAGAGATTGCTAGGCTAACTGCCCTGATGGAGTCAGTTTTGGCCGCCCAGAGCTAAGCTTCACCAACTCCTCCCGCGAGGACTGTCATATCTGAGGTAGCAACGTCAATTGTGCCTATTGCAACAGCCCACTTTGCTCCGACTATGCCAACTGGGTTCCCTTGGGGAATGCCATATAATTTCATGCCAGAAGGTTTCGCTCCTATTCTCGCTTCTATGCCGATGTCTAGCCTGGTCCTGTCTGTGCCACCTCCCGTTGTGCACACCCTTCCCCGTGTTGAGGACACCATCTATCATTCCGAGCCATCTGAGGGCCCGGACGTTTATGAAAAGATGGATGAGATGAAAGATCAATTCCTTGAGTTGCGCAAGGAACTGAAGACTTTGAGTGGTAAGGACCTCTTTGGTAAAAATGTTGTTGAGTTGTGCCTAGTGCCCAACATGAAGATCCCTATTAAATTCAAAGTTCCTGACTTTGAGAAGTATAAGGGAAACACATGCCCACTCAACCATCTTGTGATGTATGCTCTCAAGATGTCAACACAGACCGATAATGACCAACTGCTGATCTACTACTTTCACGATAGCCGGACAGGTGTTGCGCTCCGGTGGTATATGGGACTGGAAAGTGCCAGTATCCGCTCTTTCAACGATTTAGGCGAGGCCTTCGTCAAGCAGTATAAATACAATATGGATATGGCTCCGGACAGGGACCAATTGAGGGCGATGTCGTAGAAGGATAAGGAGACCTTCAAGGAGTACGCCTAGAGATGGCGAGAACTGGCAGCTCAGATAGTGCCACCCCTGGAAGAGAAGGAGATGTCAAAGATCTTCTTGAAGACTTTGAGCTCTTTCTATTATGAAAGTATGATTGCCAGCGCTCCCTCAGACTTCACCGAAATGGTGAATATGGGGATGAGATTAGAGGAGGGGGTCCGTGAAGGACGTTTGTCTAGAGATGACAGTTCCTCAGCAAAGAAGTATGGAGGCTTTGCTAGGAAGAAAGAGGGAGAGACTCATGATGTATCCTCTCACATTAAAAGAAGGCCCTCTGTAAGGAGGAAGGATGTGTGTCCTACCATCAACCAACACCAGGTGGCTCATATAGCACCTTCTTTTCGTGAAGTTCATCATCAACAACAACAACATTGTCAACAACAACAGGCCTACCAGCCTCGCAACAATAATAACACCAACACCAGCAACTACAAGAGGAAGAGGGTAACCTTTGACCCTATTCCGATGACTTATGCTGAGCTTTATCCTTCCTTGATCGATAGGAAGCTGATAACTCCACGAGACCCTCCCGATGTACCAACCAACCCTCAGTTGTGGTATAAGTCTGAGCTTCATTGTGTGTATCATTCCGGTGCTCCCAGACATGATATGGGGAATTGTTACCCGTTGAAGACCAAGGTGCAAGACCTGGTGAGAAGTGGGATATTGGTTTTTGAGGACGTAGGTCCTAATGTTAAGAAGAACCCATTGCTCGAGCATGGGAAAGAAACTGTTAACATGGTCCAGGGATGCCCTGGAAAATATAAAGTCCTTTATGTGAATAACATAAGGCAGTCTTTGGTCGAGATGCACAAGCTGTTGTGTGAACACAGCCATTACGAGCATGATCATGATAGGTGCCAGGTGTGCACTATCAATGAGAGAGGATGCCGTCAAGTGAGAAAGGACATCCAAGAGAAGATTGATCAAGGGATGATTGAGATGCTTCAGAATCGTAATGAGGACGAAGTCGATGTTATCACCCCAGTGTTTAAAATTCCTGAGCCTGTTGTCATCAAGTATGATGGCAGCAAGAAGAAGGTATCACCAGCTCTTGTGATAAAGCCAGCGGTCCCTATCCCGTATGTATCAGACAAAGTTGTTCCTTACCGATATAACGCAGTTATGCTGGAGGATGGAAAGGTGGTGTCGTTACCCTTAACTTCTGTGGTGAGCATTTCAGATGTCAGTGGTGTGACCCGTAGTGGTCGTGTTTTCTTGGCACAGCCGAAATCCCATGAAGATGTCATGAAAAGAACTCTTGTTAATCCTGCCGGTCCCGTGGGGAGTTCTTCTCAAAATAATTTTGTTCCTGTTGTTGCTAAGAATAATAGTACTCCTATCCTGGTTGGCCAATTTGGCATTTTGAATGAGGATGGTGATGAGATGCTGAGACTCATCAAAAGGAGTGAATATAATATTGTTGATCAGCTGCTACAAACTCCATCAAAGATATATGTCTTATCTTTGTTGATGAATTCTGAGCCACACCGAGAAGCTTTGTAGAGGGTGTTGGACGTGGCATACGTGGACCAAGATGTCACAATAGAACAGTTTGATAGCATTGTTGCAAATATAACTGCTTGCAACAACTTGAGCTTCTGTATGATGATCTTCCCGAGGAGGGAAAAGACCACAATTTGGCTTTACACGTATCTATGAACTGTAAGGATGATGCCTTGTCCAATGTGTTGGTGGACATAGGATCATCACTCAATGTATTGCCAAAGTCCACTCTTGCTAAACTTTCGTACTAAAGGCCTCCCATGAGGAAGAGTGGAGTGTTTGTGAAGGCGTTTGATGGATTGCGGAAAACTGTGATTGGTGAATTAGAACTCTCGATCAAGATTGGACCTAGTGATTTCCATATCACTTTCCAGGTCATGGATATTCATCCGTCTTACAGTTGTTTGCTTGGCAGACCATGGATTCACGAGGCAGGCGCCGTGACATCCACCCTACACCAAAAGTTGAAGTTCGTTAAAAACAAGAAGTTGGTGGTGATAGGGGGAAGAAGGCTCTCTTGGTCAGTCAGTTATCTTCCTTTTCCTATATTGATGCTGAGGATGAGGCTGGGACTCCGTTCCAAGCCTTGTCTATTGTTGAGCCTTCAAGGAAAGGACTTTCTTCATTTGTCTCCTATAATGATGCAAAGTTGGCCATTGAGCATGGCGTAACTACTGGTTTGGGGAAAATGATCAAATTGGAATATAACAAGTCCTGAGCTGGCATAGGGTATTCTTCTGGTGTTTCCAATGAGCGTGGGCTGTTCCAGAGTGGAGGTTTTATCCAAACTGTTGAAGACCAGGAAGCTGCTACCATTGTTGAAGATGATGAAGAGGAAGACCTTGGCAACTTTGTCATACCCGGAGGAATCTGCAATAATTAGGTCGTTATTGATGTTCCAACAGTTATCCATAAGTCAACGTAATGTGTTCATTTTATTTGAAAACCCTTCTCCCATGCCAAAAGGATAAGTGAAGACATTATTGGCATGATTTGATTAATACAATGATATTCATTCAAAAATCACATGTTAAATGTTTGTTTTTCCAAATTATTTTTCCTTTTTGCTTTTTGCATGAAATTGGTGATTACCATAACACCCTAAAAAAAAGAGAATAAAATCAATTTTTTCATCTGCATAATGATTTGCCTTGTTTGAATTCTGAAATCTCTTTCATACTCAAAATCATTATGCAGGTTAATCAAACCCATCGAACATAATGATCCAACACCATCTCCCAACTTTGAGTTCCCTGTATTTGAGGCCGAAGAAGAGGATGTTGAAGAGAATCCTGATGAGATTACCCGTTTGCTTGAGCACGAGGAGAAGATCATTCAGCCGCATCTCGAGAATCTGGAAACAGTCAACTTGGGGTCTGAAGACTGTGTTCGGGAAGTGAAGATTGGGGCACTCCTTGAAGTGTCTGTTAAGAAGGGGTTGATTGAGTTGCTATGAGAATACGTCGACGTCTTTTCCTGGTCGTATGAAGACATTCCTGGTCTGGATACTGATATCGTGCAACATTTCTTGTTGTTGAAGCCTAAGTGTGTGTGCCTGTGAAGCAAAAGCCCAGAAGAACTCATCCGGATATGGAAGTAAAGATTAAAGAAGAAGTTCAGAAGCAAATTGATGCGGGGTTTCTGGTGACTTCTACATATCCTCAATGGGTGGCCAATATTGTTCCCGTGCCTAAGAAAGATGGAAAAGTCCGGATGTGTGTGGATTACCGTGACTTGAATAAAGCAAGTCCGAAAGATGATTTTCCTCTACCACACATTGATATGTTGGTAGACAATACAACTAAATTCAATGTCTTCTCATTTATGGACGGATTTTTTGGTTATAATCAGATTAAAATGGCACCCAAGGATATGGAGAAGACAACATTCATCATACCTTGGGGAACATTCTGTTATCGAGTGATGCCCTTCGGTTTGAAGAACGCCAGAGCCACGTATCAACGAGCTATGACTACCTTGTTCCATGATATGATGCACAAGGAGATTGAAGTGTATGTTGATGATATGATTGCAAAGTCGAAAATGGAAGTTGAACATGTAGACCACTTGTTGAAGCTTTTCCAGCATTTGAGGAAGTACAAACTCCGCCTGAATCCGAACAAGTGTACATTTGGAGTCCGTTCCGGCAAGTTATTGGGCTTTATTGTCAGCAAAAGAGGTATTGAAGTTGATCCTGCCAAGGTCAAAGCAATACAAGAGATGTCTGCACCCAAAACTGAGAAGCAAGTCCGAGGTTTTCTTGGCCGCTTGAATTACATTTCGAGATTTATATCCCACATGACTGCCACATGTGCACCTATATTCAAGTTCCTTCGGAAAGATCAGCATCATGATTGGACCGAGGATTGCCAAAAGGCCTTTGATAGTATCAAAGAGTATTTGTCTGAGCCTCCGATTCTGTCTCTGCCTGTTGAAGGGAGACCATTGATTATGTACTTGACCGTGCTTGATGACTCCATGGGGCGTGTATTGGGTCAGCAAGATTAATCAATGAAGAAAGAATATGCAATATACTACTTAAGTAAGAAGTTCACTGATTGTGAGTCTCGGTACTCAATGCTTGAGAAGACATGATGTGCTTTGGCTTGGGCTGCTAAGCACTTACGCCAGTATATGTTGAATCATACAACTTGGTTGATATCCAAAATGGATCTGATCAAGTATATCTTTGAGAAACCTGGTTTAACTGGGAGAATTTCCCGTTGGAAGATGCTGTTATCTGAGTATGATATTGAGTATCGAGCTCAAAAAGCTATTAAAGGCAGTATCTTGGCTGACCATTTGGCGTATCAATCAATTGAAGATTATCAGTCTGTGCAGTACGACTTCCTAGATGAGGAGATTCTGTATTTGAAGATGAAAGATTTTGATGAGTCTACGCTCGATGAAGGGCCAGAGCCTGGTTTCTGATGGGGTATGGTGTTCGATGGCGCTGTTAATCAGTATGGAAATGGTATTGGGGCAGTGATTATTACTCCTCAAGGCACACATTTGCCTTTTACAGCAAGGCTAACTTTCAAATGCACGAATAATATGGCGGAGTACGAGGCTTATATTATGGGTTTGGAAGAATGTATTGATCTTACGATCAAACATCTTGATGTTTATGGTGATTTGGCTCTTGTCGTTAATCAGATTAAGGGTGAATGGGAGACGAATCATCCTGGCCTGATCCCATATAGAGATTATGCGAGGAGGATTTCAACTTTCTTTATTAAGGTTGACTTCCATCATATTCCTCGAGATGAGAATCGGATGGCAGATGCTCTTGCTACGCTTCCTTCAATGATCGTAGTGAAGTATTGGAATGAAGTCCCTAATATTACTGTGATGCGCTTGGATAGACTGGCTCATGTGTTTATAGTTGAAGAAGTAAAAGATGATAAGCTGTGGTATTATGATATCAAGTGTTTCCTTCAAAGTCAGACTTACCCTCCTGGGGCATCTGTTAAATATAAGAAGACTTTGAGGAGATTATCTGGAAATTTCTACCTTAATGGTGATGTGCTTTACAAGAGGAATTTTGACATGGGTCTGCTCAGATGCTTCGATAGACACGAAGCATACCTGTTGATGACTGAAGTCCATGAGGGTTCATTTGGTACTCATTCCAATGGACATGCTATGGCGAAGAAGATGTTGAGAGCAGGCTACTATTGGCCGACAATGGAGTCTGACTGCTACAAATATGTGAAGAAATGCCACAAGTGTCAGATTTATGCGGATAAGATTCATATTCCTCTGACACTTCTGAATGTTATTTCCTCACCATGGCCTTTCTCCATGTGGGGAATTGACATGATTGGCATGGTTGAGCCAAAGGCGTCGAACGGTCACCGTTTTATTCTCGTAGCTATTGATTACTTCACTAAGTGGGTTGAAGAGACATCATATGCAAATGTGACCAGGTAGGTGGTTGTGAAGTTTATCAAGAACCAACGCATATGCCGATATGGTGTACCAGACAAGATTATTACAGATAATGGATCTAACTTGAACAACAAGATGATGAAAGAGTTGTGTAGCGAGTTCAAGATTGCACATCATAATTCTTCTCCCTATAGACCCAAGATGAATGGGGCTGTTGAACCTGCTAACAAGAACATCAAGAAGATTATTCAGAAGATGGTCATTACGAACAAAGATTCGCATGAGCTGCTGCCATTTTCTTTGCATGGCTATCATACATCTGTCCGCACTTCAACAGGGGAAACCCCTTTCTCTCTTGTGTATGGCATAGAGGTTGTGTTCCCCGTGGAGGTTGAGATCCCATCAATGAGAGTCTTGATGGAAGCCAAGTTGACTGAAGCTAAATGGGTTCAGAGTCGTTATTGACCAGTTGAACTTGATAGAGGAGAAGAGATTAACTGCCATGTGCCATGGTCAGTTATATCAGCAAAGGATGAAGAAAGCCTTTGGTAAGAAGGTCAAGCCTCGTGTGTTCCGAGAAGGTGACCTCGTGCTCAAGAAAGTCTTGTCTTTCGCGCCCGATTCTAGGGGTAAGTGGACTCCAAACTATGAAGGTCCATATGTTGTCAAGAGAGCCTTTTCAGGCGGTGCTTTGTTGCTTACAACTATGGATGGGGAGGACTTCACTCATCTTGTGAATTCAGATGCAGTCAAGAAATACTTCGCCTAAAAAAACATAGAATTGCTCGCTAAGTTGAAAACCCGAAATGAAGGCTTATGCAAAAATGAGCATCTCGGTGGATTGAAAACCCGAGAGGACGGTCCAGGAAAAAGTTAGAGACATGAAAAAAAAATGAATATATGTATCCCGCTAGATTGAGTACCTCACCCTGGGGCAATCTAGGCAAAAATTAGAGAATTGGCAAGTAACTGCATCCTGACAAGACCTTTTTCTACAGTTGTCATCTGTCAAAGATTCTCGCTCAGTCATCTTCAACTGAAGCTTCAAATAGAGTGGATTTAGAGTTGGTGGAGAAACAGTCATTATGTTCAATGTATCCCTTTTTCCATGTATATCACCAATTTCAAATTTGTAAAGATCCATGGAGTTTCGCCATTTGCGGACTACCATTCTATCAAATAAATTTGAACCTTTATCCAATTCTTTGCACTCTTATTTTGTTTCTGTTTAACAAATGTTTGCATGTCTTTAACTGATGAATATCATTGTTTTAAAATGAACAAAGTTTTTATAAACTGTTTTAAACAAAGTGAACATTCACAATGACTGAAAAGATAGTTGGAACGTCTTCAGTGCTCTCCTAAGGATAGTACGATTTCCAAAAGGGTAAGACATTTGTTCATATTCTGGAATGTTTATATCCTCTTCATCAGCTTTCAGTTGTTTCCTCGGCATGAAGTTGTCTAGACTAGTTGGTGAAGGGCTTGTTCCTTTTTTCATCCCCAGCATGGCACGTGTTGACGAAGGATTCGTTTTCGATCCCCTCAGCCAAGGAAGCTTCCTTCAAGAGTTGCTTACAGTCCATCCCCAGTGGAGTTGCCTAATTCGAGCTTGATAATTTGTATCCCCTCCGAGTCTGAAGATTTCTTCCAGTATTGGACGGCGATGAGGAGGATGTGTTGTATCCTTCCCCAGCGGCGCAAATTGTTCTTTCTCCCCTTAGTAGAGATGTCTCTCCAGCGGTTAGAAAGGAATGTTTAGATTGATGAGTATCTGCTTGGCGGTTGTTCCCCATGGAGATTCACATCATTCCTTGATGAGTTCCCCAGTAGAGTTTCTTCTACGATGGATCTTATTGGTATTCAGCCACCTGTTCCCGAGAATTGTTGGAAAATCCCCGACAATCAGAAGTTGTGACTTTGCCTATCCCCAACGGTGGTCTATGTCTCCTGGTATTAGATCATCCCCACCAAAACTGATTTCTCTTGTGGGCCTTGTCTTTCTTTTTGAAGATATTGCGTCGGATGTCTGTTCGTGGCTCTTGAGCCTGTTTGTGTTAGATATGTCTGTCTGTCTGCATTAATCACGCATATACATGCATAATCATAGAATTAAGATATTCATGATGCGTTCTTTTCCATATATCTTTGCTTGTTATCTCCTACTATTGGTGAAATATTCTTCCCTAAGCAAATGTTTGTGTCTGATCTCTTCATATAGAGTTAGCCCCATAGGCAGAAAGTGTCTATCTTTCCTTCTTTCTTCCCCACTGAGTTATGTCCTCATGGATGATTATTGTTTCAGTTCCCCCCCCCCCCCAAGTTGTGTATGGGGATGGAATTACTCCCCTGAGTTATATCCTCATCGGGTCGAGTCTTGTTTAATTGTGTCTCTCTAGATTGTTCCTAGACTGACTCCTTTCTTGTTATACCATGCAATTCCCTGTGGTTCGGTTGTTCAAATACTCAGTAACTAGTATTTGGTCACCTTCTTCCCAAGTGGATTTCTATGGTTTTCTACCCAGTAGCCGGTAGATGTAATTCCCTCTTTGTTGGTTATCTTTACCTAGTAGCCGGTATTGATATTCCTTCGTTTTTTAGTATACCACCTAGTAACCGGTGATATATCTCTTGGATAGTTGCTCTTGTCAATGTATCCCCAATGAGTCTTCTTTCACTTACCCTTTTTTGGCAATGATTGTTTCTCCTTTTGATTGGTCATCATTTTATACCCGGTACCCGACATCCCGATGTCCTTTCCTTTCGGTCGATTTATCCTTTATTAACCCAGTAACCGGTTGTGGATAATCTTCCATGCGAGTATGTTATCTACGTTATGACGGTAATAGATAATATATCTCATGCACTCTTCAGTCCAAGTCTTTTTTTTTCCCGGTTGAGTAAGATTCGTATTTCCTTGTGGGATCGAATGTCCATCCTGTAAGTCGAGTTTGCTTTTTCAACCCTCCTTTTGGATGATGAGTGTCTTGAATATGTTCCCAATTCACGCCTGGTTGGTCACCTATTATATGCCCAGTAACCGATATCCCTGGCGTTCCTTCCTTCTGCTCCCTATTATGACTTATGTCCCCTATGGAGTCAGATTTTCCTGAGTTGAGATGTGCCTTTTGGGTCCTCCTCAGATGTTTCAGATGAATGATATCTCTCACCCTTTTACCGGTCTTAGATATTCTTTCTCCCTGAGCGTGTTGTTCTCTCACCCAGTAACCGGTGTTTTGATAACATGTCTCTCTTTGAGTTTATTACCCGGTAGCCGGTAGTATCTTGTTGTTTCTTCCTCAGCTGAGTCCTTTGTGGACGTCCCCGTCTGAGTCCGGATTTTTATCCGAAGTATCCTTTGTGGATAGTTTTGCTGTATTGGCATATTCCCCAATACATGCATCTTTGCATCAGCTCGAGTCTTTCCATCGTTTTATTTTCATGGAATCCCTTCGTGTATTCCAACAAGTTTTCAAGTCGTGACCTGCTCACGCATTTTTTCTTGTTTCCCCCCCGAGTCTCTGTTTCCCTAGTGAGTGTGCTACTCCTTTGAATTCTCAGTTTCTCCCGATTTTTTTCCTTTGTCGCAATTATTCACCATGAAGATTTTATTTTTGCATACATACATTTGCACCATAGTGTCTCTTAGGGACCAAAATTCATCTCTTTGTTATTATTTAAGCCCATTATACCTCGTCGAGACGAAGATTTTAACCTTCATATCTCCGGCTAAAGTGACCTTAAATAGGGGCATCTGTAAGACCTTAATTTTGACCCTAAGATCCCTCATGGAATCATGTCACTTGCTCAATGCATTGCCTCAAGGATCATAGCATGTGTGGCTCTTTAACCCTAGGGGTGGGACTTGTGTGAGTTGGTTTGAGATCACCAAGCATGCTTGTATTGTATATTATTGCTTTTCTTATTTTGATTACTAACCAAAAGCACAAAAATATCTCACTAACTCTTTTTGTTTTGAAGCTCAAGTGATCATGTGCTCCCATGCTCCTAGGAGGCTCCTGAGCTCAATGAAGTGGCTAGATGAAGATGAGAAAAGGCATGACACTGGTCCACAAAGTTCCTAATCATCATATATGTCTCCGAAGTATCTCAATTTGCCAATTTGATCAAGATAACCCAAAGGGCTTGAGGATTGTTTCCCAAGGAAACCCTAATTCAACTGTGCTTTGATTGTGCCTTGCTCATGAAGCAACCTCAACCTATGATCAAATTTAATCAAGGGAAGTTCTTTCATTCATTATTTTATGCATATATGAGCTTATGTGAGGCCCCTCAATCATTCATTCATCAAGGTTGGACGTTTATCAGATGAAGATGACCCCAAGAGAAAAAATGTTCTTAAGAACCATATGAACAACTTTAATGTTCATCAAAAATCCATTTGAAACTTGGAAGGTCATGATTCATTTCAAAACATTATAGGTCATTTTGACTGAAACCCTAATTTTGGATCAACTTCCCAAGGACCTAACTTCCTTAATTTTTATGGTTTTGAGGTGAGACCAAATGCATTGGAAATCTTAAGATGTCTACTTCAAATGTTATGTTGGACAAAATTTCATAATCCTAAAAGAACTACATGTGATAATACAAAACATTATAGGTCACTTTGGACCTAAGTCATTGAATTTGAAAAATGCCCAAATTCAAGTGCCCGTAACTTTCTCATGAAAAATCCAAATTATGCAAATTTTGAGTCTAAATAGATCACCTTAAAAAGCTATATAACTTTTATGTTAGAGGCTTTCTCATTTGAAGCTTGCATCATTGAAAGAGAAGGGCTTGAAGATGCTTGCTTTTGGTAAAAAAATTCAAAGGTGACTTAAACATGTTTTGTACCCAAACTTTCATAGCCAGTTTTTATTAAGTTCAAAACTCCAAATGAATTTTCTCCCAACATGACTTTTGTTCCTTATTTCAAGGGCTTTCCAACCATTACTCACATTAACTTTTTGGACTTTCCATGTGTGAGTTTCGAAGAGCTTTATGTTTATGTTCATTTTTGCATTTCACATTAAAACTTGACGTGCAAGCTTATGCAGTCCATTGTGCACGTCCAATTCAATTCCATTTGATCTCAACATGGATTTGCATTCATTCTTGAGCCTCACATGCGCCTGTATAGGCCCATGCAAGGAGGATTCAAACTTCATGCACACGAAGGAACCATGGCCTTGCATCACATTTCAGCTATAAATAAGTGCTCATTCTCATTCAATTGGCAACCAAGTGGAGATCTGAATTGCTGCTGAATTGAAATCCCAACCCTCACTAAAGAAATTTTCAGTTTTCTTTCCCTTTTTCAAGCTTGAATTTCAACATCATTAGTTGATTTTCAAGGCTCAATTCCTTAACCTAGCATCACCATCACACTTCCAGAGCAAAAGTAGATCAAGAGCTTGAAGGATTCATGTTGTTTGAAGCTTCATTTTAGAGGTAGAACCTCAAACTTTTTTATTTAGATCTTGCAATACAATGTGAATTCCTTTGGTTTATGTTGTTTTCTGAAGTCCTCTCACTTGAGGCAGGCCAGTGGTGGTCTTAATTTTGCAAATTGTGCCATTTCAGTTCATGCGCCATGATCTTTAAGCTCATGTTTCTCTCTAAATAGGAACTGTGAGGATGATCCATGGTTACAGGGGTGATGTACATCACCTCAGCTTCATTTTGATGCCTTCATTTTTCATTTTCATTGCCCTTTATTTTCCTGCGCGTGGTGGTCGGCGATGGTTAGATCGCCGGAGAAGATGGTGGTTTCCACCACCATCCACACGTGTTTGCTTCAGAGCCATTGGATCATGCATAAACGTTTTAATCTTGGCTTTCTTTATGTTGACTCATTTAAATGCAAGGTGTAACGCGCTTGACTTAGGTCTATCATGTGACCGCGCATATGAGCCCTTGATGCCTTGCCACGTCAATTAATGAATTGATCTGATGGCGCTGGATTTTCCTATTTTTCTTATTTCCTTTTAATTTCAGATAATTCCTTTTATTTCCAAAAATTCATAAATATTTTATTTGAAGTCACAAAAATATGAGACCAATGCCAAAAAAAAATTGAAAAATCTAGTTTCATATTTTGATTTTTAATTATTTGTGTGACTTCATTTAATATTTTTTGTGAATTATTTGGTTTTTAATAGTTTTAATTCATTTTTAAATACTTCTTGATATTTGAAAAATCCAAAAATATTTTTCTAACACCGATGGATCATGATAAGTCAATAAAAAATAGTCTCATCAATTTCTTATTTGATTTAAGATTTATTTGAGATTTTAATTCATATTGTGTTATTTTTCATGGTTTTTAATTGTTTTTAAATAGTTTCTGATTTCAAAAATTGTTGAAAAAATTTGTCAAAGTTTGTTTGACCATGTTAGACCTATAAGAATTTAATTGGATTTGTTGAAGTTGATTTGAATCAAGTTTGAGGTTTGACCATATTTTGTTTATTTTATTTTGCATTTATTTTTAATTCAAAAATACCAAAAAATTATGGTTGACTTGTTGACTTGTAATCTTCATTTCTCTTCTGTTTGACATTGATTGATGATGACTTGGTTCACATTTGATCAATTGAGTTTGATACTTTATTTCTCTTTCCATCCATTTCATCTCCATCCCATTTCTTTTTATTTTTGGCCAATGAGTTAATGTCTTATGGTTAGTCTTGACAAATGAGAGGTTTAACCTTCTTTGATCCAAACCAAACTCAACTTGATCCAAGATCAAGTGAGTTGTTTTCTGTCCTAGATATGTTGCTTCTTGGTCAAGCAAAAAACCTAAAGTCCATACAAGGCATTTCCCCTTTTGTTTTGGCATGGCAAATTTTAGGAGATTGGCTTACTAGTCATGATCTCTAACTTGTGTTAATTTGCCTATAGTTTTATTGATCGGTCTCAGATAGGTGTGACTACTACATTAGTCCACTTACTTGCTTAACATAGCGCTAAATTGTCTTATGACAAACTAACATAACCATACTAATTACTAACTTTAATTTGAGCATTGAATTTCTTGCAATTTACATTAATGTCATTTATTTGTTTCTCATTTATTCATATTGCTTTTTTCACTTTGCTCACTTGAGCACATACTTTATGTTTATGTCATTTTTTTCTTTTGCTCATTTGAGCTCATTATTGTATATAAATATATTATTGTCTTATGTTGGTTTTGCTTTTGTTTTGTGTGAACCAAATGCAAAAAGGAGAAAAGGAATTAGAATTAGGACATACCCATGCCTAAAGGAGTTCAAGAGCAACTAGGCCTCATGCCTTTAGAATGCTAAATTTGTTCAAGAGAAACTAGGCCTCATGCCTTTAGAATGCTAAATTTCAAAGTTGACTTCAAAGGACTTTCTTTCCAAACTTATTCTTTATCCATTCCTCTTATTGTGTTGTGAACTTTTTGATGTTTGCTCTTGTGTGATAAGGATTCCATCTTGAGATAGTAAAGAGGACCATTGTCATGAATAGCCAAACTAAGAGAGACAAGCCAAATGGAGATCCTAGGAGCTTGAATCTAAATTGTTTGATTGCTCGATTATGTGCTAAGTCCAAAGGAAAGGTGCAACTTGAATCATCTCTATGATTTCAAGAAAAGGAACTCCAAGGGTTTTATCTTCTCCCTCTTATCTTTGTATGCTTTAGGACTAGCCCTTCTCTTCTTCTCTCCACTCTAACCCAAGGCAAAATCTTTTCTTGCAAACTTTGACATTGCTTTCAAATTAGAAACCTAGGCCTTATGCCTTTGACTTTTCAAAACTCTTTTCATCAATACTCATTTTGAATAAATCTTAATCCAACTTTGACTTCATTTTGTAAGTAAACCTAACTTGTAAATATACCTCACTTCAAGTTGTTTTTGTGGTTCCGATGGTCACCTTTGTTAAAATCTTTTCATAAACATTAATCATAGGTTTGAATTATCATAGTGGTTGATGTAAACCTCACGTTATCCTTAGTGATTGGATTATAAGTCTTCCATACTTATTATAGGGTTAACCCCTCACTAGTATGTTCAAGCCTTCCTCACATGGTGGATTGTTGCTTTAGGTTGAGTTTTCTACCTTTGATAACAAAAGACCTTAAGGCTTTTGATCAAATCAATTCACCAATCTTTGAGATTTTTACCCCGAACTACGAGGTTTTGATCCTACCTTTGTGATGGTACGTAGGCAATGGGTTCATCCATTCAAACATTAAATTTGTAAATATAAACTATTCTCTTCTCATCCCCCAACCTTTTGCACATATTTTCACAAATACCAACCTACAACACATGTTTGCAAAAAGAGGTTCCCTTAGAGTACTAAGGATGTTTTGGGTGCGTAAAACCTTCTCATTTCATAACCAACCCCCTTACCTAGATCTTTGACATTTTATTAGTTTTTGATTTGATAAAACTTCTTACTTGGCTTTTGTTTTCTTTTTAGCCTTTCCTTTGGACAAATAAAAGTGCGGTGGTGACTCGAATTGTATGTTTACTTTTGGTTTAGTCAATAAACCTAAAGGTAACAAAAATTCTGCTACAAAAAGCATAGAAGAAGGAGGCCTAAGAGGCAAAAACTATAAAAAAAATTTACAAGCAATTAATCCTAGAGTTCCTAAGGGTTTGGAGGAGGCATCATGTGAAGTAGTTGAGCAAGTAGGCTCTAGATGCTGGAGTTGACTAGATCTTGCTGGTCGAGTATGGCTCTCACTAGTTGTTGTTCTTTCTGAAGCTCTTCCAGAGTCTTGAGAACCAGAGGAGATAGATTAGATGTTGATGACTCACCTCGAGTCAGAGCAACCTCGGATGACTTTGCAGCATCTTCTGCAGCTATGCGAGCAGCTTCTTCAGCATCTGCTTTTGCTTTAGATTCAACTTCTGCAGCAGCAGCTTTTTCAGCTTCTTCCTTAGCAGAAGCTTCAATAGAATCTCTCTCTTCAGCTTCTTTTTTGGCCTTTCTTCCTCTTCCTTCCTAGCCCTTTCTTCAGCTTCATGCGTCAGACGCGCCTCCATCCTCTCTTCAGCACCTCTGATGTAGTTATTTCTGACTTGTTCAGAAAGTCCCTTGAGCTTGAAGACCTGAGATGTCATCCACCTGAGAAATTCGTTCCAGTGAGTCCTTACTTCCGAAGGATTGTCACTGAGCCTGGATTCATCAAATAGCTGCCTGAGCCTCGCATTAGTGTTCTCTGAGAACTTGATAAAAACCGCATCTATGGTTGGAAAGGTGTAAGACCCTAATTTTGACCCTAAGATCCCTCATGGCATCATAACATTGCATTTGCATAGCCTTAAGGATCATAAGCATCTTGGTTCTCTTTACCTTTGGGTGAGACCTCTTGTGAGTGATTTGAGATCACCAAGCATGCTTGAGTTGTATTATTGCTTTTCTCATTTTTTTCACTAACCAAAAGCACAAAAATATGTCACTAATATCTTTTGTTTGTAGCTTGAGCAGTCACAAGGTCAAAAGGCTTCTAGGAGACCCTATGTGCATGGATATGGTCAAGAGAAGATGACAACAAGCACGGTAATGGTTCCCAAAGCTCTCATCCATCAAATATGCCTCCCAAGTATCTCAATTCATCATTTTGATCAAAGCAAGTCAAGGGGTTTGAGGCTTGTTTCCCAAGGAAACCCTAATTCATTTGTTCACCAACTGTGCTTTGCTCTTGAAGCAACCTCAGCCCATGGTCAAATACAATCAAGGGAAGTTCTTTAATTCATCATTTCATGAATATTTGAACTTATTTTGAGTGTCCTCAATCATCAATTCATCCATATATGAGTTTTGGACTCGAGAAGTTGATCAGTTAATTTATTTGACTATTTTGAAATGCACTGAGACCTAACATTTTATGTGTTGGTCAAATGGAGATGACCCCAAGAGAAAACATGTTCTTAAGGACAATATGAACAACTTTCATGTTCGTAAACAATTTATTTGAAACTTGGAAGGTCATCATCCATTCCAAAACATTATAGGTCATTTTGACTGAAACCCTAATTTTGGGTCAACTTCCCAAGGACATAACTCCTTCATTTTTCATGATTTTTAGGTGATACTTAATGCATTGGAAATATTAATGTGTATACTTAAAATGTTATGTTGATCAAAATTGCAAAATCTTAAAAGAAATACATGTGATAATGCAAAACATTATAGGTCACTTTGGGCCAAGTGCATTGAAATGTGAAACAGTCCAACTTCAAGTGCCCATAACGTCTTCATCAAAAATCCAAATGATGCAAAATATAAGTCCAAATTGATTTACCTGAAAATATCTACAACTTTCATGTTGAAGATTTTGTCATTTGGAGCTTGCATCACAGAAACAGAAGGGCTTGAACATTGGCCAAATTAGGAAATTTCACATAGGCATGTTTTGCACCCTACACTTCAAGCTCAATTTTCATTAATTTCCAAGGCCCAAATGGAGTTTTGATCAACATGACATTTGTTCCTTATGCAACAAGCTTTCCAACCATTACCCATAAGCCTATGTTTCAATTTTGGAAATATCATTTTCGAAAAGGGGAACGTTTTAGTGCATTTTTGGAAATTCATTGAAAATACATTGCATGAGCTTATGACCTCATTTCTGCATGTCCATTTCATCTTAATTTGGTAATAGCTTGCAATTCTAATCAGAATTGGGCCCTCCATACGCCTGTACAGGCCCATGCATGGAGGCCCTCTTCTCCCATGCACACTTTGTTCATGCATATCAGCTGGCTTTGGCTATAAATACATGGCATATGAGCTCTCATTTCTCAACCTTAAGGCGCCCTACATGTTGTGCATTTGAAACCTCACACCCACACCAAAGGTACTCTCTATTTTCTCTCTCAAATTTCAAATCTAGAATTCAGTTTCCTCGACTGTTTTCTTAAGATCTAAAGTTCCTAAACCTTCTCCATTTGATCCATAGAGCTTTCTGTTTGCAAAAGAACCCAAGGATCTTGACTCAATTCATCACAATGCAAAGGTTTTCTTCAACTGCATTTTGCTTCGAATCAGCTCATATATTGTTCCATTTGCCTTGATTTTGTGTGATCTGAAGTCCTCTGCATAGAGGCGACATTATTGTGTTTTCAATTTTTGAAATTAAGCAAGTTCACTTGAACACCACTAAAGTTCCATCTCTGATTTCTCTCTCAATAGGGATCTAGAGTGGAATTGAGTGGCATAGGAGTGATGTACATCACTCCACCTTTCGTTTGGTACCTGGATCGCGCGTTTTGGTTCACATTTATTCTTCTGTAATTTTTGGCCTTCGCCGGAGAAGACGGTGGCACTGGCCACCGTCTGGTCCCCAGATTGAATTATGGCCATCCATTTCCATTTCCAGTTTTGATCTAGGCTGTCCAACGTTATGACTTTTTTTAATGCTCCATGTGACTCATTGACTTTGGTGTTTGGTGAGCGCGCGCGTGTTGGATCTTTGATCTGCCAGCTCAATTAATGAGCTCAGATCCAATGGTCCACGCTTTTCCATCATTTTTAATTCTGATTTTAATTTCCATTCTATTTTTTAATTCAATTTCATTTTCTAAAATTCATATCTCTCTCATTATTGGTCCAAAAATTATGGGACCAATTGCATTGTTTCTCTTTTAATTCCTAGTTTCCAAAAATGATTTTTAATAGTTTTTTATTTTATCATTTGCTATTTTTTAGCAATTTTCTCTATTCTGGTTATTTTTAATTCATTTTAATTAGTTTCTGATATCCAAAAAATACAAAAATATTTTCTCAACCTCTTTGAATGATAATAGATCTATGAAAAATATTCTCATCAATTTATTAATTGATTTGAGATTTATTTGAGATTTTAGTTCAATTAGGTTATTTTTATGCATTTTTAATTGATTAAAAATAGTTTCTGACTTTTAAAAATGATGAAATTTTTTGTCAAACTTTGTTTGACCTTGTTAAACTTGGGATGATTCACTTGGACTTTTTAAAGTTGATTTGAAATGAGTTTGAAGTTTGACCTTTCTTTATTATTTTAATTCAAGTTTTATTTTAAATATTAAAAATGCCAAAAATATTTTATTTGTCTTCTTCTTCTCCTTCTTCTTTTCTTTTTTTTATCAATGAGTTAAAGATTGGTGGTTAGCATTGATTAAGGAGGTTTAATCTTCCTTGATTCAAATCTAATTCATCTTGATCATGGATCAAGTGAATGGCTTTGCATTAAGGATAGATTGCTTTCTAAATCATGCAAAGAACCTAAATCAATACAAGATCATTTCTCATTTTCTTTTTGGCATGGCAAGTTGTTGGAGTTTGATTCACTAATCAAGACCTCTAACTTGTGTTGTTGCCTACATTATTCACTAATCAAGGCAAATTTAATGCTTAACATAGCGCTAAATTTGCCTTATGGCACACTAACTACTAACACTAACCATTAACTATTAACATTTAATTCTTGCTCTTTACATTTATGCAATTTACTATTCTTGTACATATTATTCATTTGCTTTTCCCCCTTTGCTCACTTGAGCACATGTTTAGGTTAATGCAATTTTCCTTTTGCTCACTTGAGCACATAATTGTGTATATATTATTGTGCTTGTGTTTTGTTTTGATTGTTGTGGACCAAATGCAAAGAAATGGACAAATGGACTTAGTTTCTAGGATATTCCCTATGCAAAGTTGGAGTACAAGGACCTTAATGTTGAAGATGGATTAGAAGGACCAAACCTCTAAACTCACTCTTGTCCATTCTTGATTTGCTTCATAAAAATCTTTGATGTGTGTGCTCTTGTGTTAGGGAATCCTATGAGAGCTCAAATTGAAGAATCATTTCCATGTTCATCCAAAGTGAAAGATACAAGATACATTGAGGATCTCCTAAGAGCTTGTTTGACTATGTTGATTGCTTGAGCTTACACTTATTTTGCTTGCATATTCCAAAGGATGGGAGCTACTTGGATCATCAATATGATATCAAGAGAGGAACTCCATTGTGGTCTTGTTTCTTATCCCTCATCTCTTGTATGTTTAGGATTTATCCAATCTTCTTCTTCCCTCCACTCTAACCCAAGCCAAAACTTTTGTGCAAACATTTAACACTTGTTTTCAAATATTAGCAACCTAAGCCTTATGCTTTTGATTTTCAAACTTCCTTTTCATAACACTTATTTTTAATTGAAATTTTAAATCATCTTTGACCATATTTTGTAAATACTTTTCATTGGTAAATACCACTCATTCAAATACCTTTTTTGTGGTTTCAATGGCCACTCCCTTAATCAAACTTTTTCATAACCTTTAGCTATTAGGTTTGAGTTATCCTTGAGGTAGATATAATACTCACCTATATCCTTAGTGATGGAAAATGAGTCTTTCATGCTTATTATAGGGTTAACCCCTCACTAGCATGTTGAAGCTATCCTCACATGGTGGATTTGTGGTTTTAGGTTGAGTTTTCTCCCTTGGATAACTGTAGCGGTGTATTCGTCACTATATGATTTATTGATTAAACCATAAGCAAAGCATACAAAGAAATCGAGTCGCCACCGCACTTTTATTTATCCTAAGGAATGGCTAAAAAGCGAACAAAAGCCTAAGAAGTTTTACACATAGAAAACTAATGAAAAGATCAGAGATCGGGGTAAGGGGTAAATTACGCAGTGGGAAGGTGTTAGGCACCCAAAACGTCCTAGGTACTCCTAGGGAGCCCTTTTCACACTTGTTGAATGAAAATGTTATTTGTTTTGAAATATTATTGTGCAAACATGAATGGGATGGTGAGAAAAGAATATACAAGTTATTATTTTTGTGTTTGAACGGATGAACCCGTTGCCTACGTACCTTTCCATAAAAAGGTAAAGGATCAAAACGCCGTAGTTCGGCTAAAAGATTTCCAAAAATTAGTGAATTCAATTTTAAACACAAGCCCTAAGGTCTTACGTTACCCACGGGAGAAAACTCAACCTTATATAACAACAAGTCCACCATGTGAGAAAAGCTTCGACTTGCTAGTGAGGGGTTAACCCTATAATAAGCAAGGAAGACTTACAATTCAATCACTAAGGACAAGTAGGTGAGGTTAACATCAACCAACTAGGATAAATCAAACCTATGGCTAATGTATGAAAACTTAACAAGAATGGACGAAGCCACAAAACAATTGAATGGGTGAAGTTAATTGATTATGAGTATTCACAAAAGGATGGTCAAAGTATGATTAAGATTCAATTCAGGAAGAAGTATTAACAAAAGTGAAGTTTGAAAATCAAAGACTTAAGGTCCAGGTTTCTAATTTGAAAAGGCATGAAGATGTTTGCACAACATTTATTTCAAGTTTTAAAGCATTGTGTGAAAAGGAGTTTTGGAACAAAAAGGATATGGATAATGGAGTGTAAAACTTCTTAGAAGGGTTCACCTCTTGAGATCATATAGAAGATGATTCAAGTGTGTCCTTAGAAATAGGCAAAGAGCAATAACAAATAAGCAAACAAATGATATCGGATGCCAATCAATGGACTTACACCAATCTCACAAACAAAGGTTGATACCGGATACCAATAAATGGATTTACACCAATCTCCTAAAACAAACATGGATATCAGATGCCAATAAATGGTCTTACTCCAATCTCCTAAAGCAAGACAAAACAAAAGAGAGGATACCGGATACCAATAAATGGATTTACTCCAATCTCCCAAGTCAAAACAAAACAGTGGATATCAGATGCCAATCTATCTGGACTTATTCTAATCTCCACAAGATGATCATAGGAATACAAATGCCCACAACATGGTCTTACAATTGGATCCTCACATACAACAAACAAAACAAAAACAAAACTTGGATATCAGATGCCAATCTATCTGGACTTATTCTAATCTCCACAAGATGATCATAGGAGTACAAATGCCAACAACATGGACTTACAATTGAATCCTCACATACAACAAACAAACAAAAGCTATAAGCAAAGAGGGTAGAAGTTGCCAATCAACATGGTCTTACACTCAATCCCTTCCAAATCATAGGAACAATGGCCAATCAACATGGACTTACAATTGTCCTCAATGGACAAACAACAATGTCACAAAGATATGAAATGATGATCATGCAATAATGAACACTTAATGATGATAAATGCACAAAGGCAAACAAGCAAACATGTACAAATGGATCAAGCCAATAAGCAAACAAAGTCAAATAGCACACACTATACACAAGCAATTAGGCTCAAGCAAGGGTTAGACTTTTAAGTCAACTGGAATGGGGTGAATGGTGCTCTTAACCTTAACATTGAGAGTTAAGGTGAAGCAGATGAAAGGATATGAGGGGTGTGCCTCATGCTCTTATCCCTGGTCAGGGAGAGCTTCAAATGATAGAAGGTGTGGGAGTTCAGAAAGTTGGAACTCTCTCCACAAGTTAATGACTCTATAGATCTTGGGTTAAGATCCACAATGCTACAACATGTAATGTGAGCAAAGGGATGACACACAGAATAGTAGGAGATGGACTACACATCTCTTTTATCTACCAATTGCCTTATTCAAAGGACTTTTCCTGCTTGGGGACAAAGATAAACAAGCACAAGCATTGCCTCTTAAGGAGGACTTCAGACAGGTGCCTGGCCAAGTAACAAGCCAGGTCTTCCAGACTACATGAAGAAGAGGATGTTATACCTCAATGCTAATGCTATCAATCAAAGCAAAAGCAAGTTCACAAAGGAACTATAGCAACTAATGTACCTGAAATCAATCAAATATAATCAGTATACCAATCACAAAGTCAAACAGACAAGATAAGAACCAACAGTCAACACAATCAATCACATGTGCAAAGCACAAGCTCAAATCAAATGAGCTAGAGGCATCCTACAAAATAAACCAAGTTAGTTCATAACAATCAAATAAACCAAACTCAATCAACTTGAATTGTTCTCCTTCAAGCAATTGCTTCTTAACCTGAAAAGCAAACTCAAACATGAGAAGCAAGACCACTAGGACAAGGCCTAGGGTCAAAGGAGCAAAAATAAACCAAAACAGAACATGAAAATTGATCAAAATCAAGATTAATCAAATAAGAACAAATTCCAATTGGTCCCATATCAAAACTATGCACCAAATCCATTTCATAAGCAAATCATGTCAAACTAGGCAAGTTGGAATCACATTGGAGCAAACAGAAAGATCACAATCATATAAATACCAAAATGGCTCAATAAATTCCAAGAACAATCATGCTTGACCAGAACACATTGAATGAGCAACATACCAAATTTCATGGCATTTGGATAAATGGAAGCATAGAAATTAAAATCAATAAGTCCTGGTATACACAAGCAAGCTCAAACAAGGCCACAAATGGTGCATCAACTTCAGGCAATCATAAAACAGAAACCAAACATGATAAATGAATGCAACCAAAGCCATGGCACACTTCAAGATGTCTATAATACACATGCCAAATTTCAGGTCCATCCAATACATATCAAGGATTTCACAAATCATGGAAGTTGAACACTCAAGAAAAGTTCACAAATGACTAAACAGCAAAGAAAATCCCAATCAAATAGGAAATGGATCCAAATATTCTACAAAAAATCATGCTCAAACTAGACATCCAGAAGTGTCATCATGCGAAAAATTAGAGCAATTGGCATAGCATAAGCATGGTAAATAAAATCAAGAAGTTGGACAAGAAATGGTGTGACACACATTGTCACACCTCCGAAGATCACATCATATCTCACAATCCAGAAATGCAAAAATAGCAAACTGTATACCAAAATGACCAGGAATGAGTCTAGATTACACATGTAAAATCTCAAGAATTTTGGATCAACTATCATGATTTCACAAAAGAAATGGCAAGCTATATGCAAGAAATGACATGTGAAAACAAACCCTAGGCAATTATTTTTTTCAACCGTGCACAAATTTATTAAAAATCATCAAAAAAATAAAGGACATGATGAGGAACAAATCAAAAAAAGAATCATGTAAATTGGATGAGTATTTTATGAGTTATGATTTTTTTAATATGGAAGAAAAATAAAAAAATGTGAAATAAGGATGGATGAACATGTGAGCATAATTGGAATAAATGCAACAAGTAATATGTGAAAATGTGATAGCCGGGAATCGAACCACATGCCAATTCAAACGGAGCGCGCTAACTGATGAAACGCTCTGTTTCATTAACCTACGTGGCGCACTGCTAATGGATACATGGCGTACAAACACGAAATAACATGCAAAGCAAGGCCAAGGCAGATCAATGAGAATTCTGGAAACGAAAATGCAGTGTTCATCACGTGTTCTTGCTGTTCATCATCATCATGAACTTTTCATCACAGAAATCAACAAGCAATATACCAATCAACTCGTCTTTCATCATAGATCACTAATCTAACCTTGATTTCACTTGATTCTAACCACATGCGAAGAATCGATCGAAGTAAGTTTTGACATCCAAACTTTAAATCAAGATAACTTTCTTAATATCTAATGAAAATGCACGATTCAAAGTTCAACATGCTCAGCAACAAAAGATCTACCAAAGCCACATGATAATTGTGAGAATTGGAGTGGTCGAGTTCTTACCTCTTTGAAGATGCAGAACTTGATTCGTGCGTTTCAAGGCTCCAATGGTAAAAACAGATGATCTATGATGATGCAGAAGATGAATGAAAGCAAGGCTTCAGCTCAACAGTGCTTAAACTCGAAGAAATATCAAAATGCCATGAATATGCTCAAGCTTCAACAGTTGCAATCTTCAAGAATTTTCCATAATTCTTCTTCAACAGATCTCCAATAGCACCTGTAGATGATGATCAACACAAGCACAAGCAAAAAGAATGGTGAAATTTGATGAACAAAGTGAAAAAAAGTTTGAGAGAATTTGAGAGATTTGAGAGAATTTCGAGTTTGGATCTGAGATTGTGATTGTTCCTCTTGAATTCTGTTATGATTAAGGTCTTATAGTACCTGTTAATCCACTTGCTAAACATGATTAGGCCAAATGGAAGGGATTAGTGAATTGATCATATTATGCAATTTGGCAAAAATGCCCTTTTTCAAATGTAACCAATGGAACAGTGTAATTTTTCTTGCAGCAAGTCACAAAACCTGTTTTAAAGCCATTGCAATTGGTTTTGCATGAAAATGATGTGTACTTTTCAAAATGACCTTTTTTCCCACCAAAATTTAAATTGATTCACTTGAAAAATGGACTTTTTATATGATGATTTTTGATGAAATGTGATGATGGATTATGATAAAGCATGTCAAATGGAGTTTGCTCAAAAAAGAATCACATGAATTGGCCTAATGGTTTAAAAGTTATGCCTCCTTGAAGTTCAACTTTTCTTGAAAATGATTTGATCATAACTTACCAACCACACATGAGAAATGAGTGTTCTTGGACTTTTTGGAAAGGTTAGAGCAAGATCTTCAACTTTCATGTTGGACAAAATTTCATTTGAAGCTTGTATGATGATGTAATTTTGAGGAGAAGACCTTTCCATTTTTGGCAGTTTGAAATTACAAGTCACTTACTATTTTTGGAAACTTTTTGTCTGACCTCAAATTCTTCAATGATGATCTTTGAAATGTCAAATGAGACTTGTATGGACATGAATGAGACCTTTCTAACCATCTCACACCTTCAAATCCCTGATTAAATGCACAGTTGACCACAGTTGACTTTGCTAGGGTTTTGGCTGACTGAGCAATGCCTTGATGAATTTCAAGCCTCTACCACTTGAGATCTTGATTCAAAATGATATCACAACTCAAATGAACTCTTGATGAATGATCATGGTGCCCAAATTCTTCAATAATGGCCACCATCCATTGCTCAATGGCTGATTTTGACTGTCTTGACCTAGTTTGCTTCATCTGCAAGTAACAAGGTTAGATGACATATTTTTGTACTTTTGGTTAGTAAACAAATGAAAAGCAATGATATACAAATGCAATACATGCTTGGTGATCCAAAATCACACTCACATGATACCCACCCACTAGGAGGGAAGCAAAGGTGCACAATGATCCTTGAGGCAATGATATGATATGTTATGATGCCATGAGGGATCTTAGGGACAAAATTGGGGTCTTACAGATGCCCCTATTTAAGGTCATTCTATCCGGAGAAGTGGAGTTTAAAAATCTTCATTTCGACGCGGTAGAATGGGCTTAAATAACAGTAATGAGACAAATTTTGGTCCCTAAGAGACCTCATGATGCAGATGTATGCATGCAAAAGACACAAATTCTGTGGGGACAATGATTCACACAGAAGAAAAGGCGATCCGTCGGAGTAATTCACTCACCAGGAACAGAGACTCTAACAAGACTCTCATTGGGACTCTAATAGGGGATAATAAAAGAAAAAGAATGCGTGAGCAGGACACGACTCCGAGTTGGGGAAACAAAACTGACACAACGTGAACAAGACACGACTCTGATTAGGAGAATAACAGAAGACGGACTGGAGACCTCACTCGTGAAGTGAAAGGACTCACACTGGGGAACAAAAGATTCCAAAGGACAAACCTCCATTGGAAAGACAACAAGCTGACTCAAACTATCCATCAAGGATACTTCGGATAAAATCCGGACTCGGACCAGGAAAAGATCCACAAAGAATCTCCCTGCCGGGAAAATGCATATACTAGGGAAAACGCCAATATAGCAAAGGGTAAAATCACAACAGGAAATCCGCCGGGAAATGTCTAACAAAGAGACTTTCCTGGGGAAAAGCAACCAGAGGTGAGGTGTTACCGGTATAAGGGTAACAAACTCAGGAAGAATGAATATCTAAGACCGGTATAAGGGTGAGAGATATCAATCAACCAAACATCTGAGAAAGACCTGAAAAAGGTACATCAACTCAGGAAAATCTGACTCCACAAGGGACCAAGGTCATAATAGGGAGTAGAAAGGAAGGGACACCAGGGATACCGAGGTATATAATAGGCGACCGACCAAAGCGTGAATTGGTATATATGCCAAAACACTCATCATCCGAAAGGAGGGCTTGAAAAAGCAAATCGACTTACAGGATAGACATTCGAATCCACAAAGGGAAGACGAATCTTACTCAAACTGGGGACACAAACCCAAAGAGCGCATGAGATATAATATCCATTACCGGCAGACCGTGGATAGAATACTCGCATGAGATATATTATCTATTACCGTCAGAACGTAGATAATATACTCGCATGGTAAAAGACACCAGAGATACCGAGGTATATAATAGGTGATCTACCGAAAACGTGGATTGGTATATATGCCAAAACACTCATCATCCAAAACACAAATTGGTTAAAGGATGGATATTCGATTCTACAAAGAATACGAATCTTGCTTAACTGGGGAAAAATCAACACAGGACTCCAACCAAAGAGCGCATGAGATATATTATTCATTACCGGCAGACCGTGAATATTATACTCGAAAGGAAAAGACACCAGAGATACCGAAGTATATAATAGGTGACTAACCAAAAAGATAGACAATCGATACCAAGCATCCGGGTAAACGAAAGACAACTCAAAGGATAAATTGCAAGCATCCGGCAATTATCCAACAACAAAGAATATTCGACTCCGCAGAGGGAAGTAACGAATCTTACTCGACTAGGGAAACACAAAAGGTTTCAACTGAAGAGTGCATGAGATATATTATTCATTACCGTCGAAACGTGAATAATATACTCGCATGGAAGATTATCCACAACCGGCTACTGGGTTAACAAAGGATAAATCGACCGAAAAGAAAGGCATCGCGATACAAAAACTAGGTATATAAAGATGACCAATCAAAGGGAACAACAATCATTACCAAGCAAACGGGTAAATGAAAGGCGATCCGCTGGGGAAGAATTGCAAGCATCCGGCAATTACCCACAAGGACTAGCTGGGGATACATTGATAAACAATCAATGATCCGGGGAACAAATCACTAGCAAACGGTGAAAAGACCCACTGGCGACTTCAAAGGAGATAACATTACAAGCATACGGCAATGATCCAGAAGATTTGCTGAGGATACAATTGCTAGCAACCGGCAATTATCCAAAAGCAAAGGGGAATATCAACATCGAACAGCGAATGAAGATAACCACAAAGAGTAACCATCATCGGTTAGGATGAACAACAAGGTTAACTCTGCAAAGGGGAGAAATTAGGGTTTACAACTACCGAATACGGGGTAGAATACCAAAAATCTGGCTGAGGAAACAAGAGGTTAACACTACCGGCTACTGGGTAGAAAACCAAAGACTCGACTGGGATAAAATTGCAAGCATCCGACAATTTATCCAACTATACCACAAGGTACAAACTCCGCTGGGGAGACAAAACCACAACATGGGATTTACAACTACCGAATACGGGGTAGAAGACCACAAACTCAACTAGGATAAGGTGAATGAACGCCAAATATCGGGCACTTATTCAACTTATACCACAGTGAGACACCAACTCTATTGGGGATAAAACCTCAACAACAGAAAATCCACCATCAACCAGAACGAACCACAAAGGTTACTTCTGTTAGGGGAAAAAGAGATAGGACTTACAACTACCGAATACGGGGTAGTAGCCATACTCTGGTGGGGATAAAAAGAATTAGGGTTTACATCTACCGAATACTGGGTAGAAAACCAACAACTCCACGTAAGGATGGAACGAATCACCAATCCGCACGGGACGCAAAAATAAGGTTTATAACAAACCACAAACTGCTGGAGAGCAGAAAAATAGGATTTACGACTACCGACTACTAGGTAGACAACCAAAACTCTTGCCGAGGAATAAAAGGTACATAACCATCACTTCCACAAAAAGGGCAAGGAAAGTAGGACTTACAACTACCGGTTACTAGGTAGAGGCCCAAAAAACTCCGCTGGGGAAGACCCACCGGGAAGCATGAGAAACAGTTAACAAAACGCCAATTCGGGATTAATCCGAAAAGACAGACTGAATCAAAACACGTCCTACGAGGATATAACTCAATAGGAAATCCATCCCAATATATATGTTGGGAGGAAACGGAAACAACCGTCATCCACGAGGACATATCTCGGTGGGGAACTGCAGAAGGAAAGACAGACACTTTCTGCTTACGGGGCTGACTCTATATAGAGAGATTAAACACCCGACATCTGCTTGGGAAGATCTATAAAGATCTATAACACCATTAGCAGGAGACACAACAAACAAAAGATATATGGCGAACAATGCAACATGAATATCTGAATGTTTATGAATATGCATGAATATGCATAATTTATGTTTGATGAATGCTGACAAAACAGACATATCTAACACAACAGGCCCAGGAATCAAACTCCCGGTACTATACTTCCATGGGAAAACCAACTGGAAAGCCAATCTGCTGGAGATCCACATGCTAAAAAGCAAAGATCTGCGGGTACTGCAGGGGAAACAGAGATATCAGGATACACTAAATCTCTGAGTGATGGATCAACAAACAACCCCAACCAGGGTACAGAAAAACACAACGAGCAAACTGCCACCAAGACAACTCTGTAGGGGAACAAGAGAAAATCTCGAAATATCTGCAGGGGATCCCAGTATCAACTGAGAAAACAAAAGTTCAAGGCACAAGCGAGAACTGCTGCAAAAGCAACTCCAAACAATTCCGGGGAACAACCCACTACAGGAGAATCATCCTCCAAGTAGAATCTAACTGCACAAGCAACTCTACTGGGGAAAACTGTCAACTATCCTCTTGGGGAACAACCCACTGAGGAGGAAAGATCACACAAGTAGATTCTGCAACAATCCACTCTACTCGGGGAGAACATACATCCGGCGGATCACATCAGTAGATTTTGCAATACAAGCCACTCCACTGAGGATCACAAGCAATTAGGAAATCAATCCAATCTCTGGATGCTAGAGCCACCAACCGACCTTACTGGGGATCGAGAGAGTTTCAACAGACAAAAACTGTCACAACAACCACTCTGCAGACTACGCTGGGGAGAATGGATGAAATACTGGGATATCAACCCGTTCAACCACTGAATCCTCAAAAATGAACGCAACCATGCTGAGGGGGGAGAACAACGACTCCGCTTGCAACTGTGCTAGGATTGTTCTGAGGATATAGATAAAGTACGGGGATGTCAACCCACTGACTGAATCTTCCAAAGACAACATCCATGTTGGAGAAGCTGCTGCTGGAGAAAAAACTGGGTCTTCAACAACACTCTGCTTACGACTATACTGGGGAACAACCCCACCAATAACTCTGCTTGAGGAACAACCCCAACAAAGATCTGGAGAAATAAGGATGCATCCAAACCAGGAATGTGAACAAATGTCTTACCTGTTGGGAATCATACCAACCTCGGGAGAGCACTGAGACATTCTTAAGTACCCTTTCAACATTGTGAATATTCACTTTGTTTAAAACATCAATTTTGAAAAATTCTTTGTTTTAAAACAATGACATTTTATCAATTAAAACATGCAAAACATTTATTGAATTGAAACAAATAAGAGTGCAAATAATTGGATAAAAAGCTCAAATTTATTTGATGGAATGGTAGCCTGCGAATGGCAAGACTCCATAGATCTGTACAAATTTGAAATCAGTGATATATATTGGAAGAGGGCTACATTGAACATAATGATCCTTTCTCTACCAATTTGAATCTCGATGTATTCGAAGCTTCAGTTGACGATGAATCGAGAATCCCTGTCGAACAGACGGCTGGTGACCAGAAAGTCTTATCAGGATGCAGTTACTTGCCAAAATCCCTAATTTTTGCCTAGATTGCCCCAGAGTGAGGTGCTCAATTTAGCGGGATGCAAATATACTTCTTTTTTCAAAGTCTCTAACTTTTGCCTGGATTACCCTCGCGGGTTCTCCACCGAGACGCTCATTTTTGCCTAAGCCGCCCTTTCGGGTTTTCAACTTAGCGAGCTATTCTGTTTTTCATTTGCATATACTTTTTTTTAGGCAAAGTATTTCTTGACTGCATCTGAATTCACAGGACGAGTGAAATCCTCCCCATCCATTGTTGTAAGCATCAAAGCACCGCCTGAAAAGGCTCTCTTAACAACATACGGACCCTCGTAGTTTGGAGTCCACTTGCCCCTGGAATCGGGCACGAAAGACAAGACTTTCTTGAGCACGAGGTCACCTTCTCGAAACACACGAGGCTTGACCTTCTTATCGAATGCTTTCTTCATTCTCTGCTGATACAACTGACCATGACACATGGCAGTCAATCGCTTCTCTTCAATCAAATTCAACTAGTCATAACGACTTTGAATCCATTCAGCATCAGTCAACTTGGCTTCCATCAAGACTCTCATTGATGGGATCTCCACCTCTACTGGGAGAACAGCTTCCATGCCGTAAACAAGAGAGAAAGGGGTTGCCCCTGTTGAAGTGCGTACAGATGTACGATATCCATGCAAAGCAAATGGCAGCATCTCATGCCAATCTTTGTACGCGACAGTCATCTTCTGGATGATCTTCTTGATATTCTTATTAGCAGCTTCAACAGCCCCATTCATCTTGGGTCTGTAAGGAGAGGAATTATGGTGTGCAATCTTAAATTCAGCGCACAAATCATCCATCATCTTATTATTCAGATTAGATCCATTATCAGTAATGATCTTATCTGGCACACCATAACGGCAAATCAGCTGATTCTTGATAAACTTCACAACCACCTGTCTGGTCACATTCGCATACGATGCGGCCTCAACCCATTTGGTGAAGTAATCAATTGCTACGAGAATAAACATGTGTCCATTGGACGCTTTCGGCTCAATCATGCCGATCATGTCGATTCCCCACATAGAGAAAGGCCATGGTGATGAAATCACATTCAGAAGTGTCGGAGGAATATGAATCTTATCCGTATAAATCTGACACTTGTGGCACTTCTTCACATATTTGTAGTAGTCAGACTCCATTGTCAGCCAATAGTAGCCTGCTCTTAACATCTTTCTAGCCATGGCATGTCCATTGGAATGAGTACCAAATGAACTCTCATGGACCTCAGTCATCAACAGGTTTGCTTCGTGTCTATCCACGCATCTGAGCAAAACAATGTCAAAATTTCTCTTGTACAACACTTCACCACTGAGGTAGAAACTGCCTAACAACCTTCTCAAAGTTTTCCTATCTTTCACAGATGCCCCAGGCGGGTAGACCTGGTTCTGGAGAAAATTCTTGATATCAAAATACCAAGGCTTGTCATCATTCACTTCTTCAATTGCAAATATGTGAGCTGGTCTATCCAAGCGCATCACGGAAATATTGGGAACCTCATTCCAATACTTCACAACAATCATCGAAGCAAGCGTAGCCAGAGCATCTGCCATCTGATTATCCTCTCGAGGAATATGATGAAAATCGACTTCTGTGAAGAAAGTTGAAATCCTTCTTGCATAATCTCTGTACGGAATGAGACCAGGCTGATTCGTCTCCCATTCACCCTTAATCTGATTAACAACTAGGGCCGAATCACCATACACATCAAGATGTTTGATTCTCAAATCAATACATTCTTCAAGTCCCATAATACAGGCCTCGTACTCTGCCATATTATTCGTGCATTTGAAAGTTAGCCTTGTTGTAAACGGAATATGTGTACCATGAGGAGTAACAATCACTGCCCCAATTCCATTTCCATACTGATTCACAGTGCCATCAAACATCATCGTCCATCTGGAACCAGGTTCCGGACCTTCATCAAGTGTAGGCTCATCACAGTCTTTCATTTTCAAATACAGAATTTCCTCATCAGGGAAGTCATACTGAACAGACTGATGATCTTCAATCAGTTGGTGCGCTAAATGGTCAGCCAAGATACTACCTTTGATAGCTTTCTGAGCACGATACTCGATATCATACTCAGACAACAACATCTTCCAACGGGCAATCCTCCCAGTTAAAGCAGGCTTCTCGAAGATATACTTGATTGGATCCATTCTGGATATCAACCAAGTTGTATGATTTATCATGTACTGGCGCAACCGCTTAGCAGCCTAAGCCAAAGCACAGCACGTCTTCTCAAGCATTGAGTACCGAGACTCACAATCAGTAAACTTCTTACTAAGGTAGTATATAGCGGATTCTTTCTTCCCTGATTCATCTTGTTGACCGAGTACACAACCCATTGAGTCTTCAAGAACAGTCAAATACATAATCAGAGGTCTTCCTTCCACAGGAGGAGACAAGATCGGAGGTTCAGACAGATACTCCTTGATACTGTCGAAAGCTTTCTGGAAATCCTCGGTCCAATCATGAGACTGATCTTTCCGGAGGAGCTTGAATATCGGCGCACATGTGGCAGTCATGTGGGATATAAATCTGGAAATATAATTCAAGCGGCCAAGAAAACCTCGGACTTGCTTCTCAGTTTTGGGTGCAGGCATCTCTTGTATTGCTTTGACCTTTGCAGGATCAACTTCAATACCTCTCTCGCTCACCACAAAACCCAACAACTTTCTGGAACGGACTCCAAATGTACTTTTGTTCGGATTCAGACGAAGTCTAAACTTCCTCAGACGCTGAAAAAGCTTCAACAAATGCTCAATATGCTCAACTTCCGTCCGGGACTTAGCAATCATATCATCAACATAGACCTCTATCTCCTTGTGCATCATATCATGAAACAAGGTAGTCATAGCTCGTTGATACGTGGCTCCGGTGTTCTTCAGACCGAAGGGCATCACTCGATAACAGAATGTTCCCCAAGGTGTGATGAATGTTGTCTTCTCCATATCTTCGGGTGCCATCTTGATTTGATTATATCCGGAAAATCCGTCCATAAACGAAAAGACTTTGAATTTAGTTGTATTGTCTACCAACATATCAATGTGTGGTAGAGGAAAATCATCTTTCGGACTAGCTTTATTCAAATCTCTGTAATCAACGCACATACGGACTTTTCCGTCCTTCTTAGGAACAGGCACAATATTGGCCACCCATTGAGGATATGTAGAAGTCACCAGAAACCCCGCATCAATTTGCTTCTGAACTTCCTCTTTGATCTTCACTGCCATATCGGGATGAGTTCTTCTGAACTTCTGCTTCACATGCATACACTCAGGCTTCAAAGGCAGGAAATGTTGCACAATATCTGTATCTAGACCCGGCATGTCTTCATACGACCAAGCAAAGATATCTGAATATTCTCGTAGCAAACTGATCAATCTCTTCTTGACAGACTCTTCAAGAAGTGCCCCAATCTTCACCATACGAACACAATCCTCAGACCCCAAGTTGACTGTTTCCAGATCTTCAAGGTGCGGCTGAATAATCTTCTTCTCGTGCTCAAGGAAACGGGTAATCTCATCAGGAATCTCTTCAACATCATCTTCCTCTGCCTCGAATACAGGGGATTCAAAATTGAGAGATGGCGTTGGATCATTATGTTCAATGGGTTTTGAGATCAACCTGCATAATGATTTTAGTTAATGAAAAACTTTAGAATATAAACAAACAAATCATTATGCAGATGAAAAAGATTGCTTTTATTCTTGTTTTTATGGTTTTTTGTGATCACTAATTTCATGCAAAAGCAAAAAGTGAAAACAAATGGAAAAATAAATGTTTAACAATGCATTAATTGAATGAAAACATCATTGTATATATGCTTTGCCGACAATGTCATCACTTCTCCTTTTGGCATGGGAGAAGGGTTTTAAACAAAGTGAACAATTACTCTGATCTATGGATGACTGTAGGAACATCTACATCGACCCAATTGTGGCAGACACCACCAGGAATAACGAAGTTGTTCACGTCCTCTGCATCCTCTTCCAAGATAGCAGCAGCTTCTTCCTCAGGTTGATCAACATGGATGAAACCTCCACTCTTGAACAAACCTTGCTCATTAAATGCCCCAGAACAGTAGCCAATGCCAGCCCGGGATCTATTGTCTTCAAGCTCGATCACCTTCCCTAAACCAGCAACTACACCACATTCAATGGCCAGTTTTGCATCACGGTAGGAAGCAAATGATGGAGACTTCTTCTCAATTGGTTCATCAATAGATAAAGCTTGGAAAGGAGTTCCAACTTCATCCTCAGCGTCAATATATGAGAAAGAAGACAAATGTCTAACCAGGAGAGCCTTTTCTCCCCTACCACAACCAGTTTTTTATTCTTCACGAATTTCAGCTTCTGGTGTAGGGTGGATGTCACGGCGCCAGCCTCGTGAATCCATGGTCTGCCAAGGAGACAGCTATACGATGGGTGGATATCCATTACCTGGAAGGTAACCTGGAAATCACTTGGTCCAATTTTGATCGGGAGATCAACTTCCCCAATCACGGTCTTACGCGACCCATCGAAAGCCTTCACAACAACACCACTCTGCCTCATGGGAGGCCCTTGATATGACAATCGAGAGAGTGTGGATTTTGGCAATACATTTAGGGATGATCCAGTGTCCACCAGCACGTTGGACATGGCATCAGATTTGCAATTCAGCGAGATATGTAAAGCCATGTTGTGGTCTCTTCCCTCCTCAGGGAGATCAGCGTCACTAAAACTCAAAGTGTTGCAAGCAGTGATGTTTGCAACTATACTGTCAAATTGTTCAATCGTGACGTTATGATCAACATACGCCAGATCCAAGACCTTCTACAGAGCCTCCCTATGGGGTTCTGAATTCAACAGCAGAGATAGAACGGAAATCTTGGATGGCGTTTGTAGAAGCTGGTCTACAACGTTGTACTCACTCTTCTTGATGAGCCTCAGCATCTCATCAGATTCTTCATTCACAGTGCCACTCGGGCCAACCGAAGAAGCAGGAGTCTTTTGTACAGAGGAGGGTCTGGCAACATCAAGTGCCGGATTCTGAATATTAACAGCTGTCCCCACAGGACGCTCAACAGTATCAGAAGCAACAGGAGCCTTAGGCTTAGGAGCAGAGAACACACGACCACTCCGGGTCAAACCACTTACATCAGCGATATTGGTTACAGAGGTTGAAGGCAAAGGCACTTCTTTCCCATCTTCCACAGCAACAGGGTTATATCTGAACGGCACAGCTCGGTCAGAAGAATAAGGCACAGGGCCTGCAGGCTTAATCACCAGAGAAGGAGAAACCTTCGGCTTGCTGCTATCATAGCGAATAACAACAGGCTCGGGCAGCTTGAACACAGGTGATATAACATTCACCTCAGGTTCGTCTTCATCAACATTTCGATTCTGCAGAATCTCAATGGTTCCCTCATCCAACAGCTCTTGAAGTTCTCTTCGTACCTGATTACAACCCAGACGGTTAACTGAACAGATACGGCACATGTCGTGGTCATGCTCCATGTAGCTATACTGACATAGCAACCGATGTAATTCGACCAACGACTGTCTAATATGGCTTACATATTTGACCTTATATTTCCCGGGGCATCCCTGGACCATATTCACAGATTTCCCGTGCGCAGGCAATGGGTTCTTGGTAACATTCGGGCCTGAATCTTCAAAGCTCAGAATTCCACATCTCATAAGGTCTTGAACCTTAGTCTTCAGTGGGTAGCAATTCTCAATGTTGTGACCCGGAGCACCGGAATGATAAACACAGTGCTGGTCTGGTTTATACCACCACTGAGGATTCGCAAGAATAGCAGGAGGATCCCTGGGAGAAACCAATTTCCTTTCCAGCAAGGAAGGATAAAGCTCTGCATATGACATAGGAATTGGATCGAAGTTGATCTTCTTCCTATCATAGTTCAAGTTAGCTTGATTGGTTGTGCTGCCACGAGGCTGGTAAGCCTGTTGCTGTGGACGCTGATGTTGCTGATACTGAGGCTGTTGATATTGATGTTGTTGATGCTGAGAATTGTCTTTGAAGACAGGTGTTATATGAGCCACCTGGTGCTGATTACTGGCACGACCTGCAGGCTTCCTTTGAACAGAGGGTCTTCTAGGCTTGGTATGGGATTGCACAGCATGTGCCTCCCCATCTTTCTTCTTAAACGTCCCATACTGTTTAGAAGAAGAGCTCTCATCCTTTGCTAATCGTCCTTCGCGGACTCCTTCCTCGAGACGCATCCCCATGTTCACCATCTCAGTGAAATCAGAGGGAGCGCTTGCTACCATCCGCTCATAATAAAAAGAACTAAGAGTCTTCAAGAAGATCTTAGTCATCTCTTTCTCTTCCAGCGGGGGAGTAATCTGAGCTGCCAGCTCTCGCCACCTCTGGGCGTACTCCTTAAATGTCTCCTTATCCTTCTGAGACATGGCCCTGAGCTGATCACGGTCAGGCGCCATATCAACGTTGTATTTGTATTACTTGACGAAGGCTTCGCCAAGATCGTTGAAGGATCGGATATTAGCACTGTCCAAACTCATGTACCATCTGAGTGCAGCACCGGACAGACTGTCCTGAAAATAATGGATCAGAAGCTGATCATTATCAGTTTGGGTAGACATTTTCCTGGCGTACATGACCAAGTGAGCAAGAGGGCAAGTGTTCCCTTTATATTTTTCAAAGTCAGGCACTTTGAACTTTATCGGTATTTTGACACCGGGAACAAGGCACAACTCGGCAGCAGACTTGCCGAACAAATCCTTCCCTCGGAGGGTCTTCAATTCCTTTCTCAGCTCAAGGAATTGGTCGTTCATCGCTTCCATCTTCTCATTAACATCCGGGCCCTCAGACGGCTCGGAATGATAGATGGTGTCGTCTACCCTGGGCATGGTATGCACGACAGGAGGAGCAGCAACAGGGACCGGGCTAGATGCCCGCATATGAGCAAAAGTTGGAGCAGGAATGTCAGGCATGAAACCTGGAGGCATACCCCAAGGAAACCCGGCTGGCATAGCATTGGGCATAAAATGAGCACTGGCTACTGGCACAGTCGAAGCAGCGACCTCTGAAATAACAGTCCTCTGGGGAGGAGTTTCAGGAGGTGGAGAAGGTTGATTCTGAGCAGACAGAAACTGCTCCATCAAAGCGCTCAGGCGAGCGACCTCTTCTTTCAGTTCTCGGTTCTCTTGTTCTAGCTGATCTATAACTCTTGCAGAATTGGCTCGAGTATAATACCGGTGAGTCAGCTTGTCTTCAAAATAAATGAAGAGCAAAGAGTTAGGACAAGAAGACCAGAAACAAGGTACCTGCTTATGCAAAATGATGCATGAAATGCTTGTGCATATGCTTTGTTTATTTTCAAGGAACCCTTAGGGTATTATTTGCAAATTTGAATATTTAGCATTTTGATTTCTCATGGAAAATATGTCATTCAATATCTTTTGAACAAAGAAGTACTGCATTTTTTATCATTACAAAGAGAAAAGGAGAACAACATCTTATGGATCCCTAGAAGCTCGGGATGCTGGAAGACGAGATGCACACAGCTTCTTGATCTCTCTCTCATAGGCTGCTTCCATATCCGCTTTCTCCTTCATAAGTCGATCATACTTCCTCTTCCAGAACTTGGAAGACTGAGGAAGCAGAGAAGTCCAAGTGTCATTCGGATCATCTATCACCCGATGCTCGAGAAACTCAATTAGAGCGTCTTTCTCCTTAATCTGCTGCAGCAATTCTTCTCTTTCACGGATCCAGGCACGTGAAAGATCTTCTTCTCTCAACTCCTCTACACGTTGGATAGGGAGGGTTGAAGGCCCAGCCACATCCAAAGGTGTAGGTCTCGGATGATCATATGGAATCAGGTACTCAGAAGCTCTCTGTCTGACCCAAGAAGTATATGGCTCCAAAGCAATGCAGTTCTTTGGACCCAACTCATTCCTACTCTTTTTGTGAATACTGCGCCAAGCACGGACAAATCTAGCTTTCAGGCCTTGGGGATCTTTAACCTCCTGAAAGAACACACCCTCTAACAGAATGTTATGAGGTTTATCCTTTAGGGGGAACCCAAGCTGACGACGTGCGAGAATAGGATTGTAGCTGATCCCACCACATGTACCAAGAAGAGGCACATTCGAGAATTCACCACAATAATCAATGATCTGAACGGTATCATACACGCGATCATACCAAGAGATATCATCATTAGTGAGAGACATAAGCCTCTGGGACCACCGTAGACATCCCTTGTTCTCCTTGAAAGCAACTGTCTGCGGCAAGTGCGAAATAAACCACTTGTACAGCAAAGGTAGATAGCAAACGATAACTCCTCCACCCTTTTCATTCCTCAGATGCAAAGAGACATAGGCATCACCCAACAAGGTCGGAACAGGATTAAGAACTGAGAAGATCCTAATGGCGTTCATGTCCACAAACTTGTCGAAGTTGGGAAACAACACCAAACCATAGATGAGTAGCACAAACAAAGCCTCAAAGGCATCCTCACTCCTGGCCTTCCCATAAAAGGTAGCTTGAGCGATGAGGAACTCGGAAGGAAAACCCTGAATTCCGCCTTTGGTAGTCAGATTAGCTCTAATCAAGTCTTCATCTATGTGCAACAAACTTGCAATCTCTCGAGCAGTCGGAATACTCTCCAAGCCACTGAACGGCACCTGATCCAGAATCGGAATCCCAATGAGATGAGAATACTCCTCCAAGGTAGGCAGCAACTGGAAGTCCGGGAAAGAGAAGCAATGATACAGAGGATCATAAAACTGAGCCAGAGTACTCATCAGACCCTCATCAACCTGAGTAGTCAACAGAAGCAGAAGCTTCCCATAACGAGCTTTGAAACCCAAGGGATCTAATACATAAGATGTCAGATTCCTTAACTCTTTTACATCAGGCTGTCTAAAGTTGTACTTCTTTGTATGCCTTTTCGGTCTTTCCATGTCTGAAAATTTTGCAAATAAACCCTTTTAAGTTCCTTGAAAATTTTCTCTTTTTCTGATGACATGAAATGCAGATGAATGCATGAATGCATGAATGCAACAGTCACACTCAAGGATCAAGCAAGTCACACCAAACAAAGGTCATGGGAAAGCTCATTGTATCCCTAATATCAATCATCCATTTTGGTGGATTTAGGTTTTCACCTTATCGACACCCAAGTTCCATTGATATTAACGGTACATGAACCGGTTCTGACATCCTTAATATCAACCATCCTTTTTTTGTGGATTTAGGTTTTACACCTGATCAACACCCAGGTTCCATTGATATTAAGGTTGTCGGAACGACTCAACCATGAATCACGGGTTTGTTGAGAGTCACGAGCATGGAGTCTCGGTTAAGAACCACCCAAAGGGAGTGTACTAGGATTTAAACCTGCCAGAAATGTTCTACCAGAGGTTCCCATAATCATCGTCCCATCTTTCGGATATTATCGGAGGAACGAATACTCATATTCCAAAAATATTCTCAAGAGAAACTCTTATGAGTGTAGTATCGCGTAACAATCGCATCAGAACTTACATCTGAACGACCTCCGCACTAAGTCCTAAAAATAGGCCAAGATGGGCTTGGTAAACTAAGGTCCTTGGCTTCTACGGCACATGATTGAAAGAATAATGCCTAACCACAAATAACTTGTGTGACATTATTAATCCAACATGACCTCCACCAAGTGAATGGACTCGCAAGTCAACTGGCTAAGGAATACTCCACACCAGTCAACAAGACTATGCCATTCTCCTATCCTAGAGTGCACTCGAGTTCGGGTATAGAACTCATCTCACAGAGATCACCAAAGCAAACAGCAATTGTATATCAAGCAATTCAAACATTGCAATCAATACAGTTATCCCAAATTATACAAAAATATGTCAAATAACAAATAACAATATATCACACAACAAGGGTGAAAAGTAGGCAATACCACCAAGGAATTTATGTCCCCAGCAGAGTCGCCACTTTTCTGTAGCGGTGTATTCGTCACTATATGATTTATTGATTAAACCATAAGCAAAGCATACAAAGAAATCGAGTCGCCATCGCACTTTTATTTATCCTAAGGAATGGCTAAAAAGCGAACAAAAGCCTAAGAAGTTTTACACATAGAAAACTAATGAAAAGATCAGAGATCGGGGTAAGGGGTAAATTACGCAGTGGGAAGGTGTTAGGCACCCAAAACGTCCTAGGTACTCCTAGGGAGCCCTTTTCACACTTGTTGAATGAAAATGTTATTTGTTTTGAAATATTATTGTGCAAACATGAATGGGATGGTGAGAAAAGAATATACAAGTTATTATTTTTGTGTTTGAACGGATGAACCCGTTGCCTACGTACCTTTCCATAAAAAGGTAAAGGATCAAAACGCCGTAGTTCGGCTAAAAGATTTCCAAAAATAGTGAATTCAATTTTAAACACAAGCCCTAAGGTCTTACGTTACCCACGGGAGAAAACTCAACCTTATATAACAACAAGTCCACCATGTGAGAAAAGCTTCGACTTGCTAGTGAGGGGTTAACCCTATAATAAGCAAGGAAGACTTACAATTCAATCACTAAGGACAAGTAGGTGAGGTTAACATCAACCAACTAGGATAAATCAAACCTATGGCTAATGTATGAAAACTTAACAAGAATGGACGAAGCCACAAAACAATTGAATGGGTGAAGTTAATTGATTATGAGTATTCACAAAAGGATGGTCAAAGTATGATTAAGATTCAATTCAGGAAGAAGTATTAACAAAAGTGAAGTTTGAAAATCAAAGACTTAAGGTCCAGGTTTCTAATTTGAAAAGGCATGAAGATGTTTGCACAACATTTATTTCAAGTTTTAAAGCATTGTGTGAAAAGGAGTTTTGGAACAAAAAGGGTATGGATAATGGAGTGTAAAACTTCTTAGAAGGGTTCACCTCTTGAGATCATATAGAAGATGATTCAAGTGTGTCCTTAGGAATAGGCAAAGAGCAATAACAAATAAGCAAACAAATGATACCGGATGCCAATCAATGGACTTACACCAATCTCACAAACAAAGGTGGATACCGGATACCAATAAATGGATTTACACCAATCTCCTAAAACAAACATGGATATCAGATGCCAATAAATGGTCTTACTCCAATCTCCTAAAGCAAGACAAAACAAAAGAGAGGATACCGGATACCAATAAATGGATTTACTCCAATCTCCCAAGTCAAAACAAAACAGTGGATATCAGATGCCAATCTATCTGGACTTATTCTAATCTCCACAAGATGATCATAGGAATACAAATTCCCACAACATGGTCTTACAATTGGATCCTCGCACACAACAAACAAAACAAAAACAAAACTTGGATATCAGATGCCAATCTATCTGGACTTATTCTAATCTCCACAAGATGATCATAGGAATACAAATGCCAACAACATGGACTTACAATTGAATCCTCACATACAACAAACAAACAAAAGCTATAAGCAAAGAGGGTAGAAGTTGCCAATCAACATGGTCTTACACTCAATCCCTTCCAAATCATAGGAACAATGGCCAATCAACATGGACTTACAATTGTCCTCAATGGACAAACAACAATGTCACAAAGATATGAAATGATGATCATGCAATAATGAACACTTAATGATGATAAATGCACAAAGGCAAACAAGCAAACATGTACAAATGGATCAAGCCAATAAGCAAACAAAGTCAAATAGCACACACTATACACAAGCAATTAGGCTCAAGCAAGGGTTAGACTTTTAAGTCAACTGGAATGGGGTGAATGGTGCTCTTAACCTTAACATTGAGAGTTAAGGTGAAGCAGATGAAAGGATATGAGGGGTGTGCCTCATGCTCTTATCCCTGGTCAGGGAGAGCTTCAAATGATAGAAGGTGTGGGAGTTCAGAAAGTTGGAACTCTCTCCACAAGTTAATGTCTCTATAGATCTTGGGTTAATATTCACAATGCTACAACATGTAATGTGAGCAAAGGGATGACACACAGAATAGTAGGAGATGGACTACACATCTCTTTTATCTACCAATTGCCTTATTCAAAGGACTTTTCCTGCTTGGGGACAAAGATAAACAAGCACAAGCATTGCCTCTTAAGGAGGACTTCAGACAGGTGCCTGGCCAAGTAACAAGCCAGGTCTTCCAGACTACATGAAGAAGAGGATGTTATACCTCAATGCTAATGCTATCAAGCAAAGCAAAAGCAAGTTCACAAAGGAACTATAGCAACTAATGTACCTGAAATCAATCAAATATAATCAGTATACCAATCACAAAGTCAAACAGACAAGATAAGAACCAACAGTCAACACAATCAATCACATGTGCAAAGCACAAGCTCAAATCAAATGAGCTAGAGGCATCCTACAAAATAAACCAAGTTAGTTCATAACAATCAAATAAACCAAACTCAATCAACTTGAATTGTTCTCCTTAAAGCAATTGCTTCTTAACCTGAAAAGCAAACTCAAACATGAAAAGCAAGACCACTAGGACAAGGCCTAGGGTCAAAGGAGCAGAAATAAACCAAAACAGAACATGAAAATTGATCAAAATCAAGATTAATCAAATAAGAACAAATTCCAATTGGTCCCATATCAAAACTATGCACCAAATCTATTTCATAAGCAAATCATGCCAAACTAGGCAAGTTGGAATCACATTGGAGAAAACAGAAAGATCACAATCATATCAATACCAAAATGGATCAATAAATTCCAAGAAAAATCATGCTTGACCAGAACACATTGAATGAGCAACATACCAAATTTCATGGCATTTGGATAAGTGGAAGCATAGAAATTAAAATCAACAAGTCATGGTATACACAAGCAAGCTCAAACAAGGCCACAAATGGTGCATCAACTTCAGGCAATCATAAAACAGAAACCAAACATGATAAATGAATGCAACCAAAGCCATGGCACACTTCAAGATGTATATAATACACATGCCAAATTTCAGGTCCATCCAATACATATCAAGGATTTCACAAATCATGGAAGTTGAACACTCAAGAAAAGTTCACAAATGACTAAACAGCAAAGAAAATCCTAATCAAATAGGAAATGGATCCAAAAATTCTACAAAAAATCATGCTCAAACTAGACATCCAGAAGTGTCATCATGCAAACAATTAGAGCAATTGGCATAGCATAAGCATGGTAAATAAAATCAAGAAGTTGGACAAGAAATGGTGTGACACACATTGTCACACCTCCAAAGATCACATCATATCTCACAATCCAGAAATGCAAAAATAGCAAACTGTATACCGAAATGACCAGGAATGAGTCTAGATTACACATGTAAAATCTCAAGAATTTTGGATCAACTATCATGATTTCACAAAAGAAATGGCAAGCTATATGCAAGAAATGACATGTGAAAACAAACCCTAGGCAATTATTTTTTTCAACCGTGCACAAATTTATTAAAAATCATCAAAAAAATAAAGGACATGATGAGGAAAAATCAAAAAAAGAATCATGTAAATTGGATGAGTATTTTATGAGTTATGATTTTTTTAATATGGAAGAAAAATAAAAAAATGTGAAATAAGGATGGATGAACATGTGAGCATAATTGGAATAAATGCAACAAGTAATATGTGAAAATGTGATAGCCGGGAATCGAACCACATGCCAATTCAAACGGAGCGCGCTAACTGATGAAACGCTCTGTTTCATTAACCTACGTGGCGCACTGCTAATGGATACATGGCGTACAAACACGAAATAACATGCAAAGCAAGGCCAAGGCAGATCAATGAGAATTCTGGAAACGAAAATGCAGTGTTCATCACGTGTTCTTGCTGTTCATCATCATCATGAACTTTTCATCACAGAAATCAACAAGCAATATACCAATCAACTCGTCTTTCATCATAGATCACTAATCTAACCTTGATTTCACTTAATTCTAACCACATGCGAAGAATCGATCGAAGTAAGTTTTGACATCCAAACTTTAAATCAAGATAACTTTCTTAATATCTAATGAAAATGCACGATTCAAAGTTCAACATGCTCAGCAACAAAAGATCTACCAAAGCCACATGATAATTGTGAGAATTGGAGTGGTCGAGTTCTTACCTCTTTGAAGATGTAGAACTTGATTCGTGTGTTTCAAGGCTCCAATGGTAAAAACAGATGATCTATGATGATGCAGAAGATGAATGAAAGCAAGGCTTCAGCTCAACAGTGCTTAAACTCGAAGAAATCTCAAAATGCCATGAATATGCTCAAGCTTCAACAGTTGCAATCTTCAAGAATTTTCCATAATTCTTCTTCAACAGATCTCCAATAGCACCTGTAGATGATGATCAACACAAGCACAAGCAAAAAGAATGGTGAAATTTGATGAACAAAGTGAAAAAAAGTTTGAGAGAATTTGAGAGATTTGAGAGAATTTCGAGTTTGGATCTGAGATTGTGATTGTTCCTCTTGAATTCTGTTATGATTAAGGTCTTATAGTACCTGTTAATCCACTTGCTAAACATGATTAGGCCAAATGGAAGGGATTAGTGAATTGATCATGTTATGCAATTTGGCAAAAATGCCGTTTTTCAAATGTAACCAATGGAACGGTGTAATTTTTCTTGCACCAAGTCACAAAACCTGTTTTAAAGCCATTGCAATTGGTTTGGCATGAAAATGATGTGTACTTTTCAAAATGACCTTTTTTCCCACCAAAATTTAAATTGATTCACTTGAAAAATGGACTTTTTATGTGATGATTTTTGATGAAATGTGATGATGGATTATGATAAAGCATGTCAAATGGAGTTTGCTCAAAAAAGAATCACATGAATTGGCCTAATGGTTTAAAAGTTATGCCTCCTTGAAGTTCAACTTTTCTTGAAAATGATTTGATCATAACTTGCCAACCACACATAAGAAATTCATGTTCTTGGACTTTTTGGAAAGGTGAGAGAAAGATCTTCAACTTTCATGTTGGACAAAATTTCATTTGAAGCTTGTATGATGATGTAATTTTGAGGAGAAGACCTTTCCATTTTTGGCAGTTTGAAATTACAGGTCACTTACTATTTTTGGAAACTTTTTGTCTGACCTCAAATTCTTCAATGATGATCTTTGAAATGTCAAATGAGACTTGTATGGACATGAATGAGACCTTTCTAACCATCTCACACCTTCAAATCCCTGATTAAATGCACAATTGACCACAGTTGACTTTGCTAGGGTTTTGGCTGACTGAGCAATGCCTTGATGAATTTCAAGCCTCTACCACTTGAGATCTTGATTCAAAATGATATCACAACTCAAATTAACTCTTGATGAATGATCATGGTTCCCAAATTCTTCAAGAATGGCCACCATCCATTGCTCAATGGTTGATTTTGACTGTCTTGACCTAGTTTGCTTCATCTGCAAGTAACAAGGTTAGATGACATATTTTTGTACTTTTGGTTAGTAAACAAATGAAAAGCAATGATATACAAATGCAATACATGCTTGGTGATCCAAAATCACACTCACAAGATACCCACCCACTAGGAGGGAAGCAAAGGTGCACAATGATCCTTGAGGCAATGATATGATATGTTATGATGCCATGAGGGATCTTAGGGACAAAATTGGGGTCTTACAATAATAAAAGACCTTAAGGCTTTTGGACCAATCAATTCACCAACTCATTTTGAAATTTTTACCCCGAACTACGAGGTTTTGATCCTAATCTTTTTTTAAGATGGTACGTAGGCAATGGGTTTATCCATCCAAACACAAATTGTAAATAACTTGTATATTATTTTCTCATCTCTTCAATCATGTTTGCACAAATAAACTTTCACAAAATACCAACCTTACAATAAATGTGAAAAGGGCTCCCTAGGAGTACCTAGGATGTTTTGGGTGCTTAAAACCTTCCCATTGCATAACCAACCCCCTTACCCAGATATCTGACATTTTTACTAGTTTTTTATTCGATAAAACTTTTAGGTTTTTGTTCGCTTTCTAACCATTCCTTTGGATAAATAGAAGTGCGGTGGCGACTCGACTTTTATGGTTTACCTTGGATTTAGTCAATATCTCTAATGGTAACGAATACCCCACTACAAAAGGTTAGGTCAGGTTCAGAGGGATTGTGGATGGGTTCAGAGGGTTCATAGATGGGTTCAGAAGGAAATGGAAGAGTTTTAGAGGGTTCTGAAGTGGGTGTGGAAGGGGGTGGTATGGGGTCAGAGGCTTCTGGTACAAACTAAGTTTATGCAGATTCAGCTATGGCTTGAAGTTGTGCAAGACTGGGGGAGGTTGGGTCAAGGACGTATGAATGTTCAGAGTTTGAGGTTAGATCATAGTATGGTGGGAACTAAGGCTAGATGAGGGGGGTGATATTAATTCGTTTATAAAGATGACATCAGATACTGGTATTGATATAGATGTGAGGTTAAATTATGGTAGTGGAGGTGAGGATGTGTTTGGTTCAGAAGTGTGGGTTTTAGAATTTTCCTAGAACCAGAACATAAGGGAGGTTTTGTGATAGAGGACTTATACGGTACTGAGGATCTTAGAGGCATAGGTTGCTTATGAGGTGCTGAAGAGTCTCCCAACTTCTGAGTCTTCTTCTTCTTCTTAGAGGAATCCCTCTTCCTCTTCGTGAAATTTGTTGGCTGTTCTGGTAACCAGTCTAAACTGAACCCAGAAATTTCTATTCCTTGAGCTTCCAGATCCTGAAGATAATGGGCGATTACCTCTGGAGGATCAATCTTAGAGAAGATATACATACCATTAGATATCTCCTTATGATCCTTCATAGCTTCCCAGGAGGTGTCCAAGGTGGGTTTGACTCTGACCTTGTCAATTAGCCTCATGCTCTTCAGATTCTTGGCATTCAGAGGCTTGCCCACGTCCATCATGACGTCTTCCATCATATTGATAGAGATGACGTGGTCCATCATCCCACTCTCTATCAAAACATCAGAAATTAACCTCCCCAGAGGGATGCAATTTCTGGGCTTCAAGTTGTTTCTGGTATCTCTGATGGAGTCCCTCAAATACTTGAAGAAGAGGGAGGGAAGGTTCATCTTCAAAAATAAGTGAGAGGAGAATTAAATGCAGCTAATGATGGTTGTATAATCTCAAAAATATGCACACTGCTCGAGGGGATCTCAACAGTTTGACTCTTGAGTTCTGAGCTAGACATTTGTCTAGAAGATCCAAAGCCACACGTTTGAGAGACCACATGTTGATGTTTCTAGAGTCAAGAATCCCCAAAGGTTTCTGATTCATAAGGTTTCTAATCCAGATAACATCTAACTTGTAGAAGTATTAGAACCAGAACCAGATGAGCAACATATGTTTAGGTCAGAGTCTATTTTAACATTAGAAAGGATAGGCACATGTTTAGGTTCATTCTGGGAAATTTGCAATATTTAAATGATTCTGAATGAAAAGAAATCTACCTTTAGTTAAGGGTTTTATGAAGATGTGATGTGATATAATATTTAAATGATTCTGAATGAAAAGAAATCTATCCCTTTCTGAACATAGTCTCTGATAATGTGATGTTTAATTGCTATGTGCTTCGCTCTGGAATGTAAAATTGGATTCTTACTTAAACATATAGCAACAGTATTGTCACAAAAGATAGGGATGTTACTCTCATAAATATGAAATTCCTCAAGTTGATTTTTCATCCAGAGCATCTGAGTGTTGTATAGTGAAGCTAAAATGTATTCTACTTTTGCAGTTGACAGTGCAATGGTTGATTGTCTTTTGCTTTCCAATGAGATGAGGTTTCCTCCCAGAAACTGACAGTTCCCAAATGTGCTTTTTCATTCTAATCTGTCTCCAGCGTAATCTGCATCATAGTACCTAGAAAGCCTATACTCTGATGTTTTCTTATACATCAGACCAAGGTTAGGTGTTCCTTTCAGATACCTTAGGATTCTCTTAACAGCAGTTAAGTGAGATTCCCTTGGATTCGATTGAAATCTAGCACAAAGGCATACATTAAATAATATATCTGGACGTGTAGCAGTCAGATAGAGAAGAGAACCTATCATACCACGATAGAGTTTTTGACAAACCTTTTGACTCGCCTCTTCTTTCTCTAGAATGCAAGTAGGATGCATGTGAGTCTTTGCTGGTTTGCTTTCTGACATGTCAAATTTCTTCAGAATGTCTTTTATGTATTTGCTTTGATATACATATGTGGCTTCTGATGTTTATTTGATTTGAATCCCCAGAAAGAACTTTAGTTCTTGCATCAGACTCATTTCAAGTTCTGCCTGCATTAACTCAGAAAACTCTTGACAAACAGAGGGGTTAGCAGAACCAAATATTATGTCATCAATGCATATCTGACAAGTCATAAGATCCTTTCTGATGTTTATACAGAAGATGGTGGAGTTCACTTTTCCTCTGATAAAGTCATTCTCTAGAAGGAATGAACTAAGTCTTTCATACCAAGCTCTGGGTGCTTGTTTTAGACCATAAAGAGATTTTTTAAGTTTAAAAACATGTTCTGGAAGTTTTGAGTTTTCAAATCCATGAGGTTGATAGACATACACCTCTTTATAAATATAACCATTTAAAAATGCACTTTGACATCCATCTGATATAACTTAATAGAATAATTTACGGTAAAAGATACAAGAAGACGAATAGATTTTAACCTCGCGACTGGAGCAAAGGTTTCGTTGTAGTCAATACCTTCTTGTTGACTATAACCTTGTGCCACCAGTTGTGCTTTATTTCTGAAAACTTCACCCTTTTGATTTAGTTTAGTTCTGTAAACCCATTTGGTTCCAATCACATGGGTTCCCTTGGGTCTTTGTACAAGATCCCAGACATCATTCTTGGCAAACTGATCAAGTTCTTCTTTCATTGCCAGAATGCATTCTTTATCTTGAAGAGCTTAATCACAGGATATTGGCTCTATCAGAGATACTAGTCCCATAAGTGTTTCTTCAGGAACTTTGAATGTTGATCTTGTTCTGACAGGTTCATTTTTATTTCCCATAATCAGTTCTTCATAAACATTTTGTCTATTTCTGGATATTTTCTTATTAATTGTGACTTCAGGTGCTTCTGACGTTTCTCTTTCTGTTTCATCAGATTCTTTGATCTTTTCGTCAGAACATGCAAGTGTTATCTCCAAATCTACAAAATTCTCAACTAGCATTGACTTTTCAGAGCCAAGCTTATCATCAAACCTGACATGTATTGATTCTTCCAAAATTTGTGATTTTGTATTGTATACTCTATATCCTTTAGAACGTTATGAGTATCCCAACATAATACACTTTGTGCCTTATAGTCAAACTTGTTCAGATTATCTTTAGTATTCAGAATAAAACAAGAGCATCCAAAAGGATCAAAATAAGAAATGTTGGGTTTTTTTCCCTTGCACCGTTCATAAGGAGTCTTCTCTAGAATATGTCTGATATAGATTATATTCTGAATGTAACACGTTGTATTCACAACTTCAGCCCAGAAGTGCTTAGCCACATTTGTTTCATTAATCATGGTTCTGGAAACTTCTTGGAGAGTCATATTCTTCCTTTCTACAACTTCATTTTGTTGTGGAGTTGTAGGACATAAGAAATAATGGGATATTCCATTAGAGTCAAAAAGTTTGTTTTCAAATTCACCACCATGATCACTTTTGACTCTGATGATCTTAGAGCCAAATTCATTTTGCACTTTTGAATAGAAACTAGTAAACACAGAATGTGACTCATTCTTGTGCCTTAAATTTTTTACCCATGTCCAATGAATATAATCATCAACAATGACAAGTCCATACTTCTTACCATTGACTGACACTATCTTAACATGTCCAAACAGGTCAATGTGTAAAAGTTCCGGAGGCTTAAAGGTTGAAATAACATTTTTGTTTTGTTTTAGAAAACTTTCCTTTCTGACATTCTTCATAAAGAGCATCTGAAGAAAACTTCAGCTTAGGTAGGCCTCTGACTAACTCAAGTTTATTTAGCTGAGAAATCCTCCTCAAGCTAATGTGACCCAAGCGTCTATGCCACACCCATTGCTCTTCATTTACAGACATTAAACATTTTATGTTTTGATCTTTTAAATTTGAAAGCTTTATTTTGTAAATATTTTTCTTCCTCTTTCCAATGAAAAGGACTGTGCCATTTTTCTGATTAACAGCTTTGCATGTTTTTGATTAAAGATTATATCATAATCGTTATCACTTAATTGACTTATGGATAACAAGTTATGCATTAATCCCTCAACATAGAGGACATCAGAAATAGAGGGAAGAGATCCATTACCAACTGTTACATATCTTCTGATCCTTCCTTTCTGATTTCCTCCAAAGCCTACGAAGCCAACATCTTTAAGTTCTAGGTTTTGGAACATATGCTTTCTTCCCGTCATGTGTCGCGAGCATCCAGAGTCCATGTACCATGATTGGTTTTTTAACTCGGCTGCACATGATATCTGCAACATATACTATTTAATCTTTTGGTACCCAAAATCTTTTGGATCCTTTAGGATTAGTTCTCCCAAGGTTTCTGAAAACTTTGGGTTTTCTAGCATTATTAAATTTATGTGTTTGTGCAGGTGTGTATGATAAGAAAAATGAGATTTAAGTTTGTTTTCTACAGGAGGTTTTAGATCATCTTCATCAGATTCATATCCAATTCTTCTTTTCTTATTTTGACTGACATCATAGATCATAGAAGCCATTTTTCTTCTTTCAAGTCTGTTGTTCATAAATTTCTGAAAAGCCTTTTCATATTTGTATATGATTGTGTCAGAAGTAGATGGAGCTTTAGAAAGAGTTTCTTCAAGTTTTGAACATTTTTTGGTTGAAAATTCTTTTTCTTTTTCAAGGATAACATTATTTTCTTTAAGTTCGTAAACTTCTTTCTCAAGCTTATCACACTCTTCAACAATCTCTTCATGAACCTTTTCAGGTTCTTGAATTTCTGTCGAAGCTTCTGATACAAGCTCAGAGATTCTAATAAACAGGCTTCCATATCAGAACGAGAAAATTAAGAAAATACCTCTTCAGAGCCAGACTCTCTTTAAGATGAACTTCCAAAGGTGGTGGCAATGAATGCAACGTTTGCTTGCTCCTCTTCAGATTTAGAGTCGTCCCATGTTGCCACGAGTCCCTTCTTCTTTGCTTTAAAGGAGTTCTTCTTGAAACTTTCCTTTCTGGAGTTATCCTTTTTGAGCTTTGGACATTCATTTTTGTAGTGTCCAGGTTCTTTACATTCGTAGCAGGTCACTTCTTTGTTGGGTCTACCTTTGGAGGTTGAATCTGGATGATCTCCCTTCTGTTTGGGCCTTCTGAATTTGTTATTTCTTTTTCTCCAGAGTTGTTTGATTCTTCTAGAAAGAAGAGATAACTCCTCTTCATCATCAAAATCTTCATTCTCAGAGTCATCTTCGTCTTCTTCGTCATCTTGAAAGGCTTTGTTCCTTTCTAGATTTCTTCTTTTTGATATGGACTTTAGAGCCACCGATTTGCTTTCCTTATGAGGTTCATCTTCCTCCATCTCTATCTCATAACTTTTGAGGGAGCTGATAAGTTCTTTAAGGCTTATGTAGTTCAAATACTTGGATAACTTCAGAGCAGTAACCATAGGTCTCCACTTCTTGGGATGACTTCTGATTATCTTTTTGACATGATCTGTTGTAGTATATCCTTTTTCCAGAACCTTGAGCCCTACAACTAAGGTTTGGAACCTTGAGAACATCACTTCAAAAACTTCATCATCTTCCATTCTGAAGGCTTCATACTTCTGGATTAAGGCTAGAGCCTTAGTCTCTTTAACTTGATTATTGCCTTCATGAGTCATTATTGTACCCCAAAATTTCCCCTTCCATTTTTGATCTTTCCATCCAACCACATGACTTAGGGATCCATTACTAACAACTCATTCATATGCATCATTCATCCATTTGTGGATCACCATAAGTTCAAAACTCTTGGCTTGTGAAGCTAAGGTTGGTGTGTGGAACAACTTCAAAAGCATGGCTTGGCTATTCATTAAAGCATAGGGGATGTGAAACCTTAATCATTTGATGGTAGAGGTATGGATTCAACAAGGTGCCACCTAATCAATCCTCAGGGGTCTTCAAAACCCTAATTCTTGATGATATGATGGTGGGATCCTTTGGAGCTTCTCTGGGCCTTATGAGGGCTCATACATTGGAAGACTTATTGTTGAAGCATCTGGTTTGATTCAAAAGGCTTGTTGGAGGGGTAGGCCTCATGGAAACCCTAACCAATGAGGGAATGGTCTTAATGGGCTTTATGGCTTGACTTTTCATCTAGATAGTCCCAAACCCTAGTTTCATCCATTGCTTTATCCTTGGCATGTTGGGTGCCTTTGCTTGATCCTTGTCCCCCATAAAAAAATTTTTGGCTCAAGCCTATGGTCACAAAACTTCAATTCTTTGCTCCATCCATGTCTCTTCATCTAATCACCTCAAGTACATGATTCACTCTTCGTTTGTTTTCATCTGTTCATTGTTCTTGAATCCAATTCATCTTAGTCTCAATGCCTTATTGTTTTGTCTGTCATACCCCAATTTTTACCCCTAAGCTCCATAGCATCTTAACCAAGCATTGCATTCATACTTTCAATTCATCAATACCCTAATGTGTTCACAAGCATGGACCTGAGTGATTTTAGTCTTGATAACCTCTCCTTTGTTGTTTGCTCAAGCTAGGGTTGGGTATCTCACTTATTGTATCACCCATTGTTTTGCTTTGTACTATTACTTTTGTTATATTTAACTTGCTTGGTATCTTGTCACTATGTACTTGACTCAAAGGTATATACATTGCCTTTTCATAATTTATCACCAACTTCATGCATTTAGATAGATATTTTCTCTTGTGGCGTGCTTGTATCTTTTGCAGTTAGATGGTGCAAGGTTTGAGAAATTTGAAGCTCAAAAGAAAAGGCATTGTGCTTTTAATCATTCAAGGATTATCATTTGGAATTAGATATCATGATTTGCATGTATCTCAACATCATTTGGTCATTATTTGTGTGAGTTATCACAAGGTATTGCTTCATTGGCTCTAAGACTAGAAGGATTGACTTCCAAAGATCATAACTTTTTCATCAAGAAAGCTATGAATGTGGTTATTTTTGAATTGGACTCTAATATTAATCCTATACAACTTATCTTCACATGTCAAGGTCCAATTGTGGATGGAAAACCATTTTTTGAAGGCAAAACATCTCAAATTACCCAGGGTTTTGACCTAATTTTCAAGTTGAACTTCCTAAGGTCGTAACTTAGGCAATACATATCATATGGAGCCCATTCCTTTTCTCATATTATCCAATTGAGACCCTCAAAAAAATTTATTCATTGTTCAAGAAGAGATTTTGCTTGGTTTAGCTTTTGAGTTTGAAGGTCTCCCTATGTAGTGCCCTGATTTTTCCCAACTTCAATTGACAATAACTTGGTCAATTTTCATCCAAGTGGAGTGTTTCGTTTCACCAAATCAATCTTGAAGACAAACCTAACAAGTTTTATTTTTATCATAAAGTCCAATTTTGAGTGGAAGCCCATTTATTTTGAGAAAACATTATAGGTCATCTTTGGTTCCTAGTGATTTTGGGCCGAACTCCAAAACATCATAACTACTTCAATTTTTGACCAAATGAGGTGGTTACTTTTTCAAAGTAAATATCACAACCATTGTAAACATTTTATCTTCATACATCAAAGGCCAACTTTGAGTGGAAAAGGGTGAATGAGGTTCATACATTATAGGTTATTTTGCCAACTTCGCTACCCCATAACTTTCTCATTTTTGATCCAAATGAGGTGGTTCTTTTTTCTATGATCTTATTTTTCCATTCTATACAACTTGAGTTATTTTTCCAAAATCCAAAAGTGCATATATCAAGAACTTGTAGTGCAAACCTCAAAGTTGCTAAAATTGTCCAAAAGTGAAAACTGAGGTTTTATCTAAAGACTTTTTGGGTGTTTTTCCAACTCAAACACCTCACAAATGGTTCATATGACTTGTTTTCACCACCTTATACCTTGCATTTCAATTATCCATTTATGTCACATAGCCATTTTTCAAATTACACACTTTCGAGCTAAACTTTTTCCATTCCATTACATATCAATTATGTGATGTGTGTGCATCAATGTGTGCCATAATTGAGGACTCAAACCAGGACTTGTCTTCCAACCTGAACCATAATGTATTTTTGGCTAAAATCTCTTTTCTCCCAAACCAATCAACCTTGTTGCAATTGGACCCCAAATAGACCATGAGAGTCCAATTGCACTTGTTGGTTGCACTCATCCACGAGCTGCATCATGCATATGTCCCATATTCCTCAATTTTGTATTTTTCACCTTTTGGAAACAAGTCACCAAATGATGCAAGGACAAGGACAACTGGCCACGATTTTGGATTCAAAACCGATTAGTGGAGAGTGTAGTGTGTCTGCACATGCCATTAGCAAGGTACAAAGGCTACCTCACCAAAACTTGGTTTGCAAGATTATGCAAAACTCCATTTTACCCTCTAACCTAATTGAAAGCATTTAGCAAATGACCAAAACACTCTCCCTCTATAAATAGAAGCTCCTGCATTGCCATTTCCAAGCTTAGAGAGCCATTGAACCCCTGCAAAATTTTCTACTCAACCTCTGAACTTTGGATCGATTTTCAAAACTTAAGCAGCCTTAAGCTTTTCCTTTGGCTCAACAAGGTTCTCAGAAGTGTGATGAAGGTGTGACAACTTGGAGCAAGCAGAATAGTGACCTCTGGAGGAAGAACAAGCTCTTTAAAGTCAGTCATTTGAGTGATCTTCAAGAGGTATAAACTTGAACCAAATCTCAAACTTTTTGATGCCATGCTGTTGGAAATTTGTTCCTGGTGATCACCATACCATTTCATTTCATTTTCATGAACCGAGTAGCATTTAATTTTGGTTTGTAGCTTAGGGTTTCATTTTGGTCCTACCTTCGATTTGCACTGTTGGTTGTTCATAAATAATTTTGGATCCCAGCATCTTGCCCGTCATGAAATTTTGAGCAACTTTGCTTTTTTGAGTTTTGCATTTTAAGCCATTTTTATTTTTTCCAGAAATCGGCCACCGCCCGTGGTGGTCCGGTCGTCTTCTTAGGAGACCACATGCCCCTCCCTCCAAAATTAAAAAATGGACCAATGAGAGTGTGACGTGCGGTCCCTCCAAATTTTGAATTTTTGACTTGTTCCTATGCTTTATGAAACGTGTGTTATGGTGGACTTCCATAGGATCTTGTGGATCACATAAAGCACCTCATTAATGAGGGAAATGAGTTAATCTGTGTGCTGGCTTACCATGTGTAACACCCTTTTAAAATACCCCAAATATTAATTAAAATAGCAATATATCAATCAGAGTAATTATGCAATTAAGGGTGTCACACAATCATTTCACACCATTCACCAAATAACTGTCATGCTCTTTTCTTAATTCAAAACATAAAGCATTTGCACAATACGCAGCGGATAGAAATCAAATCAATCATGCAAAACATGTAGCATATTACATGTAAACTGGTTCACAACCAACAATAAACATTTAAAACATCCCATCCCGATGTTACATCTACCAGAGCATGACCCACTAAGGAGACTACACTAGACTCCAAGCACTAGCTTCTACTCAATCACTGCTCGTTACCTGAAAAATAGTTGTAAGGGTGAGTTCCTCAATCAATATAATAAGCATTATAAAATATCATGTAATGCTAAGTAATTTAACACATATCGTCACCCTAATCAGATCACACATATTCAGCAACGACAATATCAACTCATAATCATCATACTCAACTCAACACAACCATAAAACACGCATATAATATTGGAATACATCCATTCATATTATATGCCATACATACATACATTATGCAATGAGACTCCATGCATGCGGTACCGACTATTCGTGAACATATAGTTCAACCTCACCGACCAAATCCAAGTACGGCTACCAAGCCCACTAGTCCCACTCATTTGAGACCTAGTGACTCACTCACTAATTCCTCACCATGGGAATTAGCTACCACCCCAAGGGCTATGATATGCACGCTAATCACCTAGCATGCAAACATCAACAATCATCCACAATGATTCACTCACTAATTCCTCACCATGGGAATTAGCTACCACCATAAAGGTCACAATATGCAAGCTAAATCAATTAGTCATGCAAACATCAACAATCATTCACAATGGACATATGCTCACACTCTAAGCCATAAACAGTCCATTCATAATTTCATACATGATAGATACATTCACCACATTATACATATCATCATACATCATCACATATTTACCACATAATCATATCATGTCATACCACATAATCAATCACAGCATTAGCACACTCTACTAATACCTATACTACTCAAAACAACGGGAATGATCCCTACTCTATCATACATCAGCTAAATTACATTACTCAGCTGAACAACCAAAAACTGCACCACAACAGCACAGAAAAGTCACAATCCTGCCCATACGCGTATGCCCCATGTCCATACGCGTATGGCCCATCTCCTGACCAAATCCCATACGCGTAACACCATCTCATACGCGTATGCTACGCGTAACACCTTACCCATACGCGTACCAACAGAGACAAAACTACGTTAGAAACATCATCTTCCTCATTCATACGCGTAATGCCTAGTGCCATACGCGTACCAGGCCATCTCATACGCGTAATGCCTAGTGCCATACGCGTATGACCAGAACCAGATTTTCCAGATCTGCTATGGTGTTCTCTGCTACGAGATCTCCCAATTCCAACCTCTTACAATTCAATTTTACACAGTAATCGTTCATATCATCTAACACGAATTATCCCCTATTCGATTTCACAAATTCTAACATTTTTACATCTAATTCCTACGAATTCTCCAATTAAAACCCATATTTCGTTCATCCAACATTTCACAATTTTTCAGCATACATCATTCGAATCAGAGTAAAATCCATGGTTTATCACTACCCACTACATATTATCCCATAATACCCATTAATCGACGATAAACCCCCCTTACCTGAGTTAATCCGGCGATCCTTCAGCTTCAAGCTCTTCCTCTCTTCAACCCTTGTTCTCTGGTTCTCTTTGCCCTTTTTCCACTTTCTGTCTCTTTTTCCTTTTCACGTGAAAAATAACCCTTTTTACCAAATGAGACCTTTTCTAATTCCAACTTTTATTCCAATAATAATAATAATAATCCAATAATAATAATCCAATTAATTAATTAAATTAATAATATTATATTAATTTAAATTAAATAATTATCCTTATTTCATCGGGGTGTTACACCATGGACCTTGCTCCCTTATTTTCCACTAGATTGATTTTTATTCAGTTTTTCTATTTATTTTAATTATTTGGTCTATTTAATATTTCTCAAACCATTTGGAATTTGGAAAAATGTCAGACATGTAAGTTGCTTGGAATAATTTTCTCTTCCATAATATGATTTTTGTTTATTTTTATGACCAATAGAAAATTAAAAATCTTTTTTCTCTTTTTTATGTGTTATTTTTAATGTGTTTAAATCATAGTAGTTTTAGATTATATGATGAAAATCCCAAAAATTTAGTGTATGATTCTTATACAATAGGTGACACTTTTACTTCTTTGAACTTTTTATTTTGAATCTTTTTTCATGTAGTTTGATTTTTAGGGTTTATTATTCATTTATTTCCAAAGTTTGAAAATCCTAAGTGTTTCAAATTGGTTCATAAATGATATATAGTTACATTTTTTGTTTCCATAGGTGATTGGTGACATTTTTTGTGTTTAACATATTTTCATTTGAAGCTTATTTCTTAAAGTTCAAAATTAGGGTTTTTCTTTTGCCCTTTTTGCTTGATTCAAGTTGTAACTTGTTCATGATGCATGATCAATTTGAAATGATTGAATCCCTGGTTTTAGTATGATATTTGGAAACTTTCTTATGTTGAAAGTGTTTTCCTCTGAACCTTTTCTCATTTAGTTCTCATTTAGATGTTTATGATTGTTTTGGACTTGAGAATGAACCTCCAATCTTGATGCTTGATTTGTGCTTCCACATTGATATTTGTATGACATTTAGAAATATGATTTATTCAGTCCACTTTGCATTTTTAGGTCCTTTTCATTTTAATTTTATTTCATGTTTGATTTGACCTAGTTTTGGCATGATTGGATGATACATTGTATGATTAGAACTACAACTTGTTTGATACTCATCATGAATGCAATCTATGAACATTATTTACTTTCCATATCATTATGCTTCCTTTCATATTCCAAGTTGTTTTTGATATCATGTTTATATCTTGCACCTTTGATTCAATCTTCAAGCATGTTGTAGATTAGGGTTTATACCTTTCTAGCATGCCTTGTTTTGATTTCCATTTTGTCAACTTGCATGATTAATGATGTGTCTCAATTTCATTTGATTTTGATCTCATTATATGTCATTTCATTTGTTAAGTATTTTTGCATTTTGATCTTTTTCCATTTTCATTTCATTTTGTTTAGAGAGCATGTTTAGCTTTGCATTCCATTTGTGACTTGTTTTGATAATCATGTTCAAATGTGCCTTTCCTGTTCTAAGGAGCCTTCCTAAATAATTTTTTCTATTGATATCTACTCATACTATCTCAAATACATAGCTTTATGAGCCAACACATGATATTGCATTGCATCCATACATGACATAACATTGCATTTTCATAAATAAACTTTTGGCATATAAAAAAATAGAATTTCATGCATCTGCATTCATCCGCACACATGCATACCTTTTCCGTAAAAACAAAAAAAAAATCCACCCCACAATTTATCCTTAACTAGCACGCTGATTTCTTGGCACCCATACCGAACCCAAAGTAGTCCTCGAAAAATTATGGATGAGTTAGAACAATTCGAAGAAGTTATAAGAGGAGATGTTTATCAATTAAAAGATAAAATGGGTGATACTTTTTCAACCTCCGGGGGAAAAAAGAGAAAATCAATAACATGTGGCTGCAAGTGTGGGGAATTATAGCGTTATTCCTCAACCCCAAAATCTTAACCATCCTTCTCTTCATCGTCCTCAAGGGGTAATAGGTCCAAGTAAGGTTTGACCAAATAAACCATACGTTGTGAAAAATGCCTTATCTGGTGGATCTTTGATTCCTACAATGATGAATAGAGAGGAGTTTTCACTCCCCGTGAACTCCGACGCAGTCAAAAAAATATTATGACTAAAAAAGAGAGTAAAAAAATTCATTAAGTCGAAAACCCGAAAGGGAGGCTTATGCGAAAATGGGAATCTAGGTGGACTAAAAACTCGAAAGAACGATATAGGAAAAAGTTAGGATTTTCAAAAGATGGAGAAAGACTACAGCATGCGACTCTGCTAAAAAACAAAAATTAAAAGACATGAAGAATCAACGACAACCTTTCAGATGCAGCAAAATTCGAGAACCTGATGTTAGAGGACTCTGAAGTAGAAGAAGACTTGGAAGATTCGAATCATGATGAAACATGAAGAACCTTCTCTTCCCTGGAAAACATACTAACCTCAATCTTTGAGTGGGTAAGAGGCAAACCAAACATGAATCTAGCATGAGAGTTTATCCTCGACCCCGATTATCATTTATCCATTTTATCATTTACATTTGTAATTTCCTTGTTTGTTAAGTAGTAATTTCTTTTTAAATTGTTGCTTTTTGAATGGAAATATTAATAAAATGAGCACACATCTTTTGAATTAATCATTTCATGTTCACTTGTTTTTTTTATTTCTTTATCGCATAAAAAAAACAATATCAACCTTATCCACTTCACTTTCTTTTAACAACTTTCGTTTAAGCAAATATTGGATGCTGGATGATGTAAACAAAACATCCAAAGTTGCTAAATTATACTTTTGAATAAAACCTTGTCGACGATGTAAGTCAGTGTTTCACTTCCTAAACACTAAGGAGTTAATCCCTACTCAACCCTTTGAGCCTAGAAGTTGGTGTTTCTTCATGTGTAAAAAAACCTTTATTCCTAACTAGGGGCAGGGTAGTTTTTCGGTTAATTTGATTGAGCATACAAATTTCAAGAGAAAACACCACATTTGAGGTTCAACCATATTTTCTTTCTCGCACATGTCATGAAGTGTCAAAGAAGTCGTGAAAATCCAAAAAGTTTACAATGATTGTTCCTCATCAACCATTAACATGACAGTCATAACCCTTTCCATATCAAAAGAATAAATTTCATAGAAATTGTTCCAAAAAATCCAAGAAAATTAGATATGAAAAAATGGGCTTAAATAGTCTTTTGGTCCTTGTAAGTTAACGAGTTTCTTATTTTAGTCCCTGTAATTTATTTATTTTTGGTCTGAGTCGCTATATCTCACCTTTGTGTTGGTTTTAGTCCCTAAAAGTAAAATCCGCAGGAAAATCTGAAGGAAAATCCGCAGGAAACCTGTGGATTTTCCTGCGGATTTTGACTCTAGGGACTAAAACTAGCACAAAAGTGAGATATAGGGACTCATACCAAAAAAAAAATTGAAGGGACCAAAATCAAAAACTCACTAACTTTAGGGACCACCCGACTATTTTAAAAAGGGGCACCAGAATCTATAAATAGCAAGAGGATGTGACCACCATACCCAAAAAAGGAAACAAACAAACAAACAAAAGTTGGTGACTGGCACGTCAAGCAAAAAACCTCATTGGTTCCCGAACCATCACATTTCACCTTTAAAATCCTCTTGGAAGTTGAATGTGTGTATCAAATTAACTGAACGTATGACTGGAGATCATCATAAGGAAAATGGGTGGATTAAAATTAATAATTTTTAGCCTTATATCCTTTTGTTCAAAAAATCATGAACCAGAACATGTTACAACCCGCAAAAAGATATAATTAACACAAGGTTTATTTTGAAAGCATGCAACAACAAGGTTGCGTTAACCTGACTCCAAAGATATTTGTTAATCATTTGTATTGGTGTCATGCTCTCGCATCATCTTTCACACCTTGACTGTATAAATACACAAAGCATTCTAACCACCGATCCATTCACTGTACACAACAATACCATTTCAATAATAATTTTGATTTCAAAACTTGCATGAGCATTACATTAGAATTACCATTTTGAAGGAACAATTTTATCTGCAAGTCAGTGCTTAGCATCAAGGAAGTTCCAACAATAAGAAATCTGCAAGGAATTCGATCATTCGTAAAGGACCCGATTTCGGGAAAACCATCTCAGGACTCTATTGACCAAGGGAAATCCCTCCAAAGTTTGCTAAATCTAGGGAAAATCGTTTCAAGACTCAGTTAGTCTGAGGCAAATCACTCCAAGGCTTTATAAACCGTTCCAAAAATTAGTTAATCATGGGCATATCACTTCAAGGTTTAAAATATTTGGGTAAGCCATCTCAAGGTCATATTATGGAAAGATTCTTCCAAACTCCTTTTGAAGCAAATTTCTTCAAAGACGCAACAGACTGGGGTAACACAAGTTGCATAAATAGTGAGGGCGGGTTCTCCCCATGCCTCAAACTACTCAAGAAAACCTTGTCGTACATCAACAACCGTTGATCTCAACATGAGTGTCGGGATATCATGCTAGAAAAATCTCCTATCAATAATTTATTCCCTTAACAAGAGACCTTGATGCAAAATAATCTTTTCCCTTAAGTCATTTCAAATATTATCTGCATGCATTAACCATGTTTGTTTGTTGTAGCATCAAACCATGCATATCATCTCATTCATCTGGCATATTTCCATCACATGAATCTAACATCATAAAAAAAGGCCTTATAACATAAGAAAAATAAATCAAACATCTATAATCAAAGAGCCCGATCTTACTGGGCACCTTAAAATCCAAAATACCGACTTCGCTTAGCAATTCTAAAATGGCGAAATCCCAACTTCACCTGGCCCCTTCCAACAAAAAACCAAAACCTGGTTGACATACTTGCCCTGAAAGTCAAATAACCATTTGCGCATATCCAATAATCCATTACATGCATTGATCAATCATCACATTTCATTTATTTCTCACACATATCATATCCACAGATGTGGTTCACTACGCCAAGTAACCAAAAGCATATCATGCATTAACAAATGTATCAACACAAAACATGTCTGCATAACGTAAGTCAAGATTTAGTAACCGATCAAAAAGGTTTAATTTGTTTCCCTAGCAGAGCCAATCATAGCTCTCAAAGAGAGTTCCATCCCAACAGGACTCCTCGCTAGGTGTTCCCACCTAGATATCGATGCACACGGCCAGTGACAACTTGTCACGTTCCTCAGTGAGAATCTAAGAATAAGTGGTTGATAATGACTTGTTTTCTCAAAAAATCTTGGCAGTAGATTCTTCATCAAACCTCGAAAGTAGGTATTCTACAACTAATCCTAGCAGTAGGATTTCTCCATTAAATACCGGCAACATATTTTTCATCAAACCTCGACAGAAGGTATCTCTCCCTCAAATATTGGCGGCATATGCTTCATCAAATCTCGGCATTAGGTATTGTACAGCTAATCTATGTAGTGGGATCTCTCTATCAAATATCGACAACAGATTCTTCATCAAACCCTGGCAGTCGGTACTTCTCCATCAAATCTCGATAGCAGATTCTCCATTAAACCTCGACAATAGGTATTCCTCCATAAAATCATGGTAGAAGATTCTTCATTAAACCTCGACAATAGGTATTCTCCAGATAATCCCGACAGTAAGGTCAAACCTCGGCAATAGATTCCTCCTCAAACCTCAGTAGTAGGTATGCTCCAACTAATCCCGACAGTAGGATTTCTCCATCAAATTTAGACAACAAATTCTTCATCAACCACGTCGGTAGGTATTCTATACCTAATCCTGATAGTAGGATTTCCCCATTAAATCTCGACAACAGATTCTTCATCAAACCTCGGAAGTGGGTATTTCACCATCAAATCTCGACAGTAGATTCTCCATTAAACCTTGGTAGTAGGTATTCCTCCATCACATTTTGGCAGCAGATTCTACACCGATCCTCGACATTATGTATTCTCCAGCTAATTCTGGCAGTAGGGTCAAACCGTGATAGCATATTCCTCCTCAAACCTCTATAGTGGGTATTCTCCAACTAATCTTGGCAATAGGATTTATCCATCAAATATCGGTAGCATATTCTTCATCAAACCTTGACAGTAGATATTTCTCCATCAAATCTCGGCAGCAGATTCTTCAACAAGCCTTGGTAGTATGTATTCTATAGTAAATCCCGATAGTAGGAGTTATCCATCAAATCTCGATAGTAGATTCTTCAGCAAACCTCGACACTGGGTATTCTATAGTAAATCTCGGTAGTAGTATTTCTCCATCAAATCCTGGCAACAGACTCTTCAGTAATCTTAGGCAGTAGGTTTTCTATAGTAAATCCTAAAAATAGGACTTCTCCATCGAATCTCGATAGTAGATTCTTCAAAAAACCTTGCCACTAGGTTTCTATAGTAAATCCCAACAGTATGATTTCTCCATCAAATCTTGACAATATATTCTTCAACGAACCTCGGTAGTAGGTATTCTACAGTAAATTCTGGCAGTACGATTACTCCATCAAATCTCGGCAGCATATTCTTCAATGAACCTCGCCAGTAGGTATTCTATAGTAAATCCCAGCAGTAGGATTTCTCCAATAAATTTAGGCGGTAGGTATTCTTCTACAAACCTCGATAGTAGATTTCCTCAAAAATCCAGGCAATACTATTTCCCAATCAATCCCCAACAATACTTTATAGTAAATCTCGGCAGTAAAGAATCCTGGTAAATTTAGGTAGTAGATTTCCTCGGCAATAGGTATTCCCTAGAAAACCTCAGCAGCAGGTATATTCTCAACAAGACCTCGATAATAGGTATTCCCCTACAAACCTTGACATTAGGTAGTCTGCTACAAACATCAACAACAGGTATCTTCTATGTAAACTTCAGCAGTAGGTGTCTCCCGACAAGTCTAGGCAGTAGACTCCCCATGAGTTCCTTTTGAATCTTCCTTAGTGAATCTCAGCAATAGGTAGTTTATCATCCTACCAACAAAAACGGCTAGAGTAGTTTACCGTTCAATCCTTGTTGATCAATCTATCAATATAAGCGACTGAAGTAGTTAAGAATCCATTTTCTTTGTCGATTAACCTACCAACATAAACAGCTAGAGTAGTTGATCATCCAATTCATTTTTCGATCATCTTACCAGTATAAACGGCTAGAGTAGTTTATCGTCTAATCCTTGTTGATCAATATATCAACATAACCGGTTGAAGTAGTTGATAATCCATTTTCTTTGTCGATCAACGTGCCAGCATAAATGGCTAGAGTAGTTGATCATCCAATTCATTTTTCAATCAGCCTACCAGCATAAACTACTGGAGTAGTTAATAGTCCAATTCATTTTTCAATCAGCCTACTAGCATAAATGACTGGAGTAATTGATCATCCATTTCCTTGTTGATCAGCCTACCAAAATAAACAGTTGAAGTAGTTGGTCATTCAATCCCTTGTCGATCGGCCTGCCAGCATAAGCGGTTAGAGTAATTGATCATCTAATTCATTTGTCAACCTACCTACCAGCATAAATGGCTAGAGTACTTGATCGTACAATCCTTTTTGATCAACCTACCAGCATAAGCGGCTAGAAATGTTGATCATCCAATTCATTTTTCGATCAACATGTCAACGTAAACGGATGAAGTAGTTGATCATCCACTTCATTATCGATCAATCTATCAAGGTAAGTGACTAAAATTAATCATCTAATCTTGTTGACAAAAGTAAATACTAGCCATTGGGTGGGTATTTACCTTATTTAATCCCCATAGAGACTACCTTACCAATAAAGGCAAACTGTGAAGACTCAATTCTTCCCATTTCTTTCCTATTCGAAGGATAAAATTTAGGTTATTTGTGTTTAATTATCTCTCACGATGATTGCATGCAAATTATCTTCACTCATGTTCTCAAGTTAAAGGTAACTAAATATGGGCACCTGTCGTACCCTAATTTTGTCCAGGAATTTTCAAGAAGCCAACTTTGTTTTGTTGTGCTGAAAATAATAGTGCAATTTTGTAGACATACCGATTGAAGTGATTTAAGTCACGCGTAAAATCAACGAATGTTGTTTTTAGGTTTGGGCCTCGGGCTGTTTTTTTATTTAACATTATTGCACGTAGGTGAGTTTGGTGTGCTCATTTAATTTCTTTATCATTCATCACGTTCCTGTTTTATTTGGTTTGAATCTTTTTTTCCGGGTCTTTTAGTCGCAATAATGACCTGTGACTATTTTTTTTATTGAACTCTATTACATGTAAGTGAGTTTAGTGTGCTTGTTTATTTATTTATTTCATTCGCGTGCGTTCATGTTTTATTCAACTTAAATTCCTTTTAATTTTAATAAGAAATCTTTCGATGCACTTGTTTTATTTTATACCAATTCCCAAAATCTAAAAATATATATATATTTTATTTTAAAACCCTAAAAAAATAATAAATAAAAAATCAGGAAAATATTGTATTTTTGTATTAATAATAAAGGACATGATTATTTTTTTCTTTCACTTAATATTATCATTATTTTCTTTTTAAATCTAATTAAACCTTAGACCTAATTTTGGTCTGTAAAAAAACAAAATCTCAGCACACATGGGGGATGGGACGCAAAAAGCACACACAACATCATCTCTTCACCATCAACCACCTTCGCTACTCAACCTTCGTCATATTTCACATCATCATTATACCACTGTAAACCAATAATAACACTTTCACTCTATCTTCATTTCACAAAAAGCTAACATAATAAAACCATTTTCCAGTATCAGAAATTGCAATGGGAAACTCCAAAGTTTGTTACTGAGATCAAAAGTTTTCTTTGTTTGGCCGATTACTACAAAAGGTTTATTAAAGGCTTTTCGAAGTTGGCATTTCCTTTGACTTAGTTGACTCGAAAAGGTCAATCATATGTGTGGAGTGTCCAGTGTGATGAGAGTTTTCAAGAACTCAAGTAGAAACTGACGTCTGCTCCAGTTTTGATTTTGCTGAGTCCAAGTGAATCATGTGTTGTGTATTATGATGCTTAGAAGATGGGTCTAGGTTGTGTCTTAATGAAGAATGGTTAGGGTGTGGCTTATGCTTCTAGATAGTTGAAAGTTCATGAGAGGAATTATCCTACGCATGATCTAGATTTGGCAGACGTGGTGTTCATGTTGAAAATCGTGAGGCATTATCTGTTTGGTTCCAGGTTTAAAGTGTTCAGTGAGCACAAGAGTTTGAAGTATCTATTCGATCCGAAAAATTTGAATATGAGGGAGATGAGGTGGCTCTAATTTCTGAAGGGATATGTGAAGGAGAATTGCGATCCAAAACACAGCGGAAATTAAAATTTTCTCCTTTAGAGATCCTTACGAATGGTCATGATCAGTGATAGAATATTTACCTCTTGTGACGATTGAAACCTTTGGTGCAGATCTCTTGTGACGATCAAAACCTTTGATGCAGATCCACTAAGTGATCACGAACGTTGAACGATGACAACGTCTCTACTCAGTCCACACGAACGGATTCGTTCAATCTCAGTGCTAGTTGGTACGAATGAAGGCTTTGAGTGTGTGTGTGTGTGTGAGAGAGAGAGAGAGAGAGAACGAAAATAATGCAACCGCACTGAATGCTTCTGCGCAAGGGTTCTATTTATAGAACCACTTGTGTGGGCTTCAAGCTAAAAAGCCCACTTAAGTGTATTTTGGCCCATATCTTATAATATGCCCAAAATCACTTAAGCCCATGGTACCTTACCATATTTCATATTCTACTCAAGTACACCGTACCTTACGATGTTCTATAATTCACTTAAGGGCACCGTACCTTACGGTATTCCTTAGTTACTCTATCTCTCATCAATCCGTCCTTTGTGTGTGACCCTGTAGGTTTTCGTGACATTGGCAATTATATTAAATCACGCATTTAACATAATAAACAATGAGCGGTATCTAGCAACACATTACTGCTACCCAAGACACGAAAATGTCATGTGATCTGACAAAACCTTCTGTGATAATACTTATGTGTATAATTACCCTTTTGCCCTTATGTCTATATTGAACACAAGGCACAGACCGTGTCATCCTTGTCCAGTTCAATATTGGGCCCATAGACATTTATCCTGTTATGTAGGATGGGAAAATTCCATCTAGGTCACTCATGTCCCTCAGCATGCTTCGTGGAGTACCCAACTGTCTTTATGGTTATCCAGTTACGGACAACGTTGGATCAGCAATAAAGCACTCGACTCTACATCTAGGATCCATAGTGGTTTCAGGTCGAATAGTGGTATACACTATTATCACCATGAGAATAACTTATGACACTTTGCATAACTTTCTATATAGTATTCTCATAGCGGGTCAATCCGGTATAAATATTACTCCTAATATTCATACCTATGTTTAAGACTTGATAACTCTTTATCCATGATCTATGAGATGTGATCATCAGTCTACAAACATAATAGTCTTAATGCTTTAATGTTATCCCACTTCACACTAAAGCTCGACTACGGATACTTTAAGAATAATGTCCTTATGTTTAATGTGTTCTCATGATTAAGTCACACTTAATACATTAAACGGACTATCTATTCCAGGGACTTTATTAATCAACTTTAATAAAGAAAATGCCTTTTATTATTAATAAATAATTCGATACAAGTACCAAAAAGTATTGGCCTCTAGGGCTTACACCAACAATATGATCTTCGTTTGAGTTACCATCCCGGTAAAGTCAATGTTGTAATAAGTGCTTTTAGCAGAAAGTCGTTGCATATATCGATGCTTATGGTTAGAGAATTGGATTTAATTAAGCAATTCAAACACATGAGTTTGGCATGTGAAGACACTCCTAATAGTTTCAAGTTGGGCATGCTGAAGTTGACTAGTGGTATTCTTTATGAGATCATAGAAGTTTAGAATTTTGATTTGGAATTGGTTGTCCGACTAGTGTTAGTCAATCAAGGAAAAAGAGATGATTTCAGGATAGATGAGAATGATTTGATGAGATTCAGAGACAGAGTTTGCGTACCTGATGTCAAGATCTTAAGAAGAGAATTCTTGAGGAAGGTCATATGAGTGGTCTGGGTATTCATATTGGTGCTGCAAAAATGTATTACGACTTGAAGAAAATGTTTTGGTGGCCAAGAATGATGAAGGAAGTAGTAGAGTTCTTTTATGCGTGTTTTAATTGACAGATGTCGAAAATTGAACATCGGAATTTGTTGGATCCGATGCAATCGTTGAGTATTCTTGGATAGAAGTGGAATAACATTTCCATGTATTTTGTGACGAGTTTTCCAAAGATGACGAAGGGATGTGATTCCATCTGGGTTATTATTGTCAGACTGACTAAATAGGTTCCTTTCATATCAATTAAGATCAGTTATCCTTTGTAGAAGCTAGTTGAGTTGTATACTGAGAAGGTTGTTAGATTTCACGGCATTCCATTTAGTATTGTGTCGGATAGGGATTTGAGATTCACATCGAGGTTTTTGCAGAGTTTGGAGGAAGCGATGGGTACTTAGCCGAAGCTGAGTTCTACTTATCATCCGCAGACAGATGGTCAGACAGAGGGGACTATTCAGTCTTTGGAGGATTTTCCGAGAGAGTTTGTTTTGGAGCAGGAAGGTAACTAGGACAATTACTTATTGTTGGTTGAGTTCACTTACAACAACATTTTCCATTCTAGTATTGGAATGACACCATTTGAGGAGTTGTATGGTAGAAGGTGTAAGACACTTTGTGTTTGCATGATTCTTGTGAGTGTTTTTCTTGGACCTGAGATAGTTCAGCAAACTACTGAGAAGATCAAGATGATCCAGGATAAGATGAAAGCTTCACAAAATAGTCAGAAGAGCTATCATAACAAGAGGAGGAAAAGACTTGAATTCCAAGAGGGAGAACATGTTTTCTTGAGAGTTACTCCGATAACTGGTGTTGGCCGTGTGTTGAAGTCTAAGAAGATTACGTCGTGTTTCATTGGTCTATTTTAGATTCTTAAGAGGGTAGGAGAGGTGGCTACTAAGTTATGTTATCGGTGTGTCTTTCGAATCTTCATTATGTGTTTCATGTGTCTCAGCTAAGGAAGTACATTCCTGATTAGTCTCATGTGATCCAATTGGATGATGTGCAAGTTAGAGAGAACTTGATAGTTGAGACTTTGTCCTTGAGGATTGAGGATCGTGAAGTGAAGCACTTGCGAGGCAAGGAGATCACTTAAGTGAAAGTTGTTTGGGGAGATCCTGCTGGTGGCAGTGTGACATGGGAGCTCGAGTTGGGTTTTCCTCTAAGGGTTCCTTAATCACGAAAGTTAGAGAGCTTTCCCTTAACCTCCAATAGGGTTTTTATTTTCTCTATTACTTGATGATAATCTAATAAACTATGAGTGTGATTCTATTTTATGCCATGAATTGATGTGCAATTGTGTTTTGATGTTATGGTGTTTTATGTTCATGAATTAATTGATTCAATGATGAATTTATGATGAAATTGGATGTTTTTGGGTGTGGACATAATTCATGATGAAAATGATAGATTAATGTTAATTAGTGAGTAATTTACACATTTGATCATGATAAAATGTGTAATTGACGCATTTGAATGGTATAATGAGGATTAGGATGATGTATGGGGGATAAGGATTAGGAAGATGAACGCTACTGTGAAAACTTGGATTTATGGAAATTGAACTGATGTCAATCGATTGACACCATATGTCCATCGATTGCATGCATGTTGTTTTGGAAAAAAATAGAAAAATTAACCATGAGAATCAATTAATCGATTGCATGTAGCCTAAAAGTGAAAGTTTGAGAAGGTAGTGTGTAAAAGGTTTGAAGTCAATCGATTGACATCCCGTGTCAATCGGTTGATGTCAGACAATTTTTGAAAAATAATGAAATGAATCATATTTTATTAACCGACTGTTTTCTGACATAATTTTAGTTATGTAAGTTCAAATGAGGTTCTGTTTGAAGTGTTGAAGAGCTAACACACAGAGTTACCTCATGGTAGTGCCTCATGAGATGATTGACATGTGGGTGTATGTTCAATGTGCAAATATATTTTATAAAATGTGTGTATGATTGTGTGAATTATTATACATGATTATTGATGAATTGATGAGATGAGTGGTTCGGAGTGAGAACTATTTGTGATGCATTGAATGCATGATTGACTATGGTCATAATGGGGACGTAGTCATTACCATGTTATTGTTGTTGTGTGATTTTTTACAGTCATAGTAGGGATGTATTAATTGTTATGTTGTTGTCATTGCATTGTTATATATCATGCATCATATGTTATTGTTGTTGTAAAATAAGCGAGTCACGAGTTCAGAGTAGGGACTAGTGACTTGTCCCAAGCTCAGAGTTGGAGCTTAGATCTCAGAGTGGGGGATCTAAGTTTAGGAAGGGGACCCGGTTTGTATGAAGAACCAAATATTGATTCGGTGTGCATGCATATAGAGTTGAGTTGCAAATCCGGTTCAGAGTGGGGAGTGTGACGAGCATGAGCTGAGTCGAGGTTGCATTAAATTACATAATGGTTGTGCAATGAGATGTTTGTGTATTGATGAATACTCTTGGTTGATTTTTGTGGTTGGTGATTGATCGTGATGTGGGTGAAATATGAATATGTGATATTTTAGTGCATGTTGATATGTGCATGATTGTGATGTGTGAATCCACTTTAATTATTTTATGGACCGATTATTATTTGAATGTATTCTCACACCATTTTTGTGTTGTTGTGTCTATGCTCCTATGGAGTAAAGACAATCAGGTACTTGAGTAGGATCTTGAGGTTAAGGACGGTGTTATGCCTCTTTAGTTGCTTGTTGATCGAGTCTTATAGTTGGAGTCACTATGATATGTAACACGTGGGGAACATATTGTTCTTTTATTTGTTTTATGTTGCACATTTTTCCTTTTATTTTGATGATGAACCACTTTTCAAGCTAATAATGTTGTTGATGTTGCTAATGCCAAGTATTTTATAAGTTTCGCTACTCATCAAACGATTTCATTTTCAATAATGTGGTTCAAATATGAGTTTGATTGTTGTTGAGTAGCATCCTACTTGGAGTATATATGTTTCTTACAAGTTTTATTTAATTAATTATTGATTCGGGAAGTAGAGCGTTATAGAAATCGATGTGTGTAACATATGTGCAACATATGTGTGCAACAAATATTCTTGCTATCTTTTAGCAATCTGAGTTATTTGATTAATTAATTTAATTAAATTTAAATAATTGTGATTTTGATTTGAATTCAAATCAAATGTTATTTTGTGAAGATGATTTGGAGACACAAATCTCAACAAAATCTCCACAACTTTTAGACGAAATCAGATCATTATCCAAAGGAGAAAAAGTCCAAAATGCATTTCTATAAATAGAGACTTTGTCATTCCTTGAAGATCACGAAGGAAAAGAGAAATTTAGGTGTCTCAGGCTTAGTATTTTTCTTGTATTCCACGCTAATGCCCCAATAAGGATTAATGTTAAAACTACTATTGTACACCACTATATGTTTCAGTAACTTGGCATAGTTGCTGTTTTGTCTTAGTTGAGTTGTAAATTTAATAATTAGTAGAATTGTTATTGAGGTTTATCACTAGGGGTTAGTGATTAAGGAAAGTTAGTGGATTCTCATATTTAGGGGGAGACCTAAATAGAAAGTCATTAGGATTAGGAAGAGGCATACAACTTCATAGGGTTTTAAGGTTCTTATAAGACTAATTGTTCTAATTCAATGTAATGAATTTGATTTCATGGGTAAAGTGCCCCCCAGACGTAGGTGTGGTCTCACCGAACTACGTTACCAATCTCTTGTGTTATTTTATAACTTTCTGCATTGTTTATTACTGTATCTTTGGTGTTAATTTATTCTTAAACTGTTTTTAAAAGTTGGACAAGTTATCTCAACATTTGATCCAACATCTATCCCCTAAGGAACCAAATTTAAATTTGTATCTCATTTTGGTGTCAACATTGTGAGATCTATGCATTATCCAATAGCCAGTAACTCAGTCTATCAACCAACTTAAATCATTATGTTCCAACAGTTATAAAGCAACAAGACTCCACACCGGTCTTACTAAAATACATGTGAATATTGAACTTAACCCTGTGTCTAGGCATTAATATCCAATAGATGATAATCTTGGATCTAGTAATGGCACGTACCTTTCAAATGTCAAGTCACACCATGAAAATAAGTTTTAGGTAGAAAATCTAAAATATGCATTAAGATTAAAGATTAATCATTATTAAAACTTGAGTAGACTTACATAAAACGCCATGACCTATTTGATACATGAATATAATTACTACATTTAACCCCCTAACAGAGATCTTTTTAGCAACGCTTACTCATTCTAGATGAACCAATAGTTTCGTAAAGACGAGCTTGGATGTTTATCTTCCCTATCACTATAGCACCGCTTCCGCCTTTAATCTCTCTCTCTCTCTCTCTCTCTCTCTCTCTCTCTCTCTCTCTCTCTCTCTCTCTCTCTTATTCTTCTATTATAGATCAATGTGAACCTACTCCAATTCTATAATACCTCATTCCACCAAAAATTCATTTGTAATAGACTAGAGAAACTTATTTATAGTTGCGTATCAAGGCCTTCACTAGGCACACGGCCCATACTCGCCTAGCGAACATGCTGTCTTTTAGGTTAAGTAATGCTAGTTGTCTGACAAGAGACCCTAGTCACCATGTTTCTTGGGTGCACCGCCCATTTTCTTAGCGAACAAACCTTTACTTCACCATGAAGTAACTTATCCTTGAAGTTCCATTTGGTTTGTTGACCTCGTTAGACTCGCCTATGATCATGGCCTAGCTAGCCTTGCTTTATAGGGAATTACTATGGCTTGGTCTTTGTATACTGAATTGTGGTTTTCTAGTCCTTTTTACCCTATTTTAGTTAATACATGCTAGGAATGTCGAAACAGGTGTTCTATCATTTTTATAGACAAATTTGGAGAATTTTTATATTGATTTCTTATAAAATAAGTTAATGGTGCCTACGTTTTTTACGTAAATTTGGCACTTATCAATATAAAAGAGAAGTTTATTATTCCTAATGATGTCTGATCATAGAGAAATTAACATTAATTTTAAGGATCAACATTTGTTTGTTGGGATCAATGGTGGTGCCCAACAATCTCCTTCCTTGTTGCACCAATTGTGGTGTTCAACAGTCTTGTGTGACCTAGTTGTCAGGTGGCATTGCTGGTGATGCTCAACACTCATGGTGACCTTGATAATTTTTTAATCTTAAGGTCGTTGGTGATCATATCACATTAGATGATATTTATCCAGCTTTCATATCAAGCCTTTCGCCAAGATGAAATTTGGACGATGCTCCATCGATCCATCCTAAGGGGAAGTTTTCTCAAGTTTTATTGAGGTTTTGAGGTGGTACACTTAATAGAGGTTGGAATATTATAAAAATATAATTAAATCTCTAGAAATTGGTTTATTAATTATCTGTTAATCTAAAAATGTTTTTACTAATCTTTCGGTTGGGTTTAAAGTATTTCTTTAGCAAAGGGGTGCAACCTGAAAGCAACAAAAGTGCCATAAGAAGTATGTGAATACCCAATGTTAATCCAAGGCCCAAAAGAACAAAGAATTGAAAAACTCTTGTATATTATATTATACTTAAGGCGTATTCGGTTAGGTCAATTTGAATTTCAAATTTCAAAATTTTGCTCCACATAATCGATTAGTCCTATAGAATAATCGATTATTGCATTGATTGGAGTGTGCCGCATGCAATCAAACCATGATGAAATCTCATAATTAATGCATTAATTGATTATCGGGGTAAATAATAAATTAGAGTAAGTGAATATAAATAGGTATCACCCCTCTTTTGTTTTTCATCCTTCTTTATCATTGTTCTTCTTCTTTCTTCTTGTGTGTGCATTTTCTCTCACAATTATCATTATCATCAATGGCACCCAAGGGAATATGAACCTATGGAAATTCATCAAATGCAAGGTTCTCCTCATATTTGTTTTGATCTTAGGAGTGAGAGGTCCAGTTCAACCGAGACTTTGCAAGAAGGAGGATTCTCAAATCTTATCACATGAGATTGACATTTTTTAAGGATTCTGATTTTCTAAAATAGTTTGAAGATGCATCTCTAAAGAGTTTCATATGTGACGTTCTGTCATACCGTAATTTTCTTCAGGCATTTTACTATTATATGGGTTTTATCGCATTTTATCTTGAATGAATGAGATAACTCATTTGATAGTAGAATGGGTGAAAGAAATATAAGTGTGAGAGGTCCTGAGTTCAAATTTCGTCTATCCCATTTTTAATGTATTTTTTCTCTTTTCACTTTTATTTCTATTTTATTTATAAAATAATAATTCATTTTATTTTTAATTTTTGTATTTCTTAAATTAGGCTGTTTTCAAAAATAGTTTTTTATTTTATTTTATTCACTTTTTATCCACACAAAAAACCCAACCAAAAAATATAGAAAAAATCAAAATAAAAGTGAATTTATTATTTTTCACTTTCATAAAAGTAAACAAATCTCAAAAATATATTTAGTGTTTAATATTTTCAATCAATCTCCATTATTTCCTTGATTATTTTTCATCATTAGTCTTAATTCCAATTATATTATAGATTTTTTTTGTTATTATAAAAGGGGACACATACAACTCACTAACACATTCACACTCCCACTCACACACACGATTAACACACACAAACTATTCAACTTTAACCAATTTTTCACCATACACAAATAATACACATAATAATCCCCCAATAATATACACGTATCTTTCACCAACTTCCTGTAAAAAGACCAATTTTTTACACCACACAATATGTTTTGTTGTTAAGTTTTTCATGGATCTATGTTGAGTGATGTTGTGTTAGGTGAATAAGAATAAGATTAATGGAGTTTGAAATTTTTAAGGCGTTGAATGAGTGGAAAGGGGGGAATTTTTTTTTCCAAAATAACAAACTTTTTCAAAAAAAATATCAAAATAACCATTTTTTCAAAAAAAAATACCAAAATAACCTACTTTGTGAGAGGAGGCACCAATGCTTGTGGCACCTGTGTGTGTTGCTTGTGAAAAGAAAACTTAATTTTGCAGCCAAGAAGAATCAAACACACAACCTTCTACTCAGCAATCAAACACATTACCATTGCACCACAGACCATTCATGTTAATTTGTTTCATCATATATTTAATATACCGTGTATAATTACAGTAGATTAATAAATTACTTAAACTTAGTTGAAATTTTTTTCACTTAGTTTTGAAATAATGTATAATTACAGTATTAAATAATAGGAAGACAAATGAAATTAAAAAAAAATTGTCCCCCTTCTAATTTTGGTCAATTAAAAAAATATTCAAATAAAATATTCTTAGTTGAAATTTTTTTTCTTATTCTATTTTTAATAAATTGAAAACTTCATTTTGATTTATGTTAGTAATTTTTTTTAGTAATACTTTTAACCTATCATTATCTCCCCCTTCTCATCTACCAATTAAATATATGATGAAACAAATTAACATAAAGGGTCTGTGGTGCAATGATAACGTATTTGACTACCATTGCACCACAAACCCTTCATGTTAATTTGTTTCATCATATATTTAATATACCATGATTATGATTACTGTAATTAAGGAAATCAGGAAGAAATTACTACAACAATAATGACCTTCTACCACCAGATCTCACCTTATCGAAAAGATAAACCGAAAGAATTTGTGAACATATGCTATCGCGATAGAGTAAACGAATCTCCGACGCGAATTTGAAAATTTTCCTTATGATCGCGAAAAGTCATACCACTTTAGAAGGCTCAAGTTGTAGTGGGAGCTTGACCGATGCAAATGTTACTCGAGAAGAAGATGAAGGTAGATTCTCTGCATGCAAGTTGATGGGGAATGAGAAGGGAAAATCTCATGCATTTATAGAATTCGTCGACCTTCTATGAAGGAAGGCATTTCTTTCTAATTTGTTTCTACTATATATGGCAAGTAAATAGTACTCAGGTTCTCTAGGAGAAGCACACCCGGAAAGGAACAGTGAAATAACCACTGGTTAAATATGGAGATATATATGCCATTGGATCAAAAAGGAATCCAGATCCACTTCGACATCTGAAAGAGGTATAAATCTAAAGAAATTTTGGATCATGGTTTCAAGAAAATCCTAGATACGAAAACCTTTTGAAGTTGAACACAACAGTTTAATATGGAAAGAGAATGCCCATCATGAAATAAATATTGTCACCCTACCGACCCCGAGACCAAGCCTCTAAATTCCTCTAGAGTGAGCTTCATCAAAGGGAAAAACAAAGTCAAGTCGACTACTAAAAGATCACACACAAACACCTGATGTCGATTGTCGAAAGAATGCATGTAAATCCTTAATTAATTTCTTCCTGATTTCCTTCATGTTAATTTAATATATAGAGATGTTAGTTTAGTTGTCAAGTCCCTTACATAAAATGAAAAAATCATATTAAAATCCATCACGTCAATGAGTTTGTCACTAAATATATCACTGTACATAATAGCTTATTTAGATTTGGTCTTTAATTTTGTCACTAATTATGTTTCATCCATTATTTTATTTAATGTTTATTTTTATAAAATTAAAATATTCTTTTATACAATACTCTTTTTTGTTAAACAATTCTTTTTATAAAATAAAAAATATATATTTTATTTAATTTTATTATAATCAATTTTAAATAAACATAAATATTTTAACTATCTACGTTCATATTTGATATGTCGAATGGATATTATCTATATTTTATATTTAATGGTATAATATAAAATTGCGATTATACTCTTAAGAAATTAAAATGCAAATATTAAATAATATTCTTAACTTATATATTTTAAAACAATGATAAAATAAAATTAAATATATATTTAGTTAATTTAAAATTTTAAAATAGGTATAAAAGTTCTAAGTGAAAATAATTAATACAAATATATAGAGATGAAACAAATTAATCTACTGTAATTATACATTATTTTAAAACTAAGTGAAAAAAATTTCAACTATGTTTAAGTAATTTATTAATCTAATGTAATTATACACGGTATATTAAATATATTATGAAACAAATTAAGCTGAATGGTTTGTGGTGCAATGGTAATGTGTTTGAGTATTGATCAAAAGGTTGTGTGTTTGATTCTTTTTGGCTGCAAAATTAAGTTTTATTTTCACAAGCAACACACAGACGCTAGATGCATGACGCCTCCTCTCGCAAAGTAGGTTATTTTGGTATGTTTTTTTAAAAAAATGATTATTTTCGTTTTTTTTTTGAAAAAATTGGTTATTTTAGAAAAAAAATCGAAAGGGGGGATGGAGATTTTGAACAATATTTATCCTTTTAATTTTGTTCACAAATTACTTTATATATATTTTTTATTTAATGTTGTCACGTGTCAATTAGTGAATGCACTCATGTTTTAATTTTAAAAAAAAAAAGGATTGGGGTTGAATGTGAGAGAGGGGCGCCCCCTCCTCACTGCTAGTTTTTTTTTTAAGTTTTTTTTTATTTTTACTTTTTTTTCTTTATTAATATTTTTATTTATTTATTTTGTTTATTATTTAGTAATTTCAATTTATTAGGGTTTCTTTAAATGGCTTGGGCTTTTCCTCTACTTTTACTGACTCATATCATACCGCCTTTGTTTTATTTAAATATAAAATACACCCCTTACTCATTTTTGTTTTTATTATTTTAGTTAATTTCTAATTAATTGTTTTTGTTCCTAATTTAATTATAGTTAATTTAAGATGGTCTTTTATTTTTTGTTATCTAAGTTAATATTTTTAAATCTCTAACGTAGTTAATTGTGTAAGTTAATCATTCTAGTTGATACTAAATTACTTCTTTCAAAAAAGTGTTAAAAATTATATTTATTTTATAAAAAAAAATTCTCTTTAGTTCATTAAAATTCAAAAGTACAAAGATATTTCTTTCGATTCATTTAAATTTAAAAAGATCAAAAATAAACTTTGTTGTAAATAACACCTAAACATACATCATATAACTAAAAAATAAAAGACAAAAATAAAAGACAAAAAATATTTTTCACAATTAAAATCCATCAAAACTCATCAAACTAATTTTTCGTCCCGTACGACGAATTCCCTTTTCACCCCCAAGCGACAAAACAATTTATTTTGCTCACGTGCATCTAATTCAAAACCAAGACAAATCATTTTCATAAACTAAAATCAACCAACCAACAAACATGTGGAACCACGTAGACTCTGACTTTCTTATCACTCAGATAGAATACGTAGACACAAGGTTACAAAATCCTGACGAGTCCCCTAACTTAAAACTAACTTTTTCCCCATTTTATCATTTTGTACATGTCGCTCTCTTTGTAAATAAATAAAATCAAGTATAAATAATTAACATGTAAACATTCCTGTAGACAAACGCACTAAACCCTAGGCTAGATAAGGTTCCCGTTGAATAAAACGGAGGTGAGAGGTACCTAACACCTTCCCCTTAATTAACTAACACCCGAACCCATATTCGGTTTCGAAACCGTCTTATCCTCTTCCTTTGGGGTTTTATCATTATTTTCCATATTCCTTAGGAATGAATAAAATATGGTGACGTCTCTGTAATTTTTCCCGCCACGACACGTTCCATATGAGATGTTTCCAACCTTGGTAAGTATGTTATACTCTAATCTCAAATATGTTGAAGGGATCATCATAAGCGGAGTAAAAAGGAATCTGATTAAGATGACATTTTAGGAATTTTCTGAGATCTGCAATCTCATTTATCATAACCAGAAAGTGAAGTTATCAAATTTTTTTATTTTCCTGCTTCTACTTTGTTCCTTCTTTATCATAGTTATTATATTCTTACATATTTCAGTGTGAGGGCAGTGTTCTTTAATATTCACCTCACTCATTATACGGTCTCACATATCCTTGCTCTAAAGAAACATAACTTTGGGCAACTATCTAGGACCGAGATTTTTGTGGTCTAGAAAATTGCCAACAAAGTGGAAAAAAATTGGGAAAGTATTGTAATGGCCCACATGGTTAATAATAAGGTTAAGGATACGTGATTTCCATATGTTATTTTGATAACAAAAAATTTAGAACATGTTAGATTCAACCTTGAGGGTGAGGAAGCACACCAAGAGTACATTGGGATAAGAAATGACAATAATTTAAATGGAAATAGATATCCAAGGAATAATATCCTACGAAACCGGAGGCAAAGCAAAAGAAAGCTCTTCTAGTGAACCAACTCCTCCGCAACAGGGAAAGGTGTGTCTGTTGGAGGAATTTGATTTTGAAATTCCAAAAATTACTCCAATTGAGGCTCTCCTCAACAAGATCATGAAGAGGTAGAAGAAGGCTGATAAAAAGATGAGTGCTCAGACCCAAATGTTGGTTGAACATGGACTCAGATGCCTTCAAGGGTTCTCATTAATGATGATGATGATTCGAAGTAGCTTGCTTATATGTATTTATGACTTTCTTTGTTTTTGTTCTTAAATTCCTTGTTATTTCCTATATACTTAAAGTATGTTTTTCCTTAAATACATGTCTTTGGTGATCTATTTGCTTGATTTTTGCTATATCTGTTTATCTAGTTTCCTTTATTTTTGATAATCTCAAAAGGGGAGAAATATACTCTTAGGGAGAATAATATTCTTTATATTTGTTAGGGGGAGTTTAACCACTCCATATTTATCACCCTTGTTTATTTGTTTGTCCACCTCCCTGAGAGATGAATTACCATCATAAAAATGGAGTGAATATGGATCCATGTGCTTGCAGGTATGATTTCCACAACGATCTGTTTGGTTTTGATGTTGATGACACTCTTAAGAGAAGTCTTAATCAGTCTTGTTGTTCAAGTTTGGTTGGTTCAGATAATATCATATGATATGTTGATCAAGTGATGATGCTTGATATCTTGATCAATTGATGGTTCTTTATATGTTGATCAAGTGATGATGCTTGATATGTTGATCAACTAACGGATCTTGACGTGTTCATAAGTTATAATTGTAGTGTCTAAAGATCATCCCATAGAGTGGTCGAGTGAATGTGCGTAAAATATGGTGATAAAGTTTGTGGTGCTTAAAGATAAAGTTATATGTATAGTTGTGGATGAAACCACCTTATGTAAAACGGGGTTCGTCAGCAAACATTTTTTATCAACTTATTTTTCTAATTATGGAGTTTATTATGAAGATTCATCTCAATCCTTATCAAAAGAATATTCAAGTTTCCAGTTAAGTGCTAAAGTCAAATATAATGTAGCAAGTAACCATAATTTTTAGAGTTGTGAAAGAGAGTAAGTGTGAAAGCTCGTCGAGTCTATATAAAGTGATTAATGTTTGTAAAGGTATAAGACTAATCCTCGACTATAATAAGTCAAATCAGACACACACACACACACAAAAACTTTAAACCCTTTGAAATTCTATCTTATTTTATAAAAATAACCTCAAAATGTATTAAAATCCTATATAATTGAATACATAAATGTTTGTCCAATTATAAGCATGTTTTACAAAAGGATAATAGATTATACCTAAAGGATAATAATTATTTGACTTTATAATGCCTAAAATCGATTGGAGCAGTCTCTTATGGAAATGAAATGGCTTTAAATCAAAACCTCTCTCTCTCTCTCTCTCTCTCTCTCTCTCTTATATTTTCTTACATTTTCCTTAGTGCTTTTGAGATTGAAATCTCTATATGTGAGGTAGTCTGGTCTGGTGTAATGGGCATAATTTTAATTTCTTATTTGGAGAAGATTTATTTTGGTTATGAGCTAAACCAAGTTAAAAGCTCTTACTGATTTATCGAAGTAAACCAAGTAAAACCTTTGTTTAATTGGGGAGATCTTTGTAGTTAAAACTCTCAATTGGTTTGTGAGCTTAACATGTTGTTAAAAAGTGCTCAGTTGATTATGGTGGTCCCCATATTTAAAACTTTGTTGTTGGTTAGGAAGTTAGCCACTATAAAACTTGAATCCTTGCAAAAGGAGGGTTGAGGGCAAACCCTATTAAAATCTCTCATCACCATATTGGAAACTCTTAAAAAGGAATTATTTGTGTGAGGAGTAGGCCACTTTATTAAACTGAACCTCTATAAATATTTTATGTTATTCTCTCATCCTTTAACTCTCTACTTTCAAGTTATTTGATTCCTATGCATTTCCTTTTTCTTATTTATGTTATTTTCACTCTATTTGTTTTGAAATTTACTTTTTAAACTTTGTTTATATAAAAAAATTCACATAATTCACCCTCTCCCCTATTCTGTTTGGAGTCTAATGTCCAATAACATTTAATGTGGCATATGCATGAATCCTTTCTTGAAATCTTGCATATTAAAGTTTCACATAAATTTCTATTTGTATGTACTCATACCTAGTCCAATAAACCTTTGAGATATATCTATATAGATACTTATTCATAATGTATAGGTAACAAGCCAAAATCTTTTATAGAAAAGCAATTCCTTAACCAAGTTTTAACTTGTTGCAAGTTATGGATGTCATTTTCGGTGAGTAACACATCATATACATATAACACCTGAAACAAAACTATAATTCCATTATCCTTATTGTAAACACAAGGTTTATCTTCATTTTTAATAAATCCATAATGCCTTACATTAGCATAAAAACTAAGGTTTCAACATCTTGAAATTTTCTTCAATCTATAGATTGATCAATGCACTTTGCATATCTTTTTGGCGTGATTCAAATCATCAAAACCATTCCATGTACACATGCTCAAGGAGATTTCCATTAAGTAAAACATTATTGACATCCATTTTCCATATTTCATAATCATGGTATGCAGAAATGACAAGTAAAATTTGAACAGATTTAACCATTGCAATTAGTGAAAAAGATTCATTATAGTATACACCATAAATTTTCCTGAAACCTTTATATATTGAACAAGTTACTCCAAACACAAGAGAGGGGGGTGAATTGTGTTTTTTAGAAATCAAGTTTATTTAAAAAAAACATTTTTTAAAAGTGGTTTATGTTAGTTTAACAAAGATAATACAACGAAGAAGGAGAAGATGGTAAAATAAAAGTATATGATAGAAATTAAAGAGATTGAGTTAGAGAAACTACACCAGAGATTTATAGATGTTCAACCTACCACTGGGTCTGCTCATTTCCTAAGAGTTTCCTCTTAAGAGTTCCACTAATAATGAGTCATAAGTTTTTAAGGATATGCCCACAAACCTTTTACAACAAAGAGAGATTTTATATTGGCCGATCCTTAAACCAAACAGGGCTTTTAATAGACTGAGCTCACACACAAAATAAATATTTTAACCAGATAATCTCAAGAACAAAAAAATATTTGAACATGTTAATATCAAGAAACAAACAAGAATATTTCTCAAGATAATCACACTCTTGAACAAGAACCAATGCAGCACCCCACCAGTACAGTCAAACAATAAGGCTTGATACAACCATTTCTATAACAATAGCTTCATTTATAAATTATGTGATTCGTTTTATTTTTAGTAAGACATATATTTTTGAATTTTTTAGTGTTACTATTCGATTGATAACCTATACATGATTTATTATAAGTTATTTGATTAGAAAATATCATATCAAGATTATCTTTTTTTTTTTTGTAAACTTACGTAATGTTTCATGTAAATATTCAATTTCAACTCTTAAAGAATCACAAGTTTTGTAATTATTAGTTCTCAAAACTTGTCTTCTAAGAAAATTCATTTCATCCCTGATTAATTCATTTTCATCTTCAACGGATTTCACATGATTTTTATACGTCAAAATAATTTTTCTACCTCATAATTTTCTTTACTAACTTTTACATTTAAACCATACATTTGATTATAAGAAAGAGTGATTACCTCACTATCTTCTTCACAAAAAGTTTGAATACAAAGGTTTACCTCTTCATCTGATTCTTAAGATGATTCTTTAGATGATTCCTCAGATGATTATTCGTATGGTTCTTTAGATGCATATGAATTTTCCTATATGATATCTTTCTCATTTTGAAGTAGTTGTATTAACTATTTGAGTCTATTTGAGTCTCTAGGTAATATTGGACGTATTAAACTTCAATTGTAAATCATCAATAACATTTGTATCTATATATTATAATACTAGGTCATGTATCCAACGCTAATTTTGAAATCTCAGATACTTGTTAGAAATAAAAACTTTGAAATCATTTGCAAAAAAATTTACACCTGAGAACCATCTTTGAAGATTTTCTTCATTTTCATTTGGTATCTCTATTTACTAGTCTAGCGTGTTCAACCTCTCCCTTTTGATATCCATATAACATTCATAGATTATTTCAAGAGTGTCATACACTTATTTAATAGAGCTACCAATAAAAACATAATTGTACTCTAGTGCGCAACACACTTATCATCAAGTACTTTACTTTAAAAGTTTGTTGCACCTTTTCTTTTTTCCTATGTTGTTCATAATTCTTTAGGTTTATTTACTACTTCATTATAAATGAAATGAGCAGGGGGTGGAAAAACGGTTCTTCCCCCATCAAACATGTCTATTTTGCTTGTATGGAGGGTCATGATTTTAGGCTCGCACTCTCTCATATGTTTGCCCTATCCCCTCTCATTTTTTTGGGCTTTTGCGAGTGTAGGCATTTACAATTTTTTTGACACTTTTAGCTTTTATGAATGTAAGGCGCGCATGTTCGCTCCATCCTTATTTTTTGCAGAGTGGGCCAAGATTTTAGGCTTGCACCTTCAAATATGCTCCCCCGGCCCCTCCCTATTTTTGCGAACTTTTGTACGGTGGATCTTAACGGGGAGAGCATGTCCGTTTTCCACCTCTAGAAATGAGTAAGAGAAAATGGGTCATTTAAAACATAATGCCACAAATCAAGATCAATATCTTCCAAACATTTCATTCTCACTTTATATGATATACCCTTCACCATCAAACGATGGGGGTTTATTAATAAGAAGCCTTTTGCAAAAGAAATGTTTGAAGTCATTTCTACCTATTAAGACGATTAGTTTTACAATATGAATTAGTCTCTTGAGCCACTTGTTAACCAAGTGACTCCAAACACAATAAGGGGATAAGTATATTGTGATATTTGGATTCAAAAAACTTTAAGAAAAACGTTTGATTTGAAAATAATTAATGTTAGAAAAGAAAATAGATGAATAAATAAGCAGTGAAATAAAAAGAGATAGAGATAGAAACATGACACCATAGATTACCCTAGTCCGGTCTAAATCACATGGTCTAACCTAGTCCCCAAGAGTTTCCTTAGATTTCCACTAAAACAAAGTCGAGGTTTTACACATGTTCAACCCTAAACCTTCCACAAACAACTTGAACTTTTGCACAAGGTCAACCTAATAACCTTAAACAAACAAACTTGAGCTTTTCAAAGGACATTCCAAAATAACCTTAAACAAACAAACTTGAGCTTTTGCACAAGATCATCCCAAACAACCTTTCAAACCACTTGAGCTTTTACACAGGTTCAACCTAACAACCTTAAACCAAACTTTTTATGAGTTTAACTTACCACTTTCAAATCTACTATAAAAGATCACAAGAGAACTAAGCTATTGAATAAACAATTACAACATATCACCATTACAAATCTAGTGAAAAAAAACTTATAAAAGAATGAGAAATAATAAGATATGAGAGAAGTTTATTCAGAAAACTAATGTGCTTTAAAATGAGAAAAACACTCATTTATATAGGAAAAATATGACTAAAAAAGAAATAATCCATAACCTTTTTAGCTCTTTAATCGATTAAAAACATAGTTTGATCCATAAATTTAAGCTTAAAAAAAAATCTTGAAATGTTATATGTTATTTTAATTGATTAGAAGAAATACCTAATTTATTAACTAATGTATTTTGCTTTCCTAATTAATCAAACAAGTTTGTAATCGTTTAAGCACTTATCATAATTGGTTTTAAGTTTTATCAACTTGTAGTCATATTGCAAGTATCATGTTCAAAATCAAAGCCTAAATGGCAAGATATAAAACGTAAATGCTGTTCATGATAATAAAAAGAAATATTAAGAATTTTAGAGAAAAAAATAATCAAGACTTTACTAATGTTGTCCTCAAAAATAAATAAAAATATATATAATTTAGTTGTTTATAATACTTGTTTTAAGGGGTGGTTATCATCCATTTTAGTATAAAAAATCTACATTTGGTTTATGTTCTCCATATATATATATTTGTAACTTTTAATAATATTTTTCTAATTTTGGAAATTATTTTTTTCTACAACAATAATAAAAATAGCATTAGTTATTTAAATTTGTATCACATTTTCTTTATTTGATTCTTAGAAAAGTTTTACATTATCTCAATACTTTTTAGGTTTAATAAAGATTCACTCACAAGTTTTATATTATCATCAAACAAAAATTAAATAATTCAAGTATTTTAAAAAATTTAGTCTGACTTAGCGGAATACATGATCGTTATTTGTATTATTAACACATTATTCTTTTTTTTTATATTATTTTATTTTAGTTTTATTTTTTTCAAAATAATAGCATAATACCTTTTTTTTTTAATTTGTAAGCGCACCAACATATATAAATGTAAAATAAAAATAGTAATTATTTAAATGTTTTTTCTATTTTTGATTATATAAATAATAAAATATGTAAATACAAATTTAGATATAATTTTAATTTTAATTATTTTTAAAATATTCCCTATTTTCTTAGAATAACATTCCATGTTTTCTTATCAATTCAATTTTTTTTAAATATCTAATTTTAATTATTTTCGAAATAAAAAAAAAATATAGAATTACACCCTGTATTTTTAATCTGTACATGCGTGGGTGTGTGTCGCTACATACGCATATATTTATTAAATAACAATTATTTAAAATTTTATGCAGATTCTTCCATATTTGCTTATCAATTTAATTTTTTAACATATTTTAATTGTTAAATAATAAAAAATAGCACTACACCCTATATTTTGAACTTATACATGCACCAGTTCAGAATTTTTTTTAAAAACTGTTTAATACCTACATTTTATACTAAGCATGATTGGTAGTTTTATTATTTTTTAATTATTTTTTTTTTGCGTATAATGATTATTTAAGTTTTCTATATTTATAAAATTTAATATTTTATTAAAAAAAATCTTTTTAAATAAATTTAGTCAAAGAAACATTTTAATAAATATTCAATTAAATATTGTTAAAATTCTATATAATATCAAAATCAAATATATATTGGATAAAGAAAAAAAGAGTATACAAAACTTGAGACAGTGACTCAAACATTGAGAGTAGTGATATCATGGAACTTGAATACCAGTGGGTGATGGGAAAGTTATGGTGGACAGTAGGGTTGATAGTGATAAGCAGTGTTATAATATTGGTGGAGAAAGTGTTGTTGAAGCCAAGAAGGATTAGATCAGTGATTGAAAAACAAGGTATCAATGGACCAAAGCCTTCTTTTCCCTATGGCAACATTTCTGAGATGCAGCAGATTCGTCCCCAACCTTCTGCATCTGCTGATCCGTATCAGGAATGGATTCATTCCCTGTTCCCATATTTTCAAACCTGGAAACAACGTTACGGTATGTCGATTTTTCGTTTATTTTGTGTATGCTTTTAGTTTTAGTTTAGAGAAAGACACGAATTAGAGTCCCTTTTGCAAATTTTGTTAATGTTTTGATATGTTGTTGGGGCATTTGGGAAGACGAACATGACCATTGATGCCTCTTGGAACTGTTGCTTTTGGTGACAGTGTATTTGTTGGTGTCGTCTTCCTTTTGTTAGTGTAGTGTTTTTGTTGTCTTGCTTTTGTTGTTGTGGTGGTGTCTGTTTTTTATTGTTGTTTTAACTCGGTGGCTTTCCTATGGTTTTGTTTTTGGGTCTCTTAAAATTGTCTAGGACCCAAAAAAACAGTTAAAAAAAATACTAATGTCGATATTATTATCACCGTTTTTTATGTTGAAAAATAAATTGCGAAAAATTTACACCGCATAAATATTTATGTGACATCGACTTTTTTAAAACCCTTAGTTTTGTTTTTGATATAGGTCTCTCAAATTTTTGAGTTAGATTATTAGTCTGGAATAATTTTTTTTTACGGGATCAAGCAAAATAAATATATCTCTATTTAATTATAATTTAATTGTGACATATATTTTATTAACTCAATTAATTAATATATAATTGTATTTGTTGTTTATATAAAATTTTCAATATAATTAATATATTTTTATTAATTATTAATATTATTGGTATAAGTTTATCCTTTATGGTTTGAGAAAAATAGAAAATAAATAGTAAATAGATAGAGGAGAGGATATTTAAAACATTAAAAGTGTGTTTTTTATTTTCTCTTTTTTAATCAATCAATTTAGTTATTAAATTTTTTCTAAAAGATATAATATAATGAAAAATGTTTAATTTCATAAATGTTTTAAATTTTAGTTAACTTGATTAATTGTGTTGTTTTGGTGAACTTGTACAATGATGATCAGGTTCAGTTTATCTATACTCTACCGGACTGAAACAACATCTATATGTGGGGAAGCCAGAATTGATAAAAGATATAAACTTACACACGTCCTTAGATCTAGGCAGGCCTTCCTATCTAAGCAAACCATTAATGCCTATGCTTGGAAATGGCATCCTCAGAGCCAATGGACAACTATGGTCTTTCCAGAGAAATCTTATTGTTCCTGAGTTCTTCATGTCCAAAATTAAGGTTAGTATATACTATGTTCTGGTCGTCTAATGTTTTTGGAGGCTTTGTGTAGATTAGACATAGAGGTGGTAAAATGCATCCGATCCGTCGGACACGCTTGTTTTGCCTATACTTTTTCGCAGGACGGATTAAGGTTTTAGGTTCGCATTCTCTAATATGTTCAGCCCGTTCAACTTTTCTTGCGGGCACAGACATTAAAAGGTGCAAAGCCCGTGGATCCGTCCTGTCCTGCCCGCATTTTTTGCAGAATGGAGTAAGATTTTAGGCTTGTACCCTTAACTATGTCTATCATGTCCCATTCTATTTTTTTAAAACCTCAACAAGATGGACACGCATGTTTGCCACCTCTAATTAGATATGATTCAAACGTATCAAAATAAATAGGTGTCTTATTTTGCCACGACACAATCGTGACAAATATTTTATGACACTTTATCTACTCGCATTTATCCGTGACAAATTTTAAATTCCGTGTGATAATGTGTCTTACACGCTTCAAAGATGGCCTGATACGTTATATGTTGATCGTTGTTTATTTTATGTAGAACATGATAGACATTATGGAGGAATCTACCTTAACAATTATCAAAAAATGGGAGACATGTATAACCGAAAACAAAGAAAAGATTGCAGAGATAGTGATTGAAGTTGATTTGAAGATTCTTACAGAAGACATTATTTCAAAAGCTTGTTTTGGAAGCGATTACACACAAGGAAAGCAAATATTTTCAAAGTTGAAAGATATGCAAGCTGCACTTTCAAAGCCTAGTATACTTTTTGGATTTCTAAACCTAAGGTCATTTCAAATTCCATTAACTTACACTAGAAATCATCATTGTTTTATTGAGATATATGCTTAGTTAACCAATGTCATTGTTATACATTCAGTTTTTTTCCCACTAAGGAAAGCAAAGAGATGTGGAGGTTGAAGAAGGAGGTGGACGAGTTGGTAATGAACATCGTATGTAATCGTGAAATACAAAACAGAGAGAACAATTTAAACGAGAAACGGAGCGATCTATTACAAAAAATACTAGAAGGTGCTGCAAATGACACAAGTTTAAAAGACGTCGTGCAGAACAAGAATCGAACGATTATAGATCTCTGCAAAAATATATACTTTGCTGGCTCTGAGTCAACTGCTCTCGCAATTACTTGGACATTGCTGATGCTTGCATTACATCCGGAATGGCAACAACGCGTCCGATCTGAAATTTTGGATACTTTCGATAACAGTTCGCCTCGTTTTTTTCGCGACTCTACCAAACTTCAAAAATTGAAAGTGGTTAGTACTTAATACATCCCTTCATACTATTTTTCTGTCTTAAAAATCTTGAAATGGCGTAGCAATGTAGCAGCGTAGTTTGTTGTCTGTTTGTCTTTATAATGTCATATATATAAAAACAACTAACTTTAAGATTTTTCTAACTCAGCTAACAACTGTGATTCAAGAGAGTTTACGTCTCTACGGACCTGGAGTATTTGCAACAAGGGAAGTTTTAGCTGATATGAAGTTGGGAGAGTTCGTGCTCCCTAAAGGCATATTTACGTGGTTGTTCATTCCGTCGCTGCATCGCGACATTGATAATTGGGGTACAGATGCTACAAAATTCAAGCCGGAAAGATTTGATAATGGTGTTTCTGCAGCTTGTAAGTATCCTCAGGCATATATACCATTTGGACTTGGGAGTCGAAGTTGTCTCGGTCAAAACTTTGCGATTACGCAGATGAAGATAATACTTAGTCTTCTTATTTATAATTTCTCCTTTGAGGTTTCACCAAATTATAAGCATTTTCCTGTCTATAATATGTTGTTGATGCCAAAATATGGTCTGAAGCTTCTTGTTACCAAGGTTGATAGTTCAGGAAAATGATTTTGGTTATGTTATGCTCCTTGTGTTGTTTCGAATTATAACTGGACAAGAATTATTAAATTTTTGTGGTGACTTTGATGGTTTTAACTAAGTATCAATAAGACATTTTACCATATCAATAATATATCTTATTGTGTATTTTCTTTAATGTCTTTAATTACTACTGTTTTGCCTGTTTGCGTCTAAACCGTTTTAAGTTTCAAGTTTTAACAGAACAATTACTCAGGATAGTTTCTGTTTTATCCACACTATGGGATGAGAGTGAATACACTAAAAAACTGAATTTGTCCTTTTTATATTTCGGAGATTCATCTCTGGGCACATATTAAATGCACACAACACTTGAGCTATCTATTCCATTTTTGTTAAAAATTAGTCTGGAGATGCTTCTCCGTAATTCTGCAGGTTGTTCGTAAGTATATCTTCTGACTAACTTCTGTCTTCATTTTGAGTTGATGGAAGGGTGTTTTTTCATAGTTCATAGGGTATTTCGGAAGTGTGTCTCCAGAAAACTCTTGGAGTTTAGAACATCAGTCCAGGGCAGCAAATTTGTTATGAAATTGATATTTTTTTATATCAACTCTTATATTTTAGGTCATATATCATAACATCACGTTAATTATACCAATGTAGTTTAAGGATGTTATATATAAATTCAAACAATAATACAAATTCAAACATTAATCAATTGATCGAAAATGTGACAAAGATACATAAATTATTTAGAAATACAAATAATACAATTGTTACTAAAATACAAATAAAATAAAATAAAACTATTGCGTATATCTAATCCCATTGTTTTTGCTCTACTGTTTGTACTGCAAAGCATTATGTACCTTGGCTAAGATGGCATGTACGGCGGCCATATCAGAACTGTTTTCCTCAAAATCTACTCTATATGGCATCTCTCGAAAGTGTCACAATACGATGACATACTGACAATAGGTCTTAGGCTTGGTCATCCCTAACCTGCTCCTATTCCAATATCTCCTAATGAGTTGGCCTAGGCGATGCTCCCGCAACATCTGGTTTCATGTAAGGATGTCACACATTATAGAACCATTGCATATATCTGAATGCAGCAGCCCATGGATCTGTTGGAATTTCTCTAAATTCCTAATCAAGAATTTCACCAAATATATGGAGAATTCAGAACCAAATCTTGATGAATAAGAATCAACCTTTCTGATTGATTACTCATCTTGTTCTTCACTCTTCACTCAGGTGAATTTCGAACCAAATCTGCTGCACAATGATTACTGAAGAAGAAGAAAAGGAAATTGAATTGGGAAAGAAAAGAGAAATTAGGGTTTGGGAGAAAAGAGGAAGAAGAAGAAGAAGAATTCTGCAGAGTTTCTCTCTGCCTTCAAACTGAAATTTTATTTAACTTTTCTATGAAACTGTATTATAGTCAATGATAGAGTATCTCCCTAATTATAGACTGAGATTGTTTTCTCACCAATCAATCTTCAACTAACCTAACTAACTCAGTTAAAACAAACAAATAAATGTAAGTCTTAAGTTTTGTGGAAGACACACTTTGTCTATCTTTCGATAACTTTACATTTTGACACACTATGCATTTAGACAACATGTTTCGGCATAAGTAATTACATTTTCAACCGGATCACCAACTACCACGTTGCGTGCATCAACTGATACCAGGTCATTATAGAAATCGTCGAGTATGTCATCATGATCTCTATGTCACACTGTTGGAGGAGTAAACACATAGGGAGTTCTTTAAATAATTTGAAGAAACCTAAACTGGCGCATGAACCACTCAATTAGATGTGGATACATCAGACGCGATCCATAACCCAACCATCCAGAGTAGAAGATTATATCTTTCAAGAAATGTGTCAGATGGTGATTGTCATATATGTAGTAAGATATGTCGTCTGCTACAGTGCGATCAATAAAAATTTGGAATTACTCTATCGCCCGATTTCATCTAAGCGGGATATAAGAGAAAAGATGTGGCCAACCCTTAGTGTATCTATTATCAATTTCCCTGCCGAATATGAGAGGAAGGAGATAAATGATCCATGCTTGAAAATGAATCGGATGAAATATTGGTAACAGATTTTTCAAAAGTGTTATGACATATTAGTAATAGGGAAGGTGCAAATATATTAATATGAACAGTGTGAGCTTCCTGTCAACTATCTTGTCTTCAAAAGACAAGCTTCACCATGCTTCGAGTACAAATAACTCAAACACATGTCCCCTAGTTCCATTCGTGGATACGATATAAGTCAATGAAGTATGTTAGGTACATTACATCGACGTAGGTTGCACTTTGTCCACAAATATGACTGTTTCAACCAAATATGTGTGGTATGACCTGAATGCACATTGTCTGTGGTACAAAACCTGTTCATCATCACCTTCGGCCTCCACTACCACATACATGTGGTATTTGTACAACTGCTCCAAATATTAATATCTAACATGAGCGCCTCTCGTGGCATCAATCTCTATTTAGGCTTCACCCAGGTCATCTCCCAAATATGTAACTATCATGTTTAATGCACCAACTCTAGAAATTTTGGAGTGGTTTAGTAATCCTTTCCTGATCGAAAGATGTAGGAGGCATGAGATGTCATTAAGGGTGATGGACATATCACAAATAGGAATATGAAAAGATGATGTCTCCTTGTGTCTTCTCTCTACAAAAGCCGCCAACATGCCATGATTAATAGTTTTGTACCCAATCAGGCATAAACCTTGCAGACCAGATAGATGCAATACATCCTGAAACAATGCTTGTTTATGTTGTGGTAGATTTAAAATCCTCCTACCCTAGTTTATGCTTTTTATCGTTTCACATAACTATAAAAAAAATACAAAAACACCAGCCAATTCAATTACTATAAAAATGAATGTAATACATAAGTAATTAAATATTTATGCTACCTCTCATTCTCACACATGTCTAGCAACATGGTTTGCATAGAAAGAAAGTAAGAAGGTGTCATAGGGGCCTCTTGGAAAACTATCAGGAACGGGATCAGTAGTAGCAGTAGGTTCCTTCTGTTGGGCTTTAGAGGCTACAAGGGATGTAGGAAAAATGTGCCTCTTGGAAGACGACGTCGGAGACACGTGAGCACCAGAAGTCGACGCTTACGAATCAAATGAAGTCATATCGACTTGCGATCGTGAGGGTCTAGCCCATTGCGAACTAATTCATGTTGGGCCACTTGACCGTGCCTCAATCTATTCGAATTTTCAACAAATGTATCTATAATACAAACTATAAAATCATATCAAAATCAAAGCAACTAAAATTCAGAAATGTATCTCCGTAAAATAGAAAAGACAGAATTTTGAGATGCATCATCGCAAAAATGCGTGATTGCAAAGATGCAATAAACAAAAAACTCCTATAATGCACGATTGCAGTTAATAGAGTGATTTTTTTCTCCTACGTTGGAAGATGTGTGGGCTTTTCTTTTTTAATACGAAATATTTTTTCCATTGTGGTTTTTTAAAAACTTTTTCGTTTATTTTGTTTTGCATTTATGTTTTTTTTTCTTTTTTCGAAGAATACAAAATAAGTGAAATAAATATCTAAAAAAATATATAAAATGCAATTTTGTTTTTTCTGTTAAATATATATTAAAAATCTTAGAAGAAACAATTTCAGGGTATGTGAGTGGAAACAATCATTCTACTTTCCTATGTAAACACTATATGAAAATCAATTAAAACAGGAAAATAAGAACCTATTTGTTTTAAATTTGATAAAATAGATCTTTTTTATATTTTTGTATTTATAAAAGTAAACTTTATAAAAATATTTTTTTCAAATTTATTTTTTATAAATTAAAGATTAATTTTGACCTCTTATAACATAAACATTTACAACATTACAATTTTAAAAATATATATATTTTAAAAATATTTTTCATAAAAAGTTATTTAAAATGTGTTTAAAATTAAGTCACTTTTGAAAATGTTGATTTCTAAAAAAGTTTTAATAAAATAATATTTTAAAAATAATTATTCAAACCAAAATTTTGATATAAAATATATAAAAATCATTTTAGAAAAAAAAGCTAAAGCAAACTTGTCCTAAAATAAAGGGACTTTTATTTGTACTATTATGAGAAGAGATTAATTGTTATGCACTGTCAGAATATTTATCAAAACTGTGCAAATACTGAATTTCCGAAAGCAGAAATTCGCCCCTCATACCCTGTCAGTGAGTCATCTCGAACATACAAATCAAAATAATGTTGCTTCTATAAAAGCCACGACCACAATAATGATGATTGTATTTAGTTTAAAGATGTCATCGAAGAGCTGATAATGATGCGTTGGCTAGCCGAATTTGTGAAAGAAGGCGAGCATGAAAGAGAGGAGTCACATAAAGGTAAGTCTCCCTCGAAGATTGCAACGGTCGGGACAAATGGATAAACTAAGTGTAAGACCCTAATTTTGACCCTAAGATCCCTCATGGCATCATATCATTGCTCATTGCATTTGCCTCGAGGATCATAGCATCTTGGTTCCTTAATCCTAGGGTTGGGACTTGTGTGAGTTGGTTTGAAACCACCAAGCATGCTTGAATTGTATATTATTGCTTTTCTTATTTTTTTTTTACTAACCAAAAGCACAAAAATATGTCACTAACTTGTTTTGTTTTGATGCTTAAGCAGTCATGTGATCCATTGCTCCTAGGAGGCCCCTATGCCCATTGAAGTGGATAGATGAAGATCAAAGCAAGCATGAAAATAGTTCCCAAAGCTCTCAATCATCATATATGTCTCCCAAGTATCTCAATTTTCCAATTTTATTAAGATAAACCAAAGGGCTTGGGGCTTGTTTCCCAAGGAAACCCTAATTCAGCTATGCATTGACTGTGCCTTGCTCATGAAGCAACCTCAATCTATGATCAAATTAAATCAAGGGAATTCCTTTAATTCATAATTTTATGCATATATGAGCCTATGTGGGTATCCTCAATCATTCATTCATCAAGATTTGAAGTTTGGCCTTGAGAAGTTGACCAGTCAAGTCATCTGACCAAATTGAAATCCATTGAGACCTAACTTTTGATGTATTTGTCAAATGAAGATGACCCCAAGATCAAAAATGTTTTTAATAACCATATGAGAAACTTTCATGTTCATCAAAAATACATTTGAAACTTGGAAAGTCATCACTCATTTCAAAACTGTATAGGTCATTTTGACTGAAACCCTAATTTTGGGTCAACTTCCCAAGGACCTAACTCCTTCATTTTTTGTGATTTTGATGTGAGACCAATTTAATTGGAAATTTTAAGATGTCTACTGCAAATGTTATGTTGGAAAAAATTTCATAATCCTAAAATAAGTACATGTGATAATACAAAACATTATAGGTCACTTTGGACCAAAGCCATTGAATCTTGAAAAAGTCCAACTTCAAGTGCCCATAACTTTCTCATAAAAAACCCAAATGATGCAAAATGTAAGTCCAAATTGATCATATTGAAAAGATATACAACTTTGATGTTGGAGTTGTTTCCATTTGAAGCTTGCATCATTGAAACAGAAGGGCTTGAAGTTGGTCACTTTTGGCAAATTTTTCAAAGACATGTTTTGTACATCAAACTTCATGGTCAGTTTTCACAATTTTCCAAACTCCAAATGGATTTTTGTCCAACATAGATTTTGTTCCTTATGTCAAGACCTTTCCAACCATTACTCACATGCCTATGTTTGGATTTTCCATATGGGACTTTCAAAGAGAGGAACATTTGTGATCAATTATGCATTTCACTTTGTAACCTGAAGCACAAGCCAATGCAGCTCAGAATGCACGTCCATTTCAACTCCAAGTGACTTCAGCTTGCATTTTCAATTGGTTTTGGGCCTCACATGCGCCTGTACAGGCCCATGCATGAAGGACCCAATGATCATGCACACGAGTTTCTCCTCACCTTGCCTTGCATTTCAGTTATAAATAAGAACCATGCTTCATTCAATGAAAAACCTGAAGGCACCTAAAGCTCTGCTGAAATCCATACCCAACCTCACTTAAAAGGAATTCTGAATTTTTTCTCTCAATTTAAAACTTGAATTTCAACTTCCCTGGTTGATCTTTAGTTTATAATTCCTAAGCCTATCATCATCATCACCTCAAGATCAAACTGCAAGCAAGAATTTGGTTGGATCGTGCTCATCAAAGCTACACTTCAAAGGTTTACATCTCAACTATTTTGATCCATATCTCACCATATATTGTGATCTGCTTGTGTTGGTTTGGTTTTCTGAAGTCCTCGTGTGAGAGGCAAGCCAATGGTGGCTTTAATTTCATGAATTGATGCATTTCAGATTGAACACCTGGATTTTCCATCTCAGATTTCTCTTTCCATAGGGATCTTGAGAGAAATCCAAGGTTACAAGGGTGATGTACATCACCCCAACTTTAATTTGGTATAAAGATCATGCAATTTGGTTGAGGTTGCAAAATCTGCAACTGGTGGCCAGTTTCTATTTGCTCACCGGAGAAGACGGTGGTTTCCACCATCGTCCCCACGTGGAACTCCGTTGGCCCTTGGATCTGACTCCTATGATCTAATCTAAGCCTTTGTTATATTTGACTTTTTTAAATCCATCATGTTTCGCCCCTGACTCATGTACATGATGTGCGCACGCCTCTGATCCGTTGATATTGTCCACGTCAATTAATGAGATAGATCGTGCGCTTCCTGATTTTTCTATTTTTCTAATTTCTGTTTTATTTTCTTTTATTCCATTTATTTTCAAAAATTCATAACTCTTTTATTTAGAATCACAAAAATATGAGACCAATTGCAATTTTTTTTTTAAATCTAGTTTTATAATCTGATTTTTAATTATTTTTGTGATTCCATTTAATATTTTTTGTGAATTATTTTATTTTTACTAGTTTTTAATTCATTTAAAATACTTTCTGATATTCAAAAATGCCAAAAATATTTTCTTAACACATATGGATGATGATAAGTCTATGAAAAATATTCTCATCAATTTCTTAATTGATTTGAGATTTTAGTTCATTTTGTGTTATTTTTCTTGATTTTTAATTGTTTTAAAATAGTTTCTGTTTTCAAAAAATGTTGAGAAAATTTGACAAACCTTGTTTGACCATGTTAGACTTATGATGATTCAATTGGACTTATCCAAGTTGATTTGAATTGAATTTGAAGTTTGACCTTACTTTGTTCATTTTATTTTATGTATTATTTTAATTCCAAAAAATACCAAAAATATGTTTGACCTTTCTTGATTTCTAATTTTCGTTTCACTTCTGTTTACCATTGATTGATGTTGATTCCATTCACTTTTGATCATTGTGTTTTGATTATGTCATTTGAATTTTCATTTTGTACATTTCATTTTCATCTCTTTTCTTCTTCTTTTTCTTTTAACCAGTGAGTTAATGATTTATGGTTAGCCTTGACATATGATAGGCTTAACCTTCTTTGATCTAAATCAAATTCAACTTGATCAAAGATCAAGTGAATTGCTTTATGTCCAAGATAGGTTGCTTCTTGGTCAAGCAAAAAACCTAAAATCCATACAAGGTCATTCTTCTTTTCTTTTGGCATGGCAAGTTGTAGGAGCTTGACTTACTAGTCATGATCTCTAACTTGTGTTTATTTGCCTATAGTTTTATTGACCGGCCTCAGATAGGTGTGACTACTACATTAGTCCACTTACGATTACTTAACATAGCGCTAAATTGCCTTATGGCACACTAACACTAACTACTAATGACTAACTTTTAATTCAAGCATTTAATTCTTGCAATTTACTTTAATGCAATTTAATTTCTTGTTCATTTATTCATATTGCCTTTTCCCTTTGCTCACTTGAGCTCATATTTTATGTTTATGCTATTTGCCTTTTGCTCACTTGAGCACATTATTGTGTAAATATATTGTGGCCTTGTGCTTGTTTTGTCTTTGTTTGTGTGAACCCAATGCAAAAAGGAGAAATGACTTAGAATTAGGACCTTACCTATGCTTAATGGAGTTCAAGAGCAACTAGGCCTCATGTCTTTAGAATGCTAAAATTGATTGAAGAGCAACTAGGCTTCATGCCTTTAGTATGCTTAAATCTTGAAGTTGACTTGAAAGGACCCCTAATCTAAACTCTCTCTTTGTCCATTTTTCTTATTGCATTGTGAACTTTTTGATTGTTTGTTCTTGTGTGATAGGGATTCCAAACTTGAGATAGTTAGAAGGACCATTGTCATAAGCATCCAACTTAAGAGAGACAAGCCAAGTGGAGATCTTAGGAGCTTGATTGAATATTTGTTTGATTGCTTGAGTTAATTGCTAAGTCCAAAGGAAAGGAGCATCTTGAATCATCTTCATGATCTCAAGAAAGGAACTCCAAGGGTTTTATCTCTTCTCTTATCTTTGCATGTTTAGGACTAGCCCTTCTCTTCTTCTCTCCACTCTAACCCAATCCAAACTCATTTTTGTGCAAGCCCTCACAAAAAAAACACAACAAACAGGTTAGAGAAACAAGATAGGGTAATCAAGAGTTGCCCCCAAATCAAAATGTAACCACATGAATCATGCCATTAAAATTCACAAAAAGCAACCAGGAGTAGGAGGCCTAAACCTCTTGTCAAACACATGCATCAAAAGGGTATCAAATTCACCCATAATACCTCATACATTCAGAGCATTCAAATTAAAAGCATAAAGTAATGGGAATAAGGCAAACCTGACTGGAGAGATCGAATGAAATTGAATTGCCTGGTTGGGTTTGCAAAGCACTCTTAGGGTTTATATGAGAGGGAATTGGTTCTTTGCAGATGAGTTCCCTTCAGTCTCTGGAGGTTGCTCTGAACTCTGTTAGCTCTTCTCTCACTATCTTTTTCCTGACAGGGTAATAGGAATATAATTGCCTTTTGTTTCACTGAAACTCTGAATTTATAACCTGATTTTTGTGGACCTGTGGGCTCAAATGAGAGAGGCCTAAGTCCCAAATTTTTCTGTTATATTTTATTTATTTATTTATTTATTTATTTTTAATTATTATTATTATTTTATTTTTTTTCGTTTTTCGTTTTCTTTTTCTTTTCTTTTTCTTTTTTTTTCGTTATTCGTTCTTTTTTTTTAAACACGTGGGCTTCGCCTAGCGAGCATGACAGTTCAAGAAATTCCTTTGAGCGTAGGTGATTCTGGTGGCTTTTCTTGGGACTCGCTAGGCGACCCATTCTGCTCGCCTAGCGAGCATGACAGCTCATGAACAAACTTTTGCTCCTTCAAGATTAACGTTTTGACTGACGAATAGACCCTATTTGAACCTGTTGGAAGTATCTCAAGCCATTCCCTTGTGTTGACTGATCATCTAAATAGAACCCACAAAGTGTCTTGGATGATACTTGTCGCAACCTGAAAAATACAGTGTGCGAAAAAACAACCGGCGAAGGAAAATGACAGAAGAGTCGCCACCGTGCGTTATTTATCCCAAAGGAGGGAAAGGAAACGCTCGAAGTAAACCTGAAAAAGGAAAGGAAAAGACGGGGTCTCGCAACCAAATCTTGGGTTCGGGAGTCGGTTATGCGAAGGGAAGGTATTAGCACCCCTACGCATCCGTAGTACTCTACGGGATCCACTTTTGTAGTTCTTGTCTAAAGGGTGTGGGTTTATCTTGTGTTGTTTACCAAAAAGAAAAAAAGGGGTTAAATGAAAATGACTCGCGCGGATGTCGTATCCATTGCATACGTATCTCATCTGAATATGAGAATCAGAGTCTTCGTAGCTCGGCTGACCTATGGGTTGGGGGGATGTATGCTCGCTAAGACATCGCGTCTTATGCCTACGTATCTCATCTGGAATGAGAATCAGAGCAAGCCGTAGTTCGGCTAACTACGGGGTTATGGATTGGGTTTTGGACGAACGACGTTACTACGCAATCTACCGGATGCTCGACCTTTGGAGACTTACTCGCCTGTAGTAGAAGGAGTAAACGTGTTGCTTTGGGTTTTAGGGTTTGGGATGCTAGAGGGCAAAAAGGCAGTCCTTGACGAAGGAACCGCGCTACCTGCAGGGATATGAATACAAAACACAAAACATGTATCTTAAAGTAAAATGCCACCAAGGGGCTCAAACATTGCCTCCTATCGAGGTCTTCCAGCTAAGAAAGCGATAAAGTATGAGAAAGGGAAAAAATTACCACACGGATAAAGATCCGAAGCTATAGCAGTTAAAGGGGCAAGAAACCCTGAAATGTCTCCAGCTGGACCGTCAAAGGAAATCAGTCAATACGATTAATCAGGATAAATCTCCGGATGGTATCCCTGCAAGAGTATGTGAGCCCTCGCGAAAACTCAACAGAAAGGTTAGACAAACAAGGTGAAATCCAGGGAAAACAATGCCATGGCAACACAAAGACAGGTTAGAGAAACAAAATAGGGTAACCCAGAGTTGCCCCTAAATCAAAATATAACCACATGAATAATTCCATCAAAATTCACAAAAGGCTCACAAAAAAGGTATCAAATTCACCCATAATACCTCATACATTTAGAGCATTCAAATTAAAGGCATAAAGATGATGGATATAGGGCAAACCTGATTGGAGAGCTTGATTGAAATTGAGTTGCACCCGTGAGGTTTACAAGTTGAGTTCCCTTCAGGGTTTGGAGGCTGCTCTGAGTTCTCTGTCAGGTCTTCTCTCACTATCTTTTTCCTCAGGGTTTTGTTCCAAGGAAACCTCAGAGTATTTTGCTTCTCTCCCTTTTTCTCAAGTGAATCTCCCAGTGTAACTCCAAGTGTAACTCCCAGTGTCTTTTCCTCTACTGAAACTTCAGTATTTATAGACTGATTTTCGTGGGTAGTGGGCTCAAATGAGGGAGACCCAAGTCCAAAATAATTTGTTATATTTTATTTATTTATTTAATTAATTAATTAAATTTTTTTTTTCTTTTTTTTTTCTTTTTTTTTTAAGGAAAAATGAAGGGTAAATTTTGGGGTATTACAGCTGCCCCTATTCAATCAACTGGAGATCCGGAAAGAAGATGACAGCTGCTTTCGTTCTTTCGAGGTATCAAGGGATTGAATACAATAAAAGCCCAAAAATTTGCACTGAAGTGAAGTGAAGTAACAATGTCTGTCAGAATCGGCAAAGAGGTGGTCTTGAAAGAAGAATCCGTCTGGTACGGTGAAAGTCAGTCTGAATACCGAAAAAGAATGTTAACTTGGATACCAAAATAAATGGTAACACAGAAATAACCATGGCCTGAATGCCGCTCATCAGTCTGAATACTGGAAATGACTTCGATCTGAACATCGGAAACTTGGCCTGAATGCCACAAGTCGCATCGACCTGAACGTCGGAAACTTCTTCGATCTGAACATCGGAAAATCGGCCTGAATGCCACAAGTCGCATCGACCTGAACGGCGGAAACTTCTTCGATCTGAACATCGGAAAGACTTGGCCTGAATGCCACTTCGATCTGAATATCGGGAAAACTGGCCTGAATGCCACTTCGATCTGAATATCGGAACACTAGCCTGAATGCCACTTCGATCTGAATATCGAAACACTGGCCTGGATGCCATAAGTCGCATCGACCTGACCGTCGGAAACTTCTTCGATCTGAACATCGGAAAATCGGCCTGAATGCCACAAGTCGCATCGACCTGAACGTCGGAAACTTCTTCGATCTGAACATCGGAACACTGGCCTGAATGCCACTTCGGTCTGGATACCGGAAAACTGGCCTGAATGCCACTTCGGTCTGGATACCGGAAAACTGGCCTGAATGCCACAAGTTGCATCGACCTGAACGTCGGAAACTTCTTCGATCTGAACATCGGAAAACTTCATGTCTGTCAGCATTGGCAGAAATAGGGAATGATAATAGAGGCGGCGCATGGGCCAATGACACTAGTTGGGGATTACAAAGGTAAGTCATGAACAATCTTCAGTCTGAGTACTGGAAACAACTTCTAGCTTATCACTTGGGATACCGAGAATGTTTTATGCTTACATGCGTATGTTTGAATTTTTCAATGGCGTAATGCTCTATGAAAATGGAAATGCTACGCGATTTGGAAGGATGCAATGCAATATGATTCTACATGCAGGGATGCGAAATGCTGGGTAGAATGCCAAGCTAAGGCAAGGGATCTGCTGGAGAAATGATCACCATCCTCTGGGCTCTGGCCAGGCTGCTGGAGATACACACCACAATGAACTCTGTGGGGAGATGACTAGCCATGCGGTGCTCTGGCCATACCGAGACTCTGATCGGGGAAAGAATGGCATTGGAAGCCTGCTGCTGAGGAAAGCTACAATGGTTCTGGCAACCACGATTTGCGAGAGATGACTCAGCAGGGGGAACAAACACTGATACGGTACCGAGGTTCTGCTTCAAGGAAAGAAACCATGGATCTGGCATTGGGATTATCGATCTGGCATCGAACTCTAAGGAGCAGCCACTTCTGCTGGGAAGATACAGTCTGGCACTGTCAACTCCGCTGGGGATATATAGTCTGACACTGTCAACTCTACTGGGGAGTGTATGTCTTGAAACAACCGCTTGGGGAAGTACGGTGGTGAGAAACTGTTGGGGATTGAAGAATCCAACACTCTGATCAGCTCTGCAGGGTCAAGACACTGAATTCGTCTGTTGGCGACTTCACTGGGGAAGATATTCACGATCATCTGCAGGGAATTTTAAGGAAATGCCCCGAGGGTATCTGTTCTGAATAGACGATCCAAAGCACTTAAAATTTACAGCAATTTTAAATGTTTATTAAGCATGTACCTGTAAAGCCCTTATGTGTCATGATGCAATGTTTATCAAAAATTCGAACGTCATTTTTGCAAACAAAACAGTAAAATGAAAATGAAAACAGAGATATACTGAATAACATGATTTTATTGATTGAATGGCCTCTGAATAGGCATTTACATTAGGAAGCAATCCCTGGAAAGAGGTAATCGCACAATAGATAAAAACAGAAATTAATCTAATGGCAATGTGAAATGGATTTCTATTGGGTTCCAATTCTGCTATGACTTGCTCGTCTTCAAGATCCTCCAGATAATCAGCCTTCTGAAAGAGTGATTGGACTATTTCCTATCCTTCAAAAATTTCTAGTCATTGGCACGAGATGAGATTCAGAACTACTCAGAACGCAGTCATTCGCTTAATCCCTAACTTTTTCCTGGATCGCCCTTTTCGGGTTTTCGATCCACCGGGATACCCATTTTTGCCTAAGTTGCCTTTTCAGGTTTTCAACTTACCGGGTGTACGATCTTTTCATTTTTAATCCCTAATTTTTGCCCGAACCTTTTCATTTTCTTGGTTCGTCGGGATGCCCATTTTTGCCTGGACTACTCTTTTTACTGTCCAGCGGGTCTATTTTATGCGAAGTATTTTTTAACTGCGTCTGAGTTCACAGGGGAAGTGAAGTTTTCACCATCCATAGTTGCAAGCATTAAAGCCCCACCATCAAAAACCTTGGTGACGATATACGGTCCATCATAGTTAGGAGTCCACTTGCCCCTGCGATCTGTCTGAGGAGGAAGGATCCTTTTCAAAACTAAATCTCCGACTTGGAAACAACGAGGACGCACTTTCTGATCAAAGGCTCTCTTCATCCGACTCTGATACAACTGCCCATGACAAATGGCTGCCATTCGCTTCTCTTCGATAAGACTCAACTCATTGAACCTTGTCCGAATCCATTCAGCTTCGTCTAGCTTGATATCCAACAAGACTCTTAGAGAAGGGATCTCCACTTCAACAGGTAGGAATGCTTCCATACCATACACAAGGGAGTAAGGGGTTGCCCCGGTCGATGTACGTACTGAAGTACGGTACCCATGCAAGGCGAAAGGTAGCATCTCATGCCAATCTTTGTACGTGACGACCATCTTCTGCACAATCTTCTTTATGTTCTTATTTGCCGCCTCAACAGCGCCGTTCATCTTAGGGCGGTAAGGGGAAGAGTTGTGATGCTGAATGTTGAAGTTCTGACACAACTCCTTCATCATTTTGTTGTTGAGATTAGAACCATTATCAGTAATGATTCTTTCGGGAATCCCATAGCGACAAATGATTTCTTTCTTAATGAAACGGGCAACCACATGTCTGGTGACATTCGCAAACGACGCTGCCTCGACCCACTTGGTGAAATAGTCGATGGCAACAAGGATGAAGCGATGCCCATTGGAAGCAGTCGGCTCAATCTTTCCAATCATGTCAATGCCCCACATGGCAAACGGCCACGGCGAAGACATCACATTCAGAGGATTCGGCGGTACATGCACCTTATCAGCATAAATCTGGCATTTATGACACTTCCGAGCATACTTGAAACAATCTGATTCCATGGTCATCCAATAATAACCCGCTCTCAACAATTTCTTAGCCATTGCATGTCCACCGGCATGAGTACCGAAGGAACCTTCATGAACTTCCTGCATTAACATGTCCGCCTCGTGTCTGTCCACGCATCTGAGCAAAACCATGTCGAAGTTCCTCTTATACAGCACATCGTCTTTGTTCAAGAAGAAACTGCCTGCCAATCTTCTCAAAGTGTTTCTGTCATTGTTGGATGCCCCTGCAGGGTACTCTTGATTCTTCAGAAAGCACTTGATATCGTGATACCAGGGCTTGTCATCGACTACCAGTTCAGCAGCAAACACATACGCGGCCCTGTCAAGGCGCATCACATCGATCCTGGGAGCATGGTTCCAACGAATTACCTTGATCATGGAGGATAGAGTAGCAAGTGCGTCTGCCATCTGGTTCTCATCACGAGGTATATGATACAATTTTACCGTTGTGAAGAAAGTCAAAAGTCTTCTCGTGTAATCTCTGTAGGGGACCAGAGTGGGCTGGAGAGTATTCCAATCACCATTCACCTGATTGATCACCAGAGCTGAATCTCCAAAGATGTCCAGAGTCTTGATTCTCAAATCAATGGCTTGCTCAATACCCAAGATACAGGCCTCGTACTCAGCTTCATTATTTGTGCACTCAAAAGTCAAACGAGCGGTGAAAGGTATGTGGGCACCTTTCGGAGTTGTAATGACAACACCAATTCCACTTCCTCTAGCATTGACAGCCCCATCAAACAACAAAGTCCACTTTTCGTTTGGATCAGGTCCCTCCTCAACAACTGGCTCTTCACAGTCTTTCATCTTGAGGAACATGATGTCTTCATCAGGGAATTTAAACTTCATTGGCTCATAATCATCAATCGGTTGCTCGGCAAGGTAGTCTGACAGAATACTACCTTTGATGGCCTTCTGTGACGTGTACTGAATATCATACTCTGTTAAAATCATTTGCCAACGAGCGACCCTTCCGGTGAGAGCTGGCTTCTCGAATATGTATTTCACTGGATCCATCTTAGAAATCAACAAGGTAGTATGGTTCAACATATACTGTCTCAGTCGGCGAGCAGCCCAGGCCAAAGCACAGCAAGTTTTCTCAGGCTGCGAATATTTGATTTCACAGTCGGTAAACTTTTTGCTAAGGTAGTATATGGCATGCTCTTTTCGACCAGACTCGTCATGCTGTCCCAATACACACCCCATCGAGTTCTCGGTCACTGATAGGTACATTATCAGAGGTCTCCCAGGAACTGGAGGTATAAGGATCGGAGGTTTCTGTAGATACTCTTTTATCTTCTCGAAAGCCCTTTGACAATCTTCATTCCACCTGATAGCCTGATCCTTCCTCAGCAATTTGAAAATTGGCTCACACGTGGTTGTTAGGTGAGAGATGAACCTTGCAATGTAGTTCAACCTCCCTAAGAAACTACGGACTTGCTTCTCTGTTCTTGGCTCAGACATTTCCTGTATTGCTTTTACTTTGTCAGGATCCACCTCAATCCCTTTTCCGCTAACAATAAAACCCAGCAATTTTCCCGATCTCACCCCGAAAGTGAACTTATTCAGATTAAGTCTCAGTTTGAATTTCCTCAAACGCTCAAACAGTTTCTGCAAATTCAACAAATGTTCTTCTTCTGTCTGAGATTTGGCAATCATATCGTCCACATAAACCTCGATTTCATGATGAATCATATCATGGAACAGAGTCACCATTGCTCGCTGATATGTTGCTCCGGCATTTTTCAGACCAAACGGCATCACCTTGTAGCAGAAGGTGCCCCATGGGGTTATGAAAGTTGTCTTTTCCATGTCTTCTGGTGCCATCTTGATTTGGTTATAGCCAGAAAAGCCATCCATGAAGGAGAATACCGAGAACTGAGCTGTATTATCCACCAAAACGTCGATGTGAGGTAATGGGAAATCATCTTTAGGGCTAGCTCTGTTCAGATCCCGGTAGTCGACACACATCCGTACCTTTCCGTCCTTCTTAGGTACTGGGACGATGTTTGCAACCCATGGCGGATAATTGGTGACTGCTAGAAACCCTGCATCCAACTGCTTTTGCACTTCTTCCTTTATCTTGACAGCCATCTCTGGTCTTGTTCTTCTGAGCTTCTGCTTGACCGGAGGACAACCTTCTTTGAGAGGCAAGCGGTGCACCACGATGTCTGTGTCCAGCCCAGGCATGTCCTGATAAGACCAGGCGAAGATGTCAACGTATTCTTGCAGCAATTCAATCAGCCCTTTCTTCACATTGTCTTCTAAAGCAGCCCCTATCTTGATTTCTCTCTTGGTGTCCTCGGTGCCGAGATTAATCACTTCAACAGACTCTTGATGCGGTTGAATAACCCTTTCCTCTTGTTTTAATAACCTGGTAAGCTCTTCAGGGAGTTCACAGTCTTCATCACCCTCTTCTTCAGCTTGAAAGATTGGATTTTCAAAGTCGAAACGAGCCATAGCAGAATCGTTATCAATAGGATCCGGTGTTGTGCATCTGCATGAGTGATGGTATGTGCTTATGAGTGTGAACAAGAAGTGAAAACTAAACAAAACATTGCCATTTTTTTTATTTTGAAAAACTGCAAAAATAGAAAGACAGGGAACGAAATATTTGAATGCAAAAAGACGTCCTTTATTTATGATAAAAATGCAATTGTCACATAGATGGGCCCTACAATGAGTCATTACGCCCTGGGCGGAACGTAAGACTTGGATATGCATGAATAAACAAAGAAAATTACTCTTCAAGAAGAGTGACTTGGATAATCTCTTCAGAAGACCAATTGTTGATGACTTCACCCGGGATCTTCGGACGCACCCAATTGTCAATGTCACAATCACTATCCCCCTCTTCTTCGTTGACTGCAGAGACTTGACCATACTGAATGATGCCAGCACTGGAGAAAGTGATCGGCCCCTGATGAGTCTGAAGTGTTGAAGTTGTAGAAGTTAGAGCTGGCTGATACCCAATCCCGAACTTATCTTCTTTCACTGGTAATTCCAACAGACGCCCCCAACCGGGAGCAATACCTGAATCCACCACGGCTCGTGCCTGCTTAAAGGATGAGATAGAGGCACCCGTCTTAACCTCTTCCACCGGAGCTGCATCCTTGATTTGAACTGATTCAAAAGCCTGACACAGAGTCTCATGAATTTCACCTTCTACTTCTACATACTTGAATGTAGACAGGTTACTGACCAGGATGTCCTCCTCACCACAGACGGTGATAATTCGTCCGTTGACCGGAAACTTAATCTTCTGATGTAGAGTTGAAGAGACTGCCCCAGCATTATGGATCCAAGGACGACCCAGCAGGCAACTGTAGGAAGGACTGATATCCATCACGTAGAAGACAGTGTTGAAGGTTTGTGATCCAATCAGAATTGGCAATTCTACCTCTCCAAACACCGATCTCTTAGAACCATCGAATTCTCTCACAATAAGATCTGAAGGTTTCAAGACCAAACCCTCTACTTCTAACTTCGACAGGGCTCTCTTGGGTAGCACATTGAGAGAGGAGCCTGTATCCACCAGAACATGCGATAGCACGGTGTCTCTGCATTCCATCAAGATGTGCAGAGCCTTGTTATGATTGCGTCCGGCTGGTGTCAAGTCAGAATCGGTAAAACCCAACCCGTTGCCTATATGAACATTTGCAACGATCCCTTCTAGTTGGTTTACCGAGATCTCCTGAGGCACATATGCGGCATTAAGAACCTTCAGAAGTGCCTCCCTGTGCGCCTCCGAACACAACAGGAGTGAGAGAATGGATATCTTGGACGGAGTCTGAATCAACTGATCGACTACCTTGTAATCGCTTTTCTTTATGATTCTCAGAAGCTCGTCCACATCCTTTGCAAAAGTGGGCTCAGAACTTCCCTGGGGTGCAGAGGTATCCCCATTCACGGCTTGCTTGCCTTTGGTTTTCGACACAGCATCAGCATTATCAGCTTAGGTAACCGGTGGTGAGAACAATCTACCACTCCTGGTGAATCGCCCGATTCCTCCAACATTATCCACTGTGGGACCGTCAAGTTCAGGCTTCTGACCCTCTTCTACTTTCAGTGGCCGTTCCACCCCATGATCGTGGGTGTATACATTCCCCCCATAATGCCACGGAATGGCCCTTTCACTGGTGAAGGGTAAAGGACCAGGGGTTGTGATGGTCATAGTAGATCGTCGCACTGGTGGCACGGGTTGCGCTTCTGGCACACTGATCTGATTGGTTGGGTAGAAAATAGTGATAGTAGCAATATCACAGTCGTACTCAGAAACCTCATTCATTGAAATGCAAGCATCCGAAACATCGGAATCAAGTTCAATTACATCATTATGGATTACAGAAACCGTAGGAACAACATCTGCGAATTCATCAGTAGCATCTTCAAACTCTTCTTCCTCAACCCCTTCCACAGACTCTTGGACAGACAAATCTTCAACCTGGAGGATACCTTTGTCGAGCAAGGCCTGGATACCCTGCTGTAACTTCAAACAACCTCCGCCCTGAGTAGCACAATCCAAACAACCCTTCCCACAACCGGGGAAGACATCGGCCTTCAGCAAGCATCCTTTGATATCCAACAATGGAGTCTTCAACTTCAACACATCCTTAATGGGCTTGGCTTTTCCCTCTATCATATTAACGTTCGCACCACCATGCTGGGGCATGGGATTGTTGACGACATTCGGAGCTGGTGCAAGGTCGATGGCCTTTGAATCTATGAGGTCTTGAACTACGTGCTTAAAAGCTTTGCAGTTCTCAATATCATGGCCAGGTGCCCCAGAGTGGAAGCTACACCTAGCGTTGGCGTCGTAACCTGCCGGAAGTCTACCAACAGGAGGAGCCAGAGTGCGTAATTGCACAAGTTGTAGTTGTTGAAGACTAGAAAGCAACTGAGCGTACGACATTGGAAGGGTGTCGAAACGCCGGTCCATCATCTTTTGCCTCTGTTGATAAGCGGGTCTGTTACCCGGTTGTTGCTGCTGTTGGTACTGAGCTGGTTGACGTTGTGATTATTGTTGTAGTGGTGATGCAGCTGGAATGGTCACAGCCGCAACATACGGTTGCTGATGATAATTCTGAAAGTTATTCCTCCGGTTATCCTTGTTCTGATAAGAAGATATGGCATTTGCATCCCCTTCTCTTCTCTTCTGTCCCTAAATGAACGGCTTCTTCACCCCTGATGAGGATCCACCTCCACTCTGGCTCTTATAGGTCTTTAGGTAATTCTCCACCCTTTCTCCAGTAGAGACCACATCAGCAAAGTTGGAAGCATTGCACCCCACCAGACGCTCCAGATAAGGTCTAGGCAGAGTATTCATGAACATGTTGGCCATTTCCTTTTCCAACATAGGAGGCTGAACACGGGGAGCTGTATCCCTTCAACGTTGAGCGTATTCCCTGAAGCACTCATTGCTTTTAAGAGACAGATTCTGAAGTTGAGTTCTGTCCGGAGCCATGTCTGCATTATACTGATACTGCTTCACGAAAGCCTCTGCCAAATCCCTCCAGCAACGGATGTGGGCTCTGTCCAGCCTCATATACCATTCCAAGGATGCCCCAGCTAGGCTATCCTGGAAGAAGTACATAAGTAGCTTCTCGTCATCAGAGTATGCAACCATTTTAACGAAATAGGCTTGCACGTGAGTTTTGGGGCAAGAGCTGCCATTGTATTTGTCGAATATCGGGACCTTGAATTTCGGTGGCACCCTCACACCTGAGACCAGCCCCAAGTCAGCAACATCTACTCCTAGAGGATTCTGTCCTTCCACTGCCTTCAACCTTTCTTCCAATCTTCTAAACATGGGGTCCATGCCAAAGTCTTCCTGAAGCAAGGGGAACTGATCATCCTGACCATCCTGAATGGGTTGTAGACCGGAGGTGACATGTAGGATTGGGATAGGCCCCGGTCCATTGGGACCATTAGCCTCTCCAGCTGGAGGATCAGCCAACGTCTCCGGTTGAGTAATAGGGGGATCCTTCTGCACCAATAATCTAAGCTCCTGCTGTCCTTGAGCCACCCCTTGAACCAAATCCATGAATTGATTCATGCGAATCTTCATCTCGGCGAGCTCTGCCTGTAGGGTTTCCATTACTCTCTGTTGGTTCCTCCGGGTACCGTATCGGTGAATGCCTGAGTCAGCTATCCTGCTAGTGGGACACCAAACAAACTGAGAACAATGTGGCGGTACCTGTTATGCAAGACATGCGGATGACTATACAAATGCAATGACATGTTTATCAATTCCAAAAGTATTCTACCCCCTTGATTCCAGTCTCACATTTGATAAGCAGTGTAAAAAGAAAACCCCGACTAGAATCAAGAAGAAGATTTAAACCTCCTTGAAAAGGATAAACATGTGTTAAATGATATGAATGCAAATGATGTGATGATGTGAATGCAATGCAGTGGCATGTCAATCAGGATTGCTGTATCTGCTTGAACATCGGTCAGGTTGTACTGTCTGGAGAGAAATTAAGAGTACACCAAACAAAGGTCATGGGATGGATCATGTTATCCTTAATATCAACCACCCATTTTGGCGGATTATGGTTTACACCTTATCAATACCCGAGTTTCATTGATATTAAGGATACCTGATCGGATCAACCATGAATCAAGGGTTTGTCGCAAGTCACGAGCATGGAGTTTAGGTTAAGAACCACCCAAAAGGAGTGTACTAAGGTTTAAACCTGCCAAACATGTTCTACAAAAGGTTCCCATAGTCATAATCCCATCTTTCGGATATTATCAGAGGAACGACTACTCGTATTCCAACAATATTCTCAAGAGAGACTCTTATGAGTGTAATATCGCGTAACAATCGTATCAAATCTTACACTTGAACGACTTTCGCACTACGTCCTACGAATAGGCCAAGATGGGTTTGGTAAACTAAGGTCCTTGGCTTCTTAGGTCTATATTGGAACAAGTAATGTCTAACCACAACTTACTTATGTGACATTGTTGATCTCAACATGACCTCCACCAAATGAATGGGCTTGCAAGTCAACTCGCTAAGGAATACTCCACACAAGTTGACAGGACTATGCCATTCTCCTATCTTAAGTGCACTCGAGTTCGGGTATAGAACTCATCTCACAAAGATCACCAAGCAGCCATAGCCAGCCAACAGATACAACAATGATATGTACACAATGCAATAAGGTAAAGCAGGTAAATAAATAACTGTACAAAAGCATGAACACCCAATAAACAAACAAACTACAAAAGCTAGGAGGGACTCGCTTAGGGAAGATGGACCAACAAGAGGTCAACTTCTTAAAATCCCCAGCAGAGTCGCCAGCTGTCGCAACCTGAAAAATACAGTGTGCGAAAAAACAACCGGCGAAGGAAAATGACAGAAGAGTCGCCACCGTGCGTTATTTATCCCAAAGGAGGGAAAGGAAACGCTCGAAGTAAACCTGAAAAAGGAAAGGAAAAGACGGGGTCTCGCAACCAAATCTTGGGTTCGGGAGTCGGTTATGCGAAGGGAAGGTATTAGCACCCCTACGCATCCGTAGTACTCTACGGGATCCACTTTTGTAGTTCTTGTCTAAAGGGTGTGGGTTTATCTTGTGCTGTTTACCAAAAAGAAAAAAAAGGGGTTAAATGAAAATGACTCGCGCGGATGTCGTATCCACTGCATATGTATCTCATCTGAATATGAGAATCAGAGTCTTCGTAGCTCGGCTGACCTATGGGTTGGGGGGATGTATGCTCGCTAAGACATCGCGTCTTATGCCTACGTATCTCATCTGGAATGAGAATCAGAGCAAGCCGTAGTTCGGCTAACTACGGGGTTATGGATTGGGTTTTGGACGAACGACGTTACTACGCAATCTACCGGATGCTCGACCTTTGGAGACTTACTCGCCTGTAGTAGAAGGAGTAAACGTGTTGCTTTGGGTTTTAGGGTTTGGGATGCTAGAGGGCAAAAAGGCAGTCCTTGACGAAGGAACCGCGCTACCTGCAGGGATATGAATACAAAACACAAAACATGTATCTTAAAGTAAAATGCCACCAAGGGGCTCAAACATTGCCTCCTATCGAGGTCTTCCAGCTAAGAAAGCGATAAAGTATGAGAAAGGGAAAAAATTACCACACGGATAAAGATCCGAAGCTATAGCAGTTAAAGGGGCAAGAAACCCTGAAACGTCTCCAGCTGGACCGTCAAAGGAAATCAGTCAATACGATTAATCAGGATAAACCTCCGGATGGTATCCCTGCAAGAGTATGTGAGCCCTCGCGAAAACTCAACAGAAAGGTTAGACAAACAAGGTGAAATCCAGGGAAAACAATGCCATGGCAACACAAAGACAGGTTAGAGAAACAAAATAGGGTAACCCAGAGTTGCCCCTAAATCAAAATATAACCACATGAATAATTCCATCAAAATTCACAAAAGGCTCACAAAAAAGGTATCAAATTCACCCATAATACCTCATACATTTAGAGCATTCAAATTAAAGGCATAAAGATGATGGATATAGGGCAAACCTGATTGGAGAGCTTGATTGAAATTGAGTTGCACCCGTGAGGTTTACAAGTTGAGTTCCCTTCAGGGTTTGGAGGCTGCTCTGAGTTCTCTGTCAGGTCTTCTCTCACTATCTTTTTCCTCAGGGTTTTGTTCCAAGGAAACCTCAGAGTATTTTGCTTCTCTCCCTTTTTCTCAAGTGAATCTCCCAGTGTAACTCCAAGTGTAACTCCCAGTGTCTTTTCCTCTACTGAAACTTCAGTATTTATAGACTGATTTTCGTGGGTAGTGGGCTCAAATGAGGGAGACCCAAGTCCAAAATAATTTGTTATATTTTATTTATTTATTTTATTTATTTATTTAATTAATTAATTAAATTTTTTTTTCTTTTTTTGTTTTCGTTCTTTTTTTTTTCGTTCTTTTTTTTTCGTTCTTTTTTTCTTTCTTTTTTTTAAGGAAAAATGAAGGGTAAATTTTGGGGTATTACAATACTCAAGCTTCAAACAAAAGATGTTAGTGACACATTTTTGTGCTTTTGGTTAGTAAACAAAAGTAAGAGAAACAATGATGTATAATTCAAGCATGCTTGGTGATCTCAAACCAATCACAAGGAGTCCCACCCAAAGGCAAAGGGAACCAAGATGCTAAAGATCCTTGAGGCAATGCAAATGCAATGTTATGATGCCATGAGGGATCTTAGGGTCAAAATTGGGGTCTTGCAGATGCCCCTATTTAAGGTCATTCTAGCCGGAGAAGTGAAGGTTAAAATCTTCGTCTCGACGGGGTAGAATGGGCTTAAATAATAACAAAGAGACGAATTTTGGTCCCTAAGAGACCTCATGATGCAAATGTAGGTATGAAAAATGGTAGCACTCTGTGGAGATATGTGTCCACAAAAGCAAAGAAATCAGAAGCCACTGATAATCCATATGAGCAATTCACTCCATGGGACCAAGACCCTGGGGACTCTCCTGGGGATAGAAAAGGGATAAAACTGCGCGAGCAGGTCACGACTCAAAGCGTAGGGAACAAAATTCCAAAGGGAAAAGATCCAATGGAAAGACTCGAGCTGACTCGAAGATGCATGTATTGGGGAACATGCCAATACAGCAAAAAACTATCCACAGCGGATAATTCGGATAAAATCCGGATGAAAACAATCCACTAAGGGACTTCGTTGGGGATGTCCACAAGGACACTCCTGGGGAAGCAGCGGGACGAGGTATTACCGGTTACTGGGTAATAAGCTCAAGGAGACATGTGATCTGAACGCCAGGTATGAGGGTGAGAGATACAACATGCTCAGGAAGAGATGAATATCCAAGACCGGCATAAGGGTGAGAGATATCAAAACTTCAAAACATCTGAGGAAAACCTAAAAGGTATACTTCAACTTAGGGATTCTGACTCCACAGGGGACAAAAAGTCATAATAGGGAGCAGAGAGGAAGGAACACCAGGGATACCGGTTACTAGGCATATAATAGGTGACCAACCAAGGCGTGAATTGGGGAATATTCCCAAAACACTCATCATCCAAAATAGGGCTAAAAGCAAACTCGATTACAGGATGGATATTCGACTCCACAAAGGGGATACGAATCTTACTCAACTGGGGAAGAACAAAAGGCTTCAGACCCGAGAGTGCATGAGATATACTATCTATTACCGTCAGAATGTAGATAATATACTCACATGGATGATTATCCACAACCGGTTACTGGGTTAATAAAGGATAAATCGACCGAAAAGAAAAGGCATCAGGATACCGAAATTAGGTATATAATGATGACCAATTCAGGAGAGAAACAATCGTCACCAACAACAATAAGGTAGACGAGAGATGACCCGCTGGGGATAAATTGCATAATCAGGGAAATTATCCAAGCAGATGAGGGGATATCATCACCGAATATTGGATGAAGATAACTGTCACCAATTAAAGATGAGCAAAAATAGTTACTCTGCAAAAAAGGGAAGAAATAGGGTTTACAACTACTGGTATGAGGGTAGAGAAACACAGACTCCACCGGGGATAATGATTACTAATTATTGAGAAATTATTCATTTACCATGGGGAAACAGGAAAAGAGTCTCAAGAGACCGATCTAGGATCAAACTAGATAAGCACACAAAATCAAGACTTGTCCCGGTGAGGCTATAACTCAATGGGGAAAACCATCCCAGTATATGTGTTGGGAAGGAACAAAAACAATCAACATCCACGAGGATATAACCCGGTGGGGAATATGGAAGAAAGGATAGACGCTTTCTGCTTATGGAGCTAACTCTATATGGAGAGATCAGACACACACATCTGCTCGGGGAAGTATATCACCAAATAGCAGGAGACAGCAAACAATGATATATGGCAAAGAATGCAACATGAATATCTGAATGTTATAATTATGCATGAATATGCGTGGTTTATGTATGATGTATGCTGACAGACAGACATATCTAACACAACCAGGTCCAGGAATCAACCACCCGGTACTACATCTCAAGAGAGAAAGCCAAGTTCACCGGGGAGTATCCAATCTGCTGGGGATCAGAGATACCAGGAAGCAAAGAACTCTGCAAGGGATGAATCATCAATCATTCTAGCTGGGGACGAGAGTTATCACAGACAAGGTCCACCACACCAACAACTCTACTGGGGAATCTATCCGAGGAGATAAAGGATTTATCGGGATCAACCACCAAATACCGCTCTTGCCCAAAGAGATCCAAGTTGCTGAGGAAGAAAGATTGCTACTCTGCTGAAGGGAAGAGAGGTGACTCTCAATCAAGCAATCCACTTGGTAGGATAAACCGCAAAAGGTTCCGGAGGGAGGAGATACAGTCATGCCAGGAATATGGACAAAAATCTTACCATATTGGGGATCGTACCACCCTTGGGAGAGCACTGAGGACCTCATAAGTATCCTTTCGTTATTGTGAATGTTCACTTTATTTAAAAACAAATTATAAAAAATTTGATCGTTTAAAACAATGATATTTTCTTAATCAAAACATGCAAAACATTTGTTGAATAGAAACAGATAAGAGTGCCAATAATGGGATAAAAGGCTCAAATTTATTTGATAGAATGGTAGTCTGCGAATGGCAAGACTCCATAGATCTTTACAAATTTGAAATTGGTGATATATATTGGAAAAGGGCTACATTGAACATAATGACCATTTCTCCACCAGTTCTGAATCCGATGTATTTGAAGCTTTGGCTGATAATGAGCAAGGATCTCTGACGGACGACAGTTATAGAACAAAGTCTTGTCAGGATACAGTTACTTGCTAAATCCCTAATTTTTGCCTAGATTGCCCCAGGATGAGGTATTCAATCTAGCGGGATACATATATCATTATTATATATTTTTTTATGTCTCTAACTTTTGCCTGGATCTCCCTTTCGGGTTTTCAATCCACCGAGACGCTCATTTTTGCCTAAGTCGCCCTTTCGGGTTTTCAACTTAGCGAGCTATTCAGTTTTTTATTTTTTTTATTTTTTTAGGCGAAGTATTTCTTGACTGCATCTGAATTCACAGGACGAGTGAAATCCTCCCCATCCATAGTTGTAAGTATCAAAGCACCGCCTGAAAAGGCTCTCTTAACAACATACGAACCCTCATAGTTTGGAGTCCACTTGCCCCTGGAATCGGGCGCGAAAGGCAAGACTTTCTTGAGCACAAGGTCACCTTCTCGGGACACACGAGGCTTGACCTTCTTATCAAAAGCTTTCTTCATTCTCTGCTGATATAACTGACCATGACACATAGCCGTCAATCTCTTCTCCTCTATCAAATTCAACTGGTCATAACGACTCTGAACCCATTCAGCATCAGTCAACTTGGCTTCCATCAAGACTCTCATTGATGGGATCTCCACCTCTACCGGGAGTACAGCCTCCGATCTTGACTTAGCGATCATATCGTCAACGTACACCTCAATCTCCTTGTGCATCATGTCATGAAACAAGGTAGTCATAGCTCGTTGATACGTGGCTCCGGCGTTCTTCAAATCGAAGGGCATCACTCGATAACAGAATGTTCCCCAAGGTGTGATGAATGTTGTCTTCTCCATATCCTCGGGTGCCATTTTAATCTGATTATATCCGGAAAATCCATCCATAAATGAGAAGACATTGAATTTAGCTGTATTATCTACCAACATATCAATATGTGGTAGAGGGAAATCATCTTTCGGACTAGCTTTATTCAAGTCTCTATAGTCCACACACATCCGGACTTTTCCATTTTTCTTAGGCCCGGGCATAATATTGGCCACCCATTGAGGATATGTAGAAGTCACCAGGAACCCCGCATCAATTTGCTTATGAACTTCCTCTTTGATCTTCACTGCCATATCAGAATGAGTTCTTCTGAGCTTCTGCTTTACAGGCATGCACTCAGGCTTTAGAGGTAGGAAATGTTGCACAATATCAGTATCTAGACCAGGCATGTCTTCATATGACCAGGCAAAGACGTCAACATATTCTCGTAGCAACTTAATCAACCCCTTCTTAACAGATTCTTCAAGAAGTGCCCCAATCTTTACCTCTCGCACACAATCTTCAGACCCCAAGTTGACTGTTTCTAGATTCTCAAGATGCGGCTGAATGATTTTCTCTTCATGCTCAAGTAGCCGGGTGATCTCATCAGGAATCTCTTCAACATCATCTTCCTCTGCCTCAAATACAGGGAACTCAAAATTGGGAGATGGTGTTGGGTCTTCTAAAACGGCAGCAGCCTCCTCATCTAGACCAGTGTGGATGAAACCTCCACTCTTGAATAACCCTTGCTTGTTGAAAGTACCAGAAGAAAAACCTATGCCAGCCCGGGACTCGTTGTCTTCTAACTCAATCATTTTTCCTAAACCAGTGGTTGCACCACGCTCAATGGCCAACTTTGCATCTTTGTAGGAAGCAAATGAAGGAGTTCTCTTCTCAATAGGCTCAGCAATAGATAACGCTTGGAAAGGAGTTCCAACTTCAGCCTCAACATCTATATAAGAGAAGGAAGACAAATGGCTAACCAGGAGAGCCCTATCTCCCCCTACCACCACCAGCTTCTTGTTTTTCACGAATTTCAATTTCTGGTGTAGGGTGGACGTCACGGCGCCTGCCTCGTGAATCCATGGTCTGCCTAAGAGACAACTATACGATGGGTGAATGTCCATAACCTGGAAGGTAATATGAAAATCATTTGGTCCGATCTTGATTGGGAGATCAACTTCCCCAATCACAGTTTTGCGAGACCCATCGAAAGCCTTCACAGCTACTCCACTCTGCCTCATGGGAGGCCCTTGATATGATAGCTTTGAGAGAGTGGACTTTGGCAATACGTTCAATGATGACCCGGTGTCCACCAGCACATTGGACATGGCATCGTCTTTGCAATTCATAGATATGTGTAAAGCCAAGTTGTGGTCTCTTCCCTCCTCAGGGAGATCAGAGTCACAAAAGCTCAGGTTGTTGCAAGCAGTAATGTTTGCAACAATGCTATCGAATTTCTCCAAAGTGACATCGTGATCCACATATTCCACATCCAACACCTTCTGCAGAGCCTCTCGGTGTGGTTCTGAATTTAAGAGTAAGGATAACACAGATATTTTGGATGGCGTTTGTAGAAGTTGGTCTACAACATTGTACTCGCTCCTTTTGATGAGTCTCAGCATCTCATCACAGTCTTCTTTCACATTGCCACTCGGGCCAATAGAAGTAGGAGTTTTCAGTACGGAGGAGGGCTTAACAGCAAGTGCCGGATTCGGATAATTCACAGCGTTCCCGATCGGGCATTCAACAAAATCAGCATTAATTTGAGGCTTCGGCGGTGCTGAAAATACACGGCAACTACGGGTCAAATCACTAACATCGGCAATATTCACAACAGAAGAAGAGGGCAAGGACACCTCTTTCCCATTCTCTACTGCTACGGCGTTGTAGCGATAGGGAACTGCCTTTTTAGAAGAGTAAGGCATAAGACCAGTAGACTTAATGATCAGAGCGGGAGAAGCCTTCTGCTTGCTACCATTATACTTGATGATAACAGGCTCGGGTATCCGGAACACTGGGGAAATCACATTGACCTCAGGCTCATTTTCATCAACATTCCTGTTTTGAAGGATCTCAATGACTCCTTCGTCCAACATTTCCTGAACATCCTTGCGCACCTGGCAACAACCCAATCGGTTAACAGAGCAGACTTGGCATCTATCATGGTCATGCTCATAATGACTGTAGTCACACAACAAACGATGCATCTGGACTAGAGACTGTTGAATATGACTGACATATTTGACCTTGTATTTTCCAGGGCAACCCTGGACCATGTTGACAGATTTCCCATGTTCGGGCAATGGGTTCTTCTTCACATTAGGGCCTACATCCTCAAAACATAAAATACCACACCTCACAAGGTCTTGAACCTTGGTCTTCAAAGGGTAACAATTCTCCACGTCATGGCCGGGAGCACCAGAATGGTAAACACAATGTAACTCAGGCTTATACCACCACTGGAGGTTAGTAGGTATAGCCGGTGGGTCTCTCGGAGTAATCAGCTTCCTTTCTATCAAAGAGGGATATAACTCTGCGTACGTCATACGAATAGGATCGAAGGTGACCCTTTTCCTCTCGTAACTCATGCTGGTTTGATTACTGTTTTGAGGCTGGTAGGCCTGTTGCTGCGGTCGGTGTTGTTGTTGCTGATATTACGGATGTGGTTGCTGATTGTTACTATGTTGCTGATACTGTTGATTGTCTCTGAAAACAGGTGCTATATGAGCCACCTGGTGCTGGTTACTGGCGGGACGCACAGTCTTCCTCCTCACAGAGGGTCTTCTTGGTTTCTCATGGGAGATCACAGCATGTGCCTCTCCATCTTTCTTCTTTGTAAACGCCCCATAACGTTTGGCAGAAGAGCCTTCTTCTCTGGTTAACCGTCCTTCACGGACCCCTTCTTCTAGACGCATCCCTATATTCACCATCTCGGTGAAGTCAGAAGGAGCGCTAGCAATCATCCGCTCATAATAAAAAGAACTTAAAGTCTTCAAAAGGATCTTAGTCATCTCTTTCTCCTCTAGTGGAGGCACGATCTGTGCTGCCACCTCTCGCCACCTCTGGGCGTACTCCTTAAATGTTTCTTTATCCTTCTGGGACATGGCTCTCAATTGATCTCTATCGGGAGCCATATCCACGTTGTACTTATACTGCTTGACGAAGGCTTCGCCGAGATCATTGAAGGATCGGATGTTCGCGCTGTTTAAACCCATGTACCAACGCAAAGCGGCACCGGACAGACTGTCCTGAAAGTAGTGGATGAGTAGTTGGTCATTATCAGTCTGAGTCGACATCTTCCTGGCATACATGACCAGGTGGCTGAGAGGACAAGTATTTCCTTTGTAATTTTCAAAATCAGGGACCTTGAACTTCACAGGAATCTTCACATTTGGAACCAAGCAGAGTTCGGCAGCAGTCTTGCCGAAAAGATCCTTCCCTTTGAGAGTTTTCAATTCCTTGCGAAGCTCAAGAAATTGATCGTTCATAGCATCCATCTTCTCATAAACATCTGGACCCTCAGACGGTTCAGAATGATAGATGGTGTCGTCTACCCTGGGCAAAGTATGCACGACAGGAGGAGGAACGGCAAGGACCGGGCTAGATGTCGGCAGAGAAGCAAAGGTAGGAACAGGACCCTCAGGCATGAAATTGGGAGGCATCCCCCACGGGAACCCGGTTGGCATGGCTGTTGGAACAAAGTGTGCACTGGCAGCAGGCACAGTAGAGGAGACAATCTCGGAGATAACTGTCCTCTGGGGAGGAGTTGAAGGTGTCGGAGAAGACTGGCTCTGGGCAGCCATGAGTGACTCCATTAGGGCAGTCAATCTGGCCACTTCCTCTTTCAGCTCACGGTTCTCTTGCTCTAAGTGATCCACCAGTCTTGAAATGTTGGCTCTAGTGTAGTACCGGTGAGTCAGTTTGACTTCAAAATAAATGAAGGACACAGAGTTAGACCACAGGGCAAGGGACCGGAAACAAAACCTGCTTATATATATGATGCATGCAATGTTTGTGCATATAATTTGTTTTTTATTTCAAAGGAACTTTAGAGTTTTATTTGCAAATTCTGGAAATATTAAGCATTTTATCACATATGGAAATATCTCATCAAATAATATCAGGGAAAAGAAGTGCAGCATCGTCAATCATATACAAGAGAAAAGGAAAATAATCATCTTATGGATCTCTAGAAACAATCATCTAAAGCTCGGGACACAGGAAGATAAGATGCGCGAAGCCTCTTCACCTCCCTCTCGTAGGCTGCCTCCATATCGGCCTTCTCTTTGGCGAGTCGATCATACCTCCTCTTCCAGAACTTAGAAGACTGAGGAAGTAGAGAAGTCCATACATCATTAGGGTCATCAATAACCCGATGCTCAAGAAACTCAATCAACGCATCCTTCTCCTTAATCTGCTGAAGCAACTCTTCACGTTCACGGATCCAGGCACGTGAACGGTCTTCGTCTCTCAACTCCTCTACTCCTTGATTAGGAAGGGTTGAAGGCCCAGCCATAATCATAGGTGTAGGTCTCGGATACTCATAAGGCATGAGGTACTCAGACGCCCTCTTCCTAACCCAAACAGTGTAAGGCTCCAAAAAGATGCAATTCTTAGGACCCAACTCTTTCCTTCCTTTCCTATGAATCTTGCGCCAAGCGCGGACCATCCTAGCTTTCAAGCCTTGGGGATCTTTACCATCCTGAAAGAATACACCCTCTAACAGAATGTTATTGGGTTTATCCTTTAAGGGGAACCCAAGCTGCCGACATACCAAAACAGGATTGTAGTTAATCCCACCACATGTACCAAGAAGAGGTACATTGGAGAATTCGCCACAAGAGTCAATAATCCGCACACCATCATATACACGGTTATACCAAGAGATGTCATCATTAGTGAGAGACATAAGTCTCGTGGACCACCGTAGACATCCCTTATTCTCCTTGAAAGCGACCATATGAGGTAAGTGAGAAATAAACCACTTATACAACAGAGGCAAACAACACACAATAGCACCACCACCCTTTGCATTCCTCATATGCAAAGAGAAATAGGTATCACCCAACAGAGTCGGAACGGGATTAAGAGCAGAGAAGATCCTAATAACGTTCACATCCACAAACTTGTCGATGTTGGGGAACAATACCAACCCATAGATGAGAAGTACAAATATGGCTTCAAAGGCATCCTCGCTCATGGCCTTCCCATAAACAGTAGCTTGGGCAATGAGGAACTCAGAAGGGAGACCTTGAATTCCACCTTTGGTAGTCATATGAGCACTAATTAGAGACTCATCTATGTGCAACATGTCTGCTATCTCTTGAGAAGTAGGAATACTCTCCAAGCCACTGAACGGCAACTAATCCAGAATAGGTATACCCACAAGATAAGCATACTCCTCAAGGGTAGGCAAGAGCTGGAAGTCCGGAAACGTGAAGCAACGATACAGAGGATTATAAAACTGCACCAACACGCTCATCAACCCTTCATCCACCTGAGTAGTCAGAAGAGGAAGAAGCTTCCCAAAACGAGCTTTGAAACCCAAGGGATCTAATACATAGGATGTCAGATTCCTTAACTCTTTCAAATCTGGTTGTCTGAAGCTGTACTTCTTTGTATTCCTTCTTTGTCTTTCCATGTCTGAAAATTTTGCAAATAAACCCCTTAAGTTCCTTGAAAATTTTCTTTTTTTCGATGATATGGATGCAGATGAATGCATGAATGCATGAATGCAACAATCACACTCAAGGATCAAGCAAAGCACACCAAACAAAGGTCATGGGATGGATCATATTATCCTTAATATCAATCATCCATTTTGGTGGATTATGGTTTACACCTTGTCGCATTACGCGAAAAACCGGCGGGAAAACAAGAACAACAGAGCCGCCACCGTGCGTTATTTATCCCAAAAGAGGGAAAGGAAACGCTCAGAGTAAACCTGGAAAAAGCATGGTCTCGCGACCAAAGAGAATGGGATCGGGAGTCGGTTATGCGAAGGGAAGGTATTAGCACCCCTACGCATCCGTCGTACTCGACGGGATCCACGCACAATAGGAAGGAAAATGGTTGCTAAAACACTGCTCAAATACACACATACTGGCTGAAAGAGACACAAGAAAACAAACAAGACTGACTCGGCAGGACATCGTATCCTGGGCCTACTTAGTCTATCAAGCATAGACATCAGAGTCAAAGTAGTTCGGACCTGGGAAACGACACATGCTCGCTAGGATGTCGCATCCTATGCATACGTATCTCCTTTGGACGAAGGAGAATCAGAGCATCAGTAGCTCGGCTAACACGCAGACAAACAAACACAGGCAATGGCAAACGTGGAGCCTGAATGCCAATCACTGGGCTTACATCAGCATCCGAACCAAAACACTCACAAGGAGGCAAACGTGGAGCCCGAATGCCAATCACTGGGCTTACATCAGCATCCGAACCAAAACACACGCACACTGGAACCCGAATGCCACTCGATGGACTTACATCAGCTTCCAAGCACACAACAACACAAAACAAAGACACGGGCGCCCGGAGAGATCTGCTCATCTCCTGCCTACGTACCTCATCTGGTATGAGGATCAGGGCGACGTAGTTCCCCTACGCAGGGATATAGGACTAGCCTAACCAGATAACAAAGGGAGACACAACTAGGGAGACTACGACTCGAGCCTAGATGTTATCATGCAAAATCGTCCCTAAGTCAAGGTTTCTAGCTAACTGGCACAGGGAGCCAGCCTATCCTAAAGCACAAGCAATATCAAACAATTAATCACAAACAGCACACACTATATGCACACAAGTGAGGCTCAAACAAAGGGTAAGGCTGCAGAGGCAAGCCAACTGTACAGGTGAGGTTTTGCTCTTAACCTTACCATTGAGGGGCTAAGGTGAAGCAGATGAAAAGTGAGTGAAGATAAGACTTCACAGCTCTTATCCCTGGTCAGGGAGAGCTTAAGACAAAGGAGTGTGGGTTCAGAAAGGAGGAACCCTTCTACACTCGAGACTCTGACACAACTGTACATTGTACAAGATCTTGGGTTTGTGTCCCAATGCATCAACACAGTGGTGTGAGCAGAGGGACGACTCAACAGAATAGCGGGGGATAGATTGCATATCCCTTGGGTTCCGCCAATTGCCTTAAATAAGGACTTTCCCTGCTTGGCACAAATGTAAACAAGCACAAACATCGCCTCTTAAGGAGGACTTCAGGCAGTTGCCTGGCCAAGTAACAGGCCAAGTCTTCCAGACTACATGGAGACAAGAATGTTATACCTCAGTGCAAATTGCTTAGCAAGCAAAGCAAAGCGATATTAGCAACTAATGTACCTGAAATCAATCAAATATCATCAGTATACTAATCACACAACTAAACAGCAAATGGTTTACAATTAACTATAAACAGACAACACAATCCAATGCACCAAAGTGCGAGCAACTCAAAAGCCAAACATCCTACAACACAAAACAAGTTAGTGTACAATGTCAAATGACGTCTCAATCAAAAGTGAATCCACCTCCTTAAGGTATTTGGCCTCTTAACCTGAAAACCACATTCAAACATGAGATACAAGACCACTAGGACAAGCCTAGGGTCAAAAAGAAGGAAAAAAGTCAAAACAGCAAGTCAAACATGATCAACATCAACTCTAATCACATACAAATAGAATCCAATTGGTCTCATGCCTAAACCATACACCAAATTAATTTCATGCACAATTTAAATCAAGCTAGGCAATTATGAGTCATATAGGAGCAAACAGAAAGATCACACTCAAACAAATACCTAAACAGCTCAATAAATTCCACAAAAATTCCAGCCTAAACAGGACACATTCAATGAGCTACCTATTAATTTTCATGCCATTTGGACAACAGGGAATAGGTCAATGAAAATCAAAAAGTCAGCAGACATCCTAACAAGTCAACACATGGTAACAAAATGAGCATTAACTTCAATCACATGCCAAACAGTGAAAACAATTAAGAAATTAATGGGACCAAAGCCAAACTACACCTAAACATGTTGTGAATCACTCCATCAAATTTCACATTCATATGATATGGTATGAGCATTCAACAACACATGTAAAGTTTGTTACACAAGAAACAACCCAAAGATGCTAAACAGCAATCAAAAATCCAAATCAATTAGAAAATGGACCAATTAAATCCACAAAAAATCATGTTGAAAGTTAACATACATATTGTATCTCATGCAAAAAATCAGAGCCATAGGCCTAATGGAAGCATGGTAAATTAATTCATGAACTCAGCATATCATAATGTGACACATATTGTCACACTCAAAAAGAAAAAATCATATCTAGCAATCCAGAGATCCAAAAATCACAAATGATATACCAAAATCTCCAGAAATGTGTCAAGAATCACCATATGAAATTTCATTAATTTTGGATAATGTATGAGTATTTGGTGATTAAAATGGTAAAACATGCAAATATGTCACACATGTCAAAAATCAATATACCATTCCAAAATTTTACCAAGCACAACTTACATTACTATGCCTATAAAAAAGTAGATAAAATTTGGAAACTAACAAAAAAAATCCCACCTAATTTGGATTAATATTGAATTTTTTATGAATTTTTTAAGATTGTAATATTTATTGGAATAACCATTTAATGTTATACGAATTTATTAATTAAATTAGTAAGTTAATAGCAGTACAGTAATTACCAAGCCATGCCAAAAACAGTACTGTAGCATTAATTCGCTGTCAGCATCTCATTGGATAGTATGGGAGGGAAACACCATTCGAAAATGCCTGGCATGGAAAGAAGATTGAACGCGGCATTTTTTCCAGATTCTTTCTTCTTCATCGCGTTCATGGTTCATCAAGCGGTAGCTTCGGCTTCGAACTTTTTTCAACGAAAACACGCATGCTATATACCGTTGGAACCGGTGTTCGACGTAGATCATGAATATGCTAACGAAATCATCCAGAAGTTATCGCACAAAAAGATTCGATCAAAAGAAGTTTTGACGTACAACCTTTAAATCAAGATATCTTGATGATTACTCGATGAAATCGCATGGTTCAAGCGTCAATACACTCTACACTCAACGCACTACAAGATGCATATAACAATTGCGTGAATTAACGAGTTCGAAATTTCACCTTCTTGGAGTGGCGGTGCGAAATCTTTGCGTATTTAGCTCTGATTCGATGAAACAGAAGAAGTATGTTGATTAGGAAGATGATTGATGATGATTTCGCAGCTCAACAAGCCTTGGAGGTGGAGAATTTGTGAATTGCCATTGAAGCTCAAGATTGCAACAATTGCGAATTTGCACGGTTCTTGCTCCAATTACCAAAAACAGTAATCCTAATACACCTGCAGATGAAGAATTGGCAAAGAAATTGCAAGAATAATGGTGAAATTTTGATGAAATTGTGAAAAAATGCTTATGTGAAAATTGTGAAAAATGGAGAAAAAGTGAGAGAATTTGGAGATTTTTGGCTTTGATCTGAAAATTGTGATTAGTGGTTAGTGCAATACAGTTATAATTAACTATTTATACCAATGCTTAATCCCAAAATTAATCCCAATTAGCAAAAATGGAAGGTTTAGTGTTAATGTGTAATTTTCAAGTGTGTGGCCAAAATGCCCTTCCTTAATGCAGCTCATTTTCTGTCCAAATTTGGTTCCAACAGGTCACAAATGACATTTAGAAATTGTTGCAAAAAGTCCCATGCCAAAATTCCAAATATTTTGAAAGTTGGACCATTTTGCCCTTGGTTTTTAATTAGTGCACTTGAAAAATGGTCTTTTCATGTGAATGCTTTTGGCAAAAAGTGGTGATGGATTATGAAAGTACACATTAAATGTGATTTGCTCAAAGAGAAACCATCCAATTTGGCCACTCCATGTGAGAGTTATGCCACTTTGATTTCGGGCATTTTTGGAAAATGACTGGACCATATCTTGCTAACCACACATGGGAATTGAGTGTTCTTGGACTTTTTGGAATGGTGAGATCAAGATCTTCAACTTTCATATTGGACAAAATTCCATTTGAAGCTTGTATGATGAAGTTATTTTGAGGAGAAAAACTTTCCATTTTGGGCAGCTGAAATTACAGGTCACCTGCTATTTTTGGAAACTTTCTGTCTGACCTCCAAATCTTCAACCTTGGTCTTTGATATGTCAAATGAGACTTATATGGACATGAATGAAGCCTTTCAAACCTTTTCCCACCTTCCAATCCATAAAATCAGGCACAGTTGACCACAGTTGACCACAGTTGACTTTCTGGGGTTTCTGGTTGACTGAACAATGACTGATGACTTCTGAGCATCCAATCTTTGACCAACCCACTTCAAAATGATCCTTGGACCATATGAGCTTGATAAATCAACCCTAGGGCCTTGTCTCAATGAAAATGGCACTGGCTTGCTTGATTGACTGATTCTCTTGACCAGTTGGACCTAATTCTTCAATTGGCTTGCACTTGGGAAAATGGACAATGCAATGTTATGCAGTGGCCTATGTTATGTTATGACCTAATATGAAAATGAATGTACAAAATGATGGGGTGCAAATTTGAGGTGCTACAGCTGCCCCTATTCAATCAGCTGGTAACCCGAACGGATGAGAGCAACGGCTGTCAGACTTTCAGGGTAAACAGGGATTGAATACCAAGAACCGTAGAAATTTGCACACTGCTGGGATTTTCTTGTTGTTTTTCTTCTTCAGAAGTACAACCACATCCAGACATCGACACACGATGAATGGGAACAGAAATCTCTCAACTAGATGCCAACGGACAACTAGGAAAAACTCAACGTTTACCGAGACCAACGGAGAGGTAAATCAACTCTACTGGGGATGACCAGGAAAGGATACAACCATACGTCAGCGGACGTAATGGGAAAAACTCAACGTTTACCGAAACCAACGGAGAGGTGAATCAGCTGGGACGACCAGGAAAAACTCGACGTTTACCAAGACCAACGGAGAGGTGACCAGACATCATCGGATGAATGGGAAGACTCGACCAGACGTCATCGGACGAAAGGGAGAGGCTCGACGTTTATCGACACCAACGGAGAAGGAGAAAACTCAACCAGACGTCAACGGACGAAGGGGAGGCCACAACCGGACACCAAATAGGACGTCTAGTGGGGATTCTGGCTGGGAAATCAACCAGACATTAATGAATGCCTGGGAATAGGGTATACAATCAGACGTCATCGGACGAATGAGAAAAACACAACGTTTATCGAAACCAACGGGGAGGTAAATCCACTTGGGGAAGGGTACAACTAGACGTCATAGGATGAATAGGAAAAACTCGACGTTTATCGACACCAACGGAGAGGAGGAACAACTCTGAGGGGAATCAACAGTCATTAATGAATGATCTGTAGGGGATAAACAACTAGACGTCATCGGACGACTAGGAAAAACTCGACGTTTATCGACACCAACGGAGAGGAGAAATCTTCTGGGGACGACCCTGTGGGGAAAGATATCAACTATACATCATCGGACGCATAGGAAAAACTCGACGTTTATCGACACCAACGGAGAGGAGGGTCTTTTCACTAGGGAAGAGTGAACGCAACCAAATCATCAACGAATAATTGGGAAAAACTCGACGTTTATCGACACCAACGGAGAGGAGGGTCTTTTCACTAGGGAAGGAGGACGACGTTACGAACATCGAAAGATGATGTTTACCGACACCAAAGAAGACCAGACACTACGCATGACTGGGAAAGCACCGAAAGATGGTGTTTACCGACACCAAAGAATACCAGACACTACGCATGACTGGAAATCACCGAAAGATGGTGTTTACCGACACCAAAGAAGCAACACACGCGGGTGCTGACAGAATACTAGCATCTACAAGATGACAGGGCAAGACTGAACACTTGCGGGGGGTCTCACTGGGGAGAAGCAGGCTTTCCTTTCACCAACGGATGAGGAAATAAACCTCTGTGGGGATTAATCCAGAACGCCATTAGGAGCGACTGTAGCAAATGTGCCGTATAGGTTGAACAAAAATCCGCCTCTGCCGGGGATACGGTCTGACAGGTTTCGAACACATGAATGCATATGTTTGAATTTTTCTATGGCGTAATGCTCCATATTGAATGGAAATGCTACGCCTTTGAGGATGCAATGATTACTATATGCAAAATGCAAAATGAAGTCCGGCTAGGGATCCGAACTGATCAGATACTCCAACTCTGTGGGGAGACTTTGCTGAGGAAATCTGCTTGAAGAATACTCCGCGGGGAGAGCCTTGTTGGGGAAATGCTTTGCGGAGAAAGCACCGACTTCTCACTCATGCTGGAGAAAACAAAACTGATGCCGGGACAGGATAAACTCTGCTGGGGAACATCCTTCACAATCCAAATCCACTCGGGGACTCTGCTCGGGAAGCAAATAAACAATACTCCGCTGGGGAAGTAGACCAGGCAACTCTTCAGGGATAGTACTCGCCAGGGAGTAACAAGACATCTTTACCAGAGATTGATAAAGCGACTTCACTGGGGAAGATTCCACCAAACCTTAGGTAGAATAGCTCTGCTTCGGGGAATAACCACTACTCCACTGGGAACGACCCATCCAATCCACAAATGGGGATAAACTCAGCTGGGGAAATATTTCATGAAACCCGCTCCACTCGGGGAACTGCTGAGGAAAAACCCACACCTTCCTGATAAGGAGAACCACTCTGGTGGGGAGAGTAACAACTCTGTTGGGGAAACCCTCCTGGGGGAAAACACCTACCAGTCACTCAGCGGGGATCTTAGCTGAGGAAACCTGCCAACACAGGCCTGCTGGGGGTATGCAATCCTTACATCTGCTGAGGAAAGAAGATACCAACCACAGACACCTCTGCAGGGGAATACAACTTTGACAGATATCAAACTCGCTCTGAGAAGAACCTGCTGGGGAACATGCTCACAGATGACGACCTGCAATACAGCAAAACACAATGCCCCAGGGGTACATGGACAAGAGACGCTCAAGTGTCCTCAACATTCAAAATGATTTTCAAATGTTTCATCCTTCTGCAAGTTATTGTTAAGCCTTCATGTTTTATTATATGCAATGTTTATCAAAAATTCGGACGTTTTTGCAAACAAAAGAGTAAAAATAAAAACAAGCGAGCTATTTATCTGAATAACAACTTTTATTGATTGAAAATGTGCCTGAAAAGGCAAATACATTGGGAAGCAATTCCTAGAAAGAGGTAATTGCGCACAACAGGAAAATAAACTATCCTAATGGTAATGTGAATACGGCATCCACTATTTCCCAATTCTGTTATAACTCACAGATCTTCAGTTTTCCTCCCAATTCCTTGCTTTCTGAGAAGAACGACTGGACTGATCACATCTTTCGAGATGGCGGACAAATGAAGCGCGATGAAGTACAGACAACTCAGACTGTAGTCTTCGCTTTAATCCCTCTTTTGACTGGATCGCCCTTTCGGGTTTTCAATCCACCGGGATACCCATTTTTGCCTAAGTCGCCCTTGCGGGTTTTCGACTTACCGGGTGTACAGATTCTTTTCATTTTTATCCCTAATTTTTGCCCGAACCTTTTCTTTCTGTTTTTTGGTTCGCCGGGATGCCCTTTTTTGCCTGGACTCTTTTGTTCTTTTTGTCCAGCGGGTCAGTTCATGCGAAGTATTTTTTGACTACATCTAAGTTAACAGGGGACGGGAAATCTTCACCATCCATAGTTGTAAGCATCAAGGCTCCACCGGAGAAGACCTTCTTAACAACATATGGACCTTCGTAATTAGGAGTCCACTTGCCCCTGTTGTCTGTACCGGGAGGAAGGATCCTCTTCAAAACTAGATCACCAGTTTGAAATGTCCGAGGACGCACTTTCTGATCAAAGGCTCGCTTCATCCTTCTCTGATACAACTGCCCATGGCACACAGCTGCTAGCCGTCTCTCTTCGATAAGGCTTAACTCATTAAACCTTGTTCGAATCCACTCGGCTTCGTCCAGCTTGACATCTAATAATACCCTCAGAGAAGGGATCTCCACGTCAACTGGTAGGACTGCTTCCATACCATACACAAGAGAGTACGGGGTTGCCTCGGTCGACGTACGCACTGAGGTACGGTACCCATGCAAGGCGAAGGGTAGCATCTCGTGCCAATCCTTGTACGTAACGACCATCTTCTGCACAATCTTCTTGATATTCTTGTTTGCCGCCTCTACAACACCATTCATCTTTGGTCTGTACGGAGAAGAATTGTGATGTTCAATCTTGAAATCTCTGCAAAGTTCTTTCATCATTTTGTTATTGAGATTCGAACCATTGTCAGTGATGATTCTCTCAGGGACTCCATAACGACAGATGATTTCTTTCTTGATGAACCGGGCAACCACTTGTTTGGTAACATTGGTATAGGAAGCCGCTTCCACCCACTTGGTGAAGTAGTCAATCGCAACCAGGATGAAACGATGTCCATTCGAAGCAGTAGGCTCAATCTTCCCAATCATGTCAATGCCCCACATGGCGAACGGCCAAGGCGAGTTCATGACATTCAACGGACTTGGTGGTACATGCACCTTATCAGCATAGATCTGGCATTTATGGCATTTCCGAGCATACTTGAAGCAATCGGATTCCATAGTCATCCAGTAATATCCGGCTCTCAACAGTTTCTTTGACATTGCATGACCACCAGCATGGGCACCAAACGAACCCTCGTGTACTTCTTGCATCAACATGTCTGCTTCGTGTCTATCCACGCATCTGAGCAAGACCATGTCAAAGTTCCTCTTATACAGCACATCATCCTGATTCAAGTAAAAGCTTCCAGCTAGCCTTCTCAGGGTTTTCTTGTCATTCTTTGACGCACCTTCAGGATACTCCTGAGTCTTGAGGAAGTTCTTGATGTCATAGTACCACGGCTTCTCATCAATCGCAACAACAGACTCGGCTGCAAACACATACGCAGGCCTCTCGAGTCGATTCACCGCAACATGTGGCACATGATTCCACCAATGAACCTTTATCATGGAAGATAAAGTGGCCAAGGCATCCGCCATCTGATTCTCATCCCGGGGGACATGATACAACTTCACCTTTTTGAAGAACGTCAGTATTCTTCTGGTGTAATCTCTATACGGAATCAAATGCGGCTGGTTTGTATTCCAATCTCCGTTGACCTGATTGATCACTAGGGCTGAATCCCCAAATATGTCAAGAGTTTTAATCCTCAGATCAATGGCTTCTTCTATCCCCATGATACAAGCCTCATACTCCGCTTCGTTGTTGGTGACGTCAAAAGTCAATCTGGCAGAAAAAGGTATATGAGCACCTTTGGGATTGATCAGCACTGCCCCAACACCATTACCATTCACATTCACAGCTCCATCAAACATCAGTGTCCACTTGTCATCAGGATCCGGTCCTTCTTCGACAAGAGGCTCTTCACAATCTTTCATCTTAAGATACATGATGTCTTCATCAGGGAATTCAAACATCATAGGCTGATAGTCATCAATTGGTTGTTCAGCGAGATAGTCTGACAAAACACTACCTTTGATAGCCTTCTGAGACGTGTACTGGATATCATACTCAGTTAAGATCATCTGCCAACGGGCAACACGTCCGGTGAGAGCCGGCTTCTCAAAGATGTATTTCACTGGATCCATCTTAGAAATCAACAAGGTAGTATGGTTCAGCATATACTGCCTCAGTCGGCGAGCAGCCCAGGCCAAAGCACAACAAGTTTTCTCAAGCTGTGAATATTTGATTTCACAGTCGGTAAACTTTTTGCTAGGGTAGTATATGGCATGCTCTTTTCGACCAGACTCGTCATGCTGTCCCAATATGCACCCCATCGAAGTCTCGGTAACTGACAAGTACATTATCAAAGGTCTCCCTGGAACTGGAGGGATCAGGATTGGAGGTTTCTGTAAATACTCTTTAATCTTGTCAAAAGCTTTCTGACAATCATCATTCCACTTGATAGCCTGATTTTTTCTAAGCAGTTTGAATATTGGTTCACACGTGGCGGTCAGGTGAGATACGAACCTTGCGATATAATTCAATCTCCCTAAAAATCCACGAACCTGCTTCTCTGTTCTCGGTTCAGGCATCTCCTGAATAGCTTTGACTTTTGCTGGATCAACCTCAATCCCTTTCTCACTGACAATGAAGCCTAACAGCTTCCCTGATCTCACACCAAACGTACACTTGTTTGGATTCAGCCTCAGTTTGAACTTGACCAACTTGTCAAACAATTTCTGCAAATTAACCAAGTGCTCCTCTTCTGTCTGCGACTTCGCAATCATATCATCCACGTACACTTCAATCTCTTTGTGCATCATGTCATGAAAGAGAGTCGTCATTGCCCTCTGATAGGTAGCACCGGCATTTTTCAGCCCGAATGGCATCACCTTATAGCAGAACGTGCCCCAAGGTGTGATAAATGTCGTCTTTTCCATGTCCTCTGGCGCCATCTTGATCTGATTATAGCCCGAGAAACCATCCATGAAAGAGAATACCGAGGATTGAGCCGTATTATCTACCAATACATTGATGTGAGGTAATGGGAAATCATCTTTCGGACTCGCTCTATTCAAATCCCGGTAGTCGACACACATTCTGACTTTGCCATCCTTCTTCGGCACAGGAACGATGTTGGCTACCCACGGTGGGTAAGTTGTCACTGACAAGAAACCGGCATCGAACTGCTTCTGAACCTCTTCCTTGATTTTCACTGCCATATCAGGACTTGTTCTACGAAGCTTCTGCTTGACCGAAGGACAATCATCTTTGAGAGGCAGTCTATGAACCACAATGTCAGTATTTAGCCCAGGCATATCTTGATAAGACCAGGCGAATATCTCCACATACTCTCTCAGCATCTCAATCAATCTGCTCTTGACCTCTGGTTTCAAAGCAGCCCCGATCTTGATATCCCTTCTGGCGTCCTCAGTACCAAGATTCACAATCTCCAATTCCTCCTGGTGAGGTTGGATGACCCTTTCCTCCTGCTTCAACAATCTAGCCAATTCTTTCGGGAGTTCATTGTCTTCATCACTCTCCTCTTCAGCTTGGTAGATGGGATTGTCGAAATCATACTGATCCATAACAGATTTGTTCGCAGTGGATGCCATAAGATCAATTATGCATGTTTAATGCTTTATTTTAGAAAAAGAGTTCAAGAAAGTCACAAAAACAAAAACATTGCCATTTTTATTTTTTTGAAAAGTGAAAAACAAAAATAGAAAGACAGGGATCACAAAATTGTTTGCAAAACGTCCTTTATTAATGATAATCATTGAAAACATGAGGCCCTACAATGAACCACTACGTCTTGGGCAGAACGTAGGGTTTTGTGCGGAATGAAAAAACAAAAGAAAATTACTCTGTCTGAAGAGTAACTTGGACTATATCCTCCGCAGTCCAGTTGTTGATCACCTCCCCTGGCGCACTCGGGCGGACCCAGCAGTCGAGATCAATATCACTGTCGACATCTTCACCCTCAGTAGCAAAGACATCACCATGGTTCATCAGCCCAGCGCTGGTAAAAGTACTCGGACCTGCTGCCCCCTGCTCTGCTCGGAGAGGCTCATAACCAATGCCAAATTTATCTTCTTTGACAGGCAAGTCCACCATCTTGCCCCAGCCCTCGGCCTTACCAGAGTTAACCACCTCCTTAGCTTGCTTGTAAGAAGTGATTGAAGCACCTGACTTCTTCTGCTCAGCGTAGGCCACCTTCTCAAGAGCCACAGTCTCAAACGCCTGGCATAGAGTCTCGTGGATCACGCCATCCACCTCGACATATTTAAACGAGGACAGATGACTCACCAGGATGTCCTCTTCACCGCACACGGTCACAATCTGACCGTTCCAGACGTATTTGAGCTTCTGGTGGAGAGTCGATGAGACTGCTCCTGCTGCATGGATCCATGGACGCCCCAGAAGACAACTATAAGCAGGCTGGATGTCCATGACATAGAAGACAATGTCAAACTCCTCCGGACCTATCCTTATCGGCAAAGTGATTTCACCAAAGACAGAACGCTTGGATCCATCAAATGCACGAACAACTAGGTCACTCGGCGTCAGCACAACCCTTTCAACCGGTATCTTCTTCAGGATCTGCTTAGGCAGCACGTTCAACGAAGAACCGGTGTCAACCAAGACACGTGACAGCACAACCCCCTTGCACTCCATAGTGATTGTAGCGGTGTATTCGTCGCTATATGATCTATCGATTAAATCATAAGCAAGAGATACATTGAAATTTCGAGTCGCCACCGCACTTTTATTTATCCAAAGGACTGGCTAAAAAGCGAACAAAAGCCTAAGAAGTTTTACACGTAGAAAACTAATAAAAAGATCAGAGAGTCTGGGTAAGGGGTAAATTACGCAATGGGAAGGTGTTAGGCACCCACTACGTCCTAGGTACTCCTAGGGAGCCCTTTTCACACTTGTTGTAAAAGATTGTTATTTGTTATGACATAAAGATTGTGCAAACATGATTGGGATGATGAGAAAAGAATATACAAGTTTTATTATTTTTGTGTTCGAACGGATGAACCCGCTGCCTACGTACCTTCCATCAAAGGTAAGGATCAAAATGCCGTAGTTCGGCTAAAAGATTTCCAAAAGTGAGTTGGGTTCAATTTTAAACACAAACCCTAAGGTCTTACGTTATCCACGGGAGAAAACTCAACCTTATACAAACAACAAAGTCCACCATGTGAGAACAGCTTCAACTTGCCAGGGAGGGGTTAACCCTATAATAGGCAAGGAAGACTTACAATTCAATCAACTAAGGACAAAGGTGAGATTAACATCAACCACTAAGATAAATCAAACCTCTAGCTCATGTATGAAAAGATTAACAATGGACAAAGCCAAAACAAGTGAATGAGTGAAGTTAATTGATTGTGATTATGAAAATGGAGTCAAAGTATGATTAAGATTAATTCAAAGAAGTATTATGAAATGAAGTTTGGAAAAAAGTCAAGGACTTGGGTCCAGGTTTTTAATTAGAAAACATGAAGATGTTTGCACAACACTTATTTCAACTTGGATGAAGATGGATTGTAAAACTTCTTAGAAGGTTCACTTCTTGAAATCATATAGAGGATGATTCAAGTGTGTCCTTTGGAATGAGCAATGGATAATAACAAACAAACAAGAAAGAAAGGCGGATATCGGATGCCAATCACTGGTCTTATACCAATCTCCTAAAACAAAACGGGATATCAGAGGCCACTCAATGGTCTTACACTAATCTCCTAACAAAGAAAATAAAAGGCGGATACCGGATACCAATAGATGGATTTACACCAGTCTCCTAAAACAGAACAGGATATCAGAAGCCACTCAATGGTCTTACACTAATCTCCTCAAAAGAAAACAAAGATGAAACATGGAAGTCAACTGCCAATCTATCTGGACTTAAGTTAACTCCACATATGCTCATAGGAATACCAATGCCACATTACAGGGACTTACAATGGATCCTCACATACAAATCAAACAGGTCAAATTATGATCACAGGAAAGCAGATGCCAACTTACAGGGACTTATAACTGCAACCTCACATACAAATCAAACAGATCAAATTATGATCACAAGAAAGCAGATGCCAACTTACAGGGACTTATAACTGCATCCTCACATACAAACAAAGCAACAGAAGATATGAGTGACCAATGAGGTCTTACACTCTATCCTTCCATATCATAGGAACAAAGGCCAAAGAGATGGACTTACAATTGTCCTCAATGGGCAAACAACAAATGACAATATCACAAAGACAAATGAGATGATTGTGCATTAATGAGCAATTAATGATGATAATAAATGCATGAAGCATACAAGCAAACATGTGCATATGAAGCAATCAATCAATCAATGAGAATCAATCAGCACACTCTATAACCAAACAAGGAGGCTCATACAAGAGGGTTAGGCACTGAGGCCAACTGGAATAGGGTCAAAGATTTGCTCTTAACCTTGCCATTGAGAGGCTAAGGTGAAGCAGATGAAAGGAGATGAGGGGTGTGCCTCATTGCTCTTATCCCTAATCAGGGAGAGCATCAAATATAAGAAAGTGTGGGAGCTCCGAAAGATGGAGCTCTTTCCACATTAGAAAGGAGAAGACTCACTGAATAGTAGGGGATAGGTTGCTTATCCCTATGATCTACCAATTGCCTTACTTGAAGGACTTTTCCTGCTTGGGACAATTTTAAACACACACAAGCATGGCCTCTTAAGGAGGACTTCAGACAGTTTGCCCGGCCAAATAACAAGCCGGGTCTCCAGACTACATGAAGAGAGAGTAATTATACCTCAAAAGCAAGTTGCTAAATAGCAAAGCAAGCAAATAAAGCAACTAAGAGTACCTGAAAAAATCAAACTAATCAGTAAACAGTTCAACAGTTTAAATCAAAAGGAAATGAATCAAACAGTTAAATCAGAGGGACCAATGTGCAAAGCACAAGACTCAAGTCACATGAGTCACACCTACAAAACAAAGGTTAGCACATGATAATATAGTCAAGCTCAATCAAATTTGGATGGTTTCTTTGAAGCACTATGCTTAACCTGAAACAAATGAACTCAACATAAGCCCAAAAGACCACTAGGACAAGCCTAGGGTCAAAAACAAAAGGGAAAGTCAAAACAGCAAACAATAGTCAACCAAAGTCAAGTTCAAACATTTAAGAAGCAAGCACAATTGGTTTCAAGTTTATATCATGCATCAACATCATTTTATAGACCAAAGAAGTCAAAACATGGCAAGAGGGAGCACACAAAAGGTCAACAGCAAGACCAAGCTCAAACCCAAACATAACCAATTCCAAAAATTATGAAATAATTCATACTCAATCACAATCCATAACATAGCATGCATATGAAATTTCAGCTCAATTGGATCATGGGAAGATAGTCAATTAAAATCAGGAAGTCAACACAATTTCAAGTATGCACAAAGAAGTCAAACATTCATGGGTCAACTTCAAAAAATCATAATTAAATGAACACAGATGAGAAATGAATGGGATCAACACCAATGCAAAGCTCAAGATGTCTAGTATGCACATGTAAAATTTCATGATCATCCAATAAGATATGAGAATTTCACAAAGGAAATGGCAAGATGTATCACACAAAGTCAACATTTTGGTCAAACAGGGGATAAAATCTCAAACAATTTGGAAATGGCATGATTAATTCCAAGAAAATTCACACATAAACTAGACATATGAGAGATGGTTCATGCAAAATTTGAGGTCAATTGGAAGTCAAGAAGCATGTCAACAAAAATCATGAAATAGCATAACATTGGTGTGACACAAATTGTCACACCCTACTTCCAAAATTCATATATCACAAACCACATATGATAAATGCACAAACTCTACATCAAAACAAGCATGAATGAGTGTAGAATAACCACAAAAAATTTCAGGGGCATTGGATGCATCATCATTATTTCACAAAAGGAATGGCAAAAGGTACAAATTAAGCATACATGTCAAGAAACCTAGAGCCATTAAAAATCCAGCCAACCAAAAATTCAATAAAAATCATGATAAAGTAGTAGACATTCATGTGATCATGATGGAAAAAATTTCATGAATTTTGGGGTTGAAATGAATGAGAAATGAATTTTGGAAGTTGATGAACAATTTGGAATAAACATGAACAAAGGATATGGATGATAGGTCAAACTAAGTTGACCGAATGGCATTTTTGTGATTATATGCATCATTAAACAAAACTCTGCGTTTTAAGCCACGAAATAGAATGTTGTGATTGGCTAGTGGCTTAATGAAACAGTGATTATGCAGCAGATCCAACAACAACAACCAATAGCATTCACGATTTCATGTTCTGGGCAAGTGATTAGGGTTTTGGCAACTTGGGGTTTTAGCAGCAGCAAGGCATTTCATGCAACCAACATCAACAAACAAAATTTGACCAGCATCACACAACAGCATGGCAGTGATATAATGAACTTCATGCAACATCATACAGCAAACCAACCAACACATGAAACTCATATTTCTGGAAATGCAGTAGGGTTTCAACAGCAACTCATATTCATCATTCAAGCATGAATCATGAACAACAAACATATCCAGAATCAACAATTAAGCATGGCCATGAAACACTATCATCATGCAACATCAGCTAACAACAAACCAAACATAGATTCATGCGAATCTACTGGGCAGATTTAGGGTTTAAGCACTGCAACTTCATCTTCATCATTCAAGCATGAAAAAAACGATTCACCCAGAAACCATGAACATGCATATCAATCGAACCAACAAACCAAGCACAGTCATAATCTAGCTATGGTTTTCATTAAATCATCATCATCAAAGCAAATCGATTGAAAATAAGTTTGAACATAAAAAAGAAAATCCAGATTTCTCACAACATAGTTAACCAATTCATGTGATTCAAGTTGCAATGGACTCAGCAAAGCATAGACTATCTAAAGCATGGCACAATTTAGAGAAAAGGGAGAATCGAGCACTTACTTGATTTTGAAGAAAAGTGTAGAGCAGTGGTTATTTGTATGTTTTGCCTTGAAACAGATCTTTCTTATGCTTAAGAATGATGGATGCTTGAAGTAGATTAGCTCAGCAAGGCCTGGAAACGTTCAACTCAAGAATTGCCATTGTTGTGCTTGGAAGAAAACAGAACGATAGGCTGCAGCACAGTTGAGGTTTGGTGCTCGAAAACACTTCCAAATGATGTCCAAATGAAGAAACAATGAAGATGGCTCGTGGTGTTTTGGGTGTTTTGGCCAGAAATTGCCAATCGTGAAAAATGCAAGAAGGAGAGAATGAGAGTATTCTGTGGTTAGATGGCTGCAGCTAGGTTTACAATGGCCAGAAAATGCAACTTATATTTGCTGTTTAAGGTTGCTTAATCATGTCCTAAACTTGGTTAGCTTAAATGAAGCTAAATGCAAAATTGCTAAGTTGAACCAAAGCACATGGAGGGTGTAAAGGTCTGCACGAATTGGGCCTTGGATAAGTTGCAAATGACATTCCAAACACTTCCCAATTGGCCAAATGGTGTGAAAATCAATATTTCAAAAAGTCAACTTTCTACCACACTTGAATTTAATAAAGTCAAGCTCAAAAATGGCATTTTGATTGGCAAGGTTTTGGTTCATGATGAATGCATTTTTGGAAAGAGGGGAACAAATGGAGCTTGTGGGAAAAAACCCCACCAAAATTGGACTTGTGGTTCATGAGATATGGCTTGTTGAAGTTCAAAAAAATGTGAAAATGAAATGATCATATCTTGCAAACCATTCATGGGATTTGGGTGTTCTTGGACTTTTTGAAAATGGGAGAACAAGATCTTCAACTTTCATGTTGGGCAAAAATTCATTTGAAGCTTGTATCATGATGTAAGTTTAAGATCAAGAAGTTTCCATTTTTGGCAGTTAAAATTACAGGTCCACTTTCTATTTTGGGAAATTTCCTGTCTGACTTTATTTTCTTCCATGATGAGGTTGGACATGATATATGAGGCTTGTATAGACATGAATGAGCTCCTTCAAATCAATTCTATCCATCAAATCACTGATTAAATCAACAGTTGACCAAGTTTGACTTTCTGTTGACTTTTCTAGGGTTTTGCATGATTGAACCACTTCTGATGAATTCCAAACCCTAATTCCTTGAGACCTTGACTCCAAATGATGCCTCAAGTCATGTGAACTCTTGATTATTGATCATGGTGCCCAAATTCTGCAAGAATGGCCACCATCCACTACTTTGACTGACCAATGACTGACTTTGACCTAATTGCTGATGATTGCTTCAACTGCAAGCAACAAGGTTAAACTGACAATATTTTTGTACTTTGGAATGATAAACATATGAAAGGCAAGAATATACAAATGCAAGACATGCTTGGTGATCAAGAATCAAACCACAAGGCAACCTACCCACTAGGAGGGGAACTAGGGCATGCAGTGATCCTTGAGGCCATGATATGATATGATATGGGCCATGAGGGATCTTAGGGCCCAAAATTGGGGTCTTACAGATGCCCCTATTTAAGGTCATTCTAGCCGGAGAAGTGAAGTTTAGAAATCTTCATCTCGACGCGGTAGAATGGGCTTAAATAACAGTAATGAGACAAATTTTGGTCCCTAAGAGACCTCATGATGCAAATGTATGTATGCAAAGGACACAAATTCTGTGGGAAAATGATTCACACAGAAGAAAAGACGATCCATCGGAGTAGTGTAGCACCTCAAATTTGCACCTATCATTGTACACACCATCTCATATTAGGTCATAGCATATCATGATACATTGCATAGCATTGCATTGTCCCCAGTTGCCTCAAGAGCAAGCAAGTCAAGAATTAGGTCAAACTGATCAGGAGATCAGTCAACCAATCAAGCAAAGGTGTTTCTCAAGGAGCCAAGGCCCTAGGGTTTGTCCAACAAGTTCACATGTCTTGGAGGTCCATTTGAAGTATTTAAGTCAAGGGTTGGATGTTCAGAAGTCATCAATTCATGCACAGACAGTCAGAAACCCTAGAAAGTCAAAGTTGGTCAACTGTGGTTGATTTTATGGTTTTGATGGATGGAAATGGTTTGAGAGAGAGCTTATTCATGTCCCAATAGGCCTCATATGGCATGGCAATCAACATCATTGAAGAATTTGAGGTCAAACAGAAAATTTCCAAAAATAGAAAGTGGACCTGTAATTTTAACTGCCAAAAATGGAAACTTCTTGATCCTCAACTTGCATCATGATACAAGCTTCAAATGAATTTTTGCCCAACATGAAAGTTGAAGATCTTGTTCTCCCATTTTCAAAAAGTCCAAGAACACCCAAATCCCATGAATGGTTTGCAAGATAGGACCATTTCATTTTCACCATTTTTTGAACTTCAACAAGCCATATCTCATGATTCCTTTGGCCAAATTTGATGGGGTTTTTTCCTACAAACCACATTTGATCCCCTCTTTCCAAAAATGCATTCATCATGTGCTAAAACCTTGCCAATCAAAATGGCATTTTTAAGCTTGACTTTATTCATTTCAAGTATGACCAAAGTTTGACTTTTTGAATTAAGGCTTTTCAGCATAATTGGCCATTTGGAAATTGTTTTAAATGTTATTTGAGACTTGTTTGCAAGCCCAACTCGGCCAGAACATGCACCTCCACTTCCATATTTTCCAAATTAGCAAAATGTGCAATTGGTTCTATTTGAGTTAAGCAAGCTTAAGCATTTCATTAGCAATGTTAAACAGACCAATATAAAGCAATTTTCTGTCATTTCTCAACCCTAGACAGCCACCACACGACCAAAACTCTCTCATTTTTCTCTCAATTCCATTTTTGACATTTGAGAATTTTCTGCTCAAGCATTCAAAAACCCTCGAGCACCCTTGGTTCCTTCATCATCTAACCAACCTTTGGAAGCTTTTTGAACCATTAATCACCAGCTGGAAGTCCATTTTCGTGCTCTGTTTTCCTTCAAGCTTCGGCCATGGCAGGTGTTGTTTCAAGTGGAATTTGAGTTGTTCAAGCTAAAGGCTTCAAGTATACACCAACATCAACCAAGATCTTCTTCTGTTTCAGCTTACATCGCCCAAATAACCACTGCATCTCATTTTTCTTCAAAAACAAGTAAGGTTTCGACCTTAACCATTTACTATGCCATGCTATGTTTTAGACAGCTCTTGTTATGCTGATTCTAATGAACTATAGTTTGCTTGAATTGGTTGTGTTATGGCTGAGAAATCTGGATTTACATTTGTGTGCTCAAACTTGAAATTGCTCGATTTGCCCTACTTGAAGTGATTTAATGAAATTTGATGATACATTCTTGTTGCTTGATGTTTGCTGACGCTATTGATATGCTTATATTTTAATTCTGGGCATTTTGAAATTTCGAGCTTGTTGAAGATGATGAAGATCATACTGTTCCATGAAAACCCTAGCTTTTTTCCAGTTATTTTTCCCCATCGTGTTTGGTTGTTGCTGAATGATGTTGCTTGAATACCAATGCCATGCTATTGTGTGATTCTGCTTGAAATTTGTTTTATGATGATGAACTTGCATGAAGTTACCCTGCTGTTGCATAAACCCTAGGTTGCATGAACCTTGTTGGTCATTTCCCAGAACTCATATGCGATTGGTTTGTTGTTCTATGTTGTTTTGCATGAACCATATCAATGCCATGTCGTGTGATTATTGCTGTTGGAAATCTGTTGTTTGATGATGAACACATGATGTTGTTGAACAAAACCCTAATCCATTTTCCAGAAAAAAACTTGGTTTTCACGTGTGATTGGTCCCCTGTTACTGTTCCATTGGCAACAGCCAATGAGAACATTTCGTTGCCCTTGCCTGAAGCTGTGCGTTTTGATAAATGAGGCGCTGAATTACCAAAATGCCATGCAGTCAACTTGGTTGACCATTATTCCATGTTATGCATTCATGTTTGTTCCAAATGATCACTCAACTTGTAAAATTCATTTCTCATTCATTTTAACTCCAAAAATCATGGGATTTTTTGCATCTTGTTCATGAGAATGTCTACTTTTTTATCATGATTTTTAATTATTTTTTGTGTGGCTGGATTTTAAATGGCATTAGACTTCTTAACATGTATGCCTAATTTGCACATTTTGCCTTTCCTTTTGTGAAATGATGAGGATGTATCCAATGCCCCTGAAATTTTTTGTGGTGAAACTAGACTCCTTCATCTTTGTTTTGGTATAAAGTTTGTGGATTTATCATTTGTGGTGTGTGAGTTATGATTTTCTGAAGTAGGGTGTGACAATTTGTGTCACACCAATGTTATGCCATTTCATGATTTTTGTTCACATGCCTTCTGACCTTCAAATAATGTGAAATTTTGCATGAATCATCTCTCATATGTCTAGTTTATGCGTGAATTTTCTTGGAATTGATTGTGCTGTTTTCCATTTGTTTGAGATTTTTCTTCCCTGCCTAGTCAATTGTTGACTTTGTGTGACACATCTTGCCATATCATTTGGGAAATTCTTATACCTTATTGTATGATCATGAAATTTTGCATGAGATAACTAGACATCTTGAGCTTTACATTGGTGTTGATCCCATCCATTTCTCATCTGTTTTCATTTTGTTATGATTTTTTGAAATTGACCCATGATTGTTTGGCTTCTTTGTGCTTACTTGAAATTGTGTTGACTTCTTGATTTTCATTGACTGCCTTCCACTTATCCAAATGCAATGAAATTTGACATGCTTACCATGCTAGGTGTTAGGATTGAACTTGAATTATTTGGTGATTTTTGAAATTGTTTGAGTTGACTTTTGATGCAAGTCATTCTGTTGACTTCTTTGTGCTTTCATTTGCCATGCCTTGCCTTCTTTGGTTTGTGAAATGATGATGATGCATGATATGAACATGAATCCAATTATGTTGGCTTCCTAAATGTTTGAACTTGATTATGGTTGACTTTCCTTTGCTGTTTTGACTTTTTTATTTGTCTTTGACCCTAGGCTTGTCCTAGGGGTCTCCTGGCTTATGTTTGAGCTCATTGTTTCAGGTTAAGCACCAATGCTTCAAAGATCATACAAATGTGATTGAGTTTGATTACATATCATATACTAACCTTTGTTTTGTAGGTTTGACCCATGTGTTTGAGTCTTGTGCTTTGCACAATTGATCATCTGTTTTGTCTGTAGATTCAATTCCTTTGCTTTGACTTGTGAAATGTTTACTGATTAGTTTGACTCTTTCAGGTACCCTTAGTTGCTTAAGTTCTCTGAACTTGCTTTGCTTTGCTTTTTAGCAACTTGCTTGAGGTATAATCTCTTTTACTTCATGTAGTCTGGAGACCCGGCCTATTATTTGGCCGGGCAAACTGTCTGAAGCCCTCCTTAAGAGGCAATGCTTGTGTATGTTTAAATTGTCCTTGTATAGAGTCAAAGACCTCCTAAGTGAAGAGGCAATTGGCAGAAACCAAGGGATAAGCAACCTATCCCCTGCTATTCAGTGTGTCTTCTGTTTTGCTCACACCACTGTGTTGATGCATTACAGATAAAAACCCAAGATCTTGTGCAATTGCACAGTGGAGTCAGTATCAAATGTGTAGAAGGGTTCCCACTTTCTGAACCCACACATTCTTGTCAAATGCTCTCCCAGGCCAGGGATAGAAGCAATGAGGCACACCCCTCATCTCCTTTCATCTGCTTCACCTTAGCCCCTCAATGGCAAGGTTAAGAGCAACACTCACCCCATTCCAGAGGTTTGTTTGTTGAGGTTGATATGACCCCTCGACTAAAACCTAACCCATGTTTGAGCCCCCCTTGTTGGTGTGTTTACTTTATGCTGTATGTGTTTGTGTGTGCTTATGTGGTGTGATGGTATCCCCTAGGTTGTTAGACTCCGCGTAGTCTCGTTTGCATGTCAATTAAGGTAGCACGGTTCCTTCGTATAGGACTTCCTTTCTTGCTTGTTGCTTTCTTAAAACACAAACAAACACCATTCCCTCTCAAGGATACATTCACTCCTTCTACTACAGATGAGTAAGTCTCCAAAGGTCGAGCATCAGGTAGATTGTGCAGTGATGTTGTCCACTTAAAAAACACAAACCAACAGTAACTGTTTAGCCGAACTACGGCAACTCTGATTCTCATGTCCAGATGAGATACGTAGGCACGAGACGCGATGTCTTGTCGAGTTTGACTAACCACTATCACTAACTCTTTTCTCTCACCCCTGTGTGATTGAGACCTCTCCTTTCTCTCGCCCTCGTTGCGATTGAGACCCCCCCTGTTCTCTTGCCCTAGTTGCAATCGAGACCCTTGCTTCCTGTGCAAGCCGTGTCTAGGATAGGTTGGCCCTTGTGCCATTTAGCTAGAAACCTTAACTTAGGGTTGACTTTGCATGACAACATCTAGGCTCGAGTCGTAGTCTCCCTAGTGTTGTGTCTCCCTCTGTTATCTGGTTAGGCTAGATCCTTTGTCCCTGCGTAGGGGAACTACATCGCCCTGATCTTCATACCAGATGAAGTATGTAGGCAGGAGATTGAGCTGATCTCTCCGGGCGCCTTTTCTTTTCTTTTGTGTGTGTTGTTTGACAGTTATAGGCTCGAGTCCCCGACTCCCTATTAACTTGTTATGTTATTGTGTGCTTGGAAGCCGATGTAAGTCCATCGAGTGGCATTTGGGTTCCAGTGTGTGTGTGTTTTGGTTCGGATGCTGATGTAAGTCCATCGATTGGCATTCAGGCTCCATGTTTGCCTTTGCCTGTGTTTGTTTGTGTGCGTGTTAGCCGAGCTACGAATGCTCTGATTCTTCTCTCGTCCGAGAAGATACGTATGCATAGGATTCGATATCCTAGCGAGCATGTGTCGTTCCCCAGTCCGAACTACTTCGACTCTGATGTCTATGTCTGATAGACTAAGTAGGCCCAGGATGCGACATCCTGCCGAGTTCAGTTTCAGTAAGTCTCTTCTGTTTCTTTCAGCCAGTGTGTGTGAGTATTTGAGCAGTGTTTAGCAACCAATTTTCTTTCCTTTTGTGCGTGGATCCCGTAGAGTACTACGGATGCGTAGGGGTGCTAATACCTTCCCTTCGCATAACCGACTCCCGAACCCATTCTCTTTGGTCGCGAGACCATGTTCTTTCCTAGGTTTACTTCGAGCGTTTCCTTTCCCTCTTTTGGGATAAATAACGCACGGTGGCGGCTCTGTTGTTCTTGTTTTCCCGCCGGTTTTTCGCGTAATGCGTCAGCTGGCGACTCTGCTGGGGACGCGGAGAAGTTGACCTGTGCTGGTCCATTTTCCCTGAGCGAGTCTCTCCTAGCGCTCTCTAGGTTAGGGTTTTGGTTGCTATCTGCTGTTACTTATTGCATTCATGTTATTTATTGTTTGCATTTATTGTTTGCATTTATGTTTGCATGCATCATACTGTCATTGAGCTGTCTCCTGTGCAGGTGGTTCCTCTGTTTTGGGGTGGGTGTTCTGAGTGAGGCCCAATACCCAGGCCTGAGTATACACCTAGGATTAGTGTGGTCTCATGTATCTTCACATGTTGTGCGACATGATGAGGAGACATGTCACCACAGCCGGACGAGGTTCATTTGAGAGAGTCCTTCCGGGTGGAGTTATTCCGCTTAGGTCGGATTATCTCTTATGAGCTGTTGACTTCGGTGACCGTTCTTTCCCGGATATTTGGTTTAGGCGATCTTAAGAGAGCTACAACGGCACACCCGAGAGGGCAAACCCGTTGAGTATCTTTGCCCGATTGTTGACACCTTTGTCCGCCTTAGGATGACCTTGTTAGAATTCACCTGTGAGGGGAGGGTTTGATTCCTGCAAGTACAGTTTCTGACAGTGATGCTGTGTTGATGATCTTGGGTCGGATTTATGGATCGTTATTTCTGGACGCCGGAGGTTTGACCCTGGTATTGATCTGAGGGTTCCGTTTATTTCGGATCCCTGGGCTGAATTTGAGGGTACTCGCTCAGATGGTGACTCAGTTCTTCAGAATGGGTTCAGATGCCAGCTACTCAGATGAATTTGGGGTTTCAGATGGTTCCTCAGATGCCAGCTTGCCAGTTGTGGCTCCATCATTTGCATCATAGCATGTTTATTTTCCAAAAAAATAGTAATGCATGAAGATGAAAAAATGAAAAAAGTTAACTCGCATACGCATATCCTTTTCAGGATCATTCATGATAAAATAGCATCCGCATCATGCATATCATGCACATATCATCCTTGCATTGCAGACATGTTTGGGGACAAGACTTCTCATTTCGGTTCTTGACTGAGACAGGATTGCTGACCGCTGACCGCATCGCCATTCAACCAGACTCAATCATCAGAAGATTATGGATCAGGTTCAAGCAGAGTTGGCTGAGATGAGGGCAAACATGGCCCAGTTCATGACAACAATGCAAGGAGTTGTTCAGGGGTAAGAGGAGCTGCGTGCCTTAGCCCAGAGATTGGAAGCTGTGATTCCAACTGCCAACCGTGCTTCACCAGTGGGTGTTCCTGTGGATGATAATGTTGCTGCTGCCGCTCCCGCCAGTAATTTTGATGTGGGTGATGAATTGAGGGGGATCAGAATCAGTGAACAGCCTCTTGCTGCAGAGATTGTTAATGTCAGAGCAACCTGCGCTCCGGTTCGCCATCCTGGCTCTTCAAGTTCTTCCGGTTCTAAGAAGCCATACTCTGGGGCACCCAAAAGGGGAGAAAGTAAAACAAATGCTGTGCACCGTCGGAGGAGTGCAAACAGAGGACAGTATCGTCAGGCTGCTGCTGTGACTATTCCAGCAGCTCAAACTCAACAACAACAGAGAAGACCAACTCAGCAGTATCAGACTCCACAACGTCATCCTCAACAGCAGGCTTACCAGCCTCCCATTGATAATCAAGCTGGTACGAGTAATGAGAGGAAGATGATCATTTTTGATCCAATCCCCATGTCCTACGCCGAACTGTATCCCACTCTTATAGAGCGGAACTTGATTACTCCCAGAGACCCGCCGCCCGTACCTGTCAACCCTCGGTGGTGGTATAGGCCTGAACAGCATTGTGTGTATCATTCGGGTGCTCCTGGTCATGATGTGGACAGCTGCTTTCAGCTGAAGATGAAGGTTCAAGACCTTGTGCGGTCAGGTATTCTGATCTTGGAGGACTTAGGTCCCAATGCTAATCAAGTTTGAAGATAACAAGTCCTGGGCTGGCGCCGACTTTTTCTTCAGAAGGGTTGTTCAGAAAACAGAAGCTGCTGATGCCAGAGATATTGACAGTTGTCGTCCCCGATGGGATCTATCACAATTGGGTCACTATGGGCTTTCCTACAGTTGTTCATAAGTCTTTGTAATAATCACTTTGTTTAAAAACCCTTCTCCCATGCCAAAAGGAGAAGTGATGACATTGTTGGCAATATTTTGTGCAATGATATTTTCATTCAAATAAATGCATGTCAAACATTTGTTTTTCCATTTGTTTTCTCTTTTCGCTTTTTGCATGAAATTGGTGATCACAAAAAACCTTTAAAAACAAGAATAAAAGCAATCTTTTCATCTGCATAACGATTGTCTTGTTTGATTTTCAAAGTGCTTTTTATACTCAAAATCTTTATGCAGGTTGTCTCTCAAACCCGTTGAACATAATGATCGGACGTCATCTCCCAATTTTGAATTCCTTGTATTCGAAGCGGAAGAAGATGATGTTGAAGGGATTCCTGACAGTATTTCCCGATTTCTTGAGCAAGAAAAGAAGGTCACTCAGCTGCATCTCGAGAATCAGCAGAACAGCCAACTGGGGCATCAAAATAAAAAAAAAAAGGAAAAAACAAAGAAAGAGGAGGGTGCAAAACCAAATCAAAAGAAATCAAAAGCAAAATTAAAGCAAATCAAAAGAAAGAAAAAGAAAGAAAAAACAAAAGAGAAATAGCACCCTCAAAGTCCCAAGTTGGCTGATGTTGAATTCGATCGAAAGGAAGAGATCAACGGCCATGTGTCATGGTCAGTCATATCAGCAGAGAGTGAAAAAGCATTCAACAAGAAGGTCAAGTCTCGAGTTCTGAGAAAATGACCCTGTGCTCAAGAAAGTCTTGTCTTTCGTGCCCGATTCCAGGGGCAAGTGAACCCCAAGCTATGAAACGTCCATATGTTTTCAAGAGAGCCTCTTCAGGCAGTGTTCTGACACTTACTACAATGGATGAAGAAGTTCACTCGTCCTGTGAATTCCGATGCAGTCAAAAAATACTTCGCCTAAACAAAAAAAAAACAAAAAAGCAAAAAGTTCGATAAGTCGAACACCCCAAAGGGCGACTTAGGCAAAAAGGAGCGTCTCGGTGGATTGAAAACCCGAAAGGGCGATCCAGGCAAAAGTTAGAGACATTGAAAAAAGAAAGAATTTGCATCCCGCTAGATTGAACACCTCACACTGGGGCAATCTAGGCAAAAATTAGGGATTTGGCAAGTAACTGCATCTTGACAAGACTGTGCTGTACGTCTGTCATCCGTCAGGGATTCCCGATTCGTCGTCGACTGAAGCTTTGAATACATCGAAAATTCAGAATGGTAGAGGAAAGGTCATTATGTTCAATGTAGCCCTCTCCAATATATATCACCGGTTTCAAACTTATACAGATCTATGGAGTCCCGCCCTTTGCAAACTACCATTCCATCACATTAATTTGAGCTTTTATCCAATTATTTGCACTCTTATTTGTTTCAACTCAACAAACGTTTTGCATGTTTTAATTGATAAAGTATCATTGTTTTCAAAATAAACAAATTTTTCAAAAACTGTTCTTAAAACAAAGTGAACGTTCACGATGATGGAAGGATACTTAGGAGATCCGCAGTGCTCTCCCGAGGGTGGTATGATTACCAACAGGTAAGACAATTGTTCGTATCTCGAGCATGACTGTATCTTTGTCCTGCAGAACCTCGTATGGTTTCTCCTCAGTGAAGTTGCCCGATGCAGTGTTGTTTGAAGTTGTTCATCTTCATGTTCCCGGCAGTACAGATTCTTCCTCCAAATCCCTGTTAGCTCTATTGTGGGGCATCCCTAGTAGAGTGCTGTTTGAGCCCTACCGTGGGGCATTCCCAGCAAGGTTGCTGGTGGAACATTTTCGTGGGGCAGTTCCCCAAGCAGAGTGTTAACTGAAGACGTTAGTGTTCCTCTCTCCAGCAGAGCAGTCTTCTCCTCTCCCCGCAGGATGGTGTTGTTCCCTGATATCCCAATTTCCAGCAGATCGTGTTTTCTCTCTGGTGTTTTGGTCTTCCCTATGGAAGAAAAGTAATACCGGACGGTTGATTCCATGGACCTGCGTGTTGAGCATGTCTGTTTGTCAGCATTCATCATACATTTTAGGTAGAATGCATACATGCATAATCATAGCATTCGGGTACTCATGTTGCAGCTGTTGCCGTGTGTCTGTTGATGATTGCATTCTGCTATTTTTTTTGGTAATACAAGATCTCTCTAGTCTTTTTTCCTTAAGCAGATATGGGTGTGTCTGATCTCTCCATGTAGAGCCAACCCCTTAAGCAGAAAGTGTCTATCCTTTCCTACCATTTCCCCACTGAGATACGTCCTCGTGGATGACGGTTGCTTCCGTTCCCTCCCTACATGGGATGGGTTTTCCCTATTGAGTTCTTTCCTCATTAGGATGAGTCCTGTTTCAGTCTGCCTTTTTGGATCGATCCTGAATTGGCTTCCTGTCGGCTGTCTCCTGTACTTCCCGGGGGCATAAATGAATAGTCGCTCACTAACCGGCACTCATTCATTTCATCCTCAGCGGAATTTTTTGGCCTCTACCTACAAACCGGTAGTTGTAAGTCCTATCTTCGTGGTTTTCTACCCACTAGCTGGTAGTTGTAAAATCCCACTTTCCTCCCCTTGTTGGAATTAACCCTTTGTGCTCATCCCGATGATGACTGGTTACTTTTCCGTGGTTTTCTGCCTATAAACCGGTAGATGTAATCCCCTCTTTGTGGTATTAATGGTCTTGTCCCCTTTGGATACTTGCCTTGATCAAGCAGTATTGTCCCCATTGGGTCTTCACCTTCTTTTTGGATACTTGCTCCGAGTTAGCAACTTTATCCTCTTTTGATTGGTCATTTTTTGCATACCTAGCCTGGTACCCAGATGCCTTTCTTTTCGGTCGATTATTCATTTAACAACCTACAACCCGGTTATGGATAATCTTCCATGCGAGTGTATTATCTACGTTTTGACGGCTATAGATAATATGTCTCATGTTTTTTCCGGTATTCAGACCGAAGGAGTTTCCGACGATCAGGTCGATGCACTCATGGCACTCAGGCCAATTTTCCGGTATTCAGACCGAAGAAGTTTTCGACGATCAGGTCGATGTACTTATGTTTTTCCGGTATTCAGACCGAAGGAGTTTCCGACGATCAGGTCGATGCACTCATGGCACTCAGGCCAATTTTCCGGTATTCAGACCGAAGGAGTTTCCGACGATCAGGTCGATGCACTCATGGCACTCAGGCCAATTTTCCGGTATTCAGACCGAAGGAGTTTCCGACGATCAGGTCGATGTACTCATGGCGTTCAGGCCGATTTCCGATTTTCAAATCGAAGAAGTATTCTCCTCTCCGTTGGTGTCGATAAACGTCGAGTTTTTCCCGATCATCCGTTGATGATTTGGTTGTGTCCTTCTTCCCAAGTGAAGTATTCTCCTCTCCGTTGGTGTCGATAAACGTCGAGTTTTTCCCGATCATCCGTTGATGATTTGGTTGTGTTCACTCTCCCCAGTAGAGTTTCCTCCTCTCCGTTGGCCTTGGTAAACGTCGAGTTTTTCCTATTCGTCCTATGACGTCTAGTTGTACCTATCCCCACGTGGATTTACCTCTCCGTTGGTCTTGGTAAACGTTGAGTTTTTTCCCATTTCGTCCGTTGACGTATGGTGGTACCTTTTCCAGTCATTCATTAATGACTGGTTACCTCTCCGTTGGTTTCGGTAAACGCTGAGTTTTTCCTAGTTGTCCGTTGGCATCTAGTTGTGATTTCTTTTCCCCTTCATCGTCATTGCGATGTCTGGATGTGGCTGTACCCTTTGAAAACAAAAACAAAAAAATATATACCCAGTAATAAAAGTCAAATCCCAGTGGACGTTTCCATTGGTGGATCCCAGTTGGTGCAAATTTCTACGGTTCTTTTGTATTCAATCCCTGTTTACCCTGGAAGTCTGACAGCAATCGCTATCATCCGTTCGGGTTCCCAGCTGATTGAATAGGGGCAGCTGTAGCACCTCAAATTTGCACCTATCATTGTACACACCATCTCATATTAGGTCATAGCATATCATGATACATTGCATAGCATTGCATTGTCCCCAGTTGCCTCAAGAGCAAGCAAGTCAAGAATTAGGTCAAACTGATCAGGAGATCAGTCAACCAATCAAGCAAAGGTGTTTCTCAAGGAGCCAAGGCCCTAGGGTTTGTCCAACAAGTTCACATGTCTTGGAGGTCCATTTGAAGTATTTAAGTCAAGGGTTGGATGTTCAGAAGTCATCAATTCATGCACAGACAGTCAGAAACCCTAGAAAGTCAAAGTTGGTCAACTGTGGTTGATTTTATGGTTTTGATGGATGGAAATGGTTTGAGAGAGAGCTTATTCATGTCCCAATAGGCCTCATATGGCATGGCAATCAACATCATTGAAGAATTTGAGGTCAAACAGAAAATTTCCAAAAATAGAAAGTGGACCTGTAATTTTAACTGCCAAAAATGGAAACTTCTTGATCCTCAACTTGCATCATGATACAAGCTTCAAATGAATTTTTGCCCAACATGAAAGTTGAAGATCTTGTTCTCCCATTTTCAAAAAGTCAAAGAACACCCAAATCCCATGAATGGTTTGCAAGATAGGACCATTTCATTTTCACCATTTTTTGAACTTCAACAAGCCATATCTCATGATTCCTTTGGCCAAATTTGATGGGGTTTTTTCCTACAAACCACATTTGATCCCCTCTTTCCAAAAATGCATTCATCATGTGCTAAAACCTTGCCAATCAAAATGGCATTTTTAAGCTTGACTTTATTCATTTCAAGTATGACCAAAGTTTGACTTTTTGAATTAAGGCTTTTCAGCATAATTGGCCATTTGGAAATTGTTTTAAATGTTATTTGAGACTTGTTTGCAAGCCCAACTCGGCCAGAACATGCACCTCCACTTCCATATTTTCCAAATTAGCAAAATGTGCAATTGGTTCTATTTGAGTTAAGCAAGCTTAAGCATTTCATTAGCAATGTTAAACAGACCAATATAAAGCAATTTTCTGTCATTTCTCAACCCTAGACAGCCACCACACGACCAAAACTCTCTCATTTTTCTCTCAATTCCATTTTTGACATTTGAGAATTTTCTGCTCAAGCATTCAAAAACCCTCGAGCACCCTTGGTTCCTTCATCATCTAACCAACCTTTGGAAGCTTTTTGAACCATTAATCACCAGCTGGAAGTCCATTTTCGTGCTCTGTTTTCCTTCAAGCTTCGGCCATGGCAGGTGTTGTTTCAAGTGGAATTTGAGTTGTTCAAGCTAAAGGCTTCAAGTATACACCAACATCAACCAAGATCTTCTTCTGTTTCAGCTTACATCGCCCAAATAACCACTGCATCTCATTTTTCTTCAAAAACAAGTAAGGTTTCGACCTTAACCATTTACTATGCCATGCTATGTTTTAGACAGCTCTTGTTATGCTGATTCTAATGAACTATAGTTTGCTTGAATTGGTTGTGTTATGGCTGAGAAATCTGGATTTACATTTGTGTGCTCAAACTTGAAATTGCTCGATTTGCCCTACTTGAAGTGATTTAATGAAATTTGATGATACATTCTTGTTGCTTGATGTTTGCTGACGCTATTGATATGCTTATATTTTAATTCTGGGCATTTTGAAATTTCGAGCTTGTTGAAGATGATGAAGATCATACTGTTCCATGAAAACCCTAGCTTTTTTCCAGTTATTTTTCCCCATCGTGTTTGGTTGTTGCTGAATGATGTTGCTTGAATACCAATGCCATGCTATTGTGTGATTCTGCTTGAAATTTGTTTTATGATGATGAACTTGCATGAAGTTACCCTGCTGTTGCATAAACCCTAGGTTGCATGAACCTTGTTGGTCATTTCCCAGAACTCATATGCGATTGGTTTGTTGTTCTATGTTGTTTTGCATGAACCATATCAATGCCATGTCGTGTGATTATTGCTGTTGGAAATCTGTTGTTTGATGATGAACACATGATGTTGTTGAACAAAACCCTAATCCATTTTCCAGAAAAAAACTTGGTTTTCACGTGTGATTGGTCCCCTGTTACTGTTCCATTGGCAACAGCCAATGAGAACATTTCGTTGCCCTTGCCTGAAGCTGTGCGTTTTGATAAATGAGGCGCTGAATTACCAAAATGCCATGCAGTCAACTTGGTTGACCATTATTCCATGTTATGCATTCATGTTTGTTCCAAATGATCACTCAACTTGTAAAATTCATTTCTCATTCATTTTAACTCCAAAAATCATGGGATTTTTTGCATCTTGTTCATGAGAATGTCTACTTTTTTATCATGATTTTTAATTATTTTTTGTGTGGCTGGATTTTAAATGGCATTAGACTTCTTAACATGTATGCCTAATTTGCACATTTTGCCTTTCCTTTTGTGAAATGATGAGGATGTATCCAATGCCCCTGAAATTTTTTGTGGTGAAACTAGACTCCTTCATCTTTGTTTTGGTATAAAGTTTGTGGATTTATCATTTGTGGTGTGTGAGTTATGATTTTCTGAAGTAGGGTGTGACAATTTGTGTCACACCAATGTTATGCCATTTCATGATTTTTGTTCACATGCCTTCTGACCTTCAAATAATGTGAAATTTTGCATGAATCATCTCTCATATGTCTAGTTTATGCGTGAATTTTCTTGGAATTGATTGTGCTGTTTTCCATTTGTTTGAGATTTTTCTTCCCTGCCTAGTCAATTGTTGACTTTGTGTGACACATCTTGCCATATCATTTGGGAAATTCTTATACCTTATTGTATGATCATGAAATTTTGCATGAGATAACTAGACATCTTGAGCTTTACATTGGTGTTGATCCCATCCATTTCTCATCTGTTTTCATTTTGTTATGATTTTTTGAAATTGACCCATGATTGTTTGGCTTCTTTGTGCTTACTTGAAATTGTGTTGACTTCTTGATTTTCATTGACTGCCTTCCACTTATCCAAATGCAATGAAATTTGACATGCTTACCATGCTAGGTGTTAGGATTGAACTTGAATTATTTGGTGATTTTTGAAATTGTTTGAGTTGACTTTTGATGCAAGTCATTCTGTTGACTTCTTTGTGCTTTCATTTGCCATGCCTTGCCTTCTTTGGTTTGTGAAATGATGATGATGCATGATATGAACATGAATCCAATTATGTTGGCTTCCTAAATGTTTGAACTTGATTATGGTTGACTTTCCTTTGCTGTTTTGACTTTTTTATTTGTCTTTGACCCTAGGCTTGTCCTAGGGGTCTCCTGGCTTATGTTTGAGCTCATTGTTTCAGGTTAAGCACCAATGCTTCAAAGATCATACAAATGTGATTGAGTTTGATTACATATCATATACTAACCTTTGTTTTGTAGGTTTGACCCATGTGTTTGAGTCTTGTGCTTTGCACAATTGATCATCTGTTTTGTCTGTAGATTCAATTCCTTTGCTTTGACTTGTGAAATGTTTACTGATTAGTTTGACTCTTTCAGGTACCCTTAGTTGCTTAAGTTCTCTGAACTTGCTTTGCTTTGCTTTTTAGCAACTTGCTTGAGGTATAATCTCTTTTACTTCATGTAGTCTGGAGACCCGGCCTATTATTTGGCCGGGCAAACTGTCTGAAGCCCTCCTTAAGAGGCAATGCTTGTGTATGTTTAAATTGTCCTTGTATAGAGTCAAAGACCTCCTAAGTGAAGAGGCAATTGGCAGAAACCAAGGGATAAGCAACCTATCCCCTGCTATTCAGTGTGTCTTCTGTTTTGCTCACACCACTGTGTTGATGCATTACAGATAAAAACCCAAGATCTTGTGCAATTGCACAGTGGAGTCAGTATCAAATGTGTAGAAGGGTTCCCACTTTCTGAACCCACACATTCTTGTCAAATGCTCTCCCAGGCCAGGGATAGAAGCAATGAGGCACACCCCTCATCTCCTTTCATCTGCTTCACCTTAGCCCCTCAATGGCAAGGTTAAGAGCAACACTCACCCCATTCCAGAGGTTTGTTTGTTGAGGTTGATATGACCCCTCGACTAAAACCTAACCCATGTTTGAGCCCCCCTTGTTGGTGTGTTTACTTTATGCTGTATGTGTTTGTGTGTGCTTATGTGGTGTGATGGTATCCCCTAGGTTGTTAGACTCCGCGTAGTCTCGTTTGCATGTCAATTAAGGTAGCACGGTTCCTTCGTATAGGACTTCCTTTCTTGCTTGTTGCTTTCTTAAAACACAAACAAACACCATTCCCTCTCAAGGATACATTCACTCCTTCTACTACAGATGAGTAAGTCTCCAAAGGTCGAGCATCAGGTAGATTGTGCAGTGATGTTGTCCACTTAAAAAACACAAACCAACAGTAACTGTTTAGCCGAACTACGGTAACTCTGATTCTCATGTCCAGATGAGATACGTAGGCACGAGACGCGATGTCTTGTCGAGTTTGACTAACCACTAACACTAACTCTTTTCTCTCACCCCTGTGTGATTGAGACCTCTCCTTTCTCTCGCCCTCGTTGCGATTGAGACCCCCCCTGTTCTCTTGCCCTAGTTGCAATCGAGACCCTTGCTTCCTGTGCAAGCCGTGTCTAGGATAGGTTGGCCCTTGTGCCATTTAGCTAGAAACCTTAACTTAGGGTTGACTTTGCATGACAACATCTAGGCTCGAGTCGTAGTCTCCCTAGTGTTGTGTCTCCCTCTGTTATCTGGTTAGGCTAGATCCTTTGTCCCTGCGTAGGGGAACTACATCGCCCTGATCTTCATACCAGATGAAGTATGTAGGCAGGAGATTGAGCTGATCTCTCCGGGCGCCTTTTCTTTTCTTTTGTGTGTGTTGTTTGACAGTTATAGGCTCGAGTCCCCGACTCCCTATTAACTTGTTATGTTGTTGTGTGCTTGGAAGCCGATGTAAGTCCATCGAGTGGCATTTGGGTTCCAGTGTGTGTGTGTTTTGGTTCGGATGCTGATGTAAGTCCATCGATTGGCATTCAGGCTCCATGTTTGCCTTTGCCTGTGTTTGTTTGTGTGCGTGTTAGCCGAGCTACGAATGCTCTGATTCTTCTCTCGTCCGAGAAGATACGTATGCATAGGATTCGATATCCTAGCGAGCATGTGTCGTTCCCCAGTCCGAACTACTTCGACTCTGATGTCTATGTCTGATAGACTAAGTAGGCCCAGGATGCGACATCCTGCCGAGTTCAGTTTCAGTCAGTCTCTTCTGTTTCTTTCAGCCAGTGTGTGTGAGTATTTGAGCAGTGTTTAGCAACCAATTTTCTTTCCTTTTGTGCGTGGATCCCGTAGAGTACTACGGATGCGTAGGGGTGCTAATACCTTCCCTTCGCATAACCGACTCCCGAACCCATTCTCTTTGGTCGCGAGACCATGTTCTTTCCTAGGTTTACTTCGAGCGTTTCCTTTCCCTCTTTTGGGATAAATAACGCACGGTGGCGGCTCTGTTGTTCTTGTTTTCCCGCCGGTTTTTCGCGTAATGCGTCAAGTAGTACACTCACCAGGAACAGAGACTCTACAAGACTCTAATTGGGGATAAACTGACACAGCGTGAACAAGACACGACTCTGATTAAGGGAAAAACAGAAAACAGACTGGAGAATTCACTGGGGAGTGAAGGACTCATACTGGGGAAAAGAATTCCAAAGGAAAATAAATCCATTGAAGAGACACAAGTTGACTCCTGGGGAGAAGCAACAGAAAACTTCACGGAGGAAGCACCAAAGAAATGAGATGTTACCGGTATAAGGGTAACAAACTCAAGAAAATCTGACTCCACAGGGGGACCGAGGTCATAATAGGGAGCAGAAAGGAGGGAACACCAAGGATACCGGCTACTGGGTATATAATAGGTGACCGACCAAAGCGTGAATTGGATTTCACTTCCAGTACACTCATCGTCCTGAAGAGAGCTAGAAAAGCAGACTTGTTTATAGGATGGATATTCAATTCCACAAGGGATATGAATCTTACTCTGAGGGGAAAACAAATCAAAAGATCGACCCAAGAGTGCATGAGACATATTATTCATTACCGGCAGACCGTGAATAATATACTCGAAAGGAAAAGACACCAGAGATACCGGTTACTGGGTATATAATAGGTGACTAACCAAAGACGTGAATTGGTATATATGCCAAGACACTCATCATCCGAAAGGAGGGCTTAAAAAAGCAAATCGACTTACAGGAAGGACATTCGAATCCGCAACGGGAAAACGAATCTTACTCAACTGGGGACACAAACCCAAAGAGTGCATGAGATATAATATCCATTACCGGCAGACCGTGGATAAGAAACTCGCATGAGATATATTATCTATTACCGTCAGAACGTAGATAATAAACTCGCATGGTAAGAAACACCAGAGATACCGGTTACTGGGTATATAATAGGTGATCTACCGAAAACGTGAATTGGTATATATGCCAAAACACTCATCATCCGAAACACAAACTGGTTAAAGGATGGATACTCGATTCTACAAAGAATACGAATCTTGCTCAGTTGGGGAAAATCAACAAAGGATTCCAACTAAAGAGCGCATGAGATATATTATTCATTACCGGCAGACCGTGAATAATATACTCGAAAGGAAAAGATACCAGAGATACCGAAGTATATAATAGGTGACTAACCACAATAGAGAGACAATCGATACCAAGCATCCGGGTAAACGAAAGACAACTCAAAGGGATAAATTGCAAGCATCCGGCAATTATCCAACAACAAGAATATTCGACTCCACAAAAGGGAAAGTAACGAATCTTACTCGACCGGGGAAACGCAAAAGGCTTCGACTGAAGAGTGCATGAGACATATTATTCATTACCGGCAGACCGTGAATAATATACTCGCATGGAAGATTATCCACAACCGGTTACTGGGTTAATAAAGGATAAATCAACCGAAAAGAAAGGCATCGGGATACCAAAACAGGCATATAATGATAACCAATCGAAAAGGAGCAACAGACATTACCAACAAAAGGGTAAATGAAAGGCGATCCGCTGGGAATAAATTGCAAGCATCCGGCAATTATTCACAGGGACTAGCTGGGGAAGCACTGATGAACAATCAATGATCCGGGGAACAAATCACTAGCATACGGTGAAAGGACCCACTGGGGATAAAATTGCTAGCATACGGCAATTATCCACAAAAGACTTGCTAGGGATATAAGTGCTGATCTGAGCAACTTATCCAAGCAAAGGAAAATCAACATCAAAGACTAGATGAAGATAACCACAAAATTAGGGTTTACATCTACCGAATACGGGGTAGAAGACCAAAAACTCCGCGTGGGGATAGAACAAATCACAAATTCGCACGGGAAACCAAAATAGGGTTCATAACAAACCACAAACTGCTGAAGAGCAGGAAAAAGGGTTTACGACTACCGGGTAGTAGGTAGGAAACCAAGAACTCTGGCTGGAGAATAAAAGGTGTATAACCACAAATTCTGTCGAGAAAGCCAGGAAAAGATAGGACTTATAACTACCGGTATGAGGGTAGAGGCCCAAAAACTACTCCACTGGGGAACAACCCACTGGGAAGCACAAGATTTTTGACAAATAGCCAATTCGGGAATAATCCGAAAAGACATACTGAATCAAGACACGTCCTAATGAGGATATAACTCAAATAGGAAAATCCATCCCAATATATGTGTTGGGAGGAAACGGAAAAAACCGTCATCCACGAGGATATATCTCAGTGGGGAACTGCAGAAGGAAAGCCAACATTTTCTGCTTATGGGGTTGACTCTAAATGGAGAGATTTATAACACCCGACATCTGCTTGGGGAGATCTGTAAAGAGATCTATATCACCATAGCAGGGGACACGACAAACAAAAGATATATGGCAAGAAATGTAACATGAATATCTGAATGTTTATGAGTATGCATGAATATGCGTGATTTATGTTTGATGAATGCTGACAAAACAGACAATTCTAACACAAACAGGTTCAGGAACAACGCCCGGTATTATACTTCCAGGGGAAAAACCAGCTGGAGAGCCAATCTGCGGAGATCTATATGCTGAGAAGCAAAGATCTGCGAGTACTGCTGAAGAAGCAGAGAACCAAAGATATCAGGAAACGTCCCAATCAGGGTACAGAAAGTCACAACGGGCAAAACAGCCACCAAGACGAATCTGCGGGGGACGGGAGAACAACCCCAGATATCTGCAGGAGATCCCAGTGTTAACTGAGAAACAAAGGGTGCATTGCACAAGCACGAACTGCTGTAGAAGTAAAAATCCACACTCCGCTGGGGAACAACCCACTAAGGGAGAAAGATATCATCCAAATAGAATCTAACTGCACGAGCAACTCTACTGGGGAAAACTGTCGGCAACTCTCTTGGGGAACAAACCACTGAGGGAGGACAGATCAAACAAGTAGGTTCTGCGACGGAACACTCTACTTGGGGAGAATATACATAGCAAAATGATCACGACAAGTAGATTCTGCAATACAAGCCACTCTACTGGGGATCACAAATAGTCAGGAAATCAAATCCGTTCACTGGAGGCCAAAGCCAACATCCAACCATACTGGGGATTGAAGAAGTATTCAACAGGCAAAACTGCCTCAACAACCATTCTGCAGACTACGCTGAGGAAAAGATGGTTGAAAACGCTGGGATGTCAACCCAAACAACCAACGAGTAGGAAAATAAATCCTACTCTGCTGAGGAGAAAATAAATGCTCTGATGGAGAGACAGCAACAAATCCGCGGACGACTTCGCCGGGGAAAGGGTAAAGGTACCGGGTATCTCCACTGACTTATCAAATCTTCAAAAGAAAGCAACTGTGCTGAGGAAACAGACAGCTCCGCTGGCAACCGCATTGGGAAGAGTGACAACAACTCTGCTTGCGACCCTGGTGGGGATATCAATAACAGTTCTACTCGCGAGTCCGAGGGGAAAATCAATCAACAGTTATACTCATGACTGCTGAGGAGACAAATAAAGTCTGGGGCATACAACCCACTGGAGAAAGTGGCGGGGCACCAAGGTGATAAACCATCAACCGCCGAAACTTCACAAGAAAACACCCGTGCTGGGGAATATTGCTGCTGGAGAAAATGAAGTCTTCAACAACAACTCTGCTTGCGACTGTACTGGGGAACAGCCCCAACAACAAGTCTGTAGAAAGAAGATACAACCAAACCAGGAATGTGAACAAATGTCTTACCTGTTGGGAATCATGCCACCCTCGGGAGAGCACTGAGATATTCTTGAGTATCCTTTCAATCTTGTGAATGTTCACTTTGTTTAAAACAAAAATTTTGAAAAATTTGATTTGTTTAAACAATGACATTTTATCAATTTAAGACATGCAAAACATTTGTTGAATTGAAACAAATAAGAGTGCAAATAATTGGATAAAAAGCTCAAATTGATTTGATAGAATGGTAGTCTGCAAATGGCAAGACTCCATAGATCTGTACAAATTTGAAATCAGTGATATATATTGGAAAAGGGCTACATTGAACATAATGATCCTTTCTCTACCAATTTGAATCTCGATGTATCCGAAGCTTCAGTTGACGACGAATCGAGAATCTTCTGACGAAATGACGACTGGTGACACAGAAAGTCTTGTCAGGATGCAGTTACTTGCCAAATCCCTAATTTTTGCCTAGATTGCCCCAGGGTGAGGTACTCAATCTAGCGGGATGCAAACATGTTTTTTCAAGTCTCTAATTTTTGCCTGGATTACCCTTGCGGGTTCTCCACCGAGACGCTCATTTTTGCCTAAGCCGCCCTTTCGGGTTTTCAACTTAGCGAGCTATTCTGTTTTTTTCATTCTTTTTTTTGCATATACTTTTTTTTTTAGGCAAAGTATTTCTTAACTGCATCTGAATTCACAGGACGAGTGAAATCCTCCCCATCCATTGTTGTAAGCATCAAAGCACCGCCTGAAAAGGCTCTCTTAACAACATATGGACCCTCGTAGTTTGGAGCCCACTTGCCCCTGGAATCGGGCGCGAAAGACAAAACTTTCTTGAGCACGAGGTCACCTTGTCGGAACACACGAGGCTTGACCTTCTTGTCGAATGCTTTCTTCATTCTCTGCTGATATAACTGACCATGGCACATGGCAGTTAATCTCTTCTCTTCAATCAAATTCAGCTGGTCATAACGACTCTGAATCCATTCAGCATCAGTCAACTTGGCTTCCATCAAGACTCGCATTGATGGGATCTCCACCTCTACTGGGAGAACGGCTTCCATGCCATAAACAAGAGAGAAAGGGGTTGCCCCTGTTGAAGTGCGTACAGACGTACGATATCCATGCAAAGCAAATGGCAGCATCTCATGCCAATCTTTGTACGTGACAGTCATCTTCTGGATAATCCTCTTGATATTCTTATTAGCAGCTTCAACAGCCCCATTCATCTTAGGTCTGTAGGGAGAGGAATTATGGTGTGCAATCTTGAATTCAGCGCACAACTCATCCATCATCTTGTTATTCAGATTAGATCCATTATCAGTAATGATCCTCTCTGGCACACCATAACGGCAAATCAGCTGGTTCTTGATAAACTTCACAACCACCTGTCTGGTTACGTTCGCGTATGACGCGGCTTCAACCCATTTGGTGAAGTAATCAATTGCTACGAGAATAAACCGATGTCCGTTGGACGTTTTCGGCTCAATCATGCCGATCATGTCAATTCCCCACATAGAGAAAGGCCATGGTGATGAAATCACATTCAAGAGTGTCGGAGGAATATGAATCTTATCCGCATAAATTTGACACTTGTGACATTTCTTCACATACTTGCAACAGTCAGACTCCATTGTCAGCCAATAGTAGCCTGCTCTCAGCATCTTCTTAGCCATGGCATGTCCATTGGAATGAGTACCAAATGAACCCTCATGGACCTCAGTCATCAATAGGTTTGCTTCGTGTCTATCCACGCATCTGAGCAAAACCATATCGAAATTTCTCTTGTACAGCACTTCACCACTGAGGTAGAAACTGCCTGACAACCTTCTCAAAGTTTTCCTATCTTTCACAGATGCCCCAGGCGGGTAGACCTGGTTCTGGAGGAAATTCTTGATATCAAAATACCAAGGCTTGTCATCTTTCACTTCTTCAATTGCAAATATGTGAGCGGGTCTATCCAAGCGCATCACAGTAATGTTGGGAACATCATTCCACCATCTGACTACTATCATGGAAGCAAGCGTAGCAAGGGCATCTGCCATCCGATTATCCTCTCGAGGAATATGATAAAATTCAACTTCTGTAAAGAACGTTGAAATTCTCCTTGCATAATCTCTGTATGGGATGAGACCTGGCTGATTCGTCTCCCATTCACCCTTGATCTGATTGACAACCAAGGCTGAATCACCATAGACATCAAGATATTTGATTCTCAAGTCAATGCATTCTTCAAGTCCCATAATACAGGCTTCATACTCCGCCATATTATTCGTGCATTTGAAAGTTAGCCTTGCTGTAAACGGAATGTGGGAACCTTGAGGAGTAATGATCACTGCCCCAATTCCATTTCCATATTGATTAACAGCGCCATCAAACACCATCGTCCATCTGGAACCCGGTTCCGGACCTTCGTCAAGTGTAGGCTCATCGCAATCTTTCATCTTCAAATACAGAATTTCTTCGTCAGGGAAGTCATACTGAACAGACTGATGATCTTCAATCGGCTGGTGCGCTAAATGGTCAGCCAAGATACTACCTTTGATAGCTTTCTGAGCTCGATACTCAATATCATACTCAGACAACAACATCTGCCAACGGGCAATCCTCCCAGTTAAAGCAGGCTTCTCGCAGATATACTTAATTGGATCCATTCTGGATATCAACCAAGTTGTATGATTTATCATGTACTGGCGCAAACGCTTAGCAGCCCAAGCCAAAGCACAGCACGTCTTCTCAAGCGTAGAGTACCGAGACTCACAATCAGTAAACTTCTTACTGAGGTAGTATATAGCAAACTCCTTCTTCCCTGATTCATCTTGTTGACCGAGTACACAACCCATCGAGTCTTCAAGAACTGTTAAGTACATAATCAGAGGTCTTCCTTCCACAGGCGGAGACAAAATCGGAGGTTCGGACAGATAATCTTTGATACTGTCGAAAGCTTTCTGGCAATCCTCGGTCCAATCATGAGACTGATCTTTCCGGAGGAGCTTGAATATCGGCGCACATGTGGCAGTCATGTGGGATATAAATCTGGAAATATAGTTCAAGCGGCCAAGAAAACCTCGGACTTGCTTCTCAGTTTTGGGTGCAGGCATCTCTTGTATTGCTTTGACCTTTGCAGGATCAACCTCAATACCTCTTTCACTTACCACAAAACCCAACAACTTGCCGGAACGGACTCCAAAAGTACATTTGTTCGGATTCAGACGAAGTTTGAACTTCCTCAGACGCTGAAAAAGCTTCAACAAATGCTCAACATGTTCAACTTCCGTTCGGGACTTAGCAATCATATCATCAACATAGACTTCTATCTCCTTGTGCATCATGTCATGAAACAAGGTAGTCATAGCTCGTTGATACGTGGCTCCGGCGTTCTTCAAACCGAAGGGCATCACTCGATAACAGAATGTTCCCCAAGGTGTGATGAATGTTGTCTTCTCCATATCCTCTGGTGCCATCTTGATTTGATTATATCCGGAAAAACCGTCCATAAAGGAAAAGACTTTGAATTTAGCTGTATTGTCTACCAACATGTCAATGTGTGGTAGAGGAAAATCATCTTTTGGACTAGCTTTATTCAAATCTCTGTAGTCAACGCACATACGGACTTTTCCGTCCTTCTTAGGAACAGGCACAATATTGGCCACCCATTGAGGATATGTCGAAGTCACCAGAAACCCCGCATCAATTTGCTTCTGAACTTCCTCTTTGATCTTCACTGCCATATCTGGATGAGTTCTTTTGAGCTTCTGCTTCACAGGCACGCACTCAGGCTTCAAAGGCAGGAAATGTTGCACAATATCTGTATCTAAACCCGGCATGTCTTCATAGGACCAAGCAAAGATATCTGAATATTCTCGTAGCAAACTGATCAAATCTTCCTTGACAGACCCTTCAAGAAGTGCCCCAATCTTCACCAGGCGCTCACAATCTTCGGACCCCAAGTTGACTGTTTCCAAGTCTTCGAGATGCGGCTGAATGATCTTCTCTTCGTGCTCAAGGAGACGGGTAATCTCATCAGGAATCCCTTCAACGTCATCTTCTTCTGCCTTAAATACAGGGAATTCAAAATTGGGAGATGGCGTTGGATCATTATGTTCAATGGGTTTTAGGATCAACCTGCATAATGATTTTGGTTAAGAGAAAAACTTCAGAATTTAAACAAGCAAATCATTATGCAGATGAAAAATGTTTGATTTTATTTTTGTTTTTATGGTTTTTTGTGATCACTGATTTCATAAAGAAAAGCAAAAAGTGAAAACAAAGGAAAAACAAATGTTTTGACAATGCGAAAATTGAATGAAAATATCATTGTATATATGATTTGCCAACAATGTCATCACTTCTCCTTTTGGCATGGGAGAAGGGTTTTAAACAAAATGAACAATTACTCTGATCTATGGATAACTGTAGGAACATCCACAGCGACCCAATTGTGGCAGACACCACCAGGAATAACAAAATTGTTCAAGTCTTCTGCATCTTCTTCAATGATAGCAGCAGCTTCCTCTTCTTCAGGTTGATCAACATGGATGAATCCTCCACTCGTGAACAGACCTTGCTCGTTGCACGCCCCAGAACCATAGCCAATGCCAGCCCGGGATCGATTATCTTCAAGTTCAAGCACTTTCCCTAATCCAGCAACTGCACCACATTCAATGGCCAGCTTAGCATCTCGGTAGGAAGTGAATGAAGGAGACTTCTTCTCGATTGGTTTGTCAATAGATAAAGCTTGGAATGGAGTTCCAACTTCATCCTCTGCGTCAATGTACGAGAAAGAAGACAAGTTACTGACCAGGAGAGCCTTTTCTCCCCCTACCACAACCAGTTTCTTGTTTTTCACAAACTTCAGCTTCTGATGTAGGGTGGATGTCACGGTGCCAGCCTCGTGAATCCATGGTCTGCCTAAGAGACAACTGTAAGATGGGTGGATATCCATTACTTGAAAAGTAACCTGGAAATCACTTGGTCCTATCTTGATTGGGAGATCAACTTCCCCAATCACGGTCTTGCGCGACCCATCGAAAGCTTTCACAACAACCCCACTCTGCCTCATAGGAGGACCTTGATATGACAATCGTGAGAGTGTGGATTTTGGCAATACATTAAGGGACGATCCAGTGTCCACCAATACATTGGACATTGTATCAGATTTACAGTTCATGGATATGTGTAAAGCCATGTTGTGGTCTCTTCCCTCCTCAGGGAGATCAGCGTCACAAAAGCTCAGAGTGTTGCAAGCGGTGATGTTTGCAACAATGCTATCAAATTGTTCCAGGGTGACGTCATGATCAACGTACGCCAGGTCCAAAACTTTCTGCAGAGACTCCCTATGGGGTTCTGAATTCAGCAATAGAGAAAGAATAAAAATCTTGGAGGGCGTGTGTAGAAGCTGGTCTACAATGTTGTACTCACTCTTCCTGATGAGCCTCAGCATCTCATCAGATTCTTCATCAACAATGCCACTTGGGCCAACTGAAGAAACAGGAGTCTTTTGTACAGACGAGGAGGGTTTGGCGACATCAAGTGCCGGATTCTGAACATTCACAGCGGTCCCAACCGGGCGCTCAACAGTATCAGAAACAGTAGCCTTTGCAGGCGCAGAAAATACACGACCACTCCGGGTCAACCCACTCACATCAGCTACAGTGGTCACAGAAGTTGAAGGCAAAGGCACTTCGACCCCATCCTGGACAGCAACAGGATTGTACCGGAATGGCACAGCTCGGTCTGATGAATAAGGCACAGGGCCTGCAGGTTTGATAATCAAAGAGGGAGAAGCCTTAGGCTTGTTGCTATTGTAGCGAATAACAACCGGCTCAGGCAACTTGAACACTGGTGATATGACATTCACCTCAGGTTCAACTGCATCAACATTGCGATTCTGCAGAATCTCAATGGTACCTTCATTCAACATCTTCTGAAGTTCTCGGCGAACCTGGTCGCAACCCCAGCGGTTAACCGAACAGACGCGGCACTTGTCATGGTTATGCTCCAAATAGCTGTATTGACACAGCATACGGTGTAATCCAACTAGCGGCTGCCTGATATGGCTAATGTACTTAACCTTGTACTTCCCAAGGTCTTCCTGAATCATGTTCACAGATTTCCCATGCGAAGGCAATGGGTTCCTGGTAACGTTCGGGTTCGAGTCCTCAAAACTCAGGATTCCACTTCTCATAAGGTCTTGCACCTTAGTCTTCAATGGAAAGCAATTCTCAACGTTGTGGCCCGGAGCACCGGAATGATAGACACAATGTTGGTCTGGCTTGTACCACCATTGCGGGTTCGCAGGAATAGCAGGAGGATCCCTAGGAGAAACCAACTTCCTCTCCAACAAGGAGGGATAAAGCTCGGCATATGTCATCGGAATTGGGTCGAAGCTGACCTTCTTCCTGTCATAATTCATGTTGGCTTGGTTGGTTGTACTGCCACGAGGCTGGTAAGCCTGTTGCTGTGGACGCTGCTGTTGCTGTTGGTATTGCGGTTGTTGATATTGCTGTTGATGCTGATACTGTTGAGGTTGATACTGCGGCGCGTTGTCTTTGAAAACAGGCGCTACATTAGCCACCTGGTGCTGATGTCCGGCACGTCGTGCAGGCTTCCTCTGAACAGAGGGTCTTCTATGTTTCGGCTGAGATTGCACGGCATGCGCTTCACCTTCTTTCCTCTTAAACGCTCCATATCGTTTAGAGGAGGAACCATCATCTTTAGCCAATCGTCCTTCACGGACACCTTCTTCAAGACGCATCCCCATGTTCACCATCTCGGTGAAATCAGAGGGAGCGCTTGCCACCATTCGTTCATAGTAAAATGAACCAAGAGTCTTCAGAAAGATCTTGGTCATTTCCTTCTCTTCCAACGGTGGGGTGATTTGAGCTGCCAGCTCACGCCACCTCTGGGCGTACTCCTTGAACGATTCCTTGTCTTTCTGGGACATGGACCTGAGCTGACCTCTGTCAGGCGCCATATCAACATTATATTTATATTGCTTGACGAAAGCTTCGCCAAGGTCGTTGAAAGACCGGATGTTAGCACTGTCCAGGCTCATGTACCATCTGAGCGCGGCACCAGACAAACTGTCTTGAAAATAATGGATCAAGAGTTGATCATTATCAGTTTGTGTTGACATCTTCCTGGCGTACATGACCAGGTGAGCAAGTGGACAGGTGTTCCCCTTGTATTTTTCAAAGTCCGGGACCTTGAATTTGATTGGTATTTTAACACCGGGAACCAAGCAAAGTTCGGCTGCTGACTTGCCGAAGAGATCTTTGCCACGGAGAGTCCTCAATTCCTTTCTCAGCTCAAGGAATTGATCGTTCATTGCGTCCATCTTCTCGTGAACATCTGAGCCCTCAGAAGCTTCAGAGTGATAGATGGTGTCGTCTACCCTAGGCATGGTATGCACGAAAGGAGGAGCGGGAACAGGGACCGGGCTAGATGCCGGCATTTGAACGAATGTTGGAGCTGGCAGATCGGGCATGAAGCCTGGAGGCATCCCCCAAGGAAAACCGGGAGGCATGGCATTGGGCTGATGGGCACTGACTGGCACCGTTGAAGTAACCACTTCAGATATAACCGTCCGCTGGACCGGAGTTGCTGGCCATTGGGCAGGCTGGTTCTGAGCAGCAAGGAGTTGCTCCATCAAAGCGCCAAGTCTGGCGACCTCTTCTCTTAAATCTCGGTTCTCTTGCTCCAACTGTTCCATGATTCTGGCAGAGTTGACCCTTGTATAATACCGGTGAGTCAGCTTGTCTTCAAAATAAATGAAGAACAGAGGTTAGAACCAGAAGACCAGAAAAAGAGTACCTGCTTATGCAAGAATGATGCATGAAATGCTTGTGCAAATGCTTTGTTTTTCAAGGAACCCTTAGGGTTTTATTTGCAATATTTTGAATATTTAAACATTTTAATTGCTCATGGAAAATATTTCATTCAAAATATTAAGACAAAGAAATACAGCATTCTTTTAATTCATTACAAAGAGGAAAGGTAAATGACATCCTATGGATCCCTATTAGCTCGGGATGCTGGAAGACGAGAAGTGCACAACTTCTTGATCTCTCTCTCATAGGCAGCCTCCATATCAGCTTTCTCTTTTGCAAGTTGGTCATACTTCCTTTTCCAGAATTTGGATGACTGAGGAAGCAGAGAAGTCCAAGCGTCGTTCGGATCCTCGATCACTCGGTGCTCGAGAAATTCAATCATAACATCCTTCTCCTTGAGCTGCTGCAGCAATTCCTCCCTCTCACGGATCCAAGCACGCGAAAGGTCTTCTTCTCTCAACTCCTCTACACGTTGGGTAGGGAGGGTTGAAGGCCCAGCCACATCCAACGGTGTAGGTCTTGGATAATCATACGGCATCAGGTAGGTAGCAGCCCTCTGTCTGACCCAAGAGGTATATGGCTCCAAAGCAATGCAGTTCTTTGGACCCAATTCGTTCCTACCTTTCTTGCGGATATTGCGCCAAGCGCGGACAAATCTGGCTTTCAGGCCTTGGGGATCTTTACCCTCCTGAAAGAATACGCCTTCTAACAGAATGTTATGGGGTTTATCCTTTAGGGGGAACCCAAGCTGACGACGTGCAAGCGTAGGGTTGTAGCTGATCCCACCACATGTACCAAGAAGAGGCACATTGGGGAATTCACCACAAGAGTTGATGATCTGGACAGTATCATACACACGATCATACCAGGTGATATCATCATTGGTGAGAGACATGAGTCTCTGAGACCACCGTAGACATCCCTTGTTCTCCTTGAAAGCAACTGTCTGAGGCAAGTGCGAAATAAACCACTTGTACAGTAGGGGTAAACAGCAGACAATGACTCCTCCATTCTTCATATTCCTCAAATGCATGGAGACGTATGCATCACCCAACAAGGTCGGAACCGGATTAAGAACTGAAAAGATCCTAATGGCGTTCATGTCCACGAACTTGTCGAAGTTGGGGAACAACACCAATCCATAGATGAGCAGCACAAACAGAGCCTCAAAGGCATCCTCACTCATGGCCTTCCCATAAAAGGTAGCTTGGGCAATGAGGAACTCGGAAGGAAAACCTTGAATTCCGCCTTTGGTAGTCAGATTAGCTCTAATCAGATCTTCATCTATGTGCAACAAGCTAGCAATCTCTCGAGCAGATGGAATATCCTCTAAGCCACTGAACGGCACTTGATCCAGAATCGGAATTCCAATAAGGTGAGAATATTCCTCCAAGGTTGGCAACAACTGGAAGTCCGGAAATAAGAAGCAGTGATACAATGGATCGTAGAACTGAGCAAGAGTACTCATCAATCCCTCATCAACCTGAGTGGTGAGCAGCGGCAGAAGCTTCCCATAGCGAGCCTTGAAACCCAAGGGATCTAATACATATGATGTCAGATTCCTTAATTCTTTTACATCCGGCTGTTTAAAGTTGTACTTCTTTGTATGCCTTTTTGGTCTTTCCATGTCTGAAAATTTTGCAAATAAACCCTTTAAGTTCCTTGAAAATCCTCTTTTTGATGACATGAATGCGGATGAATGCGTGAATGTATGAATGCAACAATCACACTCAAGGATCAAGCAAGGCACACCAAACAAAGGTCGTGGGAAAGCTCTATGTACCCCTAATATCAATCATCCATTTTGGTGGATTTAGGTTTTCACCTTATCGACACCCAAGTTCCATTGATATTAACGGTACGTGAACCGGTTCAAACATTCTTAATATCAACCAACCGCTTTGATGGATCTAGGTTTTACCCCTGATCCGGGATCCATTGATATTAACAATGTTTGAACGACTCAACCACGAATCACGGGTTTGCTGAGAGTCACGAGCATGAGGTCTCGGTTAAGAACCACCCAAAGGGAGTGTACTAGGGTTTAAACCTGCCAGACATGTTCTATCAGAGGTTCCCATAATCATCGTTCCATCTTTCGAATATTATCGGAGGAACGAATACTCGTATTCCAAGAATATTCTCAAGAGAAACTCTTATGAGTGTAGTATCGCGTAACAATCGTATCAGAACTGACATCTGAACGACCTCCGCACTACGGTCCTAAAAATAGGCCAAGATGGGTTTGGTAAACTAAGGTCCTTGGCTTCTGCGGAACATGATTGAAAGAATAATGCCTAACCACAAATAACTTGTGTGACATTATTAGTTCAACATGACCTCCACCAAGTGAATGGGCTCGCAAGTCAACTGGCTAAGGAATACTCCACACCAGTCAACAAGACTATGCCATTCTCCTATCCTAGAGTGCACTCGAGTTCGGGTATAGAACTCATCTCACAGATCACCAAAGCAAACAGCAATTGTATATCAAGCAATTCACACATTACAATCAATACAGTCATCCCAAATTGTACAAAAATATGTCACATAACAGATAACAATATAGCACAACAAGGGTGAAAAGTAGGCAATACCACAAAGGATCGATTATTTTTCCCCAGTGGAGTTGCCACTTTTCTGTAGCGGTGTATTCGTCGCTATATGATCTATCGGTTAAATCATAAGCAAGGGATACATTGAAATTTCGAGTCGCCACCGCACTTTTATTTATCCAAAGGACTGGCTAAAAAGCGAACAAAAGCCTAAGAAGTTTTACACGTAGAAAACTAATAAAAAGATCAGAGATTCTGGGTAAGGGGTAAATTACGCAATGGGAAGGTGTTAGGCACCCACTACGTCCTAGGTACTCCTAGGGAGCCCTTTTCACACTTGTTGTAAAAGATTGTTATTTGTTATGACATAAAGATTGTGCAAACATGATTGGGATGATGAGAAAAGAATGTACATTTTTTATCGGGTTTGAACGGATGAACCCGCTGCCTACGTACCTTCCATCAAAGGTAAGGATCAAAACGCCGTAGTTCGGCTAAAAGATTTCCAAAAGTGAGTTGGGTTCAATTTTAAACACAAACCCTAAGGTCTTACGTTATCCACGGGAGAAAACTCAACCTTATACAAACAACAAAGTCCACCATGTGAGAACAGCTTCAACTTGCCAGGGAGGGGTTAACCCTATAATAGGCAAGGAAGACTTACAATTCAATCACTAAAGACAGAAGGTGAGATTAATATCAACCACTAAGATAAATCAAACCTCTAGCTCATGTATGAAAAGATTAACAATGGACAAAGCCAAAACAAGTGAATGAGTGAAGTTAATTGATTGTGGTTATGAAAATGGAGTCAAAGTATGATTAAGATTAATTCAAAGAAGTATTATGAAATGGAGTTTGAAAAAAGTCAGGGACTTGGGTCCAGGTTTTTTAGTTAGAAAAACATGAAGATGTTTGCACAACACTTATTTCAAGTTTGAAAAGCGAAAGTGTGAAAAGGTTTAGGACATAATGGGGATGAATGGATGGAGATGGATTGTAAAACTTCTTAGAAGGTTCACTTCTTGAAATCATATAGAAGATGATTCAAGTGTGTCCTTTGGAATGAACCATAAGCTATAATAACATAAACAAACAGATGATACTGGATGCCACTCAATGGTCTTACTCCAATCTCACAAACAGAAAACGGATACCGGATACCAATAGATGGATTTACACCAGTCTCCTAAAACAGAACAGGATATCAGAAGCCACTCAATGGTCTTACACTAATCTCCTCAGAAGAAAACAAAGATGAAATATGGAAGTCAACTGCCAATCTATCTGGACTTAGGTCAACTGCACATATGCTCATAGGAATACCAATGCCACATTACAGGGACTTACAATGGATCCTCACATACAAGAACAAAAGCAACAAATGATCACAGGAAAGCAAATGCCAACTTACAGGGACTTATAATTGCAACCTCACATACAAACAGATAAACCAACTTATGATCACAGGAAAAAGCAGATGCCAACTTACAGGGACTTATAACTGCGTCCTCACATACAAACAAAGCAACAGAAGATATGAGTGACCAATGAGGTCTTACACTCTATCCTTCCATATCATAGGAACAATGGCCAAAGAGATGGACTTACAATTGTCCTCAATGGGCAAACAACAAATGCCAATATCACAAAGACAAATGAGATGATTGTGCATTAATGAGCAATTAATGATGATGATAAATGCATGAAGCATACAAGCAAACATGTGCATATGAAGTAATCAATCAATCAATGAATAACAAACAGCACACTCTATAGCCAAACAAGGAGGCTCACATAAGAGGGTTAGGCACTGAGGCCAACTGGAATAGGGTAAAAAGTTGCTCTTAACCTTGCCATTGAGAGGCTAAGGTGAAGCAGATGAAAGGATATGAGGGGTGTGCCTCATTGCTTCTATCCCTAATCAGGGAGAGCATCAAATATAAGAAAGTGTGGGAGCTCAGAAAGTAGGAACTCTTTCCACATTATTGACTCGATAGATCTTGGGTTTTGATCTCAATGCTACAACCATGTAATGGGAGCAGGGAGAAGACTCACTGAATAGTGGGGGATAGGCTACTTATCCCTTATATCCACCAATTGCCTTACTTGAAGGACTTTTCCTGCTTGGGACAATTTTAAACACACACAAGCATGGCCTCTTAAGGAGGACTTCAGACAGTTTGCCCGGCCAAATAACAGGCCGGGTCTCCAGACTACATGAAGAGAGAGTAATTATACCTCAAAAGCAAATTGCTAAATAGCAAAGCAAAGCAAATAAAGCAACTAAGAGTACCTGAAAAAGTCAAACTAATCAGTAAGCAGTTCAACAGTTTAAATCAAAAGGAAATGAATCAAACAGTTAAATCAGAGGGACCAATGTGCAAAGCACAAGACTCAAGTCACATGAGTCACACCTACAAAACAAAGGTTAGTACATGATATATAATCAAGATCAAATAAATTGGTATGGTTTCTTTGAAGCATTGATGCTTAACCTGAAACAAATGAACTCAACATAAGCCCAAAAGACCACTAGGACAAGCCTAGGGTCAAAAACAAAAGGGAAAGTCAAAACAGCAAACAATAGTCAACCAAAGTCAAGTTCAAACATTTAAGAAGCAAGCACAATTGGTTTCAAGCTCACATCATGCATCAACATCATTTCATAGATAAAAGAAGGCAAAACATGGCAAAAGAGAGCACATAAAAGTCAACAGAAATACTTGGCTCAAAAGCAAACATAAACATTTCCAAAAATTATGAAATAATTCATACTCAATCATAATCCATAACATAGCATGCATATGAAATTTCAGCTCAATTGGATCATGGGAAGATAGTCAATTAAAATCAGGAATTCAACACAATTTCAAGTATGCACAAAGAAGTCAAACATTCATGGGTCAACTTCAAAAAATCATAATTAAATTAACACAGATGAGAAATGAATGGGATCAACACCAATGCAAAGCTCAAGATGTCTAGTATGCACATGTAAAATTTCATGATCATCCAATAAGATATGAGAATTTCACAAAGGAAATGGCAAGATGTATCACACAAAGTCAACATTTTGGTCAAACAGGGGATAAAATCTCAAACAATTTGGAAATGGCATGATTAATTCCAAGAAAATTCACACATAAACTAGACATATGAGATATGGTTCATGCAAAATTTGAGGTCAATTGGAAGTCAAGAAGCATGTCAACAAAAATCATGAAATAGCATAACATTGGTGTGACACAAATTGTCACACCCTACTTCCAAAATTCATATATCACAAACCACATATGATAAATGCACAAACTCTACATCAAAACAAGCATGAATGAGTGTAGAATAACCACAAAAAATTTCAGGGGCATTGGATGCATCATCATTATTTCACAAAAGGAATGGCAAAAGGTACAAATTAAGCATACATGTCAAGAAACCTAGAGCCATTAAAAATCCAGCCAACCAAAAATTCAATAAAAATCATGATAAAATAGTAGACATTCATGTGATCATGATGGAAAAAATTTCATGATTTTTGGAGTTGAATTGAATGAGTTGTGAATTTTTAAAGATGTGTAACAAAAATGCAATAAAAATTGAAATAACCAATGATTTAATGAAAATAATCATGACCGAGTGGCATTGTGGTAATTATGGGGATCATTAAACAAAACGCTGCGTTTTAACGGGACACATGAAATGTTGTAATTGGTTGTTTCAATGTAACAGTAAACAGAACCAATCGATGCTCATGTTTTCTGGGTTCAAAACCCTTAGGGTTTATGCAACAGCAACTCATATGTTCATCCTCATGCAGGCAACATCATGGCAAACAAATTCCACACAGAAACACACAAAGATCATGGCAATGCAACAGTAAATCCATCATGCAAACAGAACAAACAAACAGCCAAAAGCAACCAAAATTTCTGGGCAAACTTAGGGTTCATCTACTGCAGCAATCATCTTTAACATTCAAACATGGAAAAAAAACAAATCGCCCAGAAATCGAAAGTGACCATACCAATAGAGCAAACAAACTTCAAACAACACAAATCCATCAACCAATGGTATCGAATCATACTGAATAACATGCATCGAGCAAAATCAGCAAAGAACAGCAAACTTCATTTCCAAATATTTCGCTCAATACTCACTCATTTCATGCGATTCAAGTTCCACAACAACCAGCAAGGCAAGAACGACACAAATCATAGCATCATTTGGAAAATAAAGAAATCGAAAAACTCACTTGATTGGAAGAAATTCGATGGAACAGTGTTGTTTGAATGTTGTAAGCTCAAACAGATGGACACAATGCTTCCAAGAGGTATATGGTTGACTAACTTCAGCTCATTGATGCTTGGAAATACCCAGACCATGATCTGCCATTGTTGTATGCTTAGTGAAAACAGAACACGAAGAAGGCTGTGCAGATGATGAACTGTGTTTGAAAAATGCTCCAGATGATGTCCAGATGATGGAGCAATGAAGAAAGGCTCGAGGGTTTTGGGTGTTTTTGGCCAGAAAATGCAAATCGTGCAAATTGGCAAAATGAGAGAGTGAGAATTTTCTGGTTTTGTTATGGCTGCTGCTCAGTCTCTAGGGTTGAGAAATGACAGAAAAATTCATTTATATTTGTTGTTTAAGGTTGCTTAATCATGTCCTAAACTTGGTTAGCTTAAATGAAGCTAAATGCAAAATTGCTAAGTTGAACCAAAGCACATGGAGGGTGTAAAGGTCTGCACGAAATGGGCCTTGGATAAGTTGCAAATGACATTCCAAACACTTCCCAATTGGCCAAATGGTGTGAAAATCAATATTTCAAAAAGTCAACCTTCTACCACACTTGAATTTAATAAAGTCAAGCTCAAAAATGGCATTTTGACTAGCAAGGTTTTGGTTCATGATGAATGCATTTTTGGAAAGAGGGGAACAAATGGAGATTGTGGGAAAAAACCCCACCAAAATTGGACTTGTGGTTCATGAGATATGGCTTGTTGAAGTTCAAAAAAATGTGAAAATGAAATGATCATATCTTGCAAACCATTCCTGGGATTTGAGAGTTCTTGGACTTTTTGAAAATGGGAGAACAAGATCTTCAACTTTCATGTTGGGAAAAAATTCATTTGAAGCTTGTATCATGATGTAAGTTTAAGATCAAGAAGTTTCCATTTTTGGCAGTTAAAATTACAGGTCCACTTTCTATTTTGGGAAATTTCCTGTCTGACTTTATTTTCTTCCATGATGAGGTTGGACATGATATATGAGGCTTGTATAGACATGAATGAGCTCCTTCAAATCAATTCTATCCATCAAATCACTGATTAAATCAACAGTTGACCAAGTTTGACTTTCTGTTGACTTTTCTAGGGTTTTGCATGATTGAACCACTTCTGATGAATTCCAAACCCTAATTCCTTGAGAACTTGATTTCAAATGATGTCCCAAGTTGTATGAACTTTTGATTATTGATCATGGTGCCCAAATTCTGCAAGAATGGCCACCATCCACTGCTTTGACTGACTGTTGACTGTCTTTGACCTAATTGCTGATGATTGCTTCAACTGCAAGCAACAAGGTTAGACTGACAATATTTTTGTACTTTTTGAATGATAAACATATGAAAGGCAAAGATATACAAATGCAAGACATGCTTGGTGATCAAAAATCAACCCACAAGGCAATCTACCCACTAGGAGGGAAGCTAAGGCATGCAATGATCCTTGAGGCCATGGTATGATATGATATGGGCCATGAGGGATCTTAGGGCCAAAATTGGGGTCTTACAGTGATGTGCAAGGCCTTGTTGTGATTTCGCCCCTCAGGTGTCAAATCAAGATCTGTGAACCCCACGCCGTGTCGGGTACTCACATTAGCAATTACACCTTCAAGTTGATTGACAGAAATCTCCTGAGGTACATACGTCATATTTAACATTTTCAGCAAGGCGTCTCTATGTGCCTCAGAACACAACAGCAGAGAAAGAATGGAGATTTTGGAGGGAGTTTGATTGAGCTGATCTACGATCTTGTAGTCACTCTTTTTGATTATGCGCATAAACTCCTCCACGTCCTTCTCGAACGAGCCACCAGGCACATTCGCTTGAGCAGGGACTTCATCAACAACGGCCTGTTTGCCCTTAGCCTTAGCAGATGCCTCAACATTGGCATCCCTCAACTGTTGAGGCGCAAACAGCCGACCACTACGGGTAAAGCCTCCTGGTCCACCCACGTTGTCCACGGCAGGACTCACAACGACCGGAGCTTTACTAGCAGGTGCAAAAATTGTCACGGGCGCTTGATTTGAAGGCTTGACCCTGTTCTCAGCCCTTCTGTTGCTTCGGTAGGCATTGTCGTACCTCCAAGGCACAGCATTATTGTCCACGGCCCTTCTAACCGGAGCGACGATTGTTGCCGGAGTGTTGGTAGGAACTGGTGCGGAGATGGTAACTGGAGTACCACTCGTTGTAGGCGCACGCCCTTCAGATGGTTTGAAGAAGATAGTGACAGTAGACACTGCCCCATGATCTCTGTTATCGGCCCTACCAAACTGAACACGGCCCTGACCCATCAAACCCTGGATACCAGCCCTTAACAGATCACACCCATTAGCTGACTCTGCACAGCCCAAACAATTTTCATCACAACCCGGATGAACACCAGCTTTCAGCAAACGGTCTTTGACAACCAACAGAGAAGTCTGAATCTCATCCACACGGATCACCAGATCTTCGGATTCAACCCCTTCAATACAGTTTACCCTATGAGCGCCATGCGCAGGCATAGGGTTGTTCACAACATTCGGCACAGGGGAGAAATTGATCGCCTTAGAATCGATCAGATCTTGGACTTTATGCTGAAAAGCCCGACACTTCTCTATATTATGCCCTGGTGCCCCTGAATGGAAATCGCACCGGACATTCGCATCATACCCAGGTGGTAGGACAGTTGGCGGAGCCATGGTCCTTAATTCCACAAAACCCAATCTGAGCAACTCAGGCAGAAGCTCAGCATATGACATGGGCAAAGGGTCAAATCTTCTATTAGGCTGCAGCCTCTGCCTTGGCTGATAAGGACGTTGTTGCTGTTGTTGTTGTTGTCTAGGTTGTTGCGGCGGTTGACGCTGTTGAGGTGCAGGGATGGTCACTGCAGCAACCTGCCTGTATTGATGCTGATTTCTGTTCTGACCTCGGCGGTGCTGAACAGCATTGGTTTCACCTTCTCTACGGCGAGGGGCCCCAGAGAAAGGTTTCTTTGATGAAGATGAACCCACATCGTTGATCTTCCCAGCTTTGATCAAACTTTCCGTCCTCTCACCACAAATCACTACATCAGAAAAGCTCCCAAATGGGCAACTCCCCATTCGGTCCATGAACACTCCCTGCAGCGTACCAATGAACATATCTGTCAACTCCCTCTCCAGCATAGGGGGTTGGACTCTAGCAGCAAGTTCACGCCACCTTTGGGCGTACTCTTTGAAACTCTCATTATTTTTCTGGCACAGACTCTGCAGCTGAGTCCGGCTCGGTGCCATGTCCATGTTGTGTTTGTATTGTCTGAGAAAAGCTTCTCCCAGATCCCTCCAACATCGGATAGAGTCTCGTTTCAATTCCATGTACCAATCCAAAGATGCCCCAGATAGGCTGTCTTGGAAAAAATACATCCACATTTTCTCGTCATCTGTATATGCCGAGATCTTCCGATAATACGCCTGCACGTGAGTGCGAGGGCAAGAAGTACCGTTGTACTTGTCAAAGGTGGGCGCCTTGAATTTATGGGGAATTCTCAGACCTTCCACTAACCCCATGTTCGTGACATCGAACCCGAGAGAGTTCTGGCATTCCATCGCCCTTATCTTTTCAGCCAGGGCATCGACTTTACGATCCCTATCCTCCATTCTGGCAACATCACCGTCGTCCTCACTCATCATTGTGAACATGTCTTCTTGTCTGTCGACAAGAGGAGCTGGATGACGCACCGGAGCCCGGGTAGTTCTGGCATTGACCTCTGCAGCAAGAGGCTGACCATTGATTCTTATACCTTGGAGTTCTTCTCCCGTAGCATAACCATGACCGGGAGCAGCAACAACATTAACAGTCTCATAACCAGGTGGAGCAACAGGTGAACCCCGGTTAGACGCCTGAATAACCGTTTCTTGTCTCTGGACCAAAGCACGGAGCTCCTCCTGACCCTGAGCAACCCCTTGCATCATCGTCATGAATTGGGCCATGTTCGCCCTCATCTCAGCTAGTTCAGTCTGAACCTGATCCATGCTTCTGCGCTGATTTAGTCTTGTAGAATACCGGTGAGGTCGTTGATCCGCTATCCTGCCTGACACAGGAACCAGAGTGAGAAGTCGGCACAAGAACACCTGTTATGCAAATGTTATGATTATGATGCTAATGCATATGATGCACATGAAATGTTCATTTCTCAGGCATTCAAAGAGCCTGATCCATCTCAAGAAATAACAACCTGCAACAACACAAAGCAACAGGGAGATACAGAAACAGCATACAACAGAGCAAGGAAGTCAGAGAAAATCTCATCTATAAATGAGCAACTGGATCATACAACAAAGATCCAAATATCCCACAAAGTATAACAAAGAATCCCACCCAACAGGCTTGGGGGTGATTCATAACATAAACATCAGGAAATACAAGCTAAGACAAGTTACTTCCAGGAATGAGCGTCTTCAAGTAGTGACACTGGTCTATCAACAGTTCACACTCTGAACATTCTGGCAAGGGAGTGATCTTCTCCTTCAACTGTCTTCTAAGCTCGACAACTTCTGCCCCAAGCTGGGTCTCTGATGCAAGTCTCTGGTCGACTTCCTTCTTCAGCTGGATATCTTTGTCTCTGAGTTGCTTCTCCAAGTCTCTGATCTTCTTCAGATAACTGGCTTCGGATCTCTGCAATCTCAAACACTCTCTGTGCTTTGCGTCCAACAAAGTCTCCATCTCTGAATAAGATCTCTTCTTGCTCCTCACACTACCAACACCTGCACTCTGGGCATCTCTGAGTTGATGAGACAGGTTCAACCTATCAGCTTTGGCTTGATACAACTCCATCTGGGCATCTTGCTCTTTCTCCTTCAAGCGACGATTCTCCATCAAGGCTTGCTTATACTGCTCAGCTGGCACAGTATCAGCAAGAATCAAGGGTGGTTGCACTTGCAACGGATTCATCCGATCATAGGGTAGCAATAAAGTTTCCACTCTCTTCTTCACCCAATCAGTGTACTCAGGCATAGCAATGGCGAACTTCTTCCCTAAGACGGATTCGTCTCTGACACCAATAGACTTCCAAACTCTTCCAATCTGCTCCAATCTAACAGGATCAATACGCTTCTCAAAATACACACTCTCAGCTATCTCAGCTTCAAGCGGCCTTCTACTCATAATGAACCCCAACTGGCGAAGAGAAAGAACCGGGTTGTAATTGATGCAACCCTTGGTCCCCACAAGTGGCACGTTCCGGAATTCTCCACAACTCATAATAACATCCCGCACATCCATCCGGTATGACTGCCATATGATGTCATATGAAGTAAGAGACATCACCCTCTGAGTCCACCTATAAGTGCTCTGAGCATCAACAAACGGCCCACTGACTGGCAGGAGAGACATGAACCATCTGAGCAACAGTGGGAGACAACACCTGATGGCTCCACCCTTACCATGCCTACTGTGGATAGCATAGTAAGTGTCAGCTAACAGAGTAGGGACCGGATTCCCTCCAATGAAAATGCAGACTGTAGCATAGTCAACAAAGTTTGGCATACTCGGAAACAGAACGATCCCATAGATCATGACAGCGAGCTGGGCATGAAAAGCTTCCCAATTCCCCTTCTCTGCTTCTCCTCTGGCAGCTCTCAACAAAAACTTCAAAGGTAGGCCCACAACATCTCCACTGGTCTTCCAACTATCACTGATCTCTCGAATACTCAGATGAAGAGCTCTAGCAATAACCCTGAAGTCGACTTCCTTCGGGACGTCCAGGAAAGGAATCTGATGCTGAATCGGGACACCCAACAGAATGGAGTACTCCTCGAGGGTAGGCGCCAACTGATAGTCCTGGAAAGTGAAACATCTAAGCTCTGGGTCATAGAACTGAAGAAGCGTCTGTAACGGCACCGGGTCAACTACCATCTTCAACAAAGTCAACAGATCCCCATACTGGTCGACGAATCCCTTCAGATGATCACTGGTCACCAAACTACTCAACTCAATCAGGGACGTCAGAGGCTCACGGTGAAAGCTATAGGAACAGGTCTTCCGCTTCGGCTCGGGAACTGTTGCCATCTCTATCAATGAATTAAGCTCTGGAATGTACCTGAGAAATGATATGCATGCAGGGGTTAGTTTTTTTTCTTTTTTTTTTATTTTTTTTTCATTTTTTTTTCAATTTTTTCATTGCATTTCTTTTGAAAAATAAACATGCTATGATGCACATGATGCAGACACGACTGACAAGCTGTGCATCTCTGAACACAGGATCGAAACTTCGGCTCAAACTCTGATCACAACCATCTGAAACCCAAAGTCAACTGGTCAACTGTCATCTGAACCCAATCTGAGAAACTGAGTCACCAACAGGAACACACTGAGTCACCAACAGTCACCAACCGGTCACCAACAGTCACCATCTGTACTTGTTAAAATGATCATTCCCTCCCCACTCACGGGTGTCATCTAGGCCAGGGTAAGGTCGAAAGAAACGCAGCATAAATAACCTTTCGCAGAATACCATCATATACACACCTGAAGTATGCAACGATGGTACCCCACCAGGGTCTGAACTGCTCGTGACGTCGATGTTCCGCTAAGTGGCGCATACCACCCGCTTCCCATGACTCACTCTATTCCTAGGTTTCCTAGATTGCACTCATAGCCTGGGTATTGGGCCTTTTACCTCGAGTAATTCCCACCCCAAACAGAGAAGTACAGCCAGCACAGCGGATGAATATGAATGAATGCAAACATTAATGCAAACAATACATGCAAACAATAAACAATGAATGCAATAAATAACACAACAAAAAGCAACCAAAGCCCTAACCTAGAGAGCGCTAGGAGAGACTCGCTCAGGGAAGATGGACCAGCACAGGTCAACATCATCTGTACTTCCCCAGCAGAGTCGCCAGCTGTCGCATTACGCGAAAAATCGGCGGGAAAACAAGAACAACAGAGCCTCCACCGTGCGTTATTTATCCCAAAAGAGGGAAAGGAAACGCTCAGAGTAAACCTGGAAAAAGCATGGTCTCGCGACCAAAGAGAATGGGATCGGGAGTCGGTTATGCGAAGGGAAGGTATTAGCACCCCTACGCATCCGTCGTACTCGACGGGATCCACGCACAATAGGAAGGAAAATGGTTGCTAAAACACTGCTCAAATACACACATACTGGCTGAAAGAGACACAAGAAAACAAACAAGACTGACTCGGCAGGACATCGTATCCTGGGCCTACTTAGTCTATCAAGCATAGACATCAGAGTCAAAGTAGTTCGGACCGGGGAAACGACACATGCTCGCTAGGATGTCGCATCCTATGCATACGTATCTCCTTTGGACGAAGGAGAATCAGAGCATCAGTAGCTCGGCTAACACGCAGACAAACAAACACAGGCAATGGCAAACGTGGAGCCTGAATGCCAATCACTGGGCTTACATCAGCATCCGAACCAAAACACTCACAAGGAGGCAAACGTGGAGCCCGAATGCCAATCACTGGGCTTACATCAGCATCCGAACCAAAACACACGCACACTGGAACCCGAATGCCACTCGATGGACTTACATCAGCTTCCAAGCACACAACAACACAAAACAAAGACACGGGCGCCCGGAGAGATCTGCTCATCTCCTGCCTACGTACCTCATCTGGTATGAGGATCAGGGTGACGTAGTTCCCCTACGCAGGGATATAGGACTAGCCTAACCAGATAACAAAGGGAGACACAACTAGGGAGACTACGACTCGAGCCTAGATGTTATCATGCAAAATCGTCCCTAAGTCAAGGTTTCTAGCTAACTGGCACAGGGAGCCAGCCTATCCTAAAGCACAAGCAATATCAAACAATTAATCACAAACAGCACACACTATATGCACACAAGTGAGGCTCAAACAAAGGGTAAGGCTGCAGAGGCAAGCCAACTGTACAGGTGAGGTTTTGCTCTTAACCTTGCCATTGAGGGGCTAAGGTGAAGCAGATGAAAAGTGAGTGAATATAAGACTTCACAGCTCTTATCCCTGGTCAGGGAGAGCTTAAGACAAAGGAGTGTGGGTTCAGAAAGGAGGAACCCTTCTACACTCGAGACTCTGACACAACTGTACATTGTACAAGATCTTGGGTTTGTGTCCCAATGCATCAACACAGTGGTGTGAGCAGAGGGACGACTCAACAGAATAGCGGGGGATAGATTGCATATCCCTTGGGTTCCGCCAATTGCCTTAAATAAGGACTTTCCCTGCTTGGCACAAATGTAAACAAGCACAAACATCGCCTCTTAAGGAGGACTTCAGGCAGTTGCCTGGCCAAGTAACAGGCCAGGTCTTCCAGACTACATGGAGACAAGAATGTTATACCTCAGTGCAAATTGCTTAGCAAGCAAAGCAAAGCGATATTAGCAACTAATGTACCTGAAATCAATCAAATATCATCAGTATACTAATCACACAACTAAACAGCAAATGGTTTACAATTAACTATAAACAGACAACACAATCCAATGCACCAAAGTGCGAGCAACTCAAAAGCCAAACATCCTACAACACAAAACAAGTTAGTGTACAATGTCAAATGACGTCTCAATCAAAAGTGAATCCACCTCCTTAAGGTATTTGGCCTCTTAACCTGAAAACCACATTCAAACATGAGATACAAGACCACTAGGACAAGCCTAGGGTCAAAAAGAAGGAAAAAAGTCAAAACAGCAAGTCAAACATGATCAACATCAACTCTAATCACATACAAATAGAATCCAATTGGTCTCATGCCTAAACCATACACCAAATTAATTTCATGCACAATTTAAATCAAGCTAGGCAATTATGAGTCATATAGGAGCAAACAGAAAGATCACACTCAAACAAATACCTAAACAGCTCAATAAATTCCACAAAAATTCCAGCCTAAACAGGACACATTCAATGAGCTACCTATTAATTTTCATGCCATTTGGACAACAGGGAATAGGTCAATGAAAATCAAAAAGTCAGCAGACATCCTAACAAGTCAACACATGGTAACAAAATGAGCATTAACTTCAATCACATGCCAAACAGTGAAAACAATTAAAAAATTAATGGGACCAAAGCCAAACTACACCTAAACATGTTGTGAATCACTCCATCAAATTTCACATTCATATGATATGGTATGAGCATTCAACAACACATGTAAAGTTTGTTACACAAGAAACAACCCAAAGATGCTAAACAGCAATCAAAAATCCAAATCAATTAGAAAATGGACCAATTAAATCCACAAAAAATCATGTTGAAAGTTAACATACATATTGTATCTCATGCAAAAAATCAGAGCCATAGGCCTAATGGAAGCATGGTAAATTAATTCATGAACTCAGCATATCATAATGTGACACATATTGTCACACTCAAAAAGAAAAAATCATATCTAGCAATCCAGAGATCCAAAAATCACAAATGATATACCAAAATCTCCAGAAATGTGTCAAGAATCACCATATGAAATTTCATTAATTTTGGATAATGTATGAGTATTTGGTGATTAAAATGGTAAAACATGCAAATATGTCACACATGTCAAAAATCAATATACCATTCCAAAATTTTACCAAGCACAACTTACATTACTATGCCTATAAAAAAGTAGATAAAATTTGGAAACTAACAAAAAAATCCCACCTAATTTGGATTAATATTGAATTTTTTATGAATTTTTTAAGATTGTAATATTTATTGGAATAACCATTTAATGTTATACGAATTTATTAATTAAATTAGTAAGTTAATAGCAGTACAGTAATTACCAAGCCATGCCAAAAACAGTACTGTAGCATTAATTCGCTGTCAGCATCTCATTGGATAGTATGGGAGGGAAACACCATTCGAAAATGCCTGGCATGGAAAGAAGATTGAACGCGGCATTTTTTCCAGATTCTTTCTTCTTCATCGCGTTCATGGTTCATCAAGCGGTAGCTTCGGCTTCGAACTTTTTTCAACGAAAATACGCATGCTATATACCGTTGGAACCGGTGTTCGACGTAGATCATGAATATGCTAACGAAATCATCCAGAAGTTATCGCACAAAAAGATTCAATCAAAAGAAGTTTTGACGTACAACCTTTAAATCAAGATATCTTGATGATTACTCGATGAAATCGCATGGTTCAAGCGTCAATACACTCTACACTCAACGCACTACAAGATGCATATAACAATTGCGTGAATTAACGAGTTCGAAATTTCACCTTCTTGGAGTGGCGGTGCGAAATCTTTGCGTATTTAGCTCCGATTCGATGAAACAGAAGAAGTATGTTGATTAGGAAGATGATTGATGATGATTTCGCAGCTCAACAAGCCTTGGAGGTGGAGAATTTGTGAATTGCCATTGAAGCTCAAGATTGCAACAATTGCGAATTTGCACGGTTCTTGCTCCAATTACCAAAAACAGTAATCCTAATACACCTGCAGATGAAGAATTGACAAAGAAATTGCAAGAATAATGGTGAAATTTTGATGAAATTGTGAAAAAATGCTTATGTGAAAATTGTGAAAAATGGAGAAAAAGTGAGAGAATTTGGAGATTTTTGGCTTTGATCTGAAAAACTTATTTTGAGGAGAAAAACTTTCCATTTTGGGCAGCTGAAATTACAAGTCACCTGCTATTTTTGGAAACTTTCTGTCTGACCTCCAAATCTTCAACCTTGGTCTTTGATATGTCAAATGAGACTTATATGGACATGAATGAAGCCTTTCAAACCTTTTCCCACCTTCCAATCCATAAAATCAGGCACAGTTGACCACAGTTGACCACAGTTGACTTTCTGGGGTTTCTGGTTGACTGAACAATGACTGATGACTTCTGAGCATCCAATCTTTGGCCAACCCACTTCAAAATGATCCTTGGACCATATGAGCTTGATAAATCAACCCTAGGGCCTTGTCTCAATGAAAATGGCACTAGCTTGCTTGATTGACTGATTCTCTTGACCAGTTGGACCTAATTCTTCAATTGGCTTGCACTTGGGCAAATGGACAATGCAATGTTATGCAGTGGCCTATGTTATGTTATGACCTAATATGAAAATGAATGTACAAAATGATGGGGTGCAAATTTGAGGTGCTACACACCTTATCAACACCCAAGTTCCATTGATATTAAGGATACATGAACGGATCAACCATGAATCAAGGGTTTGTTGCGAGTTACGAGCATGGAGTCTCGGTTAAGAACCACCCAAAGGGAGTGTACTAGGGTTTAAACCTGCCAAACATGTTCTACAAGAGGTTCCCATAGTCATCATCCCATCTTTCAGATATTATCGGAGAAACGACTACTCGTATTCCAAAAATATTCTCAAGAGAGACTCTTATGAGTGTAGTATCGCGTAACAATCGTATCAAATCTTACATTTGAACGACCTCCTCACTACGTCCTAAAAATAGGCCAAGATGGGTTTGGTAAACTAAGGTCCTTGGCTTCTAAGGTCTATATTGGAAAGAGTAATGTCTAACCACAACTTACTTGTGTGACATTATTGATCCCAACATGACCTCCACCAAGTGAATGGACTCGCAAGTCAACTTGCTAAGGAATAACTCCACACAAGTCAACAAGACTATGCCATTCTCCTATCCTAAGTGCACTCGAGTTCGGGTATAGAACTCATCTCACAAAGATCACCAAGCACACAAGCAATTGATATATCAAGCAATTCAATCATTACATACAATACAGTAATCCCAAATTGCACAAAAATATGTCATAAAACAATATAATACAACAAGTGTGAAAAGTTGGCAAAACCCACTAGGGAATTGATTTTCTCCCCAGCAGAGTCGTCACTTTTCTGTAGCGGTGTATTCGTTACCATTGGAGATATTGACTAAATCCAAGGTAAATCATACAAAGTCGAGTCGCCACCGCACTTCTATTTATCCAAAGGAATGGTTAGAAAGCGAACAAAAACCTAAAAGTTTTATCGAATCAAAAACTAGTAAAAATGTCAGAGATCTGGGTAAGGGGGTTGGTTATGCAATGGGAAGGTATTAGGCACCCAAAGCATCCTAGGTACTTCTAGGGAGCCCTTTTCACATTTGTTGCAAAGGTTGTGGTTTTTTGTGAAAATTTATTTGTGCAAACATGATTGAAGGGATGAGAAAAGCGTGTATGTTTATCTAATGTACTACTTACTAAAAGAAGGGTCAAAAGAAAATGACTTGCACGAATGTCGCATCCACTGCATACGTATCTCATCTGAATCTGAGAATCAGAGTCTTCGTAGCTCGGCTACCTAGGGGTTAAGGAGGAGTGTGCTCGGTAAGACATCGCGTCTTATGCCTACGTATCTCATCTGGGATGAAAATCAGAGCAAAACGTAGTTCGACCACCTATGGGGTAAGGGTTGTGTTTTGGGGTGAACGACATTACTACGCAATCTACCGGATGCTCGACCTTTGGAGACTTACTCTCCTGTATTAAAAGGAGATAACGTGTTCTTAGGAGAAGAAAAATCAATGAGTTTGGGGTGTTTAGGGATGCTCATGCAAAAAGGCAGTCCTAGATGAAGGAACCGCGCAACCTTAATTGACATGCCACGAGAGGCTATACGAAACCTAAGAAATCGGTAACACGCGGGAAAAGTAAAGGGATCGAGAGATCTACCGTACAGATAAAGATCCGAAGTAACAACAATTAGATAAATAAGAAACCCAAAGACCCTTCCGAGCTAAACACCATCAAAGAAAGTGAGTCAGTACAGGTAATCGGAATAGACCTCCAGGTGGTACCCCACAAATAAAGTGGAACACCAGGCCATCTCTGCAGGATTCATGTGAGCCCTCACAAAAAAAACTCAACAAACAGGTTAGAGAAACAAGATAGGGTAATCAAGAGTTGCCCCCAAATCAAAATGTAACCACATGAATCATGCCATTAAAATTCACAAAAAGCTCACAAAAAGCAACCAGGGGTAGGAGGCCTAAACCTCTTGTTAAACACATGCATCAAAAGGGTATCAAATTCACCCATAATACCTCATACATTCAGAGCATTCAAATTAAAAGCATAAAGTAATGGCAATAAGGCAAACCTGACTGGAGAGATCGAATGAAATTGAATTGCCCGGTTGGGTTTGCAAAGCACTCTTAGGGTTTATATGAGAGGGAATTGGTTCTTTGCAGATGAGTTCCCTTCAGTCTCTAGAGGTTGCTCTGAATTCTGTTAGCTCTTCTATCACTATCTTTTTCTTGTCAGGGTAATAGGAATAGAATTGTCTTTTGTTTCACTGAAACTCTGAATTTATAACCTGATTTTTGTGGACCTGTGGGCTCAAATGAGAGAGGCTCAAGTCCAAAAATTTTCTGTTATATATATATTTTTTATTATTATTATTTATTTATTTTTGTTTTTTGTTTTTTTTCCTTTTTTTTTCGTTTTTCGTTTTTTTTAAAACACGTGGGCTTCGCCTAGCGAACATGACAGTTCAAGAAATTCCTCTGAGCGTAGGTGATTCTGGTGGCTTTTCTTGGGACTCGCTAGGCGACCCATTCTGCTCGCCTAGCGAGCATGACAGCTCATGAATAAACTTTTGCTCCTTCAAGATTAACGTTTTGACTGACGAATAGACCCCATTTGAACCTGTTGGAAGTATCTGAAGCCATTCCCTTGTGTTGACTGATCATCTAAATAGAACCCACAAAGTGTCTTGGATGATACTCAAGCTTCAAACAAAAGATGTTAGTGACACATTTTTGTGCTTTAGTAAACAAAAGTAAGAGAAATAATGATGTATAATTCAAGCATGTTTGGTGATCTCAAACCAATCACAAGGAGTCCCACCCAAAGGCAAAGGGAACCAAGATGCTAAAGATCCTTGAGGCATTGCAAATGCAATGTTATGATGCCATGAGGGATCTTAGGGTCAAAATTGGGGTCTTACACTACTAAGAAACTCAGATGAAAACCACTGACTCCTCCTTTCTGACACATATTAGACTCCAAGACTGATTTCCCCAAATATGTGGCTGAAGCAACCATGCTGAAATCGGCCAGCAACTCGGAACTGTAGAATAACAACTGCGACTTGATAGGAATTCTGAGAAAACTTGCAACCTCCTCCAAAGTAGGGACCAAGATACAATCTGGGAATGTAAAACACCTCAATGGAGGGTCATAGAACTGCATCAATATAAAAAGAGCATCGTGTTGATCTTTGGAGAGAACCGTAACGAAACTTAGAGTCAACCCGTAATCCTTCCGGAATATTTCTAGAGAATCATGATCTATTAACTTCATCAGTTGTTGAATGGGATCTAAACAAACCACAGGAAATTTGTAGGCGACATGTCTTTTTCTACCAATATCCATCTTAGGAGAACCAGAAAACCCCGACTAGAATCAAGAAGAAGATATAAACCCCTGGTAAAAGATAAACATGTGTTAAATGATGTGAATGCAAAATGATGTGATGCAATGCAGTGACATGGGAATCAGGATTGTTGTATCTGCTTGAACAACTGTCAGGTCGCACTGTCTGAAGAGAAAACCACTGAGGAACATATAAGAGATCAAAGTTCTGCTCCAACAAGAATACCAAAAAATCGAGTTGGTTGAAGGTTAAGGTTTCTTGAATTTAGCCCGCCCATCACTAGTAGGTTCTAAGAACAAAAGTTTGTCAGCTTCTAGCCCTTTAGTCGAGAATAATACGTTTACCGCTGAAGGTTTGGTATTATTACGAGACAAAAGACCTCCAATGACTCCCCTCAACAGGACATCCTAAAAGAAAGTTCCCAGCCTTGGGTCCTCGGATTGAGCAGCAAGAATGCGCCCACTAGAACTAACATAATCGCGTCTCGGAGGAGTGCCTCGACTGAGTCCCCGGGAAATGGTCACCAGAGTCGACGATTTCTAAAGGAACATCCTGTCGTTACGGAACACCCGTAGGACAAAATATATCCAAAAGACACCTCATCTGGGTGTGGGTCTTCATGAACGACTTAACGTAGCAACATGCTACGCAAGCCTCATGACTATCCACTCTAAAACCTGTGTGTACGCTCAAGCCTGGGTAGTGGGCTTATCTCTCATAGAACAACCCACCCCAACAAACAACCAACCCAACAGATCCAGTAGATACAACAATCATATGTACACAATGCAATAAGATACAGTAGGTAAATGCTGAAAGTAAATAACTGTACAAAAGAATAAACACCCAGCAAACAAGAAACTCACAAAATCTAGGAGGGACTCGCATAGGGAAACCGGTTCCCCAACAGAGTCGCCAGCTGTCGCAACTGCGGAAAAAAACAACCGGCGGGAAAAAACAGAAGAGTCGCCACCGTTCGTTATTTATCCCAAAGGAGGGAAAGGAAACGATCGAAGAAAACCTGATGAGAAGGAAAAGACAAGGTCTCGCAACCAAATCTAGGGTTCGGGAGTCGATTATGCGAAGGGAAGGTATTAGCACCCCTACGCATTCGTAGTACTCTACGGGATCCACTCTTGTTGTTCTAGTCTAAAGGGTGTAGGTATATCTAAAGTACTATCTGCTAAAAGAAGGTCGAAACAAAATGACTCGCAAGGATGTCGCATCCACTTCCTACGTATCTCACCTGAACATGAGAATCAGAGTCTTCATAGCTCGGCTACCTAGGGGTTAAAGAGAAGTGTGCTCGATAAGACATCGCGTCTTATGCCTACGTATCTCATTTGGAATGAGAATCAGAGCAAAATGTAGTTCAGCTAACTACGGGAACAAAGGGTCTCGATTGCAATTAGGGCAAGAGAAATGGAAGGTCTCGATCGCAACGAGGGCGAGAGAAAAGAATCAAAGCAAGGGCGAAAGCAAGCTAGGATTAGTTGTTAGTCGTCAGTCAAACTCGGCAAGACATCGCGTCTCGTGCCTACGTATCTCATCTGAACATGAGAATCAGAGTTGTCATAGTTTGGCTAAATAGGGGTTAAGGATTGCCATCTGAACATGGACTTACAAAAGAAGACACCAGCTGTGTCAAAGGAAAGTGGGCAATGTGTTCAATGTCCTAGCAGTAGGTGTCGCAGCTCGCTGAATCGAGTCTTAGGTAGTTACCTCTTTACAATAGAACGGACTGACATGCCACAAGATCGGAGACGCACGGAAGGTCTAAAAGTGGGGAAGCTCTGCCCTAGAGTTGTCATGCAATATGAACCTATGTGTTAGGATTTATAGAGGGGAACATCTACCTAATGTTAGCATGCAAAGAATAAGGGAATTCTACCTATGTTATCATACAAAGGGTTCTACCTAATGGGTGCTACCTAAACGGAACAAGAGTCGACGGATGGAGCAAGGAGAGGAGCCACGGATAAGGTTAGATGGCGATGCCTGAGGCGATCGACTTACAGGTAGATGGCGATGCCTGAGGCGATTAACTTACAAGAGGATGGATGAATGCGTGCTGGTTCTGTTAAGTTTTGAAAATGATTACTCGACGTTGGATCGAGCTTTTGATCTTGTTTTGAAATGATTGTCGGATGTTCGTTTTAATTCTTGTATTAACAGATGAATAAAGAATGAAAGAATAAATATTATACACTTTATGGGATAGGGGTACATTTGTTATGAATGGGGATGGTTCATGGCAATCAAACAATAAGAATATATGCCTCAATCATCATACAAGTAGGCAACAATTATCAATCAAATCATATAAGTAAACAGGTATATAATCAAATCAAAGAATCAAAAAATGAAATAACGGAGCATTAGACAAGGCATGGGAAGTATGAACATGTTAAACAATCAAGCAATAGTAAGCATGGATGAAAGAAACAAGTGTAACAGATAACAGATGAATCAGACAGATGAAAAGATGTACAAAAAGGGCCCATTGAAATAATTAAATCAAAAGATGAGGTAGGATCAAATAAAATCAATATAAGAGGCCTCTAATACATGGCCTATGATATGAACAAGGGAGGATCAAAAGATCTCTTCAATTGCCATAAGCAATCCCTAAGTCAAACATTGATCATAAAGAAGTCAACTGAAAATTCAAGCCAACTTAATAAATATCAAATAAATAGCAAATTAATCAAGCAAATTATGAAAAATTAAACTAAGTAAGGTGGGGTCAGGACATCATCACCCTCCAAAAAGATTTTAAAAATAATGAAAATTAGTACATGAATTAATTGAAATAAAACAGAAGTCAAACCAAAAGTCAATCAACAAAACTAGGTTAAAATTAAACCAAAAATAAATTGAAAATGTGAAATAAAAATCCAAGAAAAAGTCAGGTTGACCATGGGGCAGTGGTCAACCTTCATCCCAAAAATCAAAAGCTAAAAATAATTTCAAGCTATAAAAATAAAATCAAGAATCAAATGTATGCTAAAATGGACCACTTAGAATGAATAATTAAAATAAAATATTAATACTAAATAAATGCGAAAATAAAAATTAAATAAAGCATCAAGCAATATGGAAAATATTTTTGGATATTTTTATGAACAAAGAATTTTTTTTATATTAATTAAAATCAAAACAGAAATAAATTGGGAATAAAAAAATGAACATGAAAAAGGGGGGTGTATCAGCATTTTAATTGAACTGGGAAATGAATAAAGCGTTGATGGGCCATGCAAGAGGGGTGTCAAAAGCAGCCAGTGAAGGCCCATGATCCAAACCAATTATTAAGTTTGGGCGTGACACAATTAAATGAACATTTTAACTAAAAAAAATCATGTGAACATAACATCAATTGGTCACTTCCACTTAAGTCACTAAAAGACAAAACAGAATGGACGGACACGATTAAAACAGACATGCTGGATCCAACGGCTCTCAAGACGACACACAATCTTCTTCTTCATTGAGCCAAAACCCTAGCCATGCTCATGCAGAAAAACAGTGTGTTTCTTCCAATTTTAACTCAAAAATACGAACCCTATAGTGCATCAAAAATCATGAAATAAAGCCCAGATCTCAAGTACAAAATGCAAGGATTAACATGGTAACTTATTTTAGGTGAAATGGTAGCTTATTCATGGAGAAAAGTTGACAACAAAGTGTCAACATGAACACGGGCATGAACAGAAAATCAACAACATAAATCAACACCATGAACAATGCCTCGTACTGAGGACTTCAAAAGCAAGCATAAGCATATGATTAGCATGGTAATGAGCATGATACTGATCACAAATGTATCAACAAAAAGGCTATGGAAAAGTAATAAGAGTGTTACCTATTGTAACTCTAGTCCACTGCATCTTGATTGTGGAGAGGCTAGAAGAAAAGGATGCTTTCTTGGTGCTTCAAAAAAACTTCACCTCAAGAACTTGCTGAGAAAAATGGAAGATGACCTCTAATGACCTTGCCTTGCTTGCTCGAAAATCCACTGCCTCCTTTCATGTTTATGGTTTCTTGTCTTTAAATATTGTGGGTCAAACTCCTTAATGGGCTCTAAAATAATTGTTTGTCCATGAGGGGAGCAAGTTGGTGAGGTGTATGAGAAATAGGGCACGTGAGGTACAAGGCCAATGTTTCTTATTTTGGCAAACTTCTAAGTGAATGAAAATATGTTGCATAGCCAAATAAGGCAAACAAAACATTGGCTGTGGAGGTGCATTTGTGCAGCATGGCTTGGTCTGGTTTGGCAAGCAAGAACTCATTTTAAGATGGTGACTTTGTGGCAACATAACTTGATGAGCACATCACCAATTGAGGAGATAATGCAAACATGGAGTATGTCATATTTCATGTTGAGCATGGGTGGAAATAATGAATGGAAGAAAATGAAAAATGGACCTCAAGATCATGCCACACCATTGCAAGATTGGTTGGGCAAGGTAACTTGAAATCTACCTAGAAATTTCAAGTCATGGTGCCAACTTTAAGTGAGTGTATCTCTCAAACCATGGATCCAAATGAGATGACTCCAAAAGGAGGTGAAAGAGGACATGACAAGGTATAATTGTTGTGAATAAAATATTTTCAATTGGTGCCTTGAAGTGCAAGAAAACTGGCCAAGAAGTTTTGACAAACTTTAAAGATTTTTAGACTTAGAAATTTTTCTAAGTGTCCTAAAAATATGCCCTACCTTGACCAAGCATAACTTTCTCAGTTTTGATCCAAATAGAGAAAAATTTATATTTCTAGAAAGCTTGGAACAAGAGGAACAACTTTCATGTTGGAGAAATTTTCAAATGGAGCTTTTATATTGATGGAAAATGGGGTTAAAGTGAGTGCAAAAATCATAAAAACTTGCCCAAAATGGAAAGTCAACCATTTCCAAATTAAGTAACTTTTCCAATTCCTGATTAATTGACAAATCCATGATCCAACCTTGATCAAATTTCACATGTAGGCTCCCCTAGGCATGAATTTTGAGATTCCACTCTCAAAAAGTCAAGAGTTGACTTTTCTGGCCCCATAGTTGACTTTTCCCAAACTGTCTGATTTCCGATTCCAGTGATCAATTGAAGCACTTCTGGCTCAAATTAAAAACTGGTTTTTTGTATGTAGACCCTTGTGGACATATGGAGGGCCATGGAAAAGAGTTTCACCCAAAGAATCAGAAATAAACTGATTTTATACCAAACCCTAATTTTAGGGCAAAATTGTTCGGGAACTGATTGCACTACTTCCCAATGGATCTATCTGAGATAATTGTGAGTCTTCCTAGGCCAAGATGCCTCTCCAATCATGACATGGATAAGCTCCCCTACTTCCAACCAAACATTGTCTGTTGCAGGTAGCCATGAAACCCTAATTTCCTGATTAAATCTAGATGAACACTCTGATAGCTCTGAATCCTTCACTGATGAACTGAAGACCATAATAAGATACCTGGAGCCACCTGAGACCCTTGAGACTTGTATAATTAGAGAATGAAGTCCAATTCTCAATCTTGCTTTGTATGGGCTCCTTCTGTTAAGGAGTGATCAATCAAAACCTGTTTTCCAAGTCACTAATGCAGTATGCAATGAGTATAACCTAATATGATGCCAATGAAGTGTAAAACATAATCCCATGCTTCCAGGAAAAATTGTAGGGTAGATTTTGGGGTATTTTAGGCCTGGCTTTTCTCTTTTGAGATGTTATACCGGATGTCCGTCCATTGATCCTTGGACCTGTTTGTGTTAGATATGTCTGTTTGTCAGCATTAATCATGCATAAACCATGCATATACATACATAATCATAGCATTCAGATATTCATGTTGCATTTTTTTCCATATATCTTTACTTGTTATCTCCTGCTGTTGGTGAAATATTCTTCCCCAAGCAGATGTTCATGTCTGATCTCTCCATATATAGTCAACCCTATAGGCAGAAAGTGTCTATCTTTCCTTCTATATTCCCCCACTGAGTTATGTCCTTGTGGATGATTATTATTTCAGTTTCCTACCTAAACATGTATTGGGATGGAATTACTCCCCTGAGTTATATCCTCATTGGGTTGAGTCTTGTTTGATTGTGTCTTTCTAGTTTGTTCCTGGATTGTCTCCTTTCTTATTTCCCCTGCAGTTCCCTGTGGTTTAGTTGTTCAATTGCTCAATAACCAGTAATTGTTCATCCTTTCCCCAGTGGACTTTGTGGCCTTCTACCCAGTAACCGGTAGTTGTAAGTCCTATTTCTGTGGTTTTCTACCCAGTAACCGGTAGATGTAATCCCCTCCTTGTTGGTTATCTTTATCCAATATTCGGTATTGACATTCCTTCATTTTTTAGTATACCACCCAGTAACCGGTGATATATCTCCGGGATAATTGCTTTTGTCAAGCAATTCATCCCCAGCGAGTCAGCTTTCATTTAGCCCTGTTTGGTAATGATTGTTGCTCCTTTGGATCGGTCATCATTTTATACCCAATAACTGGTATCCCGATGTCCTTTCTTTTCGGTCGACCTATCCTTTATTAACCCAGTAACCGGTTGTGGATAGTCTTCCATGCGAGTATAGTATATACGTTCTGACGGTAATAGATAATATATCTCATGCGCTCTTCAGTCGAAGTCTTTTTCTTCCCCGGTCGAGTAAGTTTCGTATTTCCTCGTGGAATCGAATGCCCATCCTGTAAATTGAGTTTGCTTTTTCAGCCTTCCTTTTCGGATGACGAGTGTCTTGGATATGTTCCCAATTCACGCCTGGTTGGTCACCTATTATATGTGTAACACCCCAAATAAAGAAAAAAGAATTATTTAATTAAGTTGATAATATAATTATTAATTTAATTAAATAAATTGGATTATTGGATTATTATTATTATTATTATTATTATTATTATTTGGGAATAATAATATTTGGAAAATATATATATAAGTGGGAATAAAGAAAAGGGTTTCATTCTTAACAAAGAAATTTCACGTGAAACTCAGAGAAGCTGCAGAGAAGAGGAAAAAGGGCAAAGAGCCGAAAAGCACGGTTGAGGAACGGAAAAGCTAAAGCTTAGAGAATTGCCGGATTATCTCAGGTAAGGGGGGTTTATCGTCGGTTAATGGGTATTATAGATTAACATGTCATGGGTAGTGATAAGCCGTTGAGTTAACCCTAATTGGGACTGTATATGCTGAAATTGACGTTGGATAACCCGTGTTAAAAACTGCAAATTGAATTGATAGTTGTGTGAGTCGTAAATGTTAGACTATAGCACGGATCACAATTAAAAACTTGATTCGGCACTACTAAATTACAGACAATTTAGGTTTTCTTAGAAAGGGTTTAGATGCGGAAGCGGCCGGAAAACCTGATCTGCGTGAAGCTAACAGAACTTTGGAACAACTCAGAAAAACTGAGTCTGCGCGCGAGCGGTCGACCATAGGGTCGGCGTGCGCTGACCCGTGGTGCCTGCGCCGACTGTATGCGTCGACGCAAGGCATTTTGCGCCGACCAGTGAGTTAAGCGTCGACCCCATGCGTCGACGCAAGGGGCCTTTGCGCCGACTCCCTCCAGTTGAGCAGAGTCTTTGCAGAGTGGAAAATAGTTAATCTTTTTATGTTGTAAATGTGATTGGTGATTGAACCATTGTAGTTAATCGTGAGGAATAATTTTGTTGGGTTTTATGTTGTGAAATGTTGATGCAAATATGTGATAAGTTGTTTTATTGAAAACTCTGAGTTGTAGGCTGATGAGCCAAAGTTGAATATAAGTTGTTTCGTTGAAAATACTGAGTAGTAGGCTGATGAGCCAACGTTGATTTTAAGTTGTTGTTGTTGAAAAAAAGCTGTTGTGTTGCTGTTGCTATTATGTTGTTAAGGTTGCAAGTCGTACATGCCATATACATTCATATGCATTAAGTCGGAGCTTTGTCTCACACCACGTTGGCCTGGATTGGCAAAATTATGGGGCTTTTGCTCACACCACGTTGGCCTGGATTGGCAAAATTTTAAGTTGAAAGTTGAAGGCTTATGCCTTGATGCCCACTAAACTGGCAGTGATTTTAAGTTGGGAGTTTTACTCCAAATGGTACCACATGCATGAAGAGTCGAGTCTCATTGAGTTGCATTTTATGTTGTTATTGAGTTGCATTGTATGTTGTTATGAAGCTGTATTGACGTTGTGATTGAGCACGATATTTTAGTTGATATGCCGTAAATGACTGCAGGATATAATTAGGGTGATTTAACGTATAGAATTACTTAACATAACATGATAAATTATAATATTTGTTATATCGATTGAGGAACTCACCCTTACAGCTATATTTTTCAGGTAACGAGCAGTGAGTCGAATAGAAGCTAGTGCTTGAAGTCTAGTGTGGTTAGAGGGTCATGCTCTGATAGATGTAACATCGGGACGGGATGTTTTATTTGTTGAATAAATGTTAATTTTAAGATATTACAGATGTTGAATGTTTCCATCCGCTGCGAATTTTTAAAGAAGTGTTTATGTTGAATTAAATAATGAGCATGACTGATTTTTACGGTGAATCATGTGAAGTATTATGTGACACCCTTGGTGCATGATTACTCTGATATTGATTTATATGCTGTTGTTTTAATTAAATATTTGGGGTATTTAGAAGGGTGTTACATTAGTGGTATCAGAGCAGGTCGGTCCGTCCGGCCAGTTGTCGTGTCGTTTTGTCTAACAATCGTGTATTGTTACCAATCTAACTTTAAGTTGTGTTGCATTGATAAGTTGAAATGGCTGGAAGGAATGACGCTGCAATGGCTGCCGCAATGCAAGCAATGGCACAAGCCGTGCAGAACTTGCCAAATGCTGGTGGAGATGCTGGATCACGTAGCTTGGCGACTTTTCAGAGAGAGAATCCGCCGGTGTTTAAAGGAAAGCATGATCCAGATGCAGCCTTGGGATGGTTGAAAGAGATTGAGAGGATCTTCCGTCTTATGGACTGTACTCCAGCTCAGAAGGTTCGGTATGGAACTCACATGCTAGCAGTCGAAGCTGATGACTGGTGGCTAGAGACTCACGAGAGGTTGACTGTGGCAGGTGAAGACGTTACTTGGGATGTATTCCGTAGGGAATTCCTGAGAAAGTATTATCCGGAAGATGTCCGTGGTAAGAAGGAAATTGAGTTCCTTGAACTGAAGCAAGGAAACATGTCTGTCACTGATTATGCTGCGAAATTTGTGGAGTTGTCCAAATTTTATCCTCATTACACTGGTGCTGGTGCTGAATTTTCAAAGTGCATCAAGTTTGAAAACGGACTGCGCTCTGAAATTAAGAAGGCTGTTGGGTATCAGAAGATACGCATTTTTACTGAATTGGTTGATAGCTGCAGGATATTTGAAGAGGACAATAATGCTCATTATAAGATTGTCAGTGACCGCAGGGGAAAGCAGCATCAAAACCGTGGCAAGCCGTATGATGTTCCAGCTGGAAAAGGGAAACAAGTAGCTGCTCCGGCTCAGAGGACTAGTAGGGGAGGTGCTCCTACTGGTATAGTTTGCTTCAAATGTGGTCAGGCTGGTCATAAGAGTAATGTATGTACTGCTGAAGTGAAGAGGTGTTTTCGCTGTGGTAAGACTGGGCATGCAATAGCTGATTGCAAGCACAAAGAAGTGATTTGTTTTAATTGTGGTGAAGAAGGGCATATTGGAAGCCAGTGTCAGAAGCCGAAGAAAGGGAATCAGTCAGGAGGCAAGGTCTTTGCTTTATCGGGTTCTGAGACTTCTGCTGATGATCGTTTGATCCGAGGTACGTGTTATATTAATGGCTTTCCTCTTGTAGCTATTATTGACACAGGTGCGACTCATTCCTTTATATCTTTGGATTGTGCTGTGAAACTTAAGTTAGAGATATCTGAGATGTTTGGTAGTATGGTAATTGATACTCCTGCGAAGGGTTCAGTGACTACTACGTCGGTTTGCTTAAATTGTCCTTTGAGTATTTTTGGTAGAGACTTTGGGATGGACCTAGTGTGTCTTCCACTAGTGCAGATTGATGTTATTCTGGGTATGAACTGGTTGGTGTTCAACCGAGTTTCTATCAATTGTTTTGATAAAACGGTGATCTTTCCTGAGATTGTAGAAGGAAAGAGTTTGTTCCTATCAGCAAGGCAAGTGGATGAGGCAGTAGCTGAGGGAGCAAAGTTGTTCATGCTGTTAGCGACTTTGGAGGCTAAAGATAAACTGGTGATTGGCGATCTAGCCGTGGTGTGTGATTTTCCTGATGTGTTTCCTGAAGAGGTGAATGAATTGCCGCCAGAGCGTGAAGTGGAGTTCTCTATTGACTTGGTACCTGGTACTAGGCCGATATCGATGGCTCCGTACCGTATGTCTGCTGTTGAGTTAACTGAACTGAAGAGTCAGTTGGAAGATCTGTTGGATAAGAAATTTATCCGTCCGAGTGTGTCACCGTGGGGTGCACCGGTGTTGTTGGTTAAGAAGAAAGAAGGTACTATGAGGTTGTGTGTGGACTACAGGCAACTGAATAAAGTGACGATCAAGAACCGGTATCCTTTGCCGAGGATTGATGATTTGATGGATCAGTTGGTTGGTGCAAGTGTATTCAGCAAAATAGATTTGAGATCTGGGTATCATCAGATACGTGTGAAAACCGAGGATATTCAGAAGACTGCTTTCAGAACCAGGTATGGACATTATGAGTATTCTGTAATGCCTTTTGGTGTGACTAATGCGCCTGGGGTATTTATGGAGTATATGAATAGGATTTTCCATCCGTACCTAGACAAGTTTGTTGTGGTGTTTATTGATGATATTTTGGTGTATTCGAAATCCGAAGAAGAGCATGCTGAACATTTGAGAGTGGTTTTAGAAGTTCTACGAGAAAAGAAGTTATTTGCTAAATTGTCCAAGTGTGAATTTTGGTTAGAAGAGGTTAGTTTTCTTGGTCATGTGATTTCAAGAGGTGGTGTTGCTGTTGATCCTTCTAAGATAGAAGCGGTGTCTAAGTGGGAAGCTCCGAAGTCTGTTGCTGAGATTCGAAGTTTCCTTGGTTTGGCTGGTTATTACAGGAAGTTCATTGAGGGATTTTCCAAGTTGGCGTTACCGTTGACAATGTTGACTAGAAAGGGGCAAGCGTTTATTTGGGACTCAAAATGTGAAGAAGGTTTCCAAGAGTTAAAGAGAAGGCTGACTACTGCTCCTATTCTGATATTACCGAGTTCGTCGGAACCATTTGAAGTTTACTGTGATGCTTCATTGTTGGGTTTGGGTGGCGTGTTGATGCAGAATAAGCAGGTTATAGCTTATGCTTCAAGACAGTTGAGGGTTCATGAGGGGAACTATCCGACGCACGATTTAGAGTTGGCGGCTGTGGTGTTTGTTCTGAAGTTGTGGAGGCATTATTTGTACGGGTCAAGATTTGAGGTTTTCAGTGACCATAAAAGTTTAAAGTATTTGTTTGATCAGAAAGAGCTGAATATGAGACAGAGAAGGTGGTTAGAGTTTCTGAAGGATTATGACTTTGGTTTGAATTACCATCCGGGTAAAGCAAACGTAGTGGCTGATGCATTGAGTCGGAAATCATTACATATGTCTATGCTAATGGTTAAGGAATTGGATTTAATTGAGCAGTTTAGAGACTTGAGTTTGGTGTGTGAGAGTACTCACAATAGTGTTAAATTGGGAATGTTGAAGTTAACAAGTGGTATTCTGGATGAGATCAGAAAGGGTCAGAAATCTGATATGCTTTTGGTTGATAAGTTGACTTTAGTGAATCAAAGTCAAGGTGGTGAATTCAGAGTTGATGAGAATGGTATTTTGAAATTTGGTAATCGGGTGTGTGTTCCGGATGTTACTGAACTTAAGAAGAGTATTCTTGAAGAAGGACATCGTAGTGGGTTGAGTATTCATCCTGGAGCTACGAAGATGTATCATGATTTGAAGAAGTTATTTTGGTGGCCAGGAATGAAGAAAGAAATTGCAAGTTTTGTTTATTCCTGTTTGACTTGTCAGAAGTCAAAGATTGAGCATCAGAAGCCGTCTGGGCTAATGCAACCGTTGGCTATTCCAGAGTGGAAGTGGGATAGTATCAGTATGGACTTTGTTTCTGGTTTGCCGAGGACAAGTAAGAATTTTGAAGCTATTTGGGTGATTGTTGATAGATTGACGAAATCGGCTCATTTCATTCCGATCAGAATGGATTATCCGTTAGAGAGATTAGCTGAGTTGTATATTGAAAAGATTGTAAGTTTGCATGGTATTCCGTCGAGTATTGTTTCGGACAGAGATCCTAGATTTACATCGAAGTTTTGGGAAGGTTTGCAGAAGGCTTTAGGGACTAAGCTGAGATTGAGTTCTGCATATCATCCGCAGACTGATGGTCAGACTGAGAGGACGATTCAGTCATTAGAGGATCTGTTGAGGGCTTGTGTTTTGGAAAAGGGAGGTACTTGGGATTGTTATTTACCTTTGATTGAGTTTACCTACAACAATAGTTTTCATTCGAGTATTGGTATGGCACCGTTTGAAGCTTTGTATGGTAGGAGATGTCGGACACCTTTATGTTGGTATGAGTCCGGTGAGAGTGCTGTGGTTGGACCGGAGATTGTTCAACAGACTACAGAAAAGATTAAGATGATTCAGGAAAAGATGAGAATTGCTCAGAGTCGTCAGAAGAGTTATCATGATAAGAGGAGGAAGTCACTTGAGTTCCAAGAGGGAGATCATGTGTTTCTTCGTGTTACTCCGATAACAGGTGTTGGTCGAGCTTTGAAGTCGAAGAAGTTGACACCGCGATTTATTGGTCCTTATCAGATTTTGGAGAGGATAGGAGAAGTAGCCTATCGTATCGCTTTACCGCCGTCACTTGCGAATTTGCATGAGGTTTTTCATGTGTCTCAGTTGAGGAGGTATATTCATGATCCGTCGCATGTGATCCAAGTAGATGATGTACAGGTGAGAGATAACCTGACTGTTGAAACATCGCCTATGAGGATTGAGGATCGAGAGTTGAAGCAGTTGCGGGGTAAAGAGATTGCCTTAGTGAAGGTAGCTTGGGGAGGACCAGCAGGTGGCAATGTGACTTGGGAGCTGGAGAGTCAGATGAAAGAGTCCTATCCAGAGTTATTTGCTTGAGGTATGTTTTCGAGGACGAAAACTCTTTTAGTGGGGGAGAGTTGTAACACCCCAAATAAAGAAAAAAGAATTATTTAATTAAGTTGATAATATAATTATTAATTTAATTAAATAAATTGGATTATTGGATTATTATTATTATTATTATTATTATTATTATTATTTGGGAATAATAATATTTGGAAAATATATATATAAGTGGGAATAAAGAAAAGGGTTTCATTCTTAACAAAGAAATTTCACGTGAAACTCAGAGAAGCTGCAGAGAAGAGGAAAAAGGGCAAAGAGCCGAAAAGCACGGTTGAGGAACGGAAAAGCTAAAGCTTAGAGAATTGCCGGATTATCTCAGGTAAGGGGGGTTTATCGTCGGTTAATGGGTATTATAGATTAACATGTCATGGGTAGTGATAAGCCGTTGAGTTAACCCTAATTGGGACTGTATATGCTGAAATTGACGTTGGATAACCCGTGTTAAAAACTGCAAATTGAATTGATAGTTGTGTGAGTCGTAAATGTTAGACTATAGCACGGATCACAATTAAAAACTTGATTCGGCACTACTAAATTACAGACAATTTAGGTTTTCTTAGAAAGGGTTTAGATGCGGAAGCGGCCGGAAAACCTGATCTGCGTGAAGCTAACAGAACTTTGGAACAACTCAGAAAAACTGAGTCTGCGCGCGAGCGGTCGACCATAGGGTCGGCGTGCGCTGACCCGTGGTGCCTGCGCCGACTGTATGCGTCGACGCAAGGCATTTTGCGCCGACCAGTGAGTTAAGCGTCGACCCCATGCGTCGACGCAAGGGGCCTTTGCGCCGACTCCCTCCAGTTGAGCAGAGTCTTTGCAGAGTGGAAAATAGTTAATCTTTTTATGTTGTAAATGTGATTGGTGATTGAACCATTGTAGTTAATCGTGAGGAATAATTTTGTTGGGTTTTATGTTGTGAAATGTTGATGCAAATATGTGATAAGTTGTTTTATTGAAAACTCTGAGTTGTAGGCTGATGAGCCAAAGTTGAATATAAGTTGTTTCGTTGAAAATACTGAGTAGTAGGCTGATGAGCCAACGTTGATTTTAAGTTGTTGTTGTTGAAAAAAAGCTGTTGTGTTGCTGTTGCTATTATGTTGTTAAGGTTGCAAGTCGTACATGCCATATACATTCATATGCATTAAGTCGGAGCTTTGTCTCACACCACGTTGGCCTGGATTGGCAAAATTATGGGGCTTTTGCTCACACCACGTTGGCCTGGATTGGCAAAATTTTAAGTTGAAAGTTGAAGGCTTATGCCTTGATGCCCACTAAACTGGCAGTGATTTTAAGTTGGGAGTTTTACTCCAAATGGTACCACATGCATGAAGAGTCGAGTCTCATTGAGTTGCATTTTATGTTGTTATTGAGTTGCATTGTATGTTGTTATGAAGCTGTATTGACGTTGTGATTGAGCACGATATTTTAGTTGATATGCCGTAAATGACTGCAGGATATAATTAGGGTGATTTAACGTATAGAATTACTTAACATAACATGATAAATTATAATATTTGTTATATCGATTGAGGAACTCACCCTTACAGCTATATTTTTCAGGTAACGAGCAGTGAGTCGAATAGAAGCTAGTGCTTGAAGTCTAGTGTGGTTAGAGGGTCATGCTCTGATAGATGTAACATCGGGACGGGATGTTTTATTTGTTGAATAAATGTTAATTTTAAGATATTACAGATGTTGAATGTTTCCATCCGCTGCGAATTTTTAAAGAAGTGTTTATGTTGAATTAAATAATGAGCATGACTGATTTTTACGGTGAATCATGTGAAGTATTATGTGACACCCTTGGTGCATGATTACTCTGATATTGATTTATATGCTGTTGTTTTAATTAAATATTTGGGGTATTTAGAAGGGTGTTACAATATGCCCAGTAACCGGTATCCCTGGTGTTCCTTCCTTCTGCTCCCTATTATGACTTTTTGTCCCCTGTGGAGTCAGATTTTCCTGAGGTGAAATATGCCTTTTAGGTTTTTCCTCAGATGTTTCGGATGATTGATATCTCTCACCCTTATACCGGTCTTAGATATTCTTTCTCCCTGAGCGTGTTGCTCTTTCACCCTTATACCTGTGTTTGGATCACATGTCTCTTTTTGAGTTTATTACCCAGTAGCCGGTAATATCTCATTTGTTATTTCCTCAGTTGAGTCCTTAATGGACATCCCCACCTGAGTCCGAATTTTTATCCGAAGTATCCTTTGTGGATAGTTTTGTTGTATTGGCATATTCCCTAATACATGCATCTTTGCATCAGCTCGAGTCTTTCCATCGATTTATTTTTGTGGAATCCCTTCGTGTCTCCCAGCAAGTTTCAAGTCGTGACCTGCTCACGCATTTTACCCTTATTTCTCCCCAGAGTCTCTGTCTCCCTAGTGAGCGTATTACTCTTATGGATTTTTAGTTTCTCCTGATTTCTCTTCCTTTGTGGTCATATTTCCCCACAGAGTATTAACTTTTGCATGCATACATCCGCATTATGAGGTCTCTTAGGGACCAAAATTCGTCTCTTTGTTATTATTTAAGCCCATTCTACCTCGTCGAGACAAAGATTTTAACCTTCATATCTCCGACTATAATGACCTTAAATAGGGGCATCTGTAAGACCCTAATTTTGACCCTAAGATCCCTCATGACATCATATCATTGCTCATTACATTTGCCTCGAGGATCATAGCATCTTGGCTCCTTAACCCTAGGGTTGGGACTTGTGTGAGTTGGTTTGAGACCACCAAGCATGCTTGAATTGTATATTATTGCTTTTCTTATTTTGTTTACTAACCAAAAGCACAAAAATATGTCACTAACTTATTTTATTTTGAAGCTTAAGCAGACATGTGATCCGTTGCTCCTAGGAGGCCCCTATGCCCATTGAAGTGGCTAGATGAAGATCAAAGCAAGCATGACAATGGTTCCCATAGCTCTAAATCATCATATATGTATCCCAAGTATCTCAATTTTCCAATTTTATTAAGATAAACCAAAGGGCTTGAGGTTTGTTTCCCAAGGAAACCCTAATTCAGCTGTGCATTGATTGTGCCTTGCTCATGAAGCAACCTCAACCTATGATCAAATTCAATCAAGGGAAGTACTTTCATCCATAATTTTATGCATATATGAGCCTATGTGGGTATCCTCCATCATTCATTCATCAAGATTTGAAGTTTGGCCTTGAGAAGTTAACTAGTCAAGTCATCTGACCAAATTGAAATCCACTGAGACCTAAATTTTGATGTGTTTGTAAAATGAAGATGACCACAAGATCAAAAATGTTCTTAAGAACCATATGAAAAACTTCCATGTTCATCCAAAATCCATTTGAAACTTGGAAGGTCATCATTCACTTCAAAACATTATAGGTCATTTTGACTGAAACCCTAATTTTGGGTCAACTTCCCAAGGACCTAACTCCTTCATTTTTTATGATTTTGAGGTTAGACCAATTGCATTGGAAATTTTAAGATGTCTAATTCAAATGTTATGTTGGACAAAATTTCATAATCCTAAAATAAGTACATTTGATAATACAAAATATTATAGGTCACTTTGGACCAAAGCCATTGAATCTTGAAAAAGTCCAACTTCAAGTGCCCATAACTTTCTCATCAAAAATCCAAATTATGAAAAATTTAAGTCCAAATTGATCATCTTTTAAAAGATATACAACTTTTATGTTGGAGGTGTTTCAATTTGATGCTTGCATCATTAAAACAGAAGGGCTTGAAGTTGGTCACTTTTGGCAAATTTTTCAAAGACATGTTTTGTACATCAAACTTCATGGCCAGTTTTCACAATTTTCCAAACTCCAAATGGATTTTTGTCCAACATAACTTTTGTTCCTTATGTCAAGACCTTTCCAACCATTACTCACATGCCTATGTTTGGATTTTCCATACGGGACTTTCAAAGAGAGGAACATTTGTGATCAATTATGCATTTCACTTTGTAACTTGAAGGACAAGCCAATGCAGCTCAGAATGCACGTCCATTTCAACTCCAAGTGACTTCAACTTGCATTTTCAATTGGTTTTGGGCCTCACATGCGCCTGTACAGGCCCATGCATGGAGGACCCAATGATCATGCACACGAGTTTCTCCTCACCTTGCCTTGCATTTCAACTATAAATAGGAACCTTGCTTCATTCAATGAAAAACCTGAAGGCGCCTAAAGCTCTGCTGAAATCCATACCCAACCTCACTTAAAAGGAATTCTGAATTTTTTCTCTCAATTTAAAACTTGAATTTCAACTTCCCTGGTTGATCTTCAGTTTATAATTCCTAAGCCTATCATCATCATCACCTCAGGATCAAACTGCAAGCAAGAATTTGGTTGGATCGTGCTCATCAAAGTTGCACTTCAAAGGTTTACATCTCAACTATTTTGATCCATATCTCACTATATATTGTGATCTGCTTGTGTTGGTTTGGTTTTCTGAAGTCCTCGTGTGAGAGGCAAGCCAATGGTGGCTTTAATTTCATGAATTGATGCATTTCAGATTGAACACCTGGATTTTCCATCTCAGATTTCTCCTTCCATAAGGATCTTGAGAGAAATCCAAGGTTTCAGGGGTGATGTACATCACCCCAGCTTTAATTTGGTATAAAGATCATGCAATTTGGTTGAGGTTGCAAAACCTGCAACTGGTGGCCGGTTTCTGTTTGCTCACCGGAGAATCCGGTGGTTTCCACCACCATCCCCACGTGGAACTCCCTTGGCCCTTGGATCTGACTCCTATGCTCTAATCCCAGCCTTTGTTATATTTGACTTTTTTAAATCCATCATGTTTCGCGCCTGACTCATGTATATGATGCGCGCACGCCTCTGATCCGTTGATGTTATCCACGTCAATTAATGAGATGGATCGTGTGCTTCCTGATTATTCTATTTTTCTAATTTCTGTTTTATTTTCTTTTATTCCATTTATTTTCAAAAATTCGTAACTCTTTTATTTGGAATCACAAAAATATGAGACCAATTGCAAAAAAAATCTTTTAAAATCTAGTTTCATAATCTGATTTTTAATTATTTTTGTGATTCAATTTAATATTTTTTCTGAATTATTTTATTTTTGATAGTTTTTAATTCATTTAAAATACTTTTTGATATTCAGAAATGCCAAAAATATTTTCTTAACACATATGAATGATGATAAGTCTATGAAAAATATTCTCATCAATTTCTTAATTGATTTGAGATTTATTTGAGACTTTAGTTCATTTTGTGTTATTTTTCTTGATTTTTAATTGTTTTAAAATAGTTTATGTTTTCAAAAAATATTGAGAAAATTTGTGAAACCTTGTTTGACCATGTTAGACTTATGATGATTCAATTGGACTTATCCAAGTTGATTTGAATTGAATTTGAAGTTTGACCTTACTTTGTTCATTTTATTTTATGTATTATTTTAATTCCAAAAAATACCAAAAATATGTTTGACCTTTCTTGATTTCTAATTTTCGTTTCACTTCTGTTTACCATTGATTGATGTTGATTCCATTCACTTTTGATCATTGTGTTTTGATTATGTCATTTGAATTTTCATTTTGTACATTTCATCTTCATCTCTTTTCTTTTTCTTTTTCTTTTGACCAATGAGTTAATGATTTATAGTTAGCCTTGACATATGAGAGGCTTAACCTTCTTTGATCCAAATCAAATTCAACTTGATCAAAGATCAAGTGAATTGCTTTGTGTCAAAGATAGGTTGCTTCTTGGTCAAGCAAAAAACCTAAAATCCATACAAGGTCATTCTTCTTTTCTTTTGGCATGGCATGTTGTAGGAGCTTGGCTTACTAGTCATGATCTCTAACTTGTGTTTATTTGCCTATAGTTTTATTGACCGGCCTCAGATAGGTGTGACTACTACATTAGTCCACTTACGATTGCTTAACATAACGCTAAATTGCCTTATGGCACACTAACACTAACTACTAATGACTAACTTTTAACTCAAGCATTTAATTCTTGCAATTTACTTTAATGCAATTTATTTTCTTGCTCATTTATTCATATTGCCTTTTCTCTTTGCTCACTTGAGCTCATATTTTATGTTTATGCTATTTTCCTTTTGCTCACTTGAGCACATTATTGTGTAAATATATTGTGGCCTTGTGCTTGTTTTGTCTTTGTTTGTGTGAACCCAATGCAAAAAGGAGAAATGACTTAGAATTAGGATCTTACCTATGCTTAATGGAGTTCAAGAGCAACTAGGCCTCATGCCTTTAGAATGCTAAAATTGATTGAAGAGCAACTAGGCTTCATGCCTTTAGAATGCTTAAATCTTGAAGTTGACTTGAAAGGACCCCTAATCTAAACTCTCTCTTTTTCCATTCCTCTCATTGCATTGTGAACTTTTTGATTGTTTGTTCTTGTGTGATAGGGATTCCAAACTTGAGATAGTTAGAAGGACCATTGTCATAAGCATCCAAGTTAAGAGAGACAAGTCAAGTGGAGATCCTAGGAGCTTGATTGAATATTTGTTTGATTGCTTGAGTTAATTGCTAAGTCTAAAGGAAAGGAGCATCTTGAATCATATTTATGATCTCAAGAAAGGAACTCCAAGGGTTTTATCTCTTCTCTCATCTTTGCATGTTTAGGACTAGCCATTCTCTTATTCTGTCCACTCTAACCCAAGCCAAACTCATTTTTGTGCAAACATTGACATTGTTTTCAAAAACTAGAAACCTAGGCATTATGCCTTTGATTTTTCAAACTCTTTTCGTTAATACTCATTATGAATTGAACCTTAAGTCAACTTTGACTTCATTTTATGAATACTTCTAATTTGTAAATACAACTCACTTCAAGTGATTTTTGTGGTTCCAATGGCCACCTTTGTCAAAACTTTTCATAAACATTAGCCATAGGTTTGAGTTATCATAGTGGTTGATGTAAACCTCACCTTATCCTTAGTGATTGGACTATAAGTCTTTCATACTTATTATAGGGTGGATCCCTCACTAGTATGTTGAAGCTCTCCTCACATGGTGGATTGTTGGTTTAGGTTGAGTTTTCTCCCTTTGATAACAAAAGACCTTAAGGCTTTTGGTCAAATCAATTCACCAACCTTTTTTGAGATTTCTACCCCGAACTACGAGGTTTTGATCCCACCTTTGTGATGGTACGTAGGCAATGAGTTTATCCATTCAAACAACAAATTGTAAATAATATGTATATTCTTTTCTCATCTCCCCAATCATGTTTGCACAAATATTTTCACAAATATCAACCTACAATACACTTTGCAAAAAGGGCTCCCTTAGAGTACTAAGGATGTTTTGGGTGCTTAAAACCTTCCCATTGCATAACCAACCCCCTTACCCAGATCTCTGACATTTTTATTAGTTTTTGATTTGATAAAATTTCTCGATTTTTGTTCGCTTTCTAACCTTTCCATTGGATAAATAGAAGTGCGGTGGCGACTCGAATTGTATGCTTACTTTTGATTTAGTCAATAAATCTAAAGGTAACGAATACCCCGCTACACTAAGGAGGGAAGCAAAGGCAAGTGCCCATATATTGTTTCCATAACCGGATGAGCACCGTGGGCGAACCTCCCATCCAAAGGTACCATGAAGAGAAAAATCGCATAGATGACAGTTGTCTACTGCAAGGACAGAAACACGTCGGTAAAAGTCCCCAACTGTCCTATGTTGGGATTCTGAAACTCAGAAAAATGCAGCATTTTCCCTTCTGAGCAAGTCCCAGATGTTGTACCCATATTTTATGACATCGCGTCTAGCTTGTGTCCCTTATGCACCAGAAAATCATGTTGAAGTAACTTGTAAAACTTGAACACTTCTCCATGTTGTTATTTTGCAAAATGCAGCAAATCCAAAAGGAACAACAAAGCGGGAACCAAATCCCATAAGTAAAGATCGAGCAGACCGACCAGGGGGATTTTATGAAGTGGGCAGTTACTGCACAACAACATTATTTTTGACCAACCATATTCCTTGCTTTAGGAGTTGTAACTATTCCTTATTACCCAAGCACTTTGCAGAGTAATAAGTAAAACATATACATCAGAGGCATGTAGGTTAAAAATACCATAAAACCCAAAAGTTTGAAGCTTATCAATAATGGTTTCTCTCTCCCTCGAGAGCAGGCTTTCATCAATAATAGGACGTCAATAATACGCTTTAAACTCTTATCACCTTCCTTCACAGGGGTGGCTCCCCCTGTATATCCCAGATTATCAACAAACTTCACTAACGAACCTTTCTAATACTGAGCCTCTTTAGTGAGAACATTTTCATTATATATGAAAAAGTTATTTCCAAACAGAAATGGACCCTTAGTCCAGTACTTATAGAACAGGTCGACGCGCCTGCCCTCCACTCTATTTTCGATGTCACAAGTTGAATCATGATCTTCGGGGATGTCGAGGGTTACCATAAATAACCGATCATCAAAGGGTGGGAGTTATGGAAGAGGTTTGAAACCATGAATGATCGGCTTGAGGCAGAGTAATATTCAACCCCAAGTCTTGGATGCCGAGTCATTGAGACATTTGAAAAAGTGAAGGAAAAAGAACACATAGGATTTTCTCATCACATATTCACAATAATACTAGTAGAATATCATATATACCCAACATGAAGGGTGAAGTTGTAAAGAAGCCATGAACAAATGTTTCAGAACCTCTACCTCAAAAGTAGTGAAAGGAAGATGAATGTAACATCCAACTTTAGTTATTTACTTTTAATTGAATTTATATTATTTTACTTTATATATTTGAGTATTATATGTGTTTTATTTTAATTATTTTTATTTATTTAATTTAATTAATATTAGAAATTTTAGAGATATTTTGGAGTTGAGAGAAAATAGAATTTTACTAAAATTAAGTAGTAAGGGGTGAGATGAGTAAAATGTGATAGTATGGTGAGAATTAAGGAAATATTAGAACTAATAACATTTTGTTTTATATAAGAAATAATAGATAATTTAGAAATTAAAATAAAAAATAGTAAGACGAGGGTGTAAGGAGAATTAAGGGGTGAAAGGAGAATAAGAGAATTATGGTGAATAAATAGATGACTTAAGGGGAAGTTTGGTCAGGACGTGAAAACTTGGGAGAAAGAGAAAAAGAAGAAGAACCTAGAGAGAGTTTAGGAAGAAGAAGAGAGAAGGATTCCAAAGGGGGAAAACTTCATCGATTTGCATATTCGAGGTAAGGGGGCGAACTATTCGCATATGAGTATTTAAGCAGTCGGATAGTGAGGGACTTTTACCCTCATATCTTCTTCCTCTCAATTTTGTATATGTGTTGTATGTTTGTGGATAAAAGGCTTTGCCTCAAACCCTTTTGTTTGGTTCTTGAGTAATATTGTATTGTTTTATTTGAATCCGTGTAGAATGTCTTATGCCTTGTATTAGACGAATTCATAATAAGCGTGTAGGTTTCTCTTTTGTGCCTTTTTTCCCTTGTTGATATAGTGTTGTTATATGATGCACCGTGATTACGCCTTATGGCGAAATCGTAATAATAGGATTATGGTATATACTTGTTTGTGGCCGTGGATCTATGATTTTGGGCGAAACCATGAAAAATAAAAAATAAAAATCAATTAAAAGGCAAAATTTTCAAAAAAAATTGGAATAGGTTGAAAAATTATAGAATATGGGAAGGGGGTTCCGCGCGGTGGAGCCCCGCAAGGCCTGCGGCGACGAACCCACACCTGGCTAGTGGTGGTAGAGTCGTGCCTGACTGACGGCATCGCGATGCAATGGCAGAGGCGCACGACTCAGCATCATGATGTCATAGTCGGCATATACAGACTGCACGCGAGGCATGAAGCCGCAATAGTGTCGCACGATGGCACACAGAGAGGGAGATCACCAATCAACGGCTAGACCGCGATCGGGGGCAGGGCTCGCGCGGAGGAAACTTCAATGGCGCAACATGCGGGTGCGTTCGGGAGGGGTTGTTCGGAGGTTCAGGCAGCAGTTTAGTGATTTGCGATCCAGTACGGAGAGTTTTCAATGGTTTCGAGTTCGGCGACTTTTCGTTACCCTTGTGATGAGTTTTAGAGTCCTATTTTTATTTGTTAGAGTTCTTTGAGAGGTTTAGAGTTGGAGTTGAGGGTATATGATACATTTTAATCAAGTTGTTTCCTTTTGATATTATAAAGCTTATATTTTAGTTATATTTTTATTTGTTTAAGGTCGCAAAGCCAAAAGAATTAAAATTGAGTTGTTGAGTAATTTATAGTAACATTATTGAGTTGTTTGAGTTAAAATTTGAGTAATCTAACCGATCAAAGTTGTTTTGATATGGCTAGAGTATGCTTGAATATTTGTTTCCTTACCCCGTTGGTGGCTTTACATGATTAATAGTATTTTACCCTATTGATGAGTATGTTTAAGTATTATATGATTATGTGATTGAACTATAATTGTATAACATATTTTGAGTTGAGTAGTTCAGAGAGGAACTACAAAGTTGGACTTACATTGGCAAAATTAAGGGTTTAGAGAAGAACATTTGTTGAGTACGAGTTTGACTGTTGAGTATGTGTTTTTGAAAGTTGGTGTTAAGTTTCATGCATTCATGTATATCAGATATAGGTAGGACTTCGGTCTGACGAGGGCACGATTCAGAGAAGAACCAATGACGGTCTTAGGTTCAGAGAGGAACCTGAGACATGAATAATTGAGTAACATAACTATGACATCCAAATGTTGGTACCAACATGCATATTGGAGGAGAATGACATAACATTTCATTTGTGTCGAATTGATTGTGGATGTGAATTAATATCCGTGTTGATGTTATAGTTATTGGAAACTATCCTTGTTGTTTAATACACCGATAACATCTGTGAATTTATTCTCACCCCCTTTTTGTTGTTGTGTTGTTCATTATGCTGGTATTGAAGATACTTAGGTAGAAGAGCATTAGATGTTGCTTGTTTGAAGGATTGATGTATATGTCGACTTCTTTATGTTTACTGTTTTGAGTTTAATTTTATGTGGTGTCGCTCTGATAGTAAAACATTGGTACCAACATCTTTATTTGTTATTTTCTGAGATTTATGGATTTATTTAATTATGTTGAGATTTTTTCAGTTGAGATTAAATGTTTTAATTTTCGCTGCATTGTTATAAAGTTTTTTTTAGAAACATGTTTATTTGAGAGAGATGTGTGACATCCTTGATGTATAAATATGAAAATGGTATGTTTTAATTTAATTAATAGTTTTTGGGGTTTAGGGTGTTACAACGAAGACACAAAAAAAAAAATATCACTCATAAAGAGGAATGATACCGGCGCCATATTTCTCACATATGATTTCTTCCTCAGAAGGACTCAGGGATATTTTTCTCTAATTTTTTGTTCATAGTGAACTAACTTTGAAGTTGCAGAAGATGATAGGCAGAAGAGCGAAACAGTTAAATTGGAAAAAGAAGATTCATCTAAGAAAATATGATACTTATTCTCTTAAAATAAAACTACGATCTACAAATCCACAATGGTAAAATCAAAACCAAAACTGACCTTTGAAGTTATGCTTGGAAAATATAATTCATGAGACTTTGGAATAAAATTGATGCATTAGAAAGGTTGAATCATGTCATGATCCATTCATAAAGACCCTACTGTATTCTAAAGTCATCTTGTGTTTATCTTCTGGTTTGAAAAGTATTTAATGATATCCTGAATGAAGGTCCAGTCTAGAGAAATAATAAGTTCGATTAGGAGTGTGCATTTTAACCGGTTCATCCGATCCATAACCAGATATTTGATTTACCAAATAAAAAAATCCAAACCACATAACCGACCCAATCCATTTTAAAAATACCAGAAATTACAAAAGTTCATCTCTTAACTTTCAAAAAAGACAAATTCATTACAAATTTAAAAACTCTAACCCTGTCAACTCACAATACTTATTAAATTAGAATTTAAGCTAATATACACTAAAATAATACAGAAATATATCAACATGGTACTGATTTGGTAACACTTTAGTGTATTTTATTTAATATATATATATATATATATATATATATATATATATATATATATATATATATATATATATATATATATATATATATATATATATATATATATAAACTTTGGAGGATATGAAGGCTTAATTCTGAACATTTTTCATTTTATTTCGTTTTAATAAACAGTTAAGAGAGAACATTGTTAAAAGTAATTAAAATAGTCCTTACATATCTAAAAGATAATAAAATTAAATTATTAGACAGAGTCATGCAACTTTGCCATCAAATATTTGATATAAATGGTTTTGATAAACCAATTTTAAAATTGGATCAGAGAAAAAATCAATTTTTAATAAGAACCAGTTTTAAATCAAAATGATCCAAATATAAATTAGTTTTGAAAATATAAATTAGTTTTACAGAATCAAACCGAATTACTTATAATATGATTCAATTCGATTTGATTTAATTCTAAGTTCAATGTACTTCTTCCATCGATAAGAAAGTTGTATTTGATTGTAATAGAGTTCAAGACTCTAAAGTTCGTGAAAAAAACTAAACAATAAAATAATTATTTTGTAGCCTTTTGATGTGATGAAATAGTACCTTATTAGGTCCTATATGCTTCTTGCCATATAGAGCAATGAATCCTTGACATAGAATTTTCATGTACAAAGCACTATTAATGAGGGTCGAAAGTTTTAGCCAAGGTGCATCGAGAATCAAGTATGCACTCGTAATGAGCAACAAATACACTAGTAAGTAAAGTGTGTTGCCTTGTATCATGATATGAAAATTAGAGATTGTAACCCATAATGGACAGAGACTTGTCTTTACCCCCCATCACATGTAATTGTGTAATACAGAAATCATAAATAATAACGGTAACCATATGTGAAAATTAAACTCAATTGGAGAATGAAAACCATGAGAAGTATTATTCATACTCCAGGATGTATTATTGACATCAATCAAAACCAGCAAAGTTTGTCACCCCAAGAACTATGTCTTGAATGATCATAATTATTTAAAACAACACAAACCACGCTCATCATTTTCCAGCATTACGCTTGCTAACAAGAAGCTTCATACCATACTTTGGCACCAACAACAAATTCGACGCAGGGCAATGGACATAATTAGGCGAAAGTTTAAGGTCGAAATTGTGGACCATAAGCCCAATCACGATCTTAATCTCCGTCAGGGTGAAGTTTTGGCCTAAGCAGAACCGACTCCCATATCCGAATGGCAGGTAAGCTTGTGTATACTTACAAGCTCCTGAAACACCATTAGCAAATCTTTCTGGCTTGAATTCAAGTGCATCGGGTCCCCAATTATCAACGTCGCGGTGCAGCGATGGAACAAACATCCAAAGGTACAATCCTTTAGGCAGCACTAAATCTCCTATCTTCAAATCAGCAAAAGTCTCCCTCGAGTTCGTCACTGCAGGCCCGTACAAACGCATACTCTCTAGAACCACAGTTGTTAGCTACAAAGTAAACACATCAAAGTGTTAGCGTAATGGTAAGAGTTTAGCCTTATAATCTCAAAGTACACTAACCGTTTTCATCTTTTGAAGTTTGCTCATGTCGGTAAATGAAGGAGGCGAATCATCACCAAAGACTTCCGAAATCTCATCTCGAATACGTTTTTGCCATTCAGGATAAACTGCAAGGAGATACAAAGCCCAAACAACTGAAAGAGCAGTTGATTCAGAGCCAGCAAAGTAGATACTTTTGCAGATATCTATAATCAACTGGTTCATGTCATGGCCACGTTTCAAAGTTCCTTGTCCGCTAACATTCAAGAGTTTCTCCTTAGCAACACCTTCTATAATTTTCTGTAACAGATCATTTTGTCTCTCACCATTGTTGTTCTCTTGGTTTTGCTTTTCGCGAGCATTTATGATATTCATTATCAACACATCAACCTCTTTCTTCAGCTTCCATATCTCTCTGCTTTCCTTAGAAGGGAGAAAACTGCGATAAACATCATATACAAACATTGATTAATCAACTTAATAAACACATATCAGAAGTGTCTCTTCGAAACCAACCGACACAGACACTTCTGATCAAATTTAATTTATTCATTTCTTCAAATAATCAATTTTATATCGTAACTGTTAAGACTTATTTATGAAATAATTAAATTACCTTAGGTTTAGATATCCCAAAAGAGTACTAGTCTTTGAAAGCTTGTTTTGCATCCCTGCTAATTTTTCAAAAATATATTTTCCTTGTGTATAATCACTGCCAAAACATGCTTTGGATATAATATTCTCTGAAAGAACCTTGAGGTCATTTTCAATCACTATTTCTACAACCTTGTCTTTACTTTCATCTATTAGCCTTTCCCATTTTTGAACAATTTCTAGCGTAGAACCTTCCATGTGACCTAGCATAGTCTACATAAAATAAACAAACATATTGATTGAATAAAATAATGTAACCAAACTATTCAAACAAATGGACAATAATCATTATAAACTAAGGTAATTTATTTTATAAAAAATACGAGAGAAAGAGTAAGGAAGAAAGTAAGGTAGCATATACTAACCTTAACTTTGCTCATGAATAATTCAGTAATAATAAGATTTCTTTGGAAGATCCATGATTTTCCATTGGCTCTAAGAATACCATCTCCAAGCATTGGCAATAATGCTTTGTTTAGATACTCAACCCTACCAAGATCAGGGGACATATGCACACTCAAATCTCTGATCACTTTACCACTCTCAATATACAAATGTTGCTTGATTCCAGTGGAGTAGGTAAACAATGAGCCTGAATATCATATTAGTTCACCAAAACAACATGGCTTTGTAAGAGAAACAAAAACAAATAACTAAAAGAAAATCACCTATTTAAATATCTAAAATAAATATGTGTTTTTTTTAATAATATTAAATCATTTTAATTTTTTATTTAAAAAGATTTGAGTTGTGCAAAAAAATATTTAAGATTATATTCAATTAAAAAATACTTACAAATTTTGAATTTATTTATTTATTTAGGTTATATTGTTCCATCTCAAAGATGGATTTCCCTATTTTTGATAAATATTTTATTTAAACTATAAAAAATATTTATAAAAAAAATTAAAATATGAAAATATAAGAAAATTAAATATTAGTAATTATATAAGATATTTTTTAAAAATTTATTGAATAGTCAATTTATTTGATTTATATAATATAATATAAATATATGAGATTAATTACTATACACGGTCAATATAAAAAAATATACACGGTCGATTCATCACCATCACCCGTAACATTACTTTATAGATTTTTAAAATAAAAATTAAATTTATTTTAATATCCAACGTCTAGGATTAACTGACGGTATAAAATTCATTTACACTGCCAGTGTATTTCAATTAAATCCTAAATATATTAACTATTCAAATAATATTATACCACATTGAATATTCAATACTTTAATTAATTTTTGTACCACCACCAATAACAACAAGTTTAATTGTAAGTATTATTTAAAAATTAAATTAATAAATTAAGACAACGTTTTACACTAATAAAAATGTATTAAAAAGAATATGAAGTTTTTATCAAATTCAAAATATTAAAAAAAAAGACATATAAAAAAGTAAAGAATATTTTATTTTAATTTTTTAGGAACAATGGGGAGAATTAGATAAATATAAACAGATATAAACCCTTATATTTAAATCAAATCTTGAAATTGTAATCTTCAAACGTGAGACGTGGGTTCAAATCCGTCAGCTTACTTAGGTAAAATTTCAGCTATAAAATTATTTAACATAAAAATTAGAATATAAAAAGAGTAGATGAATGAAAATTTGAGATACCATATTGTTGTTTCCATGTCTGAAAATATGGAAACAAAGAATTAACCCAATCTTCAGTGGAATCACCAGATGCAGAAGGTTGAGGACGAATCTGTTGCATCTCAGTAACATTGCCGAATGGAAAAGAAGGCTTTGGTCCTTTGATACCTTGTTTTTCAAGCATGGTTCTAATCCTTCTTGGCTTCAAGAACACTTTCTCCACCAATACTATAACACTGCTTATCACTATCAACCCTACTGTCCACCATAGCTTTTTCAGCCACTGATATTCCAATTCCATGATATCAACAATATATTTCTCTTTGTACTAACTGTGAAACTCTCTAGTTTTCTAATATTTTCTCTCTCTCTTTGGATAACACATATTCTTCCCTTTTTATAGCACTCAAGAAAAACTCTTGAAAGTTCAGATAACTATTGAAATATTTTGACTGGAATAGAATTAAAAAAAGTTTTTGCAGTCAAAGATATTATTTTATTAAATGAATCTGATATATTTTGTGCTTCTAGATTTATTAATTTAAGGTTTTTGTTTTATATTTATTTTTATCATATATATTGATTAGGTGGTAAGAATTTGATTTTGTAAAATCTCAAAAAAATGGCATTTAAATATTATTTGAAATAGTTTTTTTTAAGAAAATATCATTTGAAATAGTTAAAAAAAAAGATCTGATAAAAAATTTCTATTATTTTTAAAGTTTTGAATTTCTAGATACAAATATATATTTTGCAATTTTTAAAATTTTTAGAAACATTACTCTAAATTTTTTATTTCCATATGCGAATGATTTTTTTAAAAGCAAAATATATCAATAATAAAGGTAAAATTTCGTATGACAATGTGTTTCAATAAAAATATGAGATATTAAATCAGAAAATTTAGTCTTATTTAGTCTTTTCTTTTGTGAAATATGACTTTTTAAGGGGTGCATTTTTTTAAAAACAATGATATAATGAAATAAAAGTAAAATAATAATATTTAATTGACATATGCAATACCATTTGGGGTGTGCAAAAATATGGTTAACCAAACTATATTACTAAACTGAATTGTATTGCACCATAAAAAAATTGAACCACTTAAATGGTTAATGAACTGAACCATTTAAGTCAAACAATTCTAATTCTGTTTAAAACTGGTTCATAACCAATTTTCTTTCATAAACAAGTTTTTTTATAAAAAGAAGAATAACTATTGAGAGTGAAAAAATTAAAAATTATAAAAGGATTTTATTGAAAATCAAAAATAAAATAATAAAAACTATTTGTAATTATGAAAAAATTAAAAGGATTTTATTGAAAAAAAAAAGATATAGTTTTTTTTGTATTCTGAAAGTTTTTATATTGAAAAAAATATGTAAAAAAAATATTTTGTATTCCATAAAATAAAAAATATTTTTAAAAAATTGAAAATAAGTTTTTTTTATTCATTAAAAAAATATAATCTAATTTGAAATTAAAAAAATATTTTTTCAAAAAAATAAAAAATTATTGTATTTTGACATAAAAATATTCTGGAATTTTTTTTTTGAAAAATAAAATATTCGGAATAAAAAAAAATTTGTAGTGAAATTTTACCCCCAAATTTTAAAATTTATTATTCTAAAACTTTTTGTATTGAAAAAAAATATAATTATTTATTCTGAAATTTTTTAATTATATTTTGCAGAAATTTTAGAAAATGTTATTCCGATTTTTTTTCCAGAAGAATAAAAAGTTTATTTTTTTTCTATAAATAAAAGAATTTTTTTATAAAAATAAATATTTTCAAATATTATAAAAAAAGAATTTAAATTAATCTTTTTTATAAAATTAAAAAAAATGGTTTTAAAAGAGTTCAAATTATAAAATTGGTTTATAATTGCAAACTGATAATAAACTAGTTTATAAACACAAACTAGTTATAAACTAGTTTTAAACTTTATTGAAATCATTTTTGCAATTAACTGCATTTTTATTGAAATGATTATTATAAACTGAACTGAACTATAAATATGGTTTGGTTTAGTGCAGTTCATGAACCATGAACACCCCTAATTACCATACCATACCATCCTGAAGTTTATCGGTAAGTTATCAATACAACACGTCAAAAAAATTAAATTAAAAATAATTGATAAATTATACTTTAATTAATAAAAATTAATATTATTAAATTGAATGTCATCATTCGAATATAAATTTAATATTCACATTATAAAAAAAAATTAAATTTAATATTCACATTATGAAAAACATAAGTTGAAAATTCAATGGTGGTGCAATGTTCTAGAATTTCAAAAACTAGAAAATGTGTTTTTTGATTCAGATAAGAATGATTAGTATTATAAATCAACTAAAATAAAGAAATAAAAGAGTTTTTTAGGGTTCTAGAATGAAGGCGTGCTTCAACTTTAAATATAAGTTTTCATTATTTAAGAGATGATCCGTTTCTTTGAGATGACATTGTGAATCCTAACCAATTAGAAATAATAGGTCACAATCTACCGAAAAATCATATTTTACAAACAAATGATATATGTCTTCGTTCATGCCACATTTTTCCACGCATCTTTGATTGTTCATAACAAGAATCCGCCACCTGTCCAAATTATCCTTTGTCGAAATACAATTCAGTAACAATCTCCAAGCAAAAATCAAAATCTTGACAAGCGCAATCTTCAACCACAAAATTTGGGGATTAGCCTAATTGTTCTTGACGTCAAATTCAGATAAATGTTTATAAGTATTGTTGACTGTGTAGCAAGAAGGGGGATGTAAATTCCATATCCATCGATCTTCTACATCCACCTGTAAAATAATCGAGGTTAATCGTTCAATACACTCTTCCACTAACTCATCCTCCCATTCAAACAACCTCATACGCCACTTCCACGCCTCACCATTCTCCCCCACCCCAACTGATTCATTTCTGCTGCATTCGCCATCTTATTCTCTGCTAAATCAACCATCCTACAAATTCTAACCTTCAAAGGAGTACCCTCAAGTTAAGTATCTTTCTAAAACAGAGTAGAAGACCCATCACCTATCTTCAAATCAATGTTATCAAGCAACCGCCCTCCATCGACCAAACTAACACTCTCCCTTATGTTTTTGAAATTCCTTCATCAAACAGAACCACCACTTTCCCCAAAACACAATTTCCCCCTTCCTCACTATACCGAGCATACAATACCCTATATCAAAGACTTTCCGTCTTATTTAGAATCCTCCAACACCATTTACCAAGTAAGGCTAAGTTAAACTCCTTCAACCTCTTAACCTCAGACCTCCATTTTCTTTTTTCAAACAAATAGAATCTGATTTAATCCAGGAAATGTTTCTCACTCCCTCCATAGAAAAAAGCATTAAAAATATGTTTAAGATAAGATATGATACTTAAGGGCGCCTTGAAGAAGGAAATAAAGTAAACCTACCTGAACGACAAGACATACTTAATAAGAATCAGACAGCCTCTCATAGAGAGAAATTCTTCCACCCTGGCAACCTTCTTTTGATGCGCTCAATCAGAGGATGCCCAAAATTAAGCTTCATAGATCACCACCAATTGGAAGCCCCAAATACAAAAAAAAAGGTAGGGGATCGTGTTTATAGTTCATAATCAGCGTTGCCTCATGCAGCCAAGATCCAAAGACGTTGACTCCAAACAACATACTTTTATGAAAGTTAACTTTTAATCCTTATATAGCTTCAAAGAGAACCATCACCGCCTTCAAATCTCAAACATTATCCCAAATTTTAACCCAAACCAATATAATATCATCCGCAAATTGTAAATGAGAAACAGAAGCAACACTTTGCGCCCCCCCCCCCCCCCCCCCCCCATAACCTGTATACATACCTTTTTTCCACTACAACATTCATCAAAACATGTAACCCTTCAGCTTCTATAAAGAAGAGAAAGGGGGAAAGTGGATCACTTTGACGAAGACCTCTTTCCAACTTAAACTTATAGTTGGGCTACCATTTATAAGAATGGAAGTAATTGGTTTAGAAATACATTCTAAAACCCACTTTCGTCATAGATTCGGAAAATTCATTTTACCAATAACATTATCCAAATACCTCAAATCTACCGAGTCATAAGCTTTTTCAAAATCAACCTTAAATAATAATTAATATTTTTTCAAACTCCGTGCGTCGTCTGCTATTTCATTAGCTATTGATCGGAAAAATAGCAAGTGTACTATTTTGCCTATTATAGTAATAATGGGTAAATTCCCCGAATGTCGATCTCAAGGACTGTACGTTAATATCCAGTTCAAATTATCATTCAATTAAACAAAAAGTATGATTTGGGTTTTTAGATTCAAAATTATAAAAATAAAGGCAAAGGCAAATAAGGATGAAAATAAGGGTTTGCAAGGTAAGAAGAACAATGTCAAGGAAGGTGTATGATTTATCCCTATAACAACTCTGAGTCACTATTGCATCAACAAATATCAATTACTATCAGTTCTCAAGGGTATTTTCTCCCAAGTCCGTGATGAGAAAACCTTTAATCAATCTACCCTAATTTCTATGACCATATGCAATTAAGGTGAAGTTAAGCTTTATTATATCAAGAACACTCTGGTTCATACAGGGTTTCCATAGTCCTAGGTGATATCTACTGCAGAGTAACCTGATGAAAACCTTATCAATGGCGGTCCAGCCTAATTGATAACCACAAAACAATCTTGATTGGTCCGAAAGAGAAAGCATTAAACACATCAAAAGGTTACCGTAAGAATAATAATATAAATGCAAAAGTATACTCAAATTCGTTACAATTCTAAATCAGGGACACCCCCTAGCATTGGGGGGTTTAGCCACTCTGTCATACGGTGAACTGACTTGGGGTATTTTGCTTTTTATCGCAATGTCGCGGATAGCAAGAGTCGCCACCGACTTTTCTTTTATCCAATAAGGAAAGGTGGAAAAGAACAGGAAAGACCTCAATAGATTTTGGGTTCGGGAGGTACATTATACAAAGGGAAGGTATTAGCACCCTTTGTATCCATGGTTATCCATGGGCTCTTAATTGCTGGATCACTTATATTTTTGTCTGAAAATTGTTGGTGAATTGTTTAAAATGTTTCGAAAAGAGAGTTTAACTTTGTAATGATTCTCGTATGAATGTATACAAAGTATTTATCTCGTTTGATTTTGAAAAAAACAGTTTAGAAAAATATAACTTGGTAATGATTCTAGTATGAATGTATACCAAGTGGTGATTTTCTAGGACTTGCAAAGTGTGAGGGGTGGAAAATGTTTTAGGTTATGATCCAGTAATTGAGAGTTATACCTTCCTAAGGTCGTTATGGGCATTTCCTATCCTTATGAGGGTAAAACTGTCCTTACTATTGAGAAGTAAGTAGTTTTATCCTTTGGATGTAAAAGGGTCATTGTAGGGTCATCGATAGGTCATTGAAGGCAACAGTTGTAAGGATACCTTAGCATTCGAAGGGACGATCATCATTTAACCGTAGGCTACACCGAAGGGTCATCGAGGGACAAAATCGTATTTTCGAAGGCAACATCCGAGGGACCATGATTTATTTTATGATGATTTAACCGAAGGGTCTTTGCTAAGTGTATCCCTACATTCGCGGGACACGACCGTTATACCGTAATACCGTAGGGCAGCAAAGAGAGGTCCGATATCATTTATTTAAAGGCAACATTTTACAATTAATTAAATAGTCGTATCAGTTAGGTAATTAGGTCCATATTAAAATCAATACATTAAGAACAATTAAGCCATTAGGGTGAATCTTCGCCATAAAATTAATACATTAAAATCAATTGAATAATTCAGGGTGAATCTCCATAAGGGTATCCCACACATCAGGTGGAATACCTAGCCGGCCGTTTCTTCGAGAATATGTAAGCCTTTACACAATTCAACACACGGATTAGAGCATCGAGATAAAATATAATTGAAAGTTGCACCATAAAATAAACACAACAGTCATGAACTCAGGCCAAATGATGCAGAATTATAATAAATCATGATTAGACAAACATAAGATAGAACAGCAAGGGAATGAAACAGCCACTGTCCCGTTCGCCCCTGCTTCGCCTAGCGAAGGCCTAGCGAGTACTCGCTACCGGCTCGCTTAGCGATGTGCTAGTGAGCGGCTGCTGGTTTTGAATTTGATATCAATACAATCTCAACCAATTTTATGCCTTATGGATTTCATTACTGCAATTATATGGTTAATCATTTAAGGTATTCAGGTATAGACTAAAGTTCACATGCCAAACTTAAGATATTTCATAAATCTAATCATAAAGCCATACGCAAATTAAGAACATAAGACAATAATAGCAATGTAAACCTGTTAGCAACTGCGTTGTGACTTCGAATTGGCAAATCGGATTGAATCGGGCAGAGGTAGACCTTGGTGCCGCCGAGTTCCTTCAGGGTTTGCCTCCAGTGAGTATCAGGGTTTGCTTGCTAGGGCTCTCCTTTCTCCGTTTTCGTCCTCCCGTCTCCGTTTTTTCTTCTTCTTTTCGTGACTGAAGGCTTGGCTATTTATAATGTTCTTGCTATGACCTAATGGGCTCAGAATGAAGCCCAGAAATTCTGATATTCGCAAGCTTCGCTAGGCGAAGGAATTGCTCGCCTAGCGAGCCAGCTAGTTTGGGCTTTCACTGGATCTGATGCTTCGCTGGGGCGAGTGTCATGACGAGGGGTTCGCTAGGCGAAGGAATTGCTCGCCTAGCGAGCAGGCTAGTTTGGGCCTTTTCTTGGATTGGGCCTGTTGTGAACTGGGCTTTTATTCCTTTAATGTCAGGGCCTTGCAAAGTAAGTTGGGGTGCCTCGAGAAGGTTTGGCAAGATTAATGGGCAAATTTTGGGGTATGACAGCTGCCCCTGTTCAATATTCTTGAACCGAGAGTGTTAGGATGGCAAGTATGCCGTTCGTGGTCTGGAGGTGAAAGATTATTGAACACTAGAATGCCCCGAAAATTTGCGCTTGTCAATTAGTCTTGACGGAGATGGGCTTAAAGATGCCATCCATGAAGCTTGATGATGAGAGCTTCAGATTGTGTCGTACGTTAGACGATATCTGGAGACATGGATGGCACATCGGGTCGTACGTTAGACCGTATAGTGAGTCCTCCATTATGCTGTCGATTTTGCTGGAGAGTCAGAGTGTGTCATACGCTATTGGGGATAAGGGATCAGAATAGATTGTACGCTAGATCGTATCTGAATAGCGAACTGAGTCGTCCATTAGGCGGGTGACTTCACTGGGGATGAAAGATCAGAATGGATCGTACGCTAGATCGTATCTGAGTTGCAGAATGAGCTATCCATTAGGTTGTATCTGAGGAAGGTGGAATTAGAATAGATCGTACGCTAGATCATATCCGAGTTGAAGATCCAAAGGGGTCGTATGTTAGGCCGCATTGGAGGTGCGGAATGAGTCGTCTGTCAAGCCGCGTCTGAGGATGAAAGGGTAGTCGTATGCTAGACCATGTCAGAATGTACCGTACACTAGGTAGCATCTGAGGAGATGAACATCCGAATGGGTCGTCCGTAGGATCGTGTTGGAGCTGTTGAAGGTCAGAATGGATCATACGTTAGATCGTATCTGAGTTGAAGGAGTCATATGTTGAGCCGAATCAGAATGAACCGTGCGCTAGGCTATATCTGATAGTATTTGTTGTGTTTGCAGCAAATGTCTTGAATGTAATCAATAGGAGTATCTGTTTGACTGGATCTTTACTTTGACCGTATCAGGAGGACGATTAACTGGGGAAATAAATCTCAGTCTTCCGGTCGGCGGTATTTGTATTGATGACCCTTTCTTAGCTGAGGATACTTGATTTCTGTCTGATGGCGGAAAACACTCAACAGGGCCCGGCTGGGGATGGAAGAGATGACCAGTCTGTCTGGCGATGCCAACCTCTTCTGGGAAATAGCTGGTTCTTGTTGGGGAATAGAATTAGCGACAGATTCATTGGAAAGCATGGTTAGACCTTCTCCTCGATCCTGAAGTCGTTTCGTAATTGCTATTGCTATTTTATGCATGTATTTTTGGTAAAACATCGATCATATTCAAATGCATATATTAATTCAAATTAAATCAATGGACGTTTATGCAGACAAACAGAGAAAGTAAAACAAAAGCATCTTTTCGAAATAAAATTGTATTGATTTTGAAAGAGGGCCTATAAACAGGCAGTTTGAGTACAAGGAAACTGAAATCCTAGTAAGAGGAAATTGTTAGGAAAACAAAGAGAAAGCTATGCAGAAAAAGTCCTATCGATTCTAATTCCACTACTGTCATTATGTCTTCAAGCCTCTCATCTCCTGCTGTCGGATAGAAGTGATTGGCTTGTTCAGTCCCTTTGACCTGGTTGAAGCTGACAGAGAACGGGACATAGTCATACGCTTTAATCCCTAATTTTTGCCTGGACCGCCTTTTCAGGTTTTCAGTCCACCAGGATACCCTTTTTTGCCCAAGCCGCCTTTTCAGGTTTTCGACTTGCCGGGTGTACGTCTTTATATGTTTATCCCTAATTTTTGCCCGAACCCTTTTGGTTCGCCGGGATGCCCTTACTTTTGCCTAGGTACGTCGACTCAGCGGGTCTCTTTTATGCGTAGTATTTTTTAACTATGTCCACGTTCACAGGATGTGGGAAGTCTTCGCCATCCATTGTAGCAAGTATCATGGCTCCACCAGAGAATACTTTCTTAACTACAAACGGCCCTTCGTATGTGGGGGTCCATTTGCCTCTGGGATCACCTTGTGGTAGAATGATACGCTTGATCACCAAGTCGCCAAGTTGGTACACCTATCTCTTGACCCTTTTGTTAAATGCCTGGGTCATGCGCTTCTGATATACCTGCCCATGACAAACAGCCGCGAGTCTCTTTTCATCAATCAAATTTATCTGATCGAGTCGAGTCTGAACCCATTCGTCTTCGCTTAAGCCTGCATCTTTCATAATTCTTAGAGAGGGAATCTGAACTTCCACTGGTAAAACGGCTTCCATTCCATAGACTAGAGAGAAGGGAGTTGCCTCTGTCGAAGTGCGTACTGAAGTGCGATAACCATGAAGAGCAAACGGTAACATCTCATGCCAGTCTTTGTACGTTACTGCCATCTTTTGTATGATCTTCTTGATATTCTTATTAGCAGCCTCCACGGCGCCGTTCATCTTTGGCCGGTACGGAGAAGAGTTATGGTGTTTTATTTTGAACTGCGTGCAGAGTTCAGTAATCATCTTGTTGTTCAAATTGGTGCCATTGTCCGTGATAACTCTTTCAGGGATGCCATATCGACAAATAAGACTATTCTTGATGAACCGTGCCACCACATTCTTGGTAACAGAAGCAAATGAGGCTGCCTCTACCCACTTTGTAAAGTAATCAATAGCAACAAGGATGAACCGATGTCCGTTAAAAGCAGTAGGTTTAATCTCTCCAATCATATCGATGCCCCACATTGCAAAGGGCCAAGGTGCTGTCAACACGTTCAATGGAGCAGGAGGCACATGTACTTTGTCCGCATAGATCTGACACTTGTGGCAGGTTCTGGAGTGATGGTGGCAATCAGCTTCCATGGTAGACAAATAATACCCTGATCTCAGAATCTTCTTGGCCATCGAATGTCCACTAGAATGAGTCCCAAAAATACCGTCATGCATGTCTTCCATAATCCTTTCTGCTTCCTTTCTATCCACACTGTAACACCCTTCTAAAATACCCCATTAAGCGACGATAAACCCCCCTTACCTGAGATAATCCGGCAATCTCTAAGCTTCAAGCTTTTCCGTTCTTCAACCTTTGCTCTTTCTCCACTTTTCACCTTTCAGCCGCTTCTCTGTTTCACGTGAAAACTCTTTACCAAAAAATGAATGACCCTTTTTCTCTTATTCCAACTTATATATTTTCCACTAATTATTATTCCAAATAATAATAATAATAATAATAATAATAATAATCCAATAATTCAATTTATTTAATTAAATTATTAAATATATTATTAACTTAATTAAATAATCCTCTTATTTAATTCGGGGTGTTACAACTCTCCCCTACTAAAAGAGTTTTCGTCCTCGAAAACATACCTCAAGCAAATAACTCTGGATAAGACTCCTTCATCCGACTCTCAAGTTCCCATGTCATGCTTTCGCCCGCAGCTCCCAACCAAACGACTTTAACCAACCCAATCTCTTTTCCTCGAAGAGTCTTTGTTTCACGATCTTCAACTCGCACAGGCTTTGTCTCTACTGTTAAATTATCTCGCACTTGCACATCATCCATACTAACCACATGAGACGGATCTGAGATATACTTCTGAAGCTGCGACACATGGAATACATCATGCAAATTCGAAAGATTAGGTGGTAATGCCATCCGATAAGCAACTCTTCCAATCCGTTCTAAGATTTGATACGGACCAATGAAGCGAGGAGTGAGCTTTTTAGACTTCAAAGCCCTCCCAACTCCGGTCACAGGCGTGACTCTCAAAAACACATGGTCACCAGCTTGAAATTCTAAATCCTTCTTCCGCTTGTCATGGTAACTCTTCTGCCTACTCTGAGAAGCTTTCATCTTCTCGCGGATAAACTTTACTTTCTCGGTAGTTTCTCGAACTAACTCTGGTCCAAGTACTACACTCTCACCAGATTCGTGCCAACACAACGGAGTTCTACATCTACGACCATATAATGCTTCAAAAGGCGCCATTCCGATACTAGAATGGTAACTATTATTGTATGTGAACTCGATCAATGGAAGATAAGTGTCCCACGAACCTCCTTGTTCAAGAACACAAGCCCTCAGTAAATCTTCCAATGACTGAATAGTTCTCTCAGTTTGGCCATCAGTTTGAGGATGATATGCCGAACTCAACCTCAACTTAGATCCCAACGAATCTTGCAGACTTTTCCAAAATCCCGATGTAAACCTCGGATCTCTGTCCGACACAATACACAGAGGAACACCATGCAACTTTACAACTACTCGGATGTAAATCTCTGCCAACTTTGCAATTGGGTAGGTGATGTTAATAGGTATGAAGTGAGCCGACTTCGTGAGCCTATCAACGATCACCCAAATCGAATCATGCCCTCGTAAGGTAGCAGGCAGCCCCGTTACAAAGTCCATAGAAATGCTATCCCATTTCCATTCTGGAACTTCCAACGATTGCATCAACCCAGCAGGCTTCTGATGCTCAATCTTCGACTTCTGACAAGTTAAGCACGCATACACAAAACGAGCCACATCTTCTTTCATTCCGGGCCACCAAAATAATTTCTTTAAATCCTGATACATTTTAGTAGCTCCTGGATGAATACTCAAGCTGCTTCTATGACCCTCCTCTAGAATACTTCTCTTCAAAATTGCGTCGTTAGGAATACAAATTCTTTCCCCTAATTTCAACACACCTCTCGCATCAACCGTAAAGTCACTTTGCTCTGATTGACCACAACGATTAAGGATATCTACTAATTTCACATCCAATTTCTGTGCCTCTCGGATACTATCCATAAAATCATTATTAATCTTTAGCATTCCTAGCATCACACTCTGCGGTGTTACTTCGCAAACCAAACTCATATCCCGAAATTGCTCAATTAATTCCAACTCCTTAATCATCATTGCTGACACATGCAAGGTCTTTCTACTTAAAGCATCGGCCACAACATTTGCTTTTCCTGGATGATAATTCAAACCGAAATCATAATCCTTAAGCAATTCGAACCACCTACGTTGTCTCATGTTCAGCTCTTTCTGATCAAATAGATACTTTAAACTTTTATGATCGCTGAAAACTTCGAATCTGGAACCATAAAGGTAATGCCTCCAAAGTTTTAGCGCAAACACTACAGCAGCAAGTTCAAGATCATGCGTAGGATAGTTCTTTTCATGAATTCTCAACTGTCGCGACGCATAAGCAATTACTTTATTATTTTGCATGAGCACACCTCCCAAACCCATCAACGAAGCATCACAGTAAATTATAAACGGTTCCCCCGGATTTGGCAAAGTCAAAACCGGCGCCGACGTCAATCTCCTCTTTAATTCATTAAAACTCTCTTCGCACTGAACATCCCACACGAAAGCTTTACCTTTGCAAGTTAATTTAGTCAACGGAAGTGCTAACTTAGAAAATCCTTCAATAAATCTTCTATAATATCCAGCTAATCCCAAAAAGCTTCTAATCTCGGTAACCGACTTAGGAGTTTCCCATTGCAATACAGCTTCTACCTTGGAAGGATCTACAGCAATACCTTTTCCTGAAATTACATGGCCGAGAAAACTGACTTCTCTTAACCAAAACTCACACTTGGACAACTTCGCATACAATTTCTTATCTTTCAAAACCTCCAATACTAATCTCAAATGTTCCTGGTGCTCTCCTTCGGACTTAGAGTAAATCAAAATATCATCAATAAATACTACCACAAAATGGTCCAGATAAGTATGGAAAATACGATTCATGTATTCCATAAATACTCCCGGCGCATTAGTCACACCGAAAGGCATCACAGAATACTCATAATGTCCATACCGAGTTCTAAACGCTGTCTTCTGGATGTCTTCATCTTTCACTCTGATCTGATGATAGCCCGATCTCAAATCAATTTTACTGAACACACAAGCACCCACTAATTGGTCCATCAAATCATCTATCCTCGGTAGTGGATACTTATTCTTGATCGTTACTTTATTCAATTGTCTATAATCAATACAAAGCCTCATACTACCCTCTTTCTTCTTTACTAGCAACACTGGAGCTCCCCACGGCGACACACTTGGTCTTATAAACTTCTTCTCAAGTAAGTCTTCCAATTGCTTCTTTAATTCATACAATTCAGATGTCGACATTCTATACGGTGCCATCGAAACAGGCCTAGTACCAGGTACCAGATCAATAGTAAATTCAACTTCCCTCTCTGGCGGCACACTAGGAATTTCATCAGGAAAAACTTCAGGGAATTCTTTCACCACTAACAGTTCCTCTATCTTAGCTTTACTTTCAACCGACAACGTCGCCATCAAAGAAAACATCTGAGCTCCCTCTTTCATCAATTTTCGCAATTCTCTGAAAGGTAATAAGTCAACTCCTTCCTCTTCAGGAGTGGAAAACCTCACCGACTTATGATGACAATTTATATGAACATAATTATACTCTAACCAGTTCATACCAAGAATTACATCCATCCCATCCAACTGCAAACATACTAAATCAACATAGAAATCTTTATCGAAGATCGACAAAGGACATTTTAAACATACCAAAGAAGTAGTTACTGATCCCTTAGCTGGGGTCTCAACAATCAATTCACCATCCAAAGCGGACAATTTTAAACCCAGTCTTCGAGCATAGTTAGCAGAAATAAAATAGTGGGTAGCACCGGTATCAATAATAGTAATTAAAGGAGTACCATATATGAAACATGTACCTCGGATAAGTCTGTCCTCACAGGAGGTTTGAGTTCCGGTCAATGCGAACACCTTCCCAGTCTGAGATTTCTTTGGCTTCTGACACTGACTTCCAATATGCCCTTCTTCGCCACAATTAAAACAAATCATTTCCTTGTGCTTGCAATCAGCCATTGCATGACCAGTCTTACCACAGCGAAAACACCTCTTTACTTCAGCAGTGCATACATTACTCTTATGACCAGCCTGACCACATTTGAAGCAAACTATACCAGCAGGAGCACCTCCCCTACTAGTCCTCTGAGCCGGAGCAGCTCCTTGTTTCCCTTTTCCCACTGGAGCATCATACGGCTTGCCACGGTTTTGATGCTGCTTTCCCTTGCGGTCACTGACAATCTTGTAATGAGCATTATTGTCCTCTTCAAATATCCTGCAGCTATCAACCAGTTCAGTAAAAATGCGTATCTTCTGATACCCAACAGCCTTCTTAATTTCAGAGCGCAATCCGTTCTCGAACTTGATGCACTTTGAAAATTCAGCACCAGCACCAGTGTAATGAGGATAAAATTTGGACAGCTCCACAAATTTCGCAGCATAATCAGTGACAGACATGTTTCCTTGCTTCAGCTCAAGGAACTCGATTTCCTTCTTACCACGGACATCTTCCGGATAATACTTTCTCAGAAATTCCCTACGGAATACATCCCAAGTAATGTCTTCACCTGCCACGGTCAACCTCTCGTGAGTCTCTAGCCACCAGTCATCAGCTTCGACTGCTAGCATGTGAGTACCATACCGAACCTTCTGAGCTGGAGTGCAATCCATAACACGGAAGATTCTCTCAATCTCTTTCAACCATCCCAAGGCTGCATCTGGATCATGCTTCCCTTTAAACACCGGCGGATTCTCTCTTTGAAAAGTCGCCAAGCTACGTGATCCAGCATCCCCACCAGCATTTGGCAAGTTCTGCACCGCTTGTGCCATTGCTTGCATTGCGGCAGCCATTGCAACGTCATTCCTTCCAGCCATTTCAACTTATCAATACAACACAACTTAAAGTTAGATTGGTAACAATACCTAATTGTTAGACAGTAATGACACGACAACTGGCCGGACAGACCGACCTGCTCTGATACCACTAATGTAACACCCTTCTAAAATACCCCATTAAGCGACGATAAACCCCCCTTACCTGAGATAATCCGGCAATCTCTAAGCTTCAAGCTTTTCCGTTCTTCAACCTTTGCTCTTTCTCCACTTTTCACCTTTCAGCCGCTTCTCTGTTTCACGTGAAAACTCTTTACCAAAAAATGAATGACCCTTTTTCTCTTATTCCAACTTATATATTTTCCACTAATTATTATTCCAAATAATAATAATAATAATAATAATAATCCAATAATTCAATTTATTTAATTAAATTATTAAATATATTATTAACTTAATTAAATAATCCTCTTATTTAATTCGGGGTGTTACACACACAGCGAAGCAGAGTCGAATCATGATTACGTTTGTATAATACTCCATTACTCAAAAAGAATTTAGAGGAGAACTTCCTCAGGAATTTTCTGTCATTGATGGATGCCCCTTCAGGGTATTCCTGAGTTTCTAAATATCTTTTCACTTCGTGGAACCAAGGTTTCTCCTCTACTCCCTCATTATTAAGTTCATAACAATATGCTGGTTCATCTAATCGTTCAATGGTGATCCTGGGAGCTTCACTGTCCCATCTGACTCTGAACATAGATGACATGGTAGCCAATGCGTCTGCCAACTGATTCTCTTCTCGTGGAATATGTTCGAATGTAATCTCTTCAAAGTATGGGATTAATGTCAACACCCGCTCTCGATAAGGGATGAGATTTGGATGTTTAGTGTCCCATTCTCCTTTGATCTGATTGATTACTAATGCTGAGTCTCCGTACACACTCAAAAACTTGATTCTTAAGTCTATAGCAGCCTTGAGTCCCAAAATACATGCTTCATACTCAGCCATATTATTGGTACAATCAAAACATAGTCTAGCAGTGAAAGGCATATGGCAACCCCTGGGAGAAATAATCACAACACCAACACCATTGTCCAATGCATTAGAAGATCCATCAAAAACCATAGTCCATCGGGATCCCAGTTCGGGTCCTTCATCCGGTCCAGGTTTTTCATAATCAGTAACAAGCATGACATCCTCATCTGGGAACTCAAGATTCATAGATTGGTAATCGTCCACCGCTTGATGAGCCAAATGATCAGCCAGCACGCTTCCTTTGATTGCTTTTTGGGTAGTATACTGGATATCGTACTCTGTTAAGATCATCTGCCATCTCGCTATTCTTCCGGAGAGGGCAGGTTTCTCAAATATATATTTGATAGGATCCATCTTAGAAATCAATAAAGTGGTGTGATTCAATATATACTGTCTTAGTCGGCGAGCAGCCCAAGCCAAAGCACAACAAGTTTTCTCGAGCAGTGAGTATCTTGTTTCACAGTCGGTAAACTTTTTGCTAAGGTAGTATATGGCATGCTCTTTTCGACCAGACTCGTCATGTTGCCCCAACACGCACCCCATTGAACTTTCTAACACGGTCAAATACATGATTAGAGGTCTTCCTTCAACTGGTGGTATCAGAATTGGAGGTTCCTGGAGATATTTCTTGATTTTGTCAAAAGCTTCTTGGCATTCATCATTCCATATCATCTCTTGATTTTTCCTCAGTAATTTGAAGATGGGTTTGCAGGTAGCGGTCAAATGGGAGATAAATCGGGCGATGTAGTTCAATCGTCCCAAGAAACCTCTGACTTCTTTTTCCGTACGAGGAACTGGCATTTCTTGAATGGCTCTCACCTTAGCCGGGTCGACCTCAATTCCTTTACCACTGACAATAAATCCCAAGAGTTTACCGGATCTTACTCCAAAGGTGCATTTGTTCGGATTCAATCTCAACTTGTACTTCTTCAACCTCTCAAACAGTTTGTATAAATGATCGAGATGTTCTTCTTCAGTATGAGATCTGGCTATCATGTCATCCACATATACTTCTATCTCATGATGAATCATATCATGGAACAAGGCTACCATAGCACACTGGTATGTTGCTCCTGCATTCTTCAAACCGAACGGCATTACTTTGTAACAGAAAGTGCCCCATTGCGTCACAAACGTAGTTTTCTCCATGTCCTCAGGTGCCATCTTAATCTGATTATAACCCGAGAATCCATCCATGAAGGAGAATACTTTGTGTTGAGCGGTGTTATCTACCAGAACATCGATGTGCGGGAGTGGGAAGTCATCTTTGGGACTCGCTTTATTCAAATCTCTGTAATCTACGCACATTTGCACCTTACCATCCTTCTTCGGCACTGGTACCACATTAGCAACCCATTGAGGATAAGAAGTAACGGCTAGAAAACCGGCATTGAATTGTTTCATAACCTCGGCTTTGATTTTCTCAGACATTTCAGGACGCATGCGACGAGCCTTCTGCTTAACAGGACGACAATCTTCCTTCATCGGCAGCCGATGCACCACTATATCAGTATCCAATCCGGGCATGTCTTCATAAGACCAAGCGAAAATCTCTACATAGTCATGTAACATCTGAATCAATCTTTCTTTGGCACTGTTTTCCAAGCCTGCTCCTATTTTGACTTCTTTTCTGTCTATTTCAGTACCCAGATTTACAATTTCGATTGACTCTTCGTGCGGCTGTATAGTCCTTTCTTCTTGCAGTAACAGTCTGGCAAGCTCTCCAGGTACTTCACAATCTTCCTCACTTCCATCTTCGGCTTGGTAGATCGGATTTTCAAAGTCATAATAAACAGTAGCGGAGTTATTATCAATAGGATCCAGAGTGGATACGGATCTGCAATTTGTTACGTGAGTGTGTGTAAGAAAAGATAGCTTGTTTGGAAGATGACAGGAAAGATAAAGAGCGCAATATTTGAATGCAAAAAGTCCATTGATTTATTGAATATGAATATGCTTATGAAATGACAAACCCTTAACAAATTAGCTATTGTGCCCCGGGCATAGACACAATGCTTTAAGAAGTTCAATTGAAAAAATTTGCAACACTAAAGTAGACAATAACAATAACAATTACTCCTGACTAAAGGAAATCGGGATAGTGTCTTCAGCCTTCCAATTATTAAGTCCGTCGCCAATCGTTGGGTAAATCCAGCTATCCAGGTCGCAATCGCTGTCAGCGTCTTCTACAGCATTGATCTGGTCTTTGACCATCTTTTCAGAATTGAATCCCAGACCAGATTTATCAGACTTGTAGGGTATGTTGATCAGTTGACCCCAGCCAGTACGACCACCATCTTCAACCACGGCTTGAGCATCTTTCAGAGAAATCATAGCAGGAGGAGCACGAACAACCTTGGGCACACGGGGAGTCGGTTTAAGAACAGGACTGGTCGGAGGAACCACTTCAAATGACTGAGACGGAGTCTCGAAGAATTCACCATCCATCTCAACGTATCTGAAGGTATGCACACTACTGACGATATACTCTTCTTCTCCACACACAGTGATGATCTTACCCTCCATTGGATATCTCAGCTTTTGATGGAGAGACGAAGCTACAGCACTTGCCCCGTGAATCCAAGGGCGTCCCAGCAAGCAGGAATAGGCAGGACGGATGTTCATTACATGAAAAGTAGTGTTGAAAACCTGAGGTCCTATCTTGATGGGGAGAACCACTTCACCATGGACAACACTCTTCGCACCATCGTAAGCACGCACCACAATGTCACTAGGCTTCAGTTCAATGCTCTGGCAGTCAAGTTTATCGAGCACGGCTTTCGGTAGCACATTCAAAGAAGAGCCATTATCGATCAGCACATGAGACAAGGTGATCCCCTTACACTCAATGGAGATATGCAGAGCTTTATTGTGATTCTTCCCTGCTGGTGTCAGGTCAGCATTGGAAAAACCTAGGCCATCGTCAACAGTCAGGTTAGCAACATAGTTTTCGAACTGATCGACGGAGGTCTCCTGAGGTACATGAGCAGTCTTCAAGAACTTTATCAAGGCATTGGCATGAGATTCAGAAGATAACAACAAGGACAACATCGAGATCTTAGACGGGGTATGCCCCAACTGTTCTACCACATCGAAATCACTCTTGCGGATGATCTTCAGCACTTCTTCCATTTCTTGTTTGGCAACATCCTCAGTAGTAACTTCGACCGGTGTTTCTGACTGAGAAGGGTTGACTGGTTCCTTTCCTCGGTTTTCGGGAACTGGAGGTGAGATCTCTGGAGAGAAGATCCTTCCGCTTCGAGTAACTTTACTAGTCCCAACAGTGTCATTAGGATTAGCAGAATTACCAACTTGCTTTACGCCATGGATGTAAACATCACCTCCATAATTCCACGGAATGGCTTTGCTTGAGGCATACGGTACTGGGCCCGGTGCAGTAATGATCAGGGGAGCTACCCTGGGCTCAGCAGTAATCTTCACAGGTACTCTAGGAGCGGTAATCTTCACTGGAACTTTGGACCTCGCAATCACAGATACCTCTTCAATAGGGTTCTTCGCCTTGGGAATCTTTTCGAAGAGAATTGTACGATCATCCATCAGCCGTTGAATACCCTTCCTCAACTTCAAGCAATCATTGGGTCGGAGTATGCAGCGATCGCAATTTTCAGCACATCCTGGGAATAAACCAGCTTGCAACAGCTTCTTCTTGATGATCAGGAGAGAAGACGTTAAATCAGCTACATTAGAAATATGAGAGTAGTCATCCACAGCATTAACAGCCTTGTCATGATTAGGCATAGGTGCAGTGATGACATTAGGAATCTCCGGAGGCTCAAATTCAATTTCTCCAGCTTCAATCATATCCTGGATTTTATTCTTCAACGACCAACAATCGTTTGTATCATGCCCGGGGCTATCAGAGTGATACGCACACCTGGCATTGGGATTATAACGAGAAGAAGCAGTGTTGGGTTTCATAGGAGGATCTCTGAGGGTGATCAGATTTGCCTTTAGCATACTTTGTAGTGCCTGTGCCAAGGTCATATTGATCCTGGTAAACTGCCTTCTTGGCCTGTCTTGTTTGGGCTGGAAGTTTTGAGATGGCGGTGCTGCAATCGTAACTGCTCCAATGGTATGGTCACGATTTTTCTTGTTACGACCCTCTTGACCGTACACAGCATTTGATTCATTCCTCCCCTGATAGGACCTTTTGGTGCTTGCAGAGGTGGCCGCCTGTATCTTTCCACTTCGGATGCCACTTTCAACACGCTCACCTGTCAATATAAGTTCAGTGAAACCTGATGAAGAACTTCCCAGTAGATGGCTGTAGAATGGGCCAGTCAGGGTGCCCATGAACATGTCCACTAATTCTCGGTCAGTCATAGGGGGTTTGACTCTGCCAGCCAAATCTCTCCACTTTTGAGCATATTCTTTAAAGCTTTCTTTAGATCCCATAGTCATATTCTGCAGCTGTAGCCGGGTAGGCGCTAGTTCAGAGTTATACTGGTACTGTTTATAGAAAGCTGTTGCTAAATCAGTCCAGGTGCGGATGTCAGAGCTCTCGAGCTGATAATACCATTCCAACTGTGTGCCAGACAGACTTTCTTGGAAGAAATGGATCCATAGTTTCCTATCAGTGGTATGCGGCTGGATCTTTCTCACATAAGCTCTCAGATGCATCTGAGGACAGGATGCACCATCGTACTTAGTGAAAGTGGGGAGCTTGAATTTGCGGGGAATGACCACATCAGAGACCAGTCCCAAGCTTTCGAAATCCAGACCGGGCGCCTTCTGACCCTCCATAGCTAGCATACGTTCTTCCAGCAACTTGTACCTGTCACCTTTTGGAGAGTACTGTTCATCTTCATAATCTTCCTCATCGTCCTCAGCATTGAAGAGATCAACATCTTCCTCTCCTGAATCATTTTCCGTCTCCTCCTCTGGACCATTCGGAATTCCAAACTTGACTCTCGCGGCCTGTCTTTTAAGCCTTCTTCCTGGGTTGATGTAACTCACAGGTTTCGGGTCTTTCTTCTTCTCGAGCAAGAGAGCCTTCAGTTCTCCCTGCCCCTTGGATAAGCTCAGCATCATCTCCTGGAATTGAGCATTCTGAGCCTGGAGATCTTTGACGGTTTGTTCGAGAGCCATTTTTCTGTTTAAGAGGCAGACCGTGAGAATATGGTCCTTTAGAATACCTGTTATGCAATGTTATGTTATGCTATGCAATGAATGAAATGTTTTCAAGGACTTTTGGAATCTAACTTTGCGTAAACTACCAAAAGAGGGACACTTTTATTAATAATTTCTTTAATCAATGTTCATTACAAAAAATAAAGAATACAATAAAGCTCAAGTCTCCCAGGGACGACTTCTCTTTGGGCGAAGATATGTATTGAGTCTTCGTTCCTCATTAAGCTGGCTGGTGAGCTCTAGTACTTTCTTCCTTTCTGCATTGAATTGGGTTTCAAAAGTATCCCTTTCCTCTCTCAACTGGGTCCAGGATCTCTTCAATTCCTCAACATCGGTAGGCATATCTGGATAAGGAATGATTTGAGAAGTACCTCCTTCAACTCCTGGTTCAACAATCAATGGCCCGACTGCAAGATACGGCATGACAAGTTCACGAGCTCTTGCGCGTACCCATCTGAGATAAGGTTCCATAGGAATGGAGTTTTTCTGTCCTAAAGTACTTCTTTTCACCATGCCCCAAGCCCGTACAAACCTTTGACGGAGACCTTGAGAGTCATTGTCATAGTCAAACACTGTACCTTGAATAATCATTTCATGTGGACCATCTCTTCGAGCACAACCAAACTGACGTAAGGCTAAGGCAGGATTATAAGTAATGCCTCCTCTTATCCCCATGAGTGGTACATTAGGGAACTCTCCACAACGGTCGAGGAGGATAACATTTTCTCTGAGATTAGAACACCAACGGATGTCTGAATGGGAGAGTGCCATTATCCTTTGAGACCATTTCAAATGTTGATCATTCTTCAAGACTGATTGAGGAAGGTGCGAAATAAACCACCTAGACAACAAAGGTACGCAGCACATGAGAGTCCCTTGCCTTTTCATAGTACGAGTGTGAAGGGAATGCAAAATGTCTCCAAGCAAGATAGGCACAGGGTTATGAGTGAGGAATATCTTAATAGCATTCATGTCTATGAATTGGTCTGGATTAGGGAATAACACCAAACCATAGATTAGTAATGCTAGGACATCCTCGAAAGCATGGACATCCATAACTTTTAGGAATTCTCGGGCCTTATTTATCAGAAATTTGGCAAGTAAACCCTTAACTCCACTTCTTGTTACCCAATTAGTTTCAATGTCGGATTTTGTCAAGTGTAAAGCCACGGCAACTTCTTCAGACTTTGGAATCTTTTCTAAACCACTGAAAGGTATTTGATCAAGGATATGTCTCCCAAGCAGCCTGGAGAATTCTTCTAATGTGGGTACCAACTGATAATCTGGGAAGGTGAAGCAATGATGTTTAGGGTCGAAGAACTGGAATAGAACTCTCATCATATCTTTTTTGAAACCAGTGGTAACCAAATTGAGGATAGAACCATGTTTCTTGATGAACTGAGCGTGATCGGGAAGCTCTGACACTAAATCCTTGAGTTGAGGAGAGATCGTTACAAGATTGATCCGGATAGTCTTCCTGGAAGCCATAACCTGTTTAACAGAGCAAAGCTAAATCCCTAAGTCCTTGAAATGGTTAGTATGATGCCATGATGTTATGATGTTATGATGTTATGTAAATAGCAAGCACAAGCAAGTCACACAACAATCATTCCTAAGTTTTAAGGCTTGCATGAGTTCCATAGGTAAGTACCTTCCCCACTGAAGTTTGGTTGGTTCAACCTGTCCTAGAATAGTAACCGGGTTCTAAAAGGATCTCCAATCATTGACCTTCCTTCAAGTCCACTTCAGTGCAACACCAAGTGGTTGACCGAAGCTTCCCTAAAGTCCAATCTCAAGGAGTGTAGTATCGAGTCTCAACCAACCCCAGTCGGAACCGAAGTCAGTTATCTCACTACTTTCTAATGGCCAGGATGAGTCAATTAGGGTTCTAAAGGTCTGGTTAATGCTTTAATGACACCACGCAGATGCCAAATTTTTCCTCAAGTAAACATGAGGAACATCAGGACATCCACAGTGTCACATTAACCGTAGCCATCATTTTAACCATTCCAGTATACGCCGGATAGTCGCGATGATCTATTGCTACTTACCTAAGGTACACTAGATCCGGGTGTAGGATCTTTCACTCAAGAATACCCAAGCAATCCCTTAAAAGTAAATCAGACAATTTTAAATAAGTGATCTTGTTTTTTAAGGTAACCTCTCTTGTAATCTATCCCCAGCAGAGTCGCCAGTTCTGTCATACGGTGAACTGACTTGGGGTATTTTGCTTTTTATCGCAATGTCGCGGATAGCAAGAGTCGCCACCGACTTTTCTTTTATCCAATAAGGAAAGGTGGAAAAGAACAGGAAAGACCTCAATAGATTTTGGGTTCGGGAGGTACATTATACAAAGGGAAGGTATTAGCACCCTTTGTATCCATGGTTATCCATGGGCTCTTAATTGCTGGATCACTTATATTTTTGTCTGAAAATTGTTGGTGAATTGTTTAAAATGTTTCGAAAAGAGAGTTTAACTTTGTAATGATTCTCGTATGAATGTATACAAAGTATTTATCTCGTTTGATTTTGAAAAAAACAGTTTAGAAAAATATAACTTGGTAATGATTCTAGTATGAATGTATACCAAGTGGTGATTTTCTAGGACTTGCAAAGTGTGAGGGGTGGAAAATGTTTTAGGTTATGATCCAGTAATTGAGAGTTATACCTTCCTAAGGTCGTTATGGGCATTTCCTATCCTTATGAGGGTAAAATTGTCCTTACTATTGAGAAGTAAGTAGTTTTATCCTTTGGATGTAAAAGGGTCATTGTAGGGTCATCGATAGGTCATTGAAGGCAATAGTTGTAAGGATACCTTAGCATTCGAAGGGACGATCATCATTTAACCGTAGGCTACATCGAAGGGTCATCCAGGGACAAAATCGTATTTTCGAAGGCAACATCCGAGGGACCATGATTTATTTTATGATGATTTAACCGAAGGGTCTTTGCTAAGTGTATCCCTACATTCGCGGGACACGACCGTTATACCGTAATACCGTAGGGCAGCAAAGAGAGGTCCAATATCATTTATTTAAAGGCAACGTTTTACAATTAATTAAATAGTCGTATCAGTTAGGTAATTAGGTCCATATTAAAATCAATACATTAAGAACAATTAAGCCATTAGGGTGGATCTTCGCCATAAAATTAATACATTAAAATCAATTGAATAATTCAGGGTGAATCTCCATAAGGGTATCCCACACATCAGGTGGAATACCTAGCCGGCCGTTTCTTCGAGAATATGTAAGCCTTTACACAATTCAACACACGGATTAGAGCATCGAGATAAAATATAATTGAAAGTTGCACCATAAAATAAACACAACAGTCATGAACTCAGGCCAAATGATGCAGAATTATAATAAATCATGATTAGACAAACATAAGATATAACAGCAAGGGAATGAAACAGCCACTGTCCCGTTCGCCCCTGCTTCGCCTAGCGAAGGCCTAGCGAGTACTCGCTACCGGCTCGCTTAGCGATGTGATAGCGAGCGGCTGCTGGTTTTGAATTTGATATCAATACAATCTCAACCAATTTTATGCCTTATGGATTTCATTACTGCAATTATATGGTTAATCATTTAAGGTATTCAGGTATAGACTAAAGTTCACATGCCAAACTTAAGATATTTCATAAATCTAATCATAAAGCCATACGCAAATTAAGAACATAAGACAATAATAGCAATGTAAACCTGTTAGCAACTGCGTTGTGACTTCGAATTGGCAAATCGGATTGAATCGGGCAGAGGTAGACCTTGGTGCCGCCGAGTTCCTTCAGGGTTTGCCTCCAGTGAGTATCAGGGTTTGCTTGCTAGGGCTCTCCTTTCTCCGTTTTCGTCCTCCCGTCTCCGTTTTTTCTTCTTCTTTTCGTGACTGAAGGCTTGGCTATTTATAATGTTCTTGCTATGACCTAATGGGCTCAGAATGAAGCCCAGAAATTCTGATATTCGCAAGCTTCGCTAGGCGAAGGAATTGCTCGCCTAGCGAGCCAGCTAGTTTGGGCTTTCACTGGATCTGATGCTTCGCTGGGGCGAGTGTCATGACGAGGGGTTCGCTAGGCGAAGGAATTGCTCGCCTAGCGAGCAGGCTAGTTTGGGCCTTTTCTTGGATTGGGCCTGTTGTGAACTGGGCTTTTATTCCTTTAATGTCAGGGCCTTGCAAAGTAAGTTGGGGTGCCTCGAGAAGGTTTGGCAAGATTAATGGGCAAATTTTGGGGTATGACACACTCATATTGTTCAAAACAAACTCAAGATAAAAAATACACATTACAAGTAATTGGATGACGTGGATCTTCAATCGCTTCCGCTCATAAAAACCTCCCGCTCTCCGATTTTTTTGATCTCTATAATCCTTGCTTGTCTGACAATACTGTGTTCGCCTCGTTCCAAGATGTTCTTTTCTTTGGTAGAAGGTTCTCTTATATAGTGAAAATTCCAAGCAATAGATGGACATGTCCAAAAATCTCTCTGCAAGCCCGATAATCAAAAGCCCGATGAAAAGGGAAATTTTTGGGCTTGGGCTGACACGGCTCGTGTCAGCTGACACAGGTGGCCGTGTCAACTCACTGCTTCACTTGACACGCCCATGGGGGCTTGAAACGGTATGGGATAAGGCCTGACACAGGCCGTGTCAGTTGATACGGCCGACCGTGTTAGGCTACTGTTTTTTGCTTCATTCTCCTTCTGCCTGACACGGCTCGTGTCAGGTGACACGGGTGGCCGTGTCAGGCCTCATGTACCGGGATTTTTCCATTCCTTTGCTTACCAGAATTCCATACTGTCTCACTCTAAGTTCCTCGGTTCTTCCACCTGGACCTGTTGGATAAAAACACAGACATCCTACGCGTAAAATCAAGAAAATATAAAATAAAACTGACAGTTAATAAAATTGCTTAAATAACTTACGGGAATGCAAATTAACTTTAAAGGTACCCTAATGCATACACAGTGTCTCAAAATCCTCGGTTTCTTGTCGGATAAGCAACAAAAATATAGTGAAAATGGTGACTGATCATAACCCCAAACTTAGCTCATTGCTTGTCCTCAAGTAATGTCATATATGACAAAGTGTCACTTCCCAAAATTTGTATTCTTACCATGATACTGCTGAGATCTTTCGCCAACGCCTTCACTCTCCCTTTTATAGTTCCTGCTTTTCCTAATGAGTTTTCTGTCACACTTCCTCATCGATGTACCGCTTCACCTGTCAGCTTACATCACACTTTCACCAAGTCTCTCGGGGTTAAAGTGTTTTCACTCCCAATTCAGAATATGCAATATCAACTCATAAGTTTGAATAGTTTCTCCTTTCATATCAACTACACACAACACACACTTTTTGAGGTCTTTCGAGTTGTAACGGGGCTTGGGTTACGGTGTGGTAAATACAAACAAAAAGGAAAACAAGTGGTTTGGGATTCAGAGCCAATGTTCATATTCTTTTCACTGTGTTTTATTCTTTTCTTTTTCAATTGCTCAGTTTTTCTTTGATATTCTCTCTCTTTTTTTTCAACTGAATGCTCTTCCTTCCGTGAGTGCTTCTTTTGAACCATCGACTATATTTCATTTTCTCAAATTTTTTATGGTCATTTTTTTTGTACTCACCTTGGTTTTTGATACTTATGGGGTTTACCCCAAACTTAGAATTTAACACAACTTAATGACATCACATTGACTTTGAACAGGGTAAGGAAGTGTTTTGGACCGCGGGTTACATTTATGTGGTTAGACAAACAAAGGGTACATGCTCAAATGGGGTTAACAAAAGATAACATTAACGGGATGGCTAGAAAGGCTCAGGGCTATAATCAAACAACGTGCCTCAGTGTGTGTATACATGAAGTGAAACTCCCAGAGAACATACACAAAGTTAGAGTGATAAGACATACCTGAATATCACTCATGATGACAAATGTGTTTGGCTTTTTATGCACTCACCATATTAGGTAAAGCTTGATAGCATCCATAGTACTTTGAGTATGGTGCGGCTTCTTACTCAACTCGGAATGCATAAGGAACCTACTTTAGTTGAGCTTTAGAAGTTGCGTCTGATCTTTTCTTCAGTAGTATCGACTTTCTGGGAAGATCCTTCGCAACAAGCAATAGTAAGTGGAGTGATCATTTCATCCACTACCGCTATTTATCATTACCTCATCCAACTATAATACCAAGAACCTGAAATACATGTAACACATGATACCCGACAGTAAAAATAAAACAAATGTTAACAGTAAAAATTGGGAACTAATCAAATAAAACATAAAACATAAAATAAATATAAAAAGCATAGGAAAACCTGCCCCACACTTGAACTAAACATTGACCTCAATGTTTTAGAATAGTATAGAAGGAGGGTGACTCACTGAGGGGGATGGGGCGGAAAGTGCAACATGCCCACACGAAATTCAAAATTTTCAACCTTTTCCATGTGAGTACCTTCGCCCTTTTATGCAAGGCACTGTGAAAACCTAAAATAACAAACAAACACAAACAATAATTAGAACAAGTAACGCGTGGGTTACCTCCCATGAAGTGCTTCATTTAACGTCGCGTTGCTCGACGGTTCATCCCCCTTGTTACGGGGGGTACTTCAACCTCCAAACCTTGTTGCACCTCTTGTCCAAAATTAGGAAGATATCTCTTTCATCCGTATGGATCCCTTTGTGCCCCAAGTCCTTTTTAACCTTCATCTCCTTACCATGTTTTTTCTTTCTCTTTGTTTTGGGAATGGAGATGGGAGTCTTTCCATTCAGGGTGGCTAATGGCAATGATGAGAATCGAGAGGGCCTTCCTGCATATTTCTCTGATGTTGGCATGTTACTTTGCCTTCTCGCCTCTGTCTTGATTAAGCCTACTTGATAGTGAGATTTTGTATCTTCCTCTAGCTCCTGGCCTTCAATAGCATTCATGTTATCTCTTTGTCGTGAGCTTTCAAGGTTAACGTGCCCTGGTCCATGTCGAGATTGCATCGACTTGTCTACATGAAAGGTCGACCCAGAATGATGGGTGCCTCATCATCTTCAGGTATATCTAGGATGACAAAATCAACCGGAAAACTCAAGTCCTCTATTGTTACCAGTAAGTCTTCTGCTATACCATATGCATACTTTCTCGAGTGATCCGCAAACTTCAGATTTATCTTTGTATCACTGACATTTTTAATACCCAACCTGTGATAGATTGATAATGGCCTCAAACTCACACTAGCTTCAGAATCTATTAGTGCTCTTTTGAAGGTTCTTCCTTTAATTGTGCATAGTACTGTTACCGTTCTAGGATCATTCTGTTTGTTTGGAATTTTCTGCTCCCGTGAATCTGCGCTATACTTTTCCTTCCAGGCTACCTGTTCTTCTGTTGTTGGTTTCTTTTCAGCCATTACCTCTTCCATGAATTTCTTGTACATGGGAATTCTTTCGAGTGCTTCAAACAAAGACATATGATCCTCAACCTTTTTAAACATTGTCATGAATTTCTCCAAGTCTGACTCGCTTGGTTCCTTCTTTGCCACTCTCTGAGGGTAGGGCAACTTAATCACTGGTTTAGTCTCCTTTGTAATTTCCTCTTCAGTCGGCTCGCCCGATGATATAATTTTTTTTCTTTTTAGCAGCCTTTTTCTTTTTCGTCGTGACAATACTAATATTCTCTTGACCTCTCGAATTTTGAACTGGTTCACTTGGTAAGGAACCTGGTGTTCGAGAACTTACTAGTTGTTGTGCTATCTTCCCCAACTGAACTTCAAGGTTCTTTAGAGAGGCAGTGGTGTTTTTCTGATTATTTCTTGTCTCTTCTTCAAATTGCCTATTTTGAGCTGCCATGTTTTCAATGGCAATCTCCCAATCTGCTTTCCTTGGAGCTTGTTGTTGTTGATATTGAGTCTGATATTGACCTTGACCATGTTCTGGAACATTCCCTTTCTGATCTTTCTAGGAGAAGTTTGGATGATTCTTCCAACCTGGATTGTAAGTGTTAGAGTAGGGGTTGTTCTGCTTTAAGAATTTTATCTCTTCAATTTGTGGAGGAGTTGCAAATAAATACACGGTATGGTGAGGTCCATTACATATTTCACACGTGATGGTCTGAGCAAGTTGAATTTCAGCTACCCGTTGAGTACCTATATTTATTGCTTTCAATTTCTTCTCTACTTCAGCAATGATCGTATCTTCCAAGCGGATTTTATTTGCTTCTACTTTCAGGTCAATGACTCCTTCAGGTTTGCTTGTACACCTATCATATAATTCCAGATGCTCATTTACGGCTATCGCTTCAATGATCCTTTTAATACCGGTGTCTGTTGAGAAATTTGTTGAGCCACTGACTGCTGTATCAATTAACTGTTTTGTCTTTATTTTCAGCCTATTCACAAATATCTGCATTTGTTCAGTCTGGTCCATATTATGAGTTGGGCATGCTACCAGGACTCTTTTGAATCTTTTGTAGGTATCTCCCAAAGACTCACCATCTTTCTATTTGAAGTTCAAGATTTCATACCTTTTTCTCAGAAATACTGATGCGGGAAAATACTCATTTAAGAAAGTTGTTTCCATCTCTTCCCATGATGTAATAATGCCAGCTGGAAGAGAGTAGAACCACTCTTCTACCTCTTCAGATAAGGTGAATGGGAACATTCTTAACTTCTTTGCTTCATCAGTATGACCATCAATTTTCAAAGTAGTACTCATGGTCAGGAATCTCTACAGGTGCTTGTTGGCATCTTCATTAACCTTTCTGGTGAAAGATTTTCTCTCAAGTTGATTGATTGTGCTAGGATGCAATTGAAAGTTTGTCACATTCACCGGTTGGTTGACAATGGTCAATCTACCACCTGGCGCATTTGCACCTCCATAGTCACCGAGGATTCTTTTCGGAGATGGAAGCGGTGGAACTGGAGGAATTTCAGCCATAGTTTCTTTTTCTGAATCTGAGTGATCGGAGGGAACTTCTTCTTTGGAATCCAATCTAGCGTTTCTACGTCTCCGGTGAAGGGTTCTCTCGATTTCTACGTCAAAAAGAAATTCTGCTGAGGGCTCTCCTCACATACACAGATTAGTGAATTAAATTATATAAATGACAAAAAAAATTATTTTATTGCAGAGCAACAAATTTTAATTGAACTAAAATTTAAACTCTATATTTTGGCAATCCCCGACAACGGCACCAAAAACTTGATCGAAAAAATAGCAAGTGTACTATTTTGCCTATTATAGTAATAACAGGTAAATTCCCTGAATGTCGATCTCAAGGACTGCACGTTAATATCGAGTTCAAATTATCATTCAATTAAACAAAAAGTATGATTTGGGTTTTTAGATTCAAAATTATAAAAATAAAGGCAAAGGCAAATAAGGATGAAAAAAGGGTTTGCAAGGTAAGAGGAACAATGCCAGGGAAGGTGTATGATTTATCCTTGTAACAACTCTGAGTCACTATTGCATCAACAAATATCAATTACTACCAGTTCTCAAAGGTATTTTATCCCAAGTCCTTGGTGAGAAAACCTTTAATCAATCTACCCTAATTTCTATGTCCATAGGCAATTAAGGTGAAGTTAAGCTTTATTATATCAAGAACACTCTGGTTCATACATGGTATCCCTAGTCCTAGGTGATATCTACTGCAGAGTAATCTTATGAAAACCTTATCAATGGCGGTCCAGCCTAGTTGATAACCACAAAACAAACTCGATTGGCCCGAAAGAGAAAGCATTAAACAAATCAAAAGGTTACCGTAAGAATAATATTATAAATGCAAAAGTATACTCAAATTCGTTACAATTCTAAATCAGGGACACCCCCTAGCATTGGGGGGTTTAGCTACTCATATTGCTCAAAATAAATTCAAGATAAAAAATACACATTACAAGTAATTGGATGACGTGGATCTTCAATCGCTTCCGCTCATGAAAATCTTCTGCTCTCCGAATTTCTTGATCTCTATAATCCTTGCTTGTCTGACAATACTGTGTGCACCTCGTTCCAAGATGATATTTTCTTTGGTAGAATATTCTCTTATATATTGAAAATTCCAAGCAATAGATGGACATGTCCAAAAATCTCTCTGCAAGCCCAATAATCAAAAGCCTGATGAAAAGGGAAAATTTTGGGCTTGAGCTGACATGGGTGGCCGTGTCAGCTCACTGCTTCACTTGACACGCCCATAGGAGCTTGACACGGTATGGGATAAGACCTGACACGGGCCGTGTCAGCTGACACGGCCCGCCGTGTCAGACTACTATTTTTTGCTTCATTCTCCTTCTGCCTGACACGGCCCGTGTCATGTTACACGGATGGCCGTGTCAGGCCTCCTGTACCGGGATTTTTCCATTCCTTTGCTTGCCGGAATTCCACACTGTCTCGCTCCGAGTTCCTCTGTTCTTCCACCTGGACCTGTTGGACAAAAACACAGATATCCTATGCGTAAAATCATGAAAATATAAAATAAAACTGACAATTATAAAATTGCTTAAATAACTTATGGGAATGAAAATTAACTTTAAAGGTACCATAATGCGTACACATTGTCTAAATATCCTTGGTTTCTTGTCGGATAAGCAACGAAAATATAGTGAAAATGGTGACAAATCAGCTATAAGAATACCGTTCAAAAATTGTCGACCGTTTACAAAAGTTGACTAAGACTCATAAATAACACTTCCAATCACGTATCTCAACCTATTAATAAGAACCTTAGATACAATTTTATACAGACAGTTAACCAAAGAGATAGGTAAAAAAACTGACAGACGCTGAGGGCTCTCAACTTTAGGAATCAAAGCAATAAAATCGTCACAATCCCATTACAATGAAAATCAACAACAACAAAAAGTGCAACAACTCTTCTTTTAAAACTTCCCATAAATATTTTATAAAACCAAGATTAATTCCGTCCAGATCTAGAATCTTAAAACCGTCACAATCCCAAATTGCCTGCTTAATCTCAATCTCTGAATAAGGTATAGTCAAATCCAACACCTCATCCCTTGGGATTAATTTGAAAGAAAGATCATTTATCCATGGCCGTTCAACTGCTACCGACTAAAAATGATTATGAAAATTATCAAAAATAACATTCCTCACATCATTGACTTTCTCTACCTAAACACCATGATAACATTCAACCTTCTCCTCAAAGACATAATACCGTGGAAGAATTTTGAATTTGCATCTCCGTCTTTTAGCCAAAGTAATCTAGATTTTTTCCACTGGTTACTTGAATGTAATTTGGATAAAGAAAGTACTTTTGCCGATAAAGAATGCATCTCTCCTAACTCTTCCTCCTCTAAATGTTGCTCATCTCCTTTAACATCCAAGAATAAAATATGGTCTTTTATCGCTTTGATTTTTACTTCTAAATTCTGAGTATGATTTTGATGCCATGATTTAAACTACCCTTATTCAAGTTAAGTTTCTCTTTCATCATAAAACCTCCCTATCCATTCACCTAGAAATATAGCCATTGAACCTTCACAAACTCCTTGTAGCCTGGTAAATCTACCCAACATTTTAGCATGCACGTTGGTCTAGGACTTCAATTATCTTCATTGAAAGTCATCAGAACCAGGCAATGATCAGAAATAGTGCGGGGAAGAGCCACTTGAATGCAATTTGTCCATAAAGAAATCCAAGCTTCCGATATTAAAAAAACAATTCAATCGACTCATAGAAAGACCATCCTCCCAATACCACGCGAGTCTTCTCCCACACAACGATAAATCAACCAGAAAATTAACTTTAATGAACTGATTAAAATGAAGTTAATCCCATCACCTCCCCCCCTTGACAACACACTCAACATATTTGAACAATCACCCCTGATCTTTAACCAGAATGATTTTCCCACCTCACAAACATCATCAACAATCTCTTGAGGTTTACCATGTAACACCATTTACTTTTTCCAATTCTCATTACAACTTAAAGCCTTTGAACCCACCGATAAAGAAACTCCCTCCTTTACCTTGGAAGAAGACCTCTTTTGAAATAACCAAGCTTTTCAATTAAAATACTACTACGATAGTCATCATTCCCCATAATTAACCAAAATACCCATGTTTCAAATAAAACAAATTTGCAATAAAGAGGAGGCGCCATTAGTAATGGTGCATGCACTAAAAAATAGACATAAGCGTCACTTGCTATGATGCATGCACCACCAATGCGCCAATGGGCCTGGCACATGCGTTGTAGCCTAAAGAGGAGGCGCCGATAGCTCTAGCGTTGGGTTTTTAGAAAAATAATTAAATTTATAATTATTTATAAATAAATAAATTGTGAAAAAATTAAATACTAATATTATTTAGTTTTACATGCGGTGTTGTCCTTTATTGTTGAGGTCTCCCATGATTCCCCATATGTGTATGGTGCCTCCCAGGATTCCCTTGAGGTGTTTGGTGCCTCTTAGGATTCACCTGAGGTATTTGGTGTGAGGTCCCTGTGGTATTAGTGTTATCCATGAAAGTTATTGTTATCCCTAATGGAACATGGTTGTACTGGAAATATAAAGGAACATTAGTTATGATAGTGGTACAAGATGACAACAATAAGTGTTTCCAATTTCCTCTGCTATGGTTGAAGATGAGACTAGTGGTGGTTGGATTTTTTCTCTCAAGAATCTTCTAATACAGGTTACTCTACAACCCAACATCTATTTGATTTTAGAAAAACATGCATCTATTGAGAGTGCATACAGTAAACTTGGTAATGGTTGGGAAGATCCTCCTTCTACACATGTCTACTGCATTATATATATTACATAAATCTTCATGCGAGAGATCAAAGACAAGCCTCTTCAGAAAAAAGTTATGAACGCAAGGTATCTGTTAACTCAACCATCATTCTAACACTACCACGAGGAGATCGGATTGTCTAATGCAGATGTATTAAGGTGGATTGATAGTATTATAGTGGACCATAAAATTTGACAATGGTCAATGATGGGGCAACGTGACAACAATTCTTGTGGAATCAATGAACTCTGTCTTCAAAGGCACCAGAAATCTACTCATAATCATGTTGGTGAGAGCAACCTATTTTAGGTTAGGGTCATTGTTTGCGACCATAGGTTTAAAGTGGAGTTCAATGTTAGAATCAGGGCAGTTGTTAAGTGAAAGTAGTATGAAATTTATTAAGGAGGAAACTGCCAAAGCTAACACACATGTGGTTACAACCTTTGACCGTCGAAGAGGTTGGTTCAGTGTACAGGAGACAATGGAACATAATGAGAGGATGCCAAGGGGATACTATCGAGTCGAACTAACTAGAGGTTGGTCTAATTGTGACATGTTCATATGCACACCAAGACCCTTCCAAGCATATATTTTCCATTTAGAAAGTCATAAATGTATTCAATTTGTACAATAATAGCTTTCTGGTGGTAGAAAATAAGAAATATTGGCCTACATATCAATGTGACATAGTTTGGCACAACGAAAATATGCGAAGGAAGAAAAAGGGTTTCTCTAACAACACACATATTCAAATCGAAATGGATTCTTCTGAAAAAATGGTAAGATTATATGGTATATACCATCAGTGCGGACACACATGAAAATGTTGTCTCAATCTTGGAACAAGCTCCACAACATAATTATTGTATGCATTCTTGATATGCAATTTATTTTTTGTAACCATGAAATTTCATATTGAATACAACTCTCAGTTACAAAAAAAAAACACAAAGATGCATATAACAACAATACGAACAACAAATAAAAATACTTAATACTGCAACATGTCTAAGAGTTACAACCATCAAAATAATATCAATTGGTTCATACATCATAACACAAATATCACTGTCAGTTTTAACCGACTTCCACGCATGTTGTGCTTCATTATTCTCATTCGCAATATTGAACACCGAAACAAGCCTATCAATTCTTCTAATATGTTCACCGTCTCGAATATCTCCGTCTAACTGACGGATCAAGCTCTTTTTTAGATGCTCGAAAGTTTGAGTGTTCTAAAGTCAGATCTTCATCAGATACTTGAGAATCAAAAGACAAACATGAGCATCTCTTTTAATAATCATGTTATAAATTTTGAAGAAAAACTTAAGAATGAAATGAGAAGATATGTGGAAAATTATGGGGAGTGAATGACCTATTTATATATAAAAAAAACAATACATATAGGCTCCATAGATACTAGCGCCTCCTCTTTGGACTACAACGCATGCACCATGCCAATTGACGCATTGGTGGTGCATGCGCCATAGCAAGTGGCGCTAATGTGCATCTTTTAGTGCATACACCATTACCAATGGCATCTCCTCTTTGCTTCGAATTTTTTTTATTTGAAACATAAGTATTTTAATTAATCGTAGAGAAAGATGATTATTATAGTATTTTAATTAAAAAACATAATTATTTTAAAAAGAATCAATTTAATGTCATAAACAATATATTATGTAATATTTAATCTACCTAAAAATTACCAGTGTAACGAATTTCAAAAATATTTAAATTTTAAAAATTGTGTATTTGGATTTAGATAACGACTAATATGGTAAATAAACCAAAATATAGAAAAAGTTTATTTTAGATTCTAGAATAAAAGTATATTTAAACTTTTTACTTTTTTAGCTTTTCAATTTTCATAATATTTTATCTTTATAAAAATGTATTCTTAAGCTCTCGTATACAAGATTTGTTCCCTTATACAACTAATATATCTATATTCAACGAATTATCTTGAATAGAAATATATAAAATAAACAAATTTAATTTGTACAAAAATATAATATTAAATTTAATATTTGAAAGAATATTTTTTTTGTGTGACAATCCCTAGTGATTAAGAGTTGTCTGAGATATTTAGGATTTGTTATGAAATTTTACAGCTAGTTCACGGAAAGAGGTGAGAAACTTTATATGTGGTATTTTTGTAATTAGATTGAATCTCCGCTCAACCTTAAGATTAAAGTATTTATAAGAGTTGTTGGGCCTGGATCTCATACCCTGAGGGAGTAAAAATGACTTTTAATGGGGGAATAGGATAGTTAACACCATATTATTCAGGACAACATGATAAATTTCATCTGACTCCATCTTCGCACCGTTATGGACTTGACATATGTCACTTCCGACTTTCTCACGTTGTGGGTGAGTTACTCAATAAGTGTACAACTTATTTAAGGAATGGATTTCATAAACTTATTTAAGGAATGGATTTCACATTTAATAAACATGCAATCGATCTAGTAAATGCATAATCAATCTAGTAAACAGGTGATCGGGAAGATTCTAAGGGCGTCATTCACCCTCCACGTCACCCCTCATGAACTCTTTGGAAATATACAAATAAACAGTACCTCACGCACGAGGGCTTGGAACTAAGTGGTTAGTTGGTTTTCCTTCGCTGAAACCGTTCAGATGGGGCCCTAAGTAGAGCAACTGAGCCGAGATTTAAGTTGAGTCCCTCGAGCGAGTCTTTGGTTGAGTCCCTTAGGAGAGATTTAAGTTGAGTCCTTCAGGCGAGGCTTAAGTTGAATCGCTCATGTGAGACTTTAGTTGAGTCTATGATGTGAGACTTAAGTTGAGTCCCTCAGGAGAGACTTACGGTAAGTCCCTCAGGCGAGACTTAATGTGGAGTCCATCAAGCGAGACTTAAGTTGAGTCCCTCATGCGAGACTTAAGTTAAGTCCCTCAGGCGAGACTTAAGTTGAGTCTATCAGGAGAGACTTAGGTCGAGTCCCTCATGTTAGATGATAGTGCCGATCTAAAAGGGGGGGGGGATTGAACCAGTCCGGCGAGGCTCACCTGAGAAGGAGACCGGAGTTGTAGCTCCGACGGTGAGTTGGCGTGTTCAGAGCCACATGATCCTTTTGAAATGAAATAATCTCGTGCGTTGGTTTGAATTACCAAGTTTGTGGCGCGCTGAGTAGAATCCATCGTGGATTGCGCACTTGTGACCACTTGATCTGCCACCTCAATTAATGAGGGAGATCAAGTGGTCCACGTTTTTTCTAATGATTTGATTTTCATTTTATTTTTTTTATTTTCATTAATTTATATTAATTTTAATATTGATCCAAAAAAATATGAGAGTTTCACCAAACATTTTTAAATAATTTCCTCTTTCATTTTCTGAATTAAAATTATTTTTTGGATCATTATTAATATTTTTCATGATTTAATTGATTTTTTGAATATTTTTAATTGTTTAAAAATAGTTTTAAGTTTACAAAAATTATGAAATTTTTTCTCCAAGGTCCTTTGACCTTGTTTGACCTATGATAAATCTCATGGCCATTTCTTTGGTGTTTTGATGAGATTTTAGGAATTTGACAAACCATAATTTAATTTAATGCATATTTTAATTGAGTTTAATTATTTAAATGCCAAATAAATATTGTTGAGCTTCTAATTTTGACTTGTTGAGTTTGACTTGTGTTGTTGGGCCTTGGTCAAGGTTGATTTGACTTTGTTGAGTTAAGATCATTGGATTTAGGGGATTGATGAAATGTACATTTCATCTCCCAAAATGAATGAATGATCTTAATTTGGTAAAAGTCCTCCTTTGACCAATTTGTGTTGATTCCATTTTCCCTCCCTCTTCATCTCATTCCCCTTCTTTATTCATTCATGTCATGGACCTATGATATCTCTAGATCCTAAGACTAGTTCATTGCAAAATCAACATGACTATGGATGAGATTAGGTCCACCTTTTTGCATATTCTTTCTGTGTGTGGTATGTTTTATGAGCATAGTCAATTATATTATGTCTCTAACATGCATTAACACCAAAATTCTATTTCCCAGCCTCAAATAGTTGTGACTTCTACATAAGTCCAATTACGACTGCTTAACATAGCGCTAAATTATTGACACAAAAGGCATGGCATTCTAGTAAGTGAGATTAGTCTCCCCTCTTTCATGGTATTGTGTGGAAACTTGGCCTTTTTTCCTTCCTTTGGGAGATGTCTTGGTTCAAGGATCCATGCTTGTGATAAGTGGGTTAAGTGTTCTCCAAAGAATGAATTAAACAAAACAAAAATAAAAATAATACTAATTTCTAATCCACTAACAACTAACATTTAATTTCAAGCCATTTACTTTTATGCACTTTAATTTCAAGCCTTTATTCATTTGCCATTATTCATACCATTCAATTTGTTTAGTTTAATGTCATTTTCACTTTGCTCACTTGAGCCATACTTTGTGAATATATTGTGTTTCTATATGCTTGTTTGTGTTTATGGTCTTGTGACCTTAATGTACATAATAAGAACAAAAACCCTAAAAAACATTCTGTGTGGACTATTGGATTGATCTGAGACATTGGACTTAGAATTAGGCAACACTCCCTATGCAAAGGACTTGACCAATGCCAACTTTTCTGAAACCAAGTGCTTGTGAAGAAAACTTTCATCTGATGCAAATATTGAAGATCCATTTAAGTTCATATGCAACATGATCATATTAAAGTTGTTATTTTGAACCTGTGTCTAATGCTCCTCTTTGAAGCCATCTGATACATGGGGAATTATGAAGAAAGATCATGGAGTTGCTAAGCTTGGATGTGGATATCTTTATTTGATGCCTTGCTCTTCATCTTGCTATTTGTGTATTAATATTGCTTGATTCTAAAGTCTAAGGGAAATTTGGGTTTCTATATGACATTCTTGTCTATTAGATTGCAGCCCATTGGTCAGATCTTTTCAACTCTCAACTTTTAAATTTTTGCTTAGGATTAGTCTCTTCATCTCTTCCCCATTTCATTAATTTCAAATCTCTCCCTCCTTTTAAAATCTTATTTGCTTGTGATTTCTAAACTTAGACTCTTTGTAAAATTAGAAACTTTGGCCTTATGCCATTGCATTTTTAAAATCTTTTCTTAATCAAGCTTGTAAATGAACTTAACTATACTTGACTTAAAATTTCAAAATCCAAAAAGAACTAACACTCATTCAAAACATTTTTAGGCCTCTTGTGCCTTTGTCAAGCTTAATTTTTTGTTAAAAGCAATGCACTCACTTTGAAATTGATACCACGAACTACGAGATTTTGATCCCTCATTTTTTTGTTGGTACGTAGTGTCGCATCCGCGAAAAACAACCGGCGGGAAAAAAACAAACAAACAGAGCAGCCACCGTGCGTTATTTATCCCAAAGGAGGGAAAGGAAACGCTCGAAGTAAACCTGGAAAGGGAATGGTCTTACGACCGGAGATTACAAGGACCGGGAGTCGGTTATGCAAGGGGAAGGTATTAGCACCCCTCACGCCCGTCGTACTCGACGGGATCCACGCTCAAAAGAAAAGAATAAGGTTGCTAAATAACTGCTCAAAGAATGCACACACACTGGATTAAAACACAGATGGAAGAAGACGGAAGCGGACTCGGCAGGATGTCGCATCCTGGGCCTACGTAGTTTGTCAGAAACAAACATCAGAGTCGACGTAGTTCGGGGAAACGGGGAACGGGCTCGCTAGGATATCGCATCCTATGCCTACGTATCTCATCTGGAATGAGAATCAGAGCTACCGTAGTTCGGCTAACGCACGCCGAAACAAAAAACAACACAAAGACGCTGAGACGTCAAAAGAAACACATAACAGGAAATGGACTGCCAATGGCTGGTCTTACGTCCGACTCCACACAAACAAACACCCAAACGGGAAACCGAATGCCAATCGCTGGTCTTACATCAGACTCCACACCTACTCACAAGAGGGTACCAAATAGACAAGCTAATAGGGAGTCTGGAACTCGAGCCTAATAACTGTCAAGCAAACACACACAAAAAGAAAAAGGGTGCCCGGAGAGATCTCGCATGATCTCCTGCCTACGTACCTCATCTGGTATGAGGATCAGGGCAACGTAGTTCCCCTTAACAGGGGAGAAACTTTCTCCTAACTAGAGACCAGGAAATAACAAACTAATAGGGAGACTGACTCGAGCCTAAAAGTTGTCATGCAATCCACAATGGTCCTAGGTTGAGGTATCTAAATCAAAATCTAACTCGCACAGGCAGCAAGTCAATTCAAACATCAAGTAAGCAAACACAAGCACAGGAGAGCAAGCACACACACTATATGCAAACAAGTGGCTCATACAAGGCTGGGCCTTAGTCAAGGGGTCAAATCAACCTCGACAAACAAGCCGGTTCTATTATGGGTGTTTTGAGCTCTTAACCCTAACATTGAGAGTTAGGGTGAAGCAGATAAAAGGTAATGGGGGTAAGACCTCATAGCTCTTATCCCTGGCCAGGGAGATCTTGAATCAATGAAGGTGTGGGAGTCCAGAATGGGGGACTCTATTACATAATGACTGACTCTATATACAAGATTTTGGGTGTTTATTCAAAATGCATCAGCACGTAGTGCGAGCAAGATGAAAGACTCAACTGAATAGCAGGGGATGGATTGCACATCCCTTCTATCTGCCAATGCCTCTTCACTTAGGAGGTCTTTACATGTACAAGGCACAAAGATAAACAAGCACAAGCATTGCCTCTTAAGGAGGGCTTCAGACAGGTGCCTACCAAAATAACATGATAGGTCTTCCAGACTACATGGAGAATAGGAAGTTACCTAAGTGGTATGCCAACCACAAGCAAAGCAAAGCAAAGCAACTCAAATAACGAGTTAAAGCGGATAAAGTACCTGTAAAAAAATCTAAAACATCAGTAGGATACTCAGACAAACAACCAACAATTAACAGGTAACAACAGACAGACAATCCCAATATGTACAACATGTAAGCCATAGGGAAAACACTCAAGTGATTCACCAAAGGACCTACAAAAGAACCAAAGGTTAACAAACATAGCAAATAGCCAAGTGTCATACCCCAAAATTTGCCCGTTAATCTTGCAAGACATTTTTCAAGGCACTCCAACTCATTTTTCAAGACATTGATCTTAAAGGAACAAAGACCCAGCACACAGGTGGCCAAATCCAGAAAATGACTTAAACTGGCTTGCTCGCTAGGCGAGCAAAATCCTTCGCCTAAGCGAACCCTTCGCTGCACCACTCGCCTAGTGAAGCTTGCGAATACCAGAAATTTTGGGCTTCATTCTGAGCCCATTAGGTCACAAAAACTATTATAAATACCAAGACCTCATTCAAGCAGAGAGGGGGAGAGAGGAGAAAGAAAAAGGGAGAAACACAAACCCACACAGACAGCAAACCCTGGAGGCTAACCAAGAGAATTCAGAGCAACCCTAAAGGAAACCCTGAAGGAAACTCATCTGCACAAAGGTTACCTCCGCCCAACTCAATCTGACACCAACCCTAAGAGTGATCTGCCAATTCAACGTTGCAATTCAATTGCAAACAGGTTTGCACTACCACTACCGCTTTATGCTCCCAATTTACATGTGACATAATGATTGAATTTATAAATATATCTTAGGTTTTGCATGTGGATCTAAGTATGCATGGATGTCTTGAATGTTTAACCATGTAATTTCTGTAATGGATGCCATAGGGTTTGGAGCTTGCTGAAATCGTACTGTTATTAAAATCAAAACCCCGAGCCGTTCGCTAGCACATCGCTAAGCGAACATGTAGCGAGTGTTCGCCAAGCCTTCGCTAGGCGAGGCAGTAGCGAACATGACAGTCGCTGATTTTTTTCTGTTCTGTTCTGCGTTTATCTGACATGTCCTATCATAGTTGTGTATTATTTGCCTGACATTATTACTGCTACGATTCCTTTGTTCGGTGCAACTATTGATTGCACCCCATTTGGTATTCTGACCTGTTTGTTGAATTTTGTGAGGGCTCACATATTCCCGAAGAAGGTAGCTTGCTAGGTATCACTACGCCAAATAAGGGAAAAGAGGGCGCTTTTTTTGGCCTATAACAGCGCTTTAAAGCGCCCTCTAATCTGGCGCTGGCATAGGTAAAGACAACGCTTTTTTTCCTGGTGAAAGCGCTCTCTAAAGTGGCTCTTTAAGCCCTTTAAGGGCCACTTTAGAGGGCGCTTTTTAAAGAAAGCGCCCTCTAAAGTGGAAACTTTTAAGGGTTTAGAGGGCGCTTTTACTGGAAAGCGCCCTCTAAAGTGGAAACCTTTAAGGGTTTAGAGGGCGCTTTTACTGGAAAGCGCCATCTAAAGTGGAAACTTAAAGGGTTTAGAGGGCACTTATTTTGGAAAGCGCCCTCTAAAGTGGGTGGTTATTTAACATTCACATGCATCACATGTCTCTGTGACCATATTCTCATTTCAGGTTATGTTGCAGCCACAAGAGGTAACCAGAAGAAAATGGCATACAGTTGCTTGTTATAATTCACAAGAGCAACTAAAGGTTCTTTTTATGCTTTTATAATATTAAAATACAAATACTGATATATGCTTATTGTTTATATGATCCTCTTGCTATATGAAATGTCATGAACCGAAACCACTGCTACTCTAATTGAAATGTATAATAACCACTCTCTTTCATTTATTTGTTTATAATCAATCAATTACAACAAAAATGCAAGTATGCTGCTAGATTAGAAAATCACACTGTTTTAGTATTTTTCATATTTAACAAGACCAAAGAGCACAAAAATGAATTGAGTTGATTCAGAAAAAAAAATATGAATGTGAATACATGAGTGAACACTAGCTGAAGTGCTACTCGAAAGGAAACTTCATCTGAAAAACTGTTGTATTTCTTCAAGAGTTTTTCCCTTTGTCTCGGGGACCCAAATGGCAACAAATCCTGCTGTGAAAACACACACTGCAGTATATATTGTGAAGGTTCCTGATAAAAACATAGGAAGCTTCTGGTTAGAAACAATAGATATTTATAGAAAATTAACATAGGCAATGCACACAAACCTCCCGAACTCCAATCCAAGAGCAAATTTGCTGTTAATGTAACCAACCAGGAAAAGAACCAATTGGCAAGTGTTGCAAAACTTCCAGCTAGGCCTTTGATGTTAATCGGAAGAATCTATTATGTAAAATATATTCAACACATCAACTATCACATTATATTACAACAAAGGTTTGTTCATATAGGGTTGTCATGCATATTATTATTGAAGAAAATTGTACCTCAGACATTATAATCCATGGCATTGCTCCTAATCCCAGAGAGAATGCAATAACCATGACCTGAAAGAAATTGAAAGTTTATAATAATGAAGTTAGGGAAACAAACAATAGAAACCATCATTTGTGTAATAAAGTTGTATTTACACACCACAACTCCAGCCACTGATACGAGGCTCAATGTCGCATATAAATCAGAATCTGGTGATATATATTCCTGAGAGCAAATTCAACATAAAATATATTATCCATATAAAAAACCAAAAATATAAAGAAGAATTTACTGATATATAATCCTGTGAATCTGTGTTACAAATTTCTGAACATTTATGCATGAATGCATGTGTAATATCTAGTTAATGTATTATGTATATATAAAAATAAACAAAAAAAAAAGTTCAAAAAATATAACAAACAAAAATTATTATTACCTTCAAGTAGAATGATATTGAAACAACCAAAAGACTCAAAGCCATTGCAGATGAAGAAACCTGCAATAGGAGATTTTGATTAATCTCTTATTACCCTCCAAACAAATAGTAATGTGAATGCAAAAATTATCGAAAAAGCTCAGACTCACAATAAGTAAAAGCCGGCGACCAGATTTGTCTGCTAACCACAAAGTTAAAATCGTAGCAAGAACCTAAATGACATGTAAATATTGTTCAGATTATGGTCTGATAAATTTGGAACGTTACAAATTTAGTTTCCTTTCGGTCGAACCTGAACATCACCAAAAATGAACAATAGCGAACGTCAGAAGAGAAACCAAGTAATATGAAGATTAGAAAAATACCTATGGTGTCAAAATCGAACAGCTAACAACGAATTAATAGAAGGAGGAAACGTCGTAGATCTAACAGAGGTGGAAGGAGAACGCCTTAGAAGTAGCGAAAATCGTAGCAGTGAGAACCCTAACGTGAAAAAGAACGAAAATAACAGAGAATGAAATAACAAAACGCGCAGTATGTTATAATTTTAATGTTTACTAAAGGGGACCTTAGAGGGCGCTTGTGGAAAAAAAGCGCCCTCTAAAGGGGGCCTAAGAGGACGCTTATGAAAGCGCTCTCTAAGGCTTTCCAAAAGCGCTTTATAAACTGGAAATGCACATGGACTTATAGAGCGCTTTTTTAAAAGCGCCCTCTAAGGGTAACCTTAGAGGGCGCTTTCTAAAAAGCGCCCTGTATTGTTGTCCCTCTATCTCCTCCTTATTTTTTCGCTTCACCTTAGAGGGCGCTTTATTACAAAAGCGCCCTCTAAAGTGCGCTCTCTATTCCAGTTGTTCGCTCCTTATTTTTTCGCTTCACTTTAGAGTGCGCTTTTGTAATAAAGTGCCCTCTAAGGTGCGCTGTCTATTCTAGTTTTTGGCGTAGTGTATTCCACTTTATTTGTGGGATACCTTTGTGGAGATTCACCCTAATTACCTAACTGATTACAAATGTTGCCTTTGAATATATGATCTTGGCCCTCTCTTTGTTGCCTTACGGTATTACGGTCATGTCCCGCGAATGTGGGGATACACTTAGTAAAGACCCTTCGATTAAATCATCATGTCCCTATAAGATAAATCATAGTCCCTCGGATGTTGCCAGCGAATATATGATTTTGTCCCTCGATGACCCTCCGTGGTAGCCTACGATTAAATGATGATCGTCCCTTCGAATGCTAAGGTATCCTTACAAATTTTGCCTTCAATGACCAATCGACGACCCTACGGTGTCCCTTTACATCCAAAGGATAAGACTACGTACTTCTCAATAGTAAGGACAGTTTTACCTTCATAAGGATAGGAAATACCCATAAAGACCTTGGGTAGGTATAACTCTTAAATGCTGACTCACAACTTAAAACACTTTTCACACCTCACACTTTGCAAAACATCTATTAGAAAATCACCACTTGGTATACATTCGTACTAGAATCATTGCCAAGTTATATTTTTCTAAACAGCTTTCAAAATTAAACGAGATAAATACTTTGTATACATTCATACAAGAATCATTACAAAGTTCTACTCTCTTTTCAAAACATTTTCTAAACAGTTCTCAAACACTTTTTTCAAACAAGAAAAACATAAGTGATCAAGCAATTAAGAGCCCATGGATAACCATGGATACAAAGGGTGCTAACACCTTCCCTTTGTATAATGTACCTCTCGAACCCAAAATCTAATCAAGGTCTTTCCTGTTCTTTTCCGCCTTTCCTTATTGGATAAAAGAAAAGTCGGTGGCGACTCTTGCTATCCGCGACATTTGCTTTCCAAAGCAAAAACACCAAAGTCAGTTCACTGTATGACAGAACTGGCGACTCTGTTGGGGACTTAAAAAGAGAGGTTGCCTTAAAAAAAAAACAAGATCACTTATTTGAATTGTCTGATTTAATTTTAAGGGATTGCTTGGGTATTTTATGCTTGAGTGAAAGATCCTACACCCGGATCTAGTGTACCTTAGGTAAGTAACAAGAGATCATCGCGACTATCCGGCGTATACTGGAATGGTTAAAATGATGGCTACGGTTAATGTGACACTTTGGATGTCCTGATGTTCCTCATGTTTACTTGAGGAAAAATTTGGCGTCCGCGTGGTGTCATCAAAGCGTTAACCAGACCTTTAGAACCCTAATTGACTCATCCTAGCCATTAGAAAGTAGTGAGATAACTGACTTCGGTTCCGACTGGGGTTGGTTGAGACTCGATACTACACTCTTTGAGATTGGACTTTAGGGAAATTTTGGTCAACCGCTTGGTGTTGCACTGAAGTGGACTTAAGGAAAGGTCGATGATTTGAGATCCTTCGAGAACCCGGTTACTATTCTAGGACAGGTGGAATGAACCAAACTTCAGTGGGGAGGGTACTTACTTACGGAACTCCTGCAAGCCTTAAAACCTAGGAATGATTGCGGTGTGACTTGTTTGTGTTTGTTACTTACTTAACATCATAACATCATAACATCATAACATCATAACATCATAACATCATAACATCATGACATCATGACATTGTACTAACCATTTCAAGGACTTAGGGATTTAACTTTGCTATGTTTTGCAAGGCTATGGCTTCCAGGAAGACCATCCGGATCAATCTCGTAGCGATCTCTCCTCAACTCAAGAATTTAGTGTCAGAACTTCCTGATCAGGCTCAGTTCATCAAGAAACATGGTTCTCTCCTCAATTTGGTTACCACTGGTTCCAAAGAAGATATGATGAGAGTTCTATTCCAGTTCTTCGATCCTAAACATCATTGCTTCACCTTCCCAGATTATCAGTTGGTACCCACATTAGAAGAATTCTCCAGGATGCTTGGGATACCTATCCTTGATCAAACGCCTTTCAGTGGTTTAGAAAAGAGTCTGAAGTCCGAAAAAGTTGCCGCAGCTTTACACATGACAAAGTCCGACATTGAAACTAATTGGGTAACAAGAAGTGGAGTTAAGGGTTTACTTGCCAAATTTCTGATAAATAAGGCCCGAGAATTCCTAAAAGTTATGAATGTCCATGCTTTCGAAGATGTCCTAGCCCTACTAATCTATGGTTTGGTGCTATTTCCTAATCCGGATCAATTCATAGACATGAATGCTGTTAGGATATTTCTCACTCATAACCCTGTGCCTACCTTGCTTGGAGACATTTTGCATTCCCTTCACACCCGTACTGTGAAAAGGCAAGGGACTCTCATGTGCTGCGTACCTTTATTATCTAGGTGGTTTATTTCGCACCTTCCTCAATCAGTCTTGAAGAATGAGCAAAATTTGAAATGGTCTCAAAGGATAATGTCGCTCTCACATTCAGACATCCATTGGTGTCCCCAACCCAAAGAAAATGTTATCATCATTGACCGTTGTGGAGAATTCTCTAACGTACCACTCCTGGGGATAAGAGGAGGTATTACTTATAACCCAACTTTAGCCCTACGTCAGTTTGGTTATGCTCGAAGAGATGGTCCGCATGAAATAATTATTCAAGGCACTGTGTTTGACTATGACAATGACTCTCAAGGTCTCCGTCAAAGGTTTGTACGATCTTGGGGCATGGTGAAAAGAAGTACTTTAGGACAGAAAAACTCTATTCCTATGGAACCTTATCTTAGATGGGTATGCGCCAGAGCTCGTGAGCTTACCATGCCATATCTTGCAATCGGACCTCTGATTGTCGAACCAAAAGTTGAAGGAGGTGCCCCTCAGATCATTCCTTATCCAGATATGCCTACCAATGTTGAAGAATTGAAGAAATCTTGGATCCAGTTGAGAGAGGAAAGGGATACTTTTGAAACTCAGTTCGGTGCAGAAAGGAAGAAAGTATTAGAGCTCACCAGCCATCTTAATGAGGAACGAAGACTCAATGCATATCTTCGCCCAAAAAGAAGCCGTCCCTGGGAGACTTGAGCTTTCATTGTATTTTTATTATTTTTTGTAATGAACATTGATTAAAAAAATTATTAATAAAAGTTCCTTTCTTGGTGGTTTACGCAAAGTTAAATTCCAAAAGTCCTTGAAAACATTTCATACATTGCATAGCATAACATAACATTGCATAACAGGTATTCTAAAGAATCAATGTCCGCACGGTCTTCCTATTGCAAACAGAAAAATGGCCCTCGAACAAACTGTCAAAGATCTCCAGGCTCAAAATGCTCAATTCCAGGAGATGATCTTGAACTTATCCAAGGGGCAGGAGGAACTGAAGGCTCTCTTGCTCGAGAAGAAAAAAGACAAGAAACCTGTGAGTTACATTAACCCGGGAAGAAGGCTTAAAGGACAGGCTGCAGGAGTCAAGATTAAAGTTCCGAAGGATCAAGGAGAGGAGACAGAAAATGATTCGGAAGATGAGAATGCCGATCCTTTCAACCATGAGGACGACGATGAAGATTATGAAAATGAATTGTACTCTCCAAAAGATGACAAGTATAAGTTGCTGGAAGAACATATGCTAGCTATGGAGGGTCAGAAGGCGCCCGGTCTGGATTTCGAAAGCTTAGGTCTGGTCTCTGATGTAGTCATTCCCCGCAAATTCAAGGTCCCCGCTTTCACTAAGTATGATGGTGCGTCTTGTCCTCAGATGCATCTGAGAGCTTATGTGAGAAAGATTCAGCCGTATACCACTGATAGGAAGCTATGGATCCATTTCTTCCAAGAGAGTTTGTCTGGCACATAGTTAGAGTGGTATTATCAGCTCGAGAGCTCTAACATCCACACCTGGACTGATTTAGCGACAGCTTTCTACAAGCATTACCAGTATAATTCTGAATTGGCGCCTACTCGGCTACAGTTGCAGAATATGACTATGGGATCTAAAGAAAGCTTCAAAGAATATTCCCAAAAATGGAGAGATTTGGCTGGCAGAGTCAAACCCCCTATGACTGATCGAGAATTAGTGGACATGTTCATGAGTACACTGACTGGCCCATTCTACAGCCATCTATTGGGAAGTTCCTCATCGGGTTTCACTGAACTTATATTAACAGGTGAACATGTTGAAAGTGGCATTCGAAGTGGAAAGATACAGGTGGCTACCTCTGCAAGCACCAAAAAGTCCTATCAGGGAAGGAATGAATCAAATGCTGTGTACGGTCAAAGGGGTCATAACAAGAAAAATCGTGACCATACTATTGGAGCAGTTACGATTGCAGCACCACCATCTCAAAACTTCCAACACAGACAAGACAGGCCAAGAAGACAGTTTACGAAGATCAATATGACTTTAGCACAAGCACTGCAGGGTATGCTAAAAGCAAATTTAATTACCCTCAGAGATCCTCCTGCAAATCCCAACACTACTTCTCCTCGTTATAATCCCAATGCCAGGTGTGCATATCACTCCGATAGCCCCGGGCATGATACAAACGATTGTTGGTTGTTGAAGAATAAGATTCAGGATATGATCGACGTCGGAGATTTTGATTTTGATCCTCCGGAGACTCCTAATGTCATCACTGCTCCACTGCCTAATCATGACAAGACTGTTAATGCTGTAGAAGATGCTGATAGCGATTGCGACTTGGATAGCTGGATTTTCCCAACAATTGGTGACGGACTCAATAATTGGAAGGCTGAAGACACTATCCCGATTTCCTTTAGTCAGGAGTAATTGTTATTGCTATTTTAGTGTTGCAAATTTTTAATTTTTACAATTGAACTTCTCAAAGCATTGTGTCCATGCCCGGGGCACAATAGCTAATTTGTTAAGGGTTTGTCATTTTCATAAGCATATTTACATTCGATAGATCAATGGACCTTTTGCATTCAAATATTGCGCTCTTTATTTTTCCTGTCATCTTTTAAACAAGCTATGCTTTCTTACACACACTCACATAACCAATTGCAGATCCATATCCACTCTGGATCCTGTTGATAATAATCCTGCTACTATTCATTATGACTTTGAAAATCCGATCTACCAAGCCGAGGATGGAAGTGAGGAAGATTGTGAAGTACCTGGAGAGCTTGCCAGACTGGTACTGCAAGAAGAAAAGACTATACAGCCGCATGAGGAATCAATCGAAATTGTAAGTCTGGGTACTAAAGTGGACAAGAAAGAAGTCAGAGGTTTCTTGGGACGCTTGAATTACATTGCCCGATTTATCTCCCATTTGACTGCTACCTGCATACCCATTTTCAAATTACTGAGGAAAAATCAAGAGATGATATGGAATGATGAATGTCAAGAAGCTTTTGACAAAATCAAGAAGTATCTCCAAGAACCTCCAATTCTGATGCCAATAGTTGAAGGAAGACCTCTAATCATGTACTTGACCGTGTTAGAAAATTCAATAGGGTGTGTGTTGGGGCAACATGACGAGTCTGGTCGAAAAGAGCATGCCATATACTACCTTAGCAAAAAGTTTACCAACTGTGAAACAAGATACTCATTGCTCGAGAAAACTTGTTGTGCTTTGGCTTGGGCTGCTCGCCGACTAAGACAGTATATGTTGAATCATACCACTTTATTGATTCCTAAGATGGGTCCTATCAAATATATATTTGAGAAACCGGCTCTCTCCGGAAGAATAGCAGGATGGCAGATGATTCTAACAGAGTATGATATCTAGTATACTACCCAGAAGGCAATCAAAGGAAGCGTGGAGCCATGATGCTGGCTACAATGGATGACGAAGAGTCCCCGCATCCCGTGAACACGGACATAGTTAAAAAAATACTACGCATGTACACCCGGCAAGTCGAAAACCTGAAAAGGCGGCTTGGGCAAAAAAGGGTATCCTGGTGGACTGAAAACCTGAAAAGGCGGTCCAGGCAAAAATTAGGGATTAAAGCGTATGACTATGTCCCGTTCTCGGTCAGCTTCACCCAAGTCAAAGGGGCTGAACAAGCCAATCACTTCTACCCGACAACAGGAGATGAGAGGCTTGAAGACATAATGACAGTAGTGGAATTAAGATCAATAGGACTTTTTCTTCATAGCTTTTTCTTTGTTTTCTTGACAATTTCCTCTTACTAGGATTTCTGTCTCCTTGTACTCAAATTGCCTGTTTATAGGTCCTCTTTCAAAATCGATACAATTTTATTTCCAAAAAGACGTTGTTGTTTTACTTTCTCTGTTTTGTTTGCATAAACGTCCATTGATTTAATTCGAATTAATATATGCGTTTGAACATGATTGATGTTTACCGAAAATACATGCATAAAATAGGAATAGCAATTACTAAAAGACTTCAGGATCGAGGAGAAGGTCTAACCATGCTTTCCAATGAATCCGGTTGCTAATTCTATTCCCCAGCAAAAACCAGTTATTCCCCAGAAGAAATTGGCATCACTAGACAGACTGGTCATCTCTTCCATCCCCAGCCAGGCTCTGTTGAATATTTCTACCATCAGACAGAAATCAAGTATCCCCAGCTAAGAAAGGGTCATCAATACAAATACCTCCAACCAGAATATGGGGATTTATTTTCCCCTGGCAAAAATTTTCAGACGCATAATTCATTCATGCATCATTTCGCATCATATACATGCATGCAATGTTCGCATTTATTTTCACGAGCATAAAACATCTCATGCATCATGGATGGAATGAAGCTAACTTTATTTTTCAAGTTAATTATCCTCCTGATACAGTCAAAATAAAGATCCATTCAGACGTATATCTTCATCGATTACATTCAAGATTCAAATACATCTTTCAGATATAATCCATATGAACATTCGTTCTGACAAGCACTCTGATATCCTCCTAATGGTGGCATCTTTAAGCCCATCCCAGACATTTATTGCAAATACAACATATACAAATATTATCAGATATAGCCTAGCGTACGGTTCATTCTGATTCAGCCCAACATATGATTCCTTCAACTATTCCTATACGGTCTAACGTACGACCCATCTGGATGTTCATTTCCTCAGATACTACCTAGCGTACGGTACATTCCGAGGTGTAATCTAGCGTACGACTACTTTTTGTCAGATACAGCCTAACGTACGGCTCATTCTGCAACTCAGATACGATCTAACGTACGATCCATTCTGATCTTCATTCCTCAGATACTACCTAGCGTACAGTACATTCCGAGGTGTAGTCTAGCGTACGACTACTTTTTGTCAGATACAGCCTAACGTACGGCTCATTCTGCAACTCAGATACGATCTAGCGTACGATCCATTATGATTCTTACTTCGTCAGATACAGCCTAACGTACGGCTCATTCTGCAACTCAGATACGATCTAGCGTACAATCCATTCTGATTCTTACTTCGTCAGATACAGCCTAACGTACGGCTCATTCTGCAACTCAGATACGATCTAGCGTACGATCCATTCTGATTCTTACTTCGTCAGATACAGCCTAACGTACGGCTCATTCTGCAACCAGGATACGATCTAGCGTACGATCCATTCTGATTCTTACTTCGTCAGATACAGCCTAACGTACGGCTCATTCTGCAACCCGGACACGATCTAGCGTACGATCCATTCTGATTCTTATTTCGTCAGATACAACCTAACGTACGGCTCATTCTGCAACTCAGATATGATCTAGCGTATGATCCATTATGATCCTTTATCCCCAGTGAAGTCGACAGCCTAATGGATGACTCACTATACGGTCTAGCGTACGACCCTATGTGGCACCCATGTCTTCAAATTGGTCTGATGTATGACGCACTCTGAAGCTCTCATCATCAAACTTCCTGGATGGCATCTTTAAGCCCATCTCCATCAAGACTAACTTTTAATTAACTAGTGCAAATTTTTGGGGCATTCTAAGTGTTCAATAATCTTCCACGTCCAGACCACGAATGGCATACATACCATTCTGACTCTCTCGGTTTAAAAATATTGAACAGGGGCAACTGTCATACCCCAAAATTTGCCCGTTAATCTTGCAAGACATTTTTCAAGGCACTCCAACTCATTTTTCAAGACATTGATCTTAAAGGAATAAAGACCCAGCACACAGGTGGCCAAATCCAGAAAATAACTTAAACTGGCTTGCTCGCTAGGCGAGCAAAATCCTTCGCCTAAGCGAACCCTTCGCTGCACCACTCGCCTAGCGAAGCTTGCGAATACCAGAAATTTTGGGCTTCATTCTGAGCCCATTAGGTCACAAAAACTATTATAAATACCAAGACCTCATTCAAGCAGAGAGGGGGGAGAGAGGAGAAAGAAAAAGGGAGAAACACAAACCCACACAAACAGCAAACCCTGGAGGCTAACCAAGAGAATTCAGAGCAACCCTAAAGGAAACCCTGAAGGAAACTCATCTGCACAAAGGTTACCTCCGCCCAACTCAATCCGGCACCAACCCTAAGAGTGATCTGCCAATTCAACGTTGCAATTCAATTGCAAACAGGTTTGCAATACCACTACCGCTTTATGCTCCCAATTTACATGTGACATAATGATTGAATTTATAAATATATCTTAGGTTTTGCATGTGGATCTAAGTATGCATGGATGTCTTGAATGTTTAACCATGTAATTTCTGTAATGGATGCCATAGGGTTTGGAGCTTGCTGAAATCGTATTGTTATTAAAATCAAAACCCGCAGCCGTTCGCTAGCACATCGCTAAGCGAACATGTAGCGAGTGTTCGCCAAGCCTTCGCTAGGCGAGGCAGTAGCGAACATGACAGTCGCTGATTTTTTTCTGTTCTGTTCTGCGTTTATCTGACATGTCCTATCATAGTTGTGTATTATTTGCCTGACATTATTACTGCTACGATTCCTTTGTTCGGTGCAACTATTGATTGCACCCCATTTGGTATTCTGACCTGTTTGTTGAATTTTGTGAGGGCTCACATATTCCCGAAGAAGGTAGCTTGCTAGGTATTCCACTTTATTTGTGGGATACCTTTGTGGAGATTCACCCTAATTACCTAACTGATTACAAATGTTGCCTTTGAATATATGATCTTGGCCCTCTCTTTGTTGCCTTACGGTATTACGGTCATGTCCCGCGAATGTGGGGATACACTTAGCAAAGACCCTTCGATTAAATCATCATGTCCCTATAAGATAAATCATAGTCCCTCGGATGTTGCCTGCGAATATATGATTTTGTCCCTCGATGACCCTCCGTGGTAGCCTACGATTAAATGATGATCGTCCCTTCGAATGCTAAGGTATCCTTACAAATGTTGCCTTCAATGACCAATCGACGACCCTACGGTGTCCCTTTACATCCAAAGGATAAGACTACGTACTTCTCAATAGTAAGGACAGTTTTACCTTCATAAGGATAGGAAATACCCATAAAGACCTTGGGTAGGTATAACTCTTAAATGCTGACTCACAACTTAAAACACTTTTCACACCTCACACTTTGCAAAACATCTATTAGAAAATCACCACTTGGTATACATTCGTACTAGAATCATTGCCAAGTTATATTTTTCTAAACAGCTTTCAAAATTAAACGAGATAAATACTTTGTATACATTCGTAAAAGAATCATTACAAAGTTAAACTCTCTTTTCAAAACATTTTCTAAATAGTTCTCAAACACTTTTTTCAAACAAGAAAAACATAAGTGATCAAGCAATTAAGAGCCCATGGATAACCATTGATACAAAGGGTGCTAACACATTCCCTTTGTATAATGTACCTCCCGAACCAAAAATCTAATCAAGGTCTTTCCTGTTCTTTTCCGCCTTTCCTTATTGGATAAAAGAAAAGTCGGTGGCGACTCTTGCTATCCGCGACATTTGCTTTCCAAAGCAAAAACACCAAAGTCAGTTCACCGTATGACACCAAGCTCAAATGATGAGGCAACATCAATCATGGAGATGAATGCTTGAACCTGAAATGCACAACTCAAATGTGAGTACAAACCCCTAGGGCAAAGCCTAGGGTCAAAGGTGGAGAAAAAAGTCAAAACAGAAGCTAAAACTCAGCACAAAGCTCATTTAATGAATCAAGAACATGTCCTAAAAAGTACCAAGTCAAAAGCATTAAGCAAAGTCAATTCATGAGCAAGCTATGGCAAAGACAATTTCAAAGCATTCAAATGATCATTAAGAATCAAAATTCCATATTAAAACAAAAATGACTCAAACAATTCTGGAAATTTTTATGAGCATACAACACATCAAGAACAATCTTTATGCCAAAAATCATAAACAAAGAAGGTCATTTGATATGTATATGAAAATGCACAAGTTGAACATCCAATTGTGTGGCACACATTGTCACACCATGCAATCATGTATATAAAACAGAAATGGAAAATGAGAAAAATATCAAACCAAGCCTCGAACATCCATCAACATGTTGGGAATCATCATGCAAAATTTCATGGCAATTGGATCATTTTTGATCATTTCATGATAGAAAGAATGAAGCAATGTTACATATGCACACATGATCAATCAACCAGTCATAATTCAAATTCCAGAGATGATAAAATCTAGAAAATCACATCAAAAAATAAAGGACATTCCAAGGATCATTTAGCAAAAAGAATGGATTTAATTGGATGATTTTTCAATTTTATATGATTTTTCAAAGTTGGAAGACAAATATTTGAATTAATGGATAATGCATATGGTGAAATTGGAGGGAATGGATAAATGTTGGAGAAATTTGAAAAAAGTGGCAGAGCGGAGAATCGAACCTGGTTCAAATTAAAATGAAGCGCATGAAATTAATAAAAATCCAAAATGCTAGCGTCTGGAATCGAAGCGTGGGAGAGGCAAAACGCATGGCTTCATTTATGAGGTGGCACGCTTACCCCAGCTTTCAAATGCCACGCGGATTGGTCAAAAGAGCGCTGGCCAATGGAATGGCCAACGATGCGCTCAAGTGGCATCTACAGGGACAAATCCCTAGCGCCAGCAAGGCCTGAACCAGACGGTGGTTCAAACGGCCAGGCAGGGAGGAAACAACCGTCTTCCTCGTGAAGACGGTGAGTGAACAGTGCTCGCTTCAATTTTTTTTTGCAGAATTTTACAAAAATGATACCAATGGAAAGCTCATGCTACGTAGGTCACGAATCCACTATTAATTCACATCAATTCATCATGTACAAAGCAAATCGATCAAAAACATTTATGAACACCAAACTTTAAATCCACATAACTTAATCATTTCTCATCCGTTTTTCATGAATTTTATACCAGATTAATCAGCAAGCAAGGATCTACAAGTTTAGGCACATAAAAACAAGAATTAAGAGATGCGAAAATTTTACCTCTTGAAGCTCCAACAATGGCAGTAGTGGATTCAAGTGCCTGGCAGCATCCAAATCTCTTATATCAACCTTGTTATCACTTCTGAAGCACAAATAAACTCTTGGAATGGCTTGGATCTAGCTAGATCTTCAAAACTCCATGTTCATGTTCATGTATGGAATTGCTTGATTCTTCACCAATTTCTTCAATCAATGGCTTGAATTCTACTAATTGAGGATCAAGAAAGCAGAATATGCAATAAAAATCAAGTGTTCTTTGAAGAATTTTTGAATTTGGAAGAAGAGAAAATTTGGAGGGAAAATGAGATCTAGATCTATAATGATGAATCCTTCCAAATTCTGTTAGGATTATGTATTTATATGATGTGTTAATCCTACTGAAAATGTTAATTAGCATTGGTTAATTGTGATTAAGTGAAAATAAGGTGTGTGAGCAAATTTGGAAAATTGGAGGTGTATGGAGCATGCATATGTGAACAGTACCAAATGGGAGCTTAAATTCACTTAAAATCACTCCATGCACATGTTGGCAATGGTATTTTGTTCCCATGATGCACCAAATTCAAATTTGCAAATTTCCCTCCAAAATGGTCATGAATGTGCAAATGATTATATGATGAAATTTCATGCAATGCCATGAATGATTTGGAAAATATATGTCATAAGGAGCAAAGTGCAAAAAGAGGCACTCAATTTGGAGTTTTGGTTCAAAAGTTATGGCCTTTTGAAGTTTCAAGCACACTTGGCAATGATTTGATCATATCTCCTCAACCATTCATCATAAACTCATGATCTTGGACTTTTTGGAAATGGGAGAGAGAGATCTTCAACTTTCGTGTTGGACAAAATTTCATTTGAAGCTTCTTTGATGATGTAAGATCAAATTGAATTTGGACCAAAATCTTTCCATTTTTGGAAACTTTCAATTACAAGTCACTTTCCATTTTTGGAAACTTTTGATCTGACCTCCAATTCTTCAAGATATGCATTTGACATGATGAATAAACATTGTTGGAACATGAATGGGATGAAACAAATCAATTTCCCAGTTCAAAACCCACAGTTGACTTTCTGTTGACTTTTATGGGCCTCCAGATGACTTGGAAGTGCTTTGATCAGCTTGAGCCTCAACCACTTGAGGGATTGGCTCCAAAATGACACCCTAGCTCAAATTAGCTCAATAGAATGATCATATGATCTTCACCCCAAGAAATAACCTCATCTCTTTGAAAATTCCTGATTGGAAGAATGCAACTGATTAGGGTTGACCAGAGGTCAAAACCCTAATCCCAAGGAACATGAGCATGAATTCTGAAACCCTTGCAGATGACATAACCATGATGATGGTGATATATCCTTGCAATCAAGATAATACTCAACCTCCTTGAGGAACCAATAAAACCCTAATTGGAGCACAAACCCTCAGATGGCTAGTGATCAATTTATGAGACCCTCAGACTTGAACCACACAACTTCTCCATCTCTGACAAGACCTTAGAGGATGACTTGTTATTATCACATGATATGCAATATGCAATGACTAATGCCCTAAATATGAAATGCAATATGTTAAGCTAGTCCCAAGAAAGGAGGGCAAATTTTGAGGTGTTACAGCTGCCCCTATTCAATCCACTGTGAACCTGTCGATATGAATAGCCTCGGCTTTCAGATGATCAGGGTGAAGAGTGATTGAATACCAAGAACAGACGAACAATTTGCGCTCCCTTGGGAAAATAATTAACAATGTCTGTCAGAATTGGCAAAGAAGCGATCTTAAAAGAAGAACCCGTCTGGTACGGAGAAAGTCGGCCTGAATACCGAAAAGAAATATTGACTTGGATACCAAGATAAATGGTAACACAGGAACCACCATGGCCTGAACGCTGCTCATCAGTCTGAATACTGAACCTCGGAATATGAGAGTATTAATGCCGGTCTGAACACCGAGAGATTAGCCTGAATGCCCGAAAAACTGGCCTGAATGCCGCTTCGGTATGAATACCACTTCGGTCTGAATACCGCTTCGGTCTGAATACCGCTTCGGCCTGAATACCGGAAAACTGGCCTGTGTGCCACAAGTACTTCGACCTGATCGTCAGAAACCTCTTCGATCTGAATATCGGAAATTTCTTCGATCTGAACATCGGAAACTGGCCTGAATTCCACAAGTGCTTCGACCTGAACGTCGGAAACTTCTTCGATCTAAAAATCGGAAACTGCTTCGATCTGAAAATCGGAAACTGCTTGAGTGCCACAACGGTCTGGATACCCAAAAACTGGCCTGAACGCCACATCGGTCTGAACACCCGAAAAACTGGCCTGAATGCCACATCGGTCTGAATACCCGAAAAAATTTGTCATGCTTGTCAGCATCGGCAGAAATAAGGGACAGTGATAAGTGAGATGGCACGCGTGCCAATGACCCATGCTGGGGGTACCAAGCCATGAGCATGCCATCGCTACTTAATCCACGGTGAATGAACAATTTACGCTCAGCTGGGGATTATCCTCTTTCTCCTTTTCGTTTTGGACCCTGAAACTTCTTTGATTATCATTTCCATCTCCGCACGACAGAAATCCTTCCTCCAATATCGCACTACTGGGGAATATTATTGATCTGACATCATGATGATAAACTCCTCAGAGTAACATCTTCACCATCTAGCGAAACCAATCCTCAAACAGTAACCACGGCTTGAGACTAGCTTATGCTTGCAATGCTTATGCATGATGATAATTTTTTTTAGCGTAATGCTCCATAATCATGGAAATTCTACGCAATTAGCTATGCAATATGCTATGCAATATGCTATGCTTATCTAAATGATGAATGCATAAAAAATATCCCCCTCAGGGGACTCTTCTGGGGAGCTCGAGGCACTCTGCTGAGGAACTCGACAACACTCCAATCTCCACCCTGCTGGGGAATAACACTGCTGCTGGGGAAAGGACCACCCTCACCATGGATAACCTCCTCTGAACCCGATCCGCTCGGGGACCTCGCTGGGGAAGAAACCACCACCGCACTCTGCGGGGAACACAACAGTCTTTGACTTGCTGGGGATATAACAATCCCAACTCTGCTTGGGGGAAACAACTACCAATAGACACCTCCGCTGGGGAAATAGCAACCTTCAGGCCTGGCTGCTGAGGAAACACCGATCTCAAACCTGTTGGGGAGATAACCATCCCGACCCTGCCAGGGAAGACACAGACCTTGAATCTGCTGGGGAGGTAACAATCCCGACTCTGCTTGGGGAAATAAGGAAAGTCTGGCACAGAACACCCGTCGACTCGTCGAACCCTGGTATTCCACATCTAAATCCAGTGTCAGCTTTCCATTTTTGAGAGCTCCCAGGCTCGTCTGGACTTTTCTGATTCATCACCTTGTATTCTCGCCTTCTCCGTACTCCACGGAGATCGCACTCTCTAGATTCATACAAACTTTCCAGTCCTCAGAATTTGAAGAGTCTTCTTGATTAACCCTCCAGGATCGTCGCACGTCTTTCGCCGTCTTTTCACCATTCTTCAATCCCTTGTCCCTGATTGGACTCCACGGGGATCTTTTATCAAAAGACTTCACATCACAACCTGCAAGTGAGTGAAAATATCTAACAACACCTGCAAAAGAGATCGTTAGATAAAAACGTGCCCCAGGTGTGCCAAGATTTCAACACCTGAGTCACTCAACCTTCCAAATAAGATTTCAAGTTTTCAATCTTATAAACATGCATTGGAAGGGACCTGTATGTCTAAAAATGCAAAGATTCTTTATGAAAATAAACGGATGTTTTTTGCAATCAAAGTGGTAATGAAACACAAAAACAAAATTATTTGACTGAATATGCATTTTATTGATTAAAGAAGGTGTGGCTCAAAACTGAGCAATACACAGGAAGCAATTCCTGAAAAGAGGTAATTGCGCACAAAAAGAAAAATCTATCCTAATGGCAATGTGAACCCGTGATCTCATCGAGTTCCAACTCGGTTACACCCCATATGTCCTCAAGACTCTCCGTGCTTTCTGCCTTCTGAACAAGACGCTTCCGACCGATCCCTGCCGGGAATTCTCCAGGTGTCATAACCAAAGTACAAACGATCATGCTGGACGCAGTTGTTCGTTTCAATCCCTCTTTTGCCTGGACCGCCCTTTCGGGTTTTCAGTCCACCGGGACGCCCTTTTTTGCCCAAGCCGCCCTTGTGGGGTTTTCGACTTGCCGGGTGTACAGTATTTTCTTTTTTTATCCCTAATTTTTGCCCGAACCTTTTTATTTCTTTTTTTTTCGGTTCGCCAGGATGCCCATTTTTGCCTGGACTATTTTATTCTTTTCGTCCAGCGGGTCTCTTATACGAAGTATTTTTTAACTGCGTCCGCATTCACAGGGGATGGAAAATCCTCTCCATCCATGGTCCTTAACAACAAGGCTCCGCCAGAGAAAACCTTCTTGACCACGAATGGACCTTCGTAATTAGGTGTCCACTTGCCCCTACGATCGTTTTGAGGAGGAAGGATCCTTTTCAACACCATATCGCCTACGTGATACACACGAGGTCGCACCTTTCGATCAAAAGCGCGCTTCATTCTCAGCTGGTACAACTGCCCATGACAAATGGCCGCCAGCCTCTTCTCCTCAATCAGGCTCAACTCCTCATACCGAGTCCTTACCCACTCAGCCTCTTGCAATTTCACGTCCATCAGGACTCTCAACAAAGGAATCTGAACCTCAACCGGTAGCACGGCTTCCATCCCATAAACGAGTGAGAACGGCGTTGCCCCAGTAGATGTACGCACCGAGGTTCGATACCCATGCAACGCAAACGACAACATCTCGTGCCAATCCTTATAGGTCACGACCATTTTCTGCACAATCTTCTTAATATTCTTATTAGCTGCCTCGACCGCCCCATTCATCTTCGGACGATAGGGAGAAGAATTGTGATGCTCGATCTTGAACTCCCGGCACAGTTCTGCCATCATCTTATTATTCAAATTAGAACCATTATAAGTAATGATTCTTTCGGGAACCCCATATCTGCAAATGATGTCTCTCTTCAGGAATCTGGCAACAACCTGCTTCGTCACGTTTGCATAAGAGGCTGCTTCCACCCACTTGGTGAAGTAATCAATAGCCACTAATATGAACCGGTGCCCATTCGAAGTCGTAGGCTCAATCTTTCCGATCATATCAATGCCCCACATAGCAAACGGCCACGGAGACGACATCAAACTCAACGGATTTGGAGGCACGTGCACCTTATCAGCATAAATCTGGCATTTATGACATTTCCGCACGAAATTGAAACACTGGGCCTCCATTGTCATCCAGTAATAACCAGCCCGTAACAACTTTTTCACCATTGCATTCCCACTGGCATGGGTACCAAACGGCCCCTCGTGAACCTCTTTCATCATCTGGCTTGCTTCTTTGTCATCGACACATTGGAGCAAAACCCAATCGAAATTTCTCTTGTACAAAACCCCATCCTTATTCAGATAGAACACCATGGCCAACCTCCTCAGAGTCTTTCGGTCCTTTTTAGATGCTCCCTCAGGATACTCTTGGGTTTCCAAATAGCGCTTGATATCGTAATACCACGACTTCTCATCATCAGGCGCCGCCTCAACAGCAAACACATAAGCCGGTCTATCCAGACGTCCCACCTCAACACTAGGGAACTGATTCCACCACTGCACCTTGATCAAGGCAGCCAGAGTAGCCAACGCATCTGCCAAAGGATTTTCTTCTCTAGGCACATGATGTAATTTCACCTTGGTGAAAAAAGTCAACAATCTCCTCGTATAATCCCAGTATGGAATTAAATGAGATTGATGCGTATACCATTTTCCGTTAACCTGATTTACAACCAAAGCTGAATCTCCATATATAACAAGGTTCTTGATCCTCAAATCAATCGCCTCTTCAATCCCTAGGATACAAGCTTCGTATTCAGCCACGTTGTTGGTGCACTCAAATGTTAGCCAGGCAGCAAAAGGAATGTGGGATCCCTTCGGCGTAACCAAAACAGCACCAACACCACTACCATTCACATTAACAGCCCCATCAAACATCAGAATCCATTCAGATTCAGGGTCAGGCCCCTCCTCCGGGATTGGTTCCTCACAATCCTTCGATTTGAGAAACATGATGTCCTCATCAGGGAAATCAAACTTCATCGGTTGATAATCCTCAATGGGTTGCTGGGCGAGGTAATCAAACAATACACTCCCCTTGATTGCTTTCTGAGAGGTATACTGAATATCATATTCGGTCAAAATCATTTGCCATCTCGCAACCCGTCCGGTCAATGCTGGCTTCTCAAAAATATACTTGATTGGATCCATCTTGGAAATCAACAAAGTGGTATGAACCAGCATATACTGTCTCAGTCGGCGAGCAGCCCATACCAAAGCACAACAAGTTTTCTCGAGTAGTGAATATCTTGTTTCACAGTCGGTAAACTTTTTGCTAAGGTAGTAAATCGCATGCTCTTTTCGACCAGACTCGTCATGCTGCCCCAATACACACCCCATAGACCCCTCGAGGACCGTCAAGTACAGAATTAATGGTCGTCCCTCCACAGGAGGCATCAGAATCGGAGGCTCCTGCAAATATTCTTTTATCTTTTCAAATGCCGCTTGGCAATCATTTTTCCACCTGACCGTTTGACCTTTTCTCAATAACTTGAATATAGGTTCGCACGTGGCTGTTAGATGAGATATGAACCGTGAAATGTAGTTCAATCTCCCTAAGAAACCACGAACCTCCTTTTCTGTTGTCGGTTCAGGCATTTCTTGTATTGCTTTTACTTTAGCAGGATCAACCTCGATTCCTCTTTCACTTACGATAAACCCCAGCAACTTACCGGACCGCACTCCGAAAGTGCACTTATTCGGATTCAACCTCAGTCTGAATTGTCTCAACCGGTCAAACGGCTTGGCCAGATCTACCAAATGCCCCTCTTCCGTTTGGGACTTCGCTATCATGTCATCAATATAGCATTCGATTTCATAATGAATCATATCATGAAACAAAGTCACCATGGCTCTCTGGTAAGTAGCACCGGCATTCTTGAGACCGAATGGCATCACCTTATAGCAAAAAGTGCCCCATGGTGTGATGAACGTTGTTTTCTCCATATCATCTGGCGACATTTTGATTTGATTATAGCCAGAAAAGCCATCCATGAAGGAAAACACCGAGAACTGAGCTGTATTATCTACCAACACATCAATGTGAGGTAATGGGAAATCATCCTTCGAGCTAGCTCTGTTCAAATCCCGGTAGTCCACACACATTCTCACCTTCCCATCTTTCTTTGGGACCGACACAATGTTTGCGACCCAAGGCGGATAATTAGTGACAGCGAGGAACCCAACATCCAACTGCTTCTGCACCTCTTCTTTAATTTTCATAGCCATCTCAGGTCGATTTCTGCGCAACTTCTGCTTCACTGGAGGACAATCTTCTCTTAATGGTAACTTGTGCACAACGATATCGGTATCCAACCCTGGCATATCTTGATAAGACCAGGCGAATATATCAACATACTCTTTCAACAGCGCTACCATTCTGCTCTTGACATTTGCCTCCAAAGCAGCCCCAACTTTCACTTCTTTCCTGACCTCGTCGGTACCCAGATTCACAACCTCGACTTGCTCCTCGTACGGTTGAATCACCTTCTCCTCTTGTTTTAACAACCTGGCTAATTCCTCCGGCAGTTCACAATCTTCTTCGCCTTCTTCTTCGGCATGATAGATTGAATTGTCGAAGTCATATAAGGGTGTAACAGAATTGTTATCAATGAGATCCGGAGAATGATCGCATCTGCATGAATGTTGATTCATGCATTGCTTTAGAACCGGAGCGAAGCAAATGAAAAGAAAAATGAAAACAAACATTGCCATCTTTATTTTTGTTTATTTTTAAACTGCAAAAATAAATGAAAAACAAGGAACACCACTTTTAATGAAAAACATCCATTTATTACTGATGCAAATTTTGCAAAATGAACACATGAGGTGGCCCTTACAATGAACCATTATGTTTCGGGCAAAACGTATGGCTTTCATGCAGACAAAATTGAAAAAACAGGAAATATTACTCTTCACGTAGAGTGACAGTGATGATCTTTTCGGCCTTCCAGTTTTGGATCTCCATCCCTGGTACGCACGGTTTTATCCATTGATCTAGCTCGCAGTCACTGTCGACCTCTTCACCCACCGCACAGATGCGATCTGGATCCAGCATTCCAGCACTGGTGAACGTGAATGTCTGGCGACGACCTCTATTCTGCCCAGACGAGCCTCGGCCCGACTGATAACCAACCCCAAATCTGTCTTCCTTGGCGGCGATGTCAATCATCTTCCCCCAACCTGGGGCCTCTCCGCTCTTCACCACCTCAACAGCCTGTTTATACGAAGAATTGGACGACTTCTCCTCTTTAGCAAAAATAGCATTCTCCACCTTGACGGTTTCGAATGCTTGACTTGGAATTTCAACAATTTCACCGTCCATTTCAACATATTTGAACGATGATAGGTGGCTGACGAAGATGTCTTCTTCTCCACAAGCGGTGCCGACCTGCCCGTCCCAGATGTACTTCAGTTTCTGGTGCAAAGTCGAAGTCACTGCCCCAGCAGCGTGGATCCATGGTCGACCCAACAGGCAACTGTATGCCGGCTGAATATCCATGACATAGAATACGGACTTAAACACCTCGGGCCCGATTTTCACAGGGAGCTCCACTTCCCCAAACACAGCCCGCTTCGAACCATCAAATGCTCTCACAATAAGGTCAGTGGGTCTCAACACCACTCCTTCACAATCCAACATCGCCAGGGCCTTCTTAGGCAACACATTGAGCGATGAGCCAGCATCAACCAACACGTGCGAGAGCACTGCTCCTTTACACTCCATTGCAATGTGTAATGCCCTATTGTGATTCCGCCCATCCACAGTCAGATCCAAATCAGTGAAACCCAGCCCATGGCTGGCATTGACGTTTGACACCACCGTCTCCAACTGATTAATGGTTATCTCCTGGGGAACATAGGCTCTCTTCAGTATTTTCAGCAAAGCCTCCCTATGCCCCTCGGAGCTCAGCAATAAGGACAAGATTGAAATCTTGGATGGAGTCTGTTGCAGATGGTCAACAAGCTTATATTCTGACTTCTTGATGATTCTCAAAAACTCTTCAGCTTCATCATCAAGTTCTCTTTCCGACCCACCAGGCGCCGGCGTCACCACAGGAGTACCCTTATTTACCACCTACTTCCCTCTTGCCCTGGCTAAAGCCTCGACCTTATCTTTCTTTTCTCTCTCTCCTTCCCCACTCCTCAAAGCATCAGGTGCAAACAACCTTCCACTGCGAGTGAAACCACTGGGTCCGGCATTATCCACCTTTGAAACGGTGGTTTCACCTGCAGCATGTTCTTCCTGTTTCTCTCCATTACAGTAAACCTCCCCACCATAGTGCCATGGTACAACATCGTCATTGTCATAAGGAATAGGCCCCGGTACCGTGATGGTAACTGAAGCCGCATCTTCCAGCGTTGACAAATCGACCGGGTCAAAATAGATGGTTATGGTGGAGACATCTTCTTTCCCCGAATCCACTTTCTCAAATCTGAGGCTTCCCTCATCCATCACGCTCTGAACAACTTCCCTCAACAAAACACACCCATTAGGAGCAACGGTGCACGCAACACAACAGTCGTCGCAGCCCGGGAAGACCCCATTCTTCAACAGTTGTCTTTTGACCTCAGCCAATGGAGTCTTCAACTGGTCCACATTCATCAGCACATCGATTCTACCATCTTCAGAAATTGCATTCACCCCCATTTGACCATGCGCAGGCATGGGATTAGCGTTCACATTTGGAGACGGAGCAAAATTGATAGCTTTGGAATCCACCAAGTCCTGGACAACATGCTTAAAAGCTTTACAATTTTCCACATTGTGTCCAGGAGCACCAGAGTGGAATTCGCACTTGGCGTTCTCGTCATAACTGGCAGGCCTTTGATCGGGTCTCACCGGAGCCAAGGTCCGCAACTGAACCAACCCCAAGTCTTTCAACTTCTTCAACAGGAATGAATATGTCACAGGTGGCCTATCAAATTGACGATCAGTCATTCGCCCTCGCACCTGATACCCGGCCCTCTGCGGTCTCTGTTGAAATGGTTGTCGTTGTTGTTGCGGTTGTTGTTATTGCTGTTGTTGATTATCAGCAGGAATGGTTACCGCAACAGTGTGCTGGTAGTAACGATCCCTACTCTGTCCCCTCTAGGCATACCCAGCGCTGGTGTCACCCTCCTTCTTTCTCTGACCATTCCCAAAGGGCTTCTTCGATCCAGACGATGAAACACTACCCTGGATCTTTCCCATCTTTAACCAGCTTTCTATTCTTTCTCCGGCCACCACTATATCAGCAAAGTTGGTAACCGGGCATCCCACCATCCTTTCTGCAAACGTCCCCTGAAGGGTACCCATAAACAGATCAGACATTTCTCTATCTACCAATGGAGGTTGGACTCGGGCAGCCAGCTCCCTCCATCTCTGTGCATATTCTTTAAACCCTTCATTAGGCTTCTGAGACATACCCTACAATTGGGTACGGCTGAGAGCCATATCAGCATTAAATTGGTATTGTTTAAAGAATGCATCGCCAAGATCCTGCCAGCTCTTGACATCAGACGACCTCAATTTGGTGTACCATTCCAAAGATCCCCCAGACAGACTGTCTTGGAAGAAGTACATCCAAAGCTTATGGTCCATTGTATAAGCAGAAATCTTTCAGACGAAGGCCTGGAGATGAGTTTCCGGGCAAGAACTCCCATTGTATTTGTCAAACGCAGGCGCTTTAAACTTTTGCGGGATCACAATCCCCTCAACTAGCCCCATGTTCGACATGTTAACAACCCCCGGAGTAGCATAGCTTTCTAGAGCCCTGATTTTCTCCGCCAGCACCTGAATCTCTTTATTTGGTGGTTGGACACCATATTGACCAAACTGTTCATTCAACACGGAGAACTGGTCTTCTTCTCTATCCTCCTCGGCCCCAAAGAAAGAAGGAAACAGGCTATCCTTCAAATTGTTGCCCATCGGACCTGGTCCACCGCCTGTGGCAACACCGAAACCACCATTATTATTAATCAGTACACCAGCAGTTGTCCTTTTTCTGAGATCTCCTCCATCTCTTGATCCATCGAGACCATTGTTGGACACTCCTTCCTGATTGTTACCACTGTTGGCAGCTGAAGCCCGCTCGAGCTTCTCCACTTTATCAGCAAGTGCTTTCTGTCCCAAAGCAAGCCCTTGCATGACGTTGATCAGTTCGCTCATTTTCTCCTTCAACTCGAGAATATCTACGTTGGGTAGATCCATCAGCCTGGATGTGTTGCGTCTGGTAGGGTATCTGTGTGGACGTGTTGTGTGCAAGGGAATGATTCTACGTGCGCGAGCAATGATTCCTGAAACAATCAAACACATTAGCAACGGACACCTGCAAAATAGAAGACAAGTTATTATGATTCATACATGAATGCAATGTCTATCCATATGAGGAACACTCTGTCTTTCGATCCTGGTTTCTTCAAGACAGATAATAATTTGGCAGCCACATTCTGACATCAATCATCTGGTTTTGCCATACAGAGTAGAGAATTATGATTTAGCAAAGATATCACCCAACCATGTGCGTGCTATGTGAGTGCAGACAGGAAAGCAAATAAAGCCTGAAGATCAATCACTGAATGATAATAACCACTGTATATCAAAAGTGCACCATACGTGCAAAAGTCATACATCAAGCTCATACAAATCAAATTGCAATTCTCCAGAATTAGAAAGAAAATACAAGCAAGTGAATTCCGTCAACAGGCCTGACGGTAATCCACCACAATAACAAACGTCTACACCAAAGGAGGTCCCCCAGAGGGCTCTGCATCATCAACCATCCTAGTAAACTTCACGGCGAACCTGAGCTCAGTATTCTCCTGCTGCAATCTTCCTATCTCCTTCTGGTGAATCTTCATCTGTCTGAAGTAATGATCCCTCTCAGCAAGATAGTGATCTCTCTCAGCAATAATCTTCGCTTTCTCTGCTTCCCATTCCGTGGTAAGAACTCTGGCTCTGGCATCTCTCTGATTCTTCACAAGGATTTGTCTCCTCTTCTCATCTTCAATATCTCTCAGAGCTCTAGCCAACTTCTCCTTGGTAATGTCATGCTCCTTCGTGGATGACTCCAAAGCTTGGTTGATCTTGCGGTAATAAGCGGTGTCTATCTCAAAGCGCTTCACCTCCATGGCATGTCTCTTATCCTGATCTTCTATTCTCCCTTTGATTTCCTGATTAGCCATCTGAATCCTAGCAACACTCATCTCCAATTCAGTCTTCTCTGCTTGCAGCTGATCTCTGGCTTTCTTCATCTCAAGGAACTCTTCCATGCTGATAGAAGAACGTGGCCCCTCAATCAATGGACACCAAGGATCACCCCAGGAAAGGGTAGATGCGTGAGCTCAATCCTTTTTCTGAGCCAATCATCGAATGGAGGAAGAGACCTGCTATTAACCCTACCAAAAGGAAACTTGCCCTTTCTCTGAATGTTACGCCATGCTCCGGATACTTGCCTCAACCGTGTCGGATTACCCTCAGTCGGGAAGTAGAACGACTCCTGAATCTCACACTCGAGAGGAGGAACCTTCATAGCAAACCCCATTTGTCTCCTAAGAAGCGTCGGGTTGTAATTAATGCAACCCTGAACTCCTATGAGAGGCACATTAGGAAAGCTCTCACAATTATAAATGAAGTTTCGTCCAGCCATACCATTGTGAGTCCAAGCTATGTCCTTGGCTCGCAAATCCATCAACTTGATTGACCATTTGACAGTAGGATCAAGAAAAACAAAAGCACCTCTGGAAGGCAGATACCCCATGAACCACTTGTGCAACAGTTGAGCACAACATCTGATCAATCCCCCTCGCCTCTTCTCGTTCCGATTATGGACCGAGTAATACACATCCCCAACCAAGGTAGGAATAGGATTCCTCTGCATAAACATCCAGATGGCATTAATGTCCACAAAGTTCTTCTGATTAGGAAACAGGATGGTCCCATAGATGCTCACTCCAATCAAAGCACAAACGGCCCTCCAAATACCCACAACAGCATGCTCCTTTGCTTTAGCCTCCAAGAAACTCAGATGGAAACCGGGAAACTTTCCCTTCTCCTTCAAACCCCCCTTAGTCACTTCTGGGCTCAAATAAAGAGCACGAGAAATCTCGGCAACATCAGGTCCATCCTTAGTGACATAGAATGGAATCTGGTCTCTGATCTGAGTACCTAAGATGCTGGCATAGTCCTCCATCAAAGGTCCCAATAGGTAATCCGAGAAGACGAAACATCTCAAACCAGGGTCATAAAACTGGAGAAGAGTATGGATGGCACTCCTGTCATCATCGGTAAGCCTGAAAACCAACTTCAGAATACCACCATAAGTCTCACGGAACATCCCCACATGGTCAGAAGTAATCAATGCTATCATCTCTTTCAGTGCATCAATCTCTGGATTGAAGAAATTGTAGACGACGTCGTCTTTCAAGCCGACCCTCATACCTGGAATAAAGAAGTCTCTCAACCAGGATCTCAATCAAGAATGTCCCCTGCATATGGATAAACATGTGTTAGATGCGAGTAAATGCAAAATGAGAATGATGCTGATGTATGAATGCAATGCACTGTGCCGTCCTCCAAGTCATCTGAACATCCACTGCACGGAAGCCCTGGTCTATGAACTGATCACAACCATCTGAGGTACGGAGTAACCATAAACCCAACTCAGGGTTCTGAAATAAACGGAACGGAGGATATATCACCATCATCACAGAAAACCCTTTGAACTGATAACCACAAAATCATCTGTACCAACCCAGGGAATCCTGAAATAAATGGATCCCCACTGATAAATACCACGGACAGAACTCCGGCGTCTCGGAAATAAATCCATAAATCCGACTTATAAATAGGACCTCAATCAAGAACTGAACCATTAGTCACCATCAAAGTCACCATCAGAACATGCATCTGTAGGAATCAGACCCTCCCCTCACAGGTGAATTCTAACAAGGTCATCCTAAGGCGGATAATGGTCTCGACAATCGGACAAGATACTCAATGGGTTTGCCCTTTCGGGTGTGCCGTTGCATCTCTCATAAGATCGTGTAAACCAAAGATCCGGGAAAGAACGGTCACCGAAGTCAACAGCTCAAATGAGGTGACTCAACCAAAGTGGATACTCCACAAAGGAAGAGCTCTCTCAAAATAACCTCGTCCGACTTGTGGTATGTCACGTCGCAACAACATGCTGATCCAACATGTGAGGAAACGTGAGACCACGCTAATCCTAGGTGTATACTCGGGCCTGGGTTTTAGCCCCACTCAGAACACCCACCCCAAATCAGAGGAACCAACCTGTACAAAGTCCAGCACAATGATAATATGATGCATGCAAACATCTATGCAAATATATACAATCACAGTATAATAATCAAAAATGCAATAAATAAAGCAGCAAAAGCAACCAAAACTATCCTAGAGAACGCTAGGAACGACTCGCTTAGGGAAGATGGACCAGTAAGAGGTCAACTTCTCTATGTCCCCAGCAGAGTCGCCAGCAGTCGCATCCGCGAAAAACAACCGGCTGGTCCATCTTCCCTAAGCGAGTCACTCCACACCTACTCACAAGAGGGTACCAAACAGACAAGCTAATAGGGAGTCTGGAACTCGAGCCTAATAACTATCAAACAAACACACACAAAAAGAAAAAGGGTGCCCAGAGAGATCTCGCACAATCTCCTGCCTACGTACCTCATCTGGTATGAGGATCAGGGCAACGTAGTTCCCCTTAACAGGGGAGAAACTTTCTCCTAACCAGAGACCGGGAAATAACAAACTAATAGGGAGACTGACTAGAGCCTAAAAGTTGTCATGCAATCCACAATGGTCCTAGGTTGAGGTATCTGAATCAAAATCTAACTTGCACAGGCAGCAAGTCAATTCAAACATCAAGTAAGCAAACACAAGCACAAGAGAGCAAGCACACACACTATATGCAAACAAGTGGCTCATATAAGGTTGGGCCTTAGTCAAGGGGTCAAATCAACCTCGACAAACAAGCCGGTTCTGTTATGGGTGTTTTGAGCTCTTAACCCTAACATTGAGAGTTAGGGTGAAGCAGATGAAAAGGTAATGAGGGTAAGACCTCATAGCTCTTATCCCTGGCCTGGGAGAGATTGAATTAATGAAGGTGTGGGAGTCCAGAATGGGGGACTCTATTCCACAATGACTGACTCTATATACAAGATTTTGGGTGTTTATTCAAAATGCATCAACACGTAGTTCGAGCAAGATGAAAGACTCAACTGAATAGCAGGGGATGGATTGCACATCCCTTCTATCTGCCAATGCCTCTTCACTTAGGAGGTGTTTACATGTACAAGGCACAAAGATAAACAAGCACAAACATTGCCTCTTAAGGAGGGCTTCAGACAGGTGCCTGCCAAAATAACATGACAGGTCTTCCAAACTACATGGAGAATAGGAAGTTACCTAAGTGGTATGCCAACCACAAGCAAAGCAAAGCAACTCAAATAACGAGTTAAAGCGGCTAAAGTACCTGTAAAAAAATCTAAAACATCAGTAGGATACTCAGACAAACAACCAACAATTAACAGATAACAACAGACAGACAATCCCAATATGTACAACATGTAAGCCATAGGGCAAACACTCAAGTGATTCACCAAAGGACCTACAAAAGAACCAAAGGTTAACAAACATAGCAAATAGCCAAGCTCAAATGATGAGGCAACATCAATCATGGAGATGAATGCTTGAACCTGAAATGCACAACTCAAATGTGAGTACAAACCCCTAGGGCAAAGCCTAGGGTCAAAGGTGGAGAAAAAAAGTCAAAACAGAAGCTAAAACTCAACACAAAGCTCATTTAATGAATCAAGAACATGTCCTAAAAAGGACCAAGTCAAAAGCATTAAGCAAAGTCAATTCATGAGCAAGCTATGGCAAAGACAATTTCAAAGCATTCAAATGATCATTAAGAATCAAAATTCCATATTAAAACAAAAATGACTCAAACAATTCTGGAAATGTTTATGAGCATACAAAACATCAAGAACAATCATCATGCCAAAAATCATAAACAGAGAAGCTCATTTGATATGGATATGAAAATGCACAAGTTGAACATCCAATTGTGTGACACACATTGTCACACCATGCAATCATGTATATAAAACAGAAATGGAAAATGAGAAAAATATCAAACCAAGCCTCAAACATCCATCAACATGTTGGGAATCATCATGCAAAATTTCATGGCAATTGGATCATTTTTTAGCATTTCATGATAGAAAGAATGAAGCAATGTCACATATGCACACATGATCAATCAACTAGTCACAATTCAAATTCCAGAGATGATAAAATCCAGCAAATCACATCAAAAAATAAAGGACATTCCAAGGATCATTTAGCAAAAAGAATGGATTTAATTGGATGATTTTTCAATTTTATATGATTTTTCAAAGTTGGAAGACAAATATTTGAATTAATGGACAATTCATATGGTGAAATTGGAGGGAATGGATAAATGTTGGAGAAATTTGAAAAAAGTGGCAGAGCGGAGAATCGAACCTGGTTCAAATTAAAATGAAGCACATGAAATTAATAAAAATCCAAAATGCTAGCGTCTGGAATCGAAGCGTGGGAGAGGCAAAACGCATGGCTTCATTTATGAGGTGACACGCTTACCTCAGCGTTCAAATGCCACGCGGATTGGTCAAAAGAGCGCTGGCCAATGGAATGGCCAACGATGCGCTCAAGTGGCATCTACAGGGACAAAGCCCTAGTGCCAGCAAGGCCTGAACCAGACGGTGGTTCACACGGCCAGGCAGGGAGGAAACAACCGTCTTCCTCGTGAAGACGGTGAGTGAACAGTGCTCGCTTCAAATTTTTTTGCAGAATTTTACAAAAATGATACCAATGGAAAGCTCATGCTACGTAGGTCACGAATCCACTATTAATTCACATCAATTCATCATGTACAAAGCAAATCGATCAAAAACATTTATGAACACCAAACTTTAAATCCACATAACTTAATCATTTCTCATCCGTTTTTCATGAATTTTATACCAGATTAATCAGCAAGTAAGGATCTACAAGTTTAGGCACATAAAAACAAGAATTAAGAGATGCGAAAATTTGACCTCTTGAAGCTCCAACAATGGCAGTAGTGAATTCAAGTGCCTAGCAGCATCCAAATCTCTTCTATCAACCTTGTTATCACTTCTGAAGCACAAATCAAATCTTGGAATGGCTTGGATCTAGCTAGATCTTCAAAACTCCATGTTCATGTTCATGTATGGAATTTCTTGATTCTTCACCAATTTCTTCAATCAATGGCTTGAATTCTACTAATTGAGGATCAAGAAAGCAGAATATGCAATAAAAATCAAGTGTTCTTTGAAGAATTTTTGAATTTGGAAGAAGAGAAAATTTGGAGGGAAAATGAGATCTAGATCTATAATGATGAATCCTCCCAAATTCTGTTAGGATTATGTATTTATATGATGTGTTAATCCTACTGAAAATGTTAATTAGCATTGGTTAATTGTGATTAAGTGAAAATAAGGTGTGTGAGCAAATTTGGAAAATTGGAGGTGTATGGAGCATGCATATGTGAACAGTACCAAATGGGAGCTTAAATTCACTTAAAATCACTCCATGCACATGTTGGCAATGGTATTTTGTTCCCATGATGCACCAAATTCAAATTTGCAAATTTCCCTCCAAAATGGTCATGAATGTGCAAATGATTATATGATGAAATTTCATGCAATGCCATGAATGATTTGGAAAATATATGTCATAAGGAGCAAAGTGCAAAAAGAGGCACTCAATTTGGAGTTTTGGTTCAAAAGTTATGGCCTTTTGAAGTTTCAAGCACACTTGGCAATGATTTGATCATATCTCCTCAACCATTCATCATAAACTCATGATCTTGGACTTTTTGGAAATGGGAGAGAGAGATCTTCAACTTTCATGTTGGACAAAATTTCATTTGAAGCTTCTTTGATGATGTAAGATCAAATTGAATTTGGACCAAAATCTTTCCATTTTTGGAAACTTTCAATTACAGGTCACTTTCCATTTTTGGAAACTTTTGATCTGACCTCCAATTCTTCAAGATATGCATTTGACATGATGAATAAAAATTGTTGGAACATTAATGGGATGAAACAAATCAATTTCCCAGTTCAAAACCCACAGTTGACTTTCTGTTGACTTTTATGGGCCTCCAGATGACTTGGAAGTGCTTTGATCAGCTTGAGCCTCAACCACTTGAGGGATTGGCTCCAAAATGACACCCTAGCTCAAATTAGCTCAATAGAATGATCATATGATCTTCACCCCAAGAAATAACCTCATCTCTTTGAAAATTCCTGATTGGAAGAATGCAACTGATTAGGGTTGACCAGAGGTCAAAACCCTAATCCCAAGGAACATGAGCATGAATTCTGAAACCCTTGCAGATGACATAACCATGATGATGGTGATATATCCTTGCAATCAAGATAATACTCAACCTCCTTGAGGAACCAATAAAACCCTAATTGGAGCACAAACCCTCAGATGGCTAGTGATCAATTTATGAGACCCTCAGACTTGAACCACACAACTTCTCCATCTCTGACAAGACCTTAGAGGATGACTTGTTATTATCACATGATATGCAATATGCAATGACTAATGCCCTAAATATGAAATGCAATATGTTAAGCTAGTCCCAAGAAAGGAGGGCAAATTTTGAGGTGTTACACGTAGGCACAAGTCCGAAGGTCTTGTCAAACACAAAAATATAATTAGTTAATTATTTTCTCATCCCTCTAATCTATTTATTGCAAACATCATTTTGTATGAAAAACACTTATGCACACAAGAAAGGGCTCCCTAGGAGTACCTAGGACACTTTGGGTGATAACACCTTCCCTCTGTGTAACCAACCCCCTTACCTGTAATCTCTGGAATTTTATTAGTTTTGATTTGAAAACTTCTTATTTTTGGGTTTTGTTTGTACTTTTCCCTTTTCCCTTGGAAACAATAAAAGCGCGGTGGCGACTCTAATTTTATTGAAGTCTAGCTTATCCATAGCTTGATGGTCATGAATTTAGCGCTACAATGACAGGTTTCACATCCACCCCATCTAAACCAAAATCCCTTACCGTCTTCTGTTTTGCCTTTAGTGACCTCTATCATAAATTTCTTGAGGGTTTCTAATTCCTTTTCGGAATCAGAAATCTTCTTTTCTAAGTGGTTGAAAATTTTCTTATTAGAGGCCAAGCGTTTGAAAGCTTCCTTGGCCTCATTGTGTAGAGTACTAAAGGAATTTTACAAATCATAATAAGACATTTTATCAGTATGATCATATTTTGAATGACTTACATTCTTTTTCTTCTTTGATGAGTTGTGAGACAAAGATTGACAATTTCTTCTTCATCACTTAAGTTGTCATCACTTGATGGCTCGCTATCACTCTCCCATGCGATGTATGCTCTTCTAGGTTTGCTTTGTTTGTTATGGCATTTGTATTTTCCTTTGTCTTTCTTCAATAAGGAACACTCCGACTTATAGTGACCAGTCCTTTTGACTTATTTGTCTTGCTTTCCTCTCGATTCGGAAATTTTGATTGCCTTCTGTAATTGACAAGATTTTTATTCGAATGTTGGACTTCATTTTTTTTGAGGTATCGATTGTACCTCCTAACGAACAGCCCCATGTCTTCATTTGATTCTTTGTCATCATCACTTGACTCACTTTCACACACATCGTTGGTGGATGACTTGTATCTTGAAGCCTTTAACGCAATAGACTTCCTTTCGATGTTCTTGTCTTTCTCCTTCTTCTCATTCTTTTGATTTTTCTCATGTTTGTCAAGATTCATGAGCTCTTGCTCATGCTCTTGAAGCTTGCCGAACAATTTCGTCATGTCCAATGTCCTTAGATAATTGGCTTCCTTGATCGTGGTGACTTTTGGTAGCCAATCCCTATTAAGACATCTTAAGATTTTATTAGTAGCAACATCATTAGGGGTATTTATACCAAGAGCATTTAACCGATTAATTAGATGAGAAAATCTCTTTTGTATATCGGTAATGGTTTCACCATCTTCCATATGAAAAAGGTCAAATTCTTGAGTTAGGGTGTTGATTCTAGCTAGTTTGACATCATTGGTTCCCTCATGGGTAATTTGTAATGAGTCCCACATAGCTTTAGCACTAGTACAATGGGAAACCCTATAGTACTCATCAACACCTAAAGCGGCAATGCGCATATTTCTAGCTTTTCAATCGTAGTTGTACTTTTTCTCATCTTCTTCGTTCCATTGTGCTTCCGGTTTAGGTACAACAAAGCCATCCGCATTGGTCATGGTTATTTCCATAGGACCATCTTGGATGACTTTCCATACTTTTCTATCAATAGAGTTGATATGGATACGCATACAATCTTTCCAATAACTATAGTTTTCACTGATAAAAATAGGTTCCCTATTGTACACCCCTTTAGGATCGTTACTCATTTTCTAAAAAGTTATATGCAAAACACTAGATGAACAGACACTCGTGATACCACTTGTTAGACGATAGTGCCGATTTAAAAGGGGGGGTTGAATAGATCGATTTTGAAATTAAGCACTTTTTTAAAAATATTTTCGGCTGTTACGGAAGCACCCTATATTGAAATCGTCTAAACAAACCTGTTAATGGAAAGATCGGATATACGTGAACCGAATGGAGTTACTTAAGATAGAGAAAATCAACCCCTATCTAACACAATCAATTAACTACTATGATCCTTGATATCATCTCCTCTAATGATGCTCAACACAATAAGAGATCAATGAAAATATTACTAAGTTTGTGCGAAATTAATTTTGTCAAACACTTGGTGTGCACTTCACACCAAGTATCAATTTCACTTGAGTTGAATGTGCAGAATTTTACTCAAACAATTTATCAAACTGTTGATATGCACCCTAATCAAGCGACATTGATTTTACAATCAATTTCACACACATATTAATTATGCAGAATTTAAAGAGTTAAGGGATAGAGAGAACAAGACCGGATTTGGTGAGGCAGTTCCCCTATCGTCCTCGCTTAGGGTACGTCTTTCCTCAATTCTAAATCTAGAATTGAGATGTTTTTATTAACACATTACAAAGTCAATACAAGAGAACAAATGATCACTGGCGATCAACTTCTAGAGTTGTTGCAGATCCTATTCTATTCTCTCCCCTTGTTTCGAGTTGAACCAAGATCTTCAAGCACTTCGAACAAACCTCCGTTTACCGCTACCTTATTGGACGAACGCCTTGTTCTCCAAAACTTCATCTTAGCTGATTTAGAATGCAAGTTGCTTGAACCCTAAGCCTTCTTCACAATCCTCAGTTTACCTCTACTTGTTTGACCGAACCTTCCGTTCTTTAAACTTTTCACTCGACTGAATCTGCAAAGACAAGGTTAGTGCAAAAACCCCCAATTCTTGGAGGACAAAACCTTAAGGGTTTTATTCAAGAAAAACCCACACAAAGTCTCAACCCAAACTAAGATAATCCAATCTTATTTGAACGTTATCACAGCTGCAATGCATAATGCTCAACAAAGATTACTATGTGTGATTATTGAGAAATGCAATGAACAATGAAGATGATGAGAACTTTGGTGTATATCTTTCACTTTTCTTGTTATTTTTGTGAAGAAGAGAAAGTTGAATATTTATATGATGTATGGACAAATAACTAACATAACAGAAAAATTTCACAAAGTTACACAACAGAAAATTAGGTGAAACAAGTGACGAGTCGACTCAAACAAAGGATGAGTCGACTCAAACAAAGTTTATTACATGGTTGAGTCGACCTGTTCATACCCGTGGAAATATGATTGGGAAATGAGTCGACCTAAAGAGTGCATGAGTCAACTCATTCAGGTTTTCCATAAATGAGTCGACCTATGAGTCGACCTGTTCAAACCCGAAGGTTTTGCTTCGAGTCATGAGTCAACTAACTGAGGTTTAACTCCCAAAAATGAGTTTTCTAACATATTATGACCAATTTAAGCCTATCTCATATGAACCTAGGATGTTTACTATGATTAAGTGCATGATTCACATATAAGATATGCTCCTGTATGCTTGAACACACGAAACCTATATTTTGAACATGTTAAAGAATGAATGCTTTCTATGATATGATGATATTATTCAAAGACACGATGTGGGCAAATAGAGAGGTTTGACATCATTAAAATAAGGACTAGGCATATTTGCCCTCACACCTTAGGCAAAAATTTAATTTATTCCTTTAGGAGAGACTTTAAGTTGAGTTCCTAAAGTGAAACTTAGGTTAAATGGTCTATGCAGGAAATGTCTTACAGAAACCTAGCATTTATATTTCCCATGGGACCGATCAGGATGTTTTTTTAGAATAATCCAACATTCCTATTACCTCTTAAGTACGACAAGGATCTTCCTTGGAAGTCCATCATTCACATTGTCTTTTTAAGACTACAAGGATCTTCCCGTGGAAGTCCAACATTTATATTTTCTTTTTAGGGCGTCAATATTCTTCCACTAGAAGTCCAATATTTAATTCGATAGTAGAACTGAATAACATGATATAAATTACAATAAAGGTTTTTCAAAGAGGCTCATATATTGGCAGAAAAACTACTCTTTTAATGATCGAAAAAAAGTTAACTATAATAATATCTTAGGTTAATTAAGTTCCAAGTTTCGGGAATGATTCGTCCATCTAGCTCATCGAGTTTATCGGCTCTGCGAGGTAGCTTCTGATATATGTGATACGGTCCTTCCCAATTGAGTTCCTAAAGTGAAACTTAGGTTGAATGGTCTATGCAGGAAATGTCTTACAGAAACCTAGCATTTATATTTCCCATGGAACCGATCATGATGTTTTTTAGAATAATCCAACATTCTTATTACCCCTTAAGTACGACAAGGATCTTCCTTGGAAGTCCATCATTCACATTGTCTTTTTAAGACTGCAAGGATCTTCCCGTGGAAGTTCAACATTTATATTTTCTTTTTAGGGCGTCAATATTCTTCCACTAGAAGTCCAATATTTAATTCGATAGTAGAACTGAATAACATGATATAAATTACAGTAAAGGTTTTTCAAAGAGGCTCATATATTGGCAGAAAAACTACTCTTTTAATGATCGAAAAAAAGTTAACTATAATAATATCTTAGGTTAATTGAGTTCCAAGTTTCGGGAATGATTCGTCCATCTAGCTCATCGAGTTTATCGGCTCTGCGAGGTAGCTTCTGACATATGTGATACGGTCCTTCCCAATTGAGTTGCATTTTCCCCTGTCGGGCGCGCACAATAACTTGCCTTAAATCTAGGTCGTCTTCATACATTTCCATGCAAACCACCTTTGAGTTATACCATATGGTCGCTCTTTTCTTGATGGAAAATGCTCATATGTGGGAAACATCTCTTGTTTCGTCAATTAGGTCAATGACTCCTCTTTTCCCTGCCTCATTTTCTTCCGCATTGAATTGAAAGCGCTTCCAAGAGGGTGTGTCTATTGAGAAATGAAACACGACGTCCTCTCCATATACCATGGTGAAAAAATCATCCTTGGTGTTCAAATAATGGGTGGTATGATATGACCAAACACTTCATAAAGTTATTCATCCCAAAGTCCTTTGGCATCATCTAGCTTATTTTTTACCCCTTTCAATATCACTTTGTTTGTTTATTCAGCTTGGCCGTTTGCTCATGGATAGAGAACAAAAATAAAATTTGTTTAAACTTCCAGGTCCATACATAAATCAACTACAATAGCATTGGAAAACTGAATTCCATTTTCTGAAATGACAACGTCTAACAATCAGAACTTGCACATGAGTCTTTGCCAGTAAAAAAGATTGACCTTTTTTGCTGTGATCTTAGAGACAACTTTAGCTTTTATCCACTTTTTGAAATAGTACAGTCCATTGGTATAATGGCCAAGGCGTCGTGACATAATGAAGGAGTTCATATGGTACTTGATGTAGATTAGTGTGCCTCTAGCATTTGTTACAGTTCCTAACGAACACCATATTTTCCTTCACTAGGTGGGCCAATAATAGACCTCCATTAGCAACTTATGGGCTATGGATTATCCACCAATGTGACTCCCATAATCCCCTTTGTGTACTTCAGCAATTACTATGGCCATTACATGTTCACCTAGGCTCCTTGGCATGGGGGAGGCCTTTCCCATTTTATAGATCCTTCTTAACATCAGAGTGTACTTTGTTGGGCGCTTGCAGACCTTCTTACCCTCTAAATTATCTTGCGGTAATTCATCTCATTGCAAATATTGTATTATGGGTGTCATTAAGCCAGTGATTAGGAAACTTCAAGAGCATTGGTATCACCCGCCTCAATATTGAGGGCAAAATAGTCTCCCGAATTACAATGAGGTTGTACCCTATTCTTTTTTGTGCTAGAGAGCTCAGACATAAGGTCTGATTTGAAATTACGCTCCATGAGGACATAATTAACTCAAAAGCTTTGAAACACTTTGTTGTGCCACATACCTTCTTTAGATATTTGATAAGATGGGGATCTTTTATCTGATATTCCCCATCCGTCATACCCCAATTTCCCCCTCGATCAATAAACTAATGCATTCATAAGACATTCGCATCATCTGCATATCATATCATGCATTTCTTTCCGCATAATGCTTATAATGTCGACTAGTATAAATTTTTGGTTTTACAGACATATCAGTTCAATCGTTTCTTAAAAGTACGTAAAATTAGCAGGAAAAAAAATTTCAAAATCGAGCTTACAGGTGTCAGTTTTATTAATCTACACTTCACGTAGTTTAACCTAGTGTGCTTTTTTGGTTTTTTCGACTTCTTTTTCGGTCGCATTTTGATCAGCCTGAGCCTTTTCAACCAGACATTTTTTACTTGAAAATTTAATCAAAAGATGTATGTTTTCTAGAAGTTTAGTTTGCCTTGATCATTATAGTGTATTCATTTTATTTTTTCGCGCATCTTTGCGCCCAATTTTTATTCATTTTAGTCCCTTTTATTTTTGTTTTTTTGTCAAAATGTTCAGAAAAAATAAATAGAATTAAATAAATAATCGGCTGATTTTTATTTTCTATATTTAAAAATATATGAATTCTATTATATTTTATTCATTTAAACCTCATTTTAATCATTTAAAATATCTATGAGGGCTTTTTTTGGTATTTTAAATTAACTGACAATGTGTGTTTCTTTGTTTTAATTCTGGCCATCGAATCTAACTAATCAAAGGCTCATACTAACCATTTGTGTCTCCCCCTCTCATCCAATCAAAATTGAGAGAATAATAAGAAATTAAAAAAAAAAGCCTTCATGGAGGGCATGACACTCGCTCCTTTCTCTCACCAATAGCTAGCAATGAGCTGAAAATAATATCTCTCTCTTTCTCAGTGTGCAAAGGCAGAGGGGAGGAAAAAATATTTTCCATTTTGACCAATATCCAATCACACCTTTAGGAAAAGGAAAGCAAAAGATATTTTTCATTTTTTTGAAAGATGGCCCTCTCACAATGACTCTACTCTCTCTCTCTCTCTCTCTCTCTCTCTCTCTCTCTCTCTCTCTCTTTTCTTAATAAAATCAGAATAGAACAAAAGCTTCCTATTCATTTTCTCTAACCTCACATCACCATCTTCATCTTGGATCTCCTCTCCTTTCTCAGGCAACCCATTTTACTTCTCCCACCCAACTATCATAGCTGAAGGCCACTCCTTAAAACCGCCAAACCCACCACTGCACTCAACCTTCGACCTCCTTACAAAACCTCCCACCACCTTGCTCTATCATCACCACCGTGACCATAAGTTGCTACAAGCCTCACCACCATAACATACTCCTTCTGCCTACTACACTTCAACCGACCTTCTCCCTACTACTACAACAACAACACAACTCAACCACACAACCATATAAAACTACCACTTACTCACCACCAAAACCACTCCTTCCATTCAAAACACTTCGTCAACCACACTCTAAAACACTACACCACCTTCATTTTTATTTTTTCCATCCACCCTTTTATTATCTCCGGCAAAGCCCTCACATCAACATCACCACCACTTGATCACCACAGAACCCTCTCCAAAACTATTATCTAACTAAAACACACGAACCAAACCTTCACTGCCGTAAACAAATTTTAACTTCCAACCACCTCAATTGTAGCAACATTTCCAGAAAAAGTTATGATAGCAAACTCGTCATTTCCATTTTCAACATGATTCGGCTCCGGTGCAGTTTTTGTATCACCACACAACAACGATTTGAGTTTCATTGTGGTAACAAATCGAATTGAGTTTGTTTTTAGATTGAATTTCATTTTATTTCAATTTTGTTTTTTTTGTCGATTTCGTTGCGATGCTTTGTTCTTGTTGTTTGTGTTTTAGCATCGTAATAGTTTGCAAGTGGTGTAGAAATGTATAATATAATGCTTGGGTTACTGCTGATCTATTTCATTGCTTGTGTAATCGAACTTTGATTCGCGGATTCGTCACACTATATGTCGTTATGCCACTGATATCTCTTTCGATATATTAATGTAACATTGATGATGTCGGTTCGTTTGTGTCATGCTTGTGCGAATTTTTTTTCCGTATTTGAGCTTTGAAAATGATGTTAAGTATGTAAAGCTGTTTAGTTTATTATTGCATTGCGATTTTGTGGATTAAATCTAATTTAGATTTCGAAAATCGTTGGATGCATAGATTTGGTTACTCGACTTCTTATAGAGTGATTCCTACATGAATCCACCTTAAGTTAGCTTAGAGCTAAATTCAATACTTTATGTTTCAGTTTATTTTTCCATTGTAAATATTGTATATAGTTTATCGAGTTGCTGGATTTCTCATTGCGTTGCAAATTCTACTTTGTAATATCATTTTTCTTGGTTACTTATAGAGTGATTCCTACATAAATCCACTATAAGTTAGCTTAAAGCTAAAATCAGTACTCTAGATTTCAGTTTATTTTCGGTCCCTCTCTTGGGCCTTCTTACAATGAGCTCCTTGTTGTTTACATTTGATCAATTAAGTAAATCTTGTTTTAGTTAATTTATTATGTTAATTAAGATTGATTAGATTTTCTAATTAATTTTTATTAGCTTGATTAATTGATTTAATCAACTTTTATTTAATTGATTAAATTATATTTCACTTTTTTACTTGTTTAATGGGCTTGTATTTTAATTGCTTCATTATTTCCCCATTTGATAAGATGTATCCCTTTACCCCAGGTTGTATTGCATGCCTAATTTTATTGCTTTCCTTTATCTTATTTATTTGCTAACTCAAGATTAAAATCTACCATTTTTAAAAAAGAACAAAAACAAGCTCGATCGACGTCGAGTAATTTTCACAAATCAAACCATTTTCACCAACACGAGTTGCTTGAACCTCCCTTGTTTCAAACCTACTAATGGATGATTAAGAGTTCATCCATGGTACTTTGAAGCATGGATAAGTTGCCCTTACATCAACCAACTTGGGTCATTTGACATGTAGATGAAGCCTTTCTTGTACATATGCTAACTTGTCATTTTATCTAATACATGTCATTTCTTTTGGTTTATACTAACCCACTAACCTCTTATACTTACTTGTCTATATTGTAAACTAACCCTTACTATCTTATTTATGTTTTACATTTATCTTATATCTTGTTTAACTTAATAACTTAATCAAAACATTAACTTTCAACCTTGAGTTTGTATAGTCTACCTTTTGTCAATCTATTGATATATGGAATTGGGGTTGTACAACTTTCATTAGTACAAATCTATTGTAAGTTGATCCTTTGATCATCTTCAATACTTTGCAACAGTGATAAGTTATCCCCTGATGCACAATATTTTGAATATATTAACCTAAGTATAGATAATACTAACTTAACCTATCTTTACTAACTTTGATTACCATTAACCATTTGTTATTATGTCATTATCATTGTTGTTTTGTCATTCACTTTCATGTTATTACCTTGTAATTTACATCCAAGTGCTCATCATCATCATCATTGTATAAACTCCTCATGCATATTTATTATTATCATTTATCCTTATTGTTATCATACTTTGAAAAACAACAAAAACATGATAAAATGATAAGATCAAAAACAATTCATTCCACTTAGTCAACTTGGACTTAAAAGATCTCGTCCTAGGACCTTTGCTTGGAGACCTTTTTCATACTTTGTGATACTTGATTTCAACTTTGGATTTCATCTATAACTTACATACCGGTTGTAAGAATGGCATCATGGCACCATCCTAGGGGAACATGTTTGTAATACCATTCTCCTTTGTTAAGCTTAGGTCACTTTTGCATACACAAGGCTTTCTCTTGGGCTACCTTACAATGAGACCCTTTATTTTTTTGTTGGTTACTTTGCATGCATGTTGCATTATCCAATTGCATAATCAAATAAACAAACACTTGATTCAACATTAAGTTGCATTTTCATAATCAAATTTAAAACACTTAAAACTACGATAAGTATTGTGCGCCACGAGCCTTAAGTTGTGGATAATGAGTAAGAATGGAATATTCCTACCCTTACTCTGATTATTTTGGACGTAAGACGCTTGACTTGTTGTCTAGAATTTTCACCTCCTCCCATAGACTTTAGTATAATCTAATCACGAACATTCTTTTCATAAACCTTTTTCTCAAAGGTAAAATCAGCACAACCTATCAAACCTTAATTTTTGTTCCTTAGGGCACCACTCCGAAAACCATTTTCTCAAAGGTAAAATCAAACAACACACAAACATTTTCTACTCCGAACTACGAAGCTCTGATTCCTCATCCCTGATGAGTGATACGTATACACAAGGGCCACAATCCTTGGCGAGCACAATAACAAAAAACCCCAGAGTCCCATCACTTTGTTTACACACTTTTGAAAATAAAAAAAAATAAACAAGATAAATACCCTATACGTAAACAACCAAAATGTTTCCCATGGAGTACCATGGACGTGAGGGGTGCTAATACCTTTCCCTTGCGTGACCGACTTCTGAACCCAATTCTCGGTTGCGAGACCTATTCCTTATTCCTTTTTGCACTTCCCGTGTGCATCTGTTTTTTGAGGCTTTTATCGACTATTTCCCCTCTCCTCTTCGATAGAGGTAAACCAAATAAAATCCGGTGCCGAATCTTCTGATTTTTCCTCTCTTTGGTAATTATTTAATTCAAGTCCCAATTTCCCTCGCTCTCGTTTGTAGTGGGGTATTCGTTACCATTAGAGATATTGACTAAATCCAAGGTAAACCATACAAGTCGAGTCGCCACCGCACTTCTATTTATCCAAAGGAATGGTTAGAAAGCGAACAAAAGCCTAAGAGTTTTATCGAATCAAAAACTAGTAAAAATGTCAGAGATCTGGGTAAGGGGGTTGGTTATGCAATGGGAAGGTTTTAAGCACCCAAAACATCCTAGGTACTCCTAGGGAGCCCTTTTCATATTTATTGTAAGGTTGGTATTTTGTGAAAAGTTTATTTGTGCAAACATGATTGAAGAGATGAGAGAGAATATATAAGTTATTTACATTTTGTGTTTGGATGGATAAACCCATTGCCAACGTACCATCTTAAAAAAAGATTAGGATCAAAACCTCGTAGTTCGGGGTAAAACTCTCAAAACAAGTTGGTGAATTGATTGGTCCAAAAGCCTTAAGGTCTTTTGTTATCCAAGGGAGAAAACTCAACCTAAAACCACAAATCCACCATGTGAGGATAACTTCAACATGCTAGTGAGGGGTTAACCCTATAATAAGCATGGAAGACTCATTGTCCATCACTAAGGATATAGGTGAGTATTACATCTACCTCAAGGATAACTCAAACCTAATAGCTAAAGGTTATAAAAAAATTTGATTAAGACAAGTGGACATTGAAACCACAAAAAGCATTTGAATGGGTTATATTTACCAATGAAAAGTATTTACAAAATATGGTCAAAGTTGATTTAAAGATTCAATTCAAAATGAATGTTATGAAAAGAAAGTTTGAAAATCAAAAGCATAAGGCTTAGGTTTCTAATGTTTGAAAACAAGTGTCAAATGTTTGCACAAAAGTTTTGGCTTGGGTTAGAGTGGAGGGAAGAAGAAGAATGGCTAAAGTCCTAATCACACAAGAGATAAGGGATAAGAAATAAGACCACAAATGGAGTTACTCTCTTGAGATCATATTGATGATCCAATTAGCTCCCATCCTTTGGAATATGCAAGCAAAATAAGTAATAGCTCAAGCAATCAACATAATCAAACAAGCTCCTTAGAAGATTCCCAATGTATCTTGTATCTTTCACTTGGGATGAACATGGCAATGATTCTTCAAGTTAAGTTCTCATAGGATCCCCCAGAACAAAAGCACACACACATCAAAGAGTCTTATGAAGTAAATCAAGAATGGACAAGAGTGAGTTTAGAGGTTTGGTCCTTCTAATCCATCTTCAACATTAAGGTCCTTTTACTCCAATTTGCATAGGGAAAGTCCTAGAAACTAAGTCCATTTGTCCATTTCTTTGCATTTGGTCCACAACAATCAAAACAAAACACAAGCACAATAATATATACACAATTATGTGCTCAAGTGAGCAAAAGGCAAATTGCATTAACATAAACATGTGCTCAAGGGAGCAAAGGATAAAAACAAATGAATAATATGTACAAGAATAGTAAATTGCATAAATGTAAAGAGCAAGAAGTAAATGTTAATGGTTAATGGTTAGTGTTAGTAGTTTGTGTGCCATAAGGCAAATTTAGCGCTATGTTAAGCAATCGTAATTGGACTTATGTAGAAGTCACAACTATCTGAGGCCAGTCAATAATAATGTAGGCAACAACACAAGTTAGAGGTCTTGATTAGTGAATCAAACTCCAACAATTTGCCATGCCAAAAAGAAGATGAGAAATGATCTTGTATTGATTTAGGTCCTTTGCAGGATTTAGGAAGCAATCTATCCTTAATGCAAAGCCATTCACTTGATCCATGATCAAGATGAATTAGATTTGAATCAAGGAAGATTAAACCTCCATGTATCAATGATAACCACCAATCTTTAACTCATTGATCAAAAAGAAAAAAAAAAGGAAGGAGAAATAAGAAGAAAGAAATGAAGAATTAAAGTGCATTAATGGAAATAGTATATATCAATTAACAAGCATTGACCAAAGATAGAGAAGATCAAGGTCAAATAATAGAAAACAGAAGCAAAATGAGAATTAGAAGTCAAGAAACAAGTCAAATATTTTTGGCATTTTTAATATTTAAAATAAAACTTGAATTAAAATAATAAAGAAAGGTCAAACTTCAAACTCACTTGAAATCAACTTTGAAAAGTCCAAGTGAATTATCCCAAGTTCAACAAGGTCAAACAAAGTTTGACAAAAAATTTCAGCATTTTTAGAAGTCAGAAACTATTTTTTATCAATTAAAAATGCATAAAAATAACCTAATTGAACTAAAATCTCAAATAAATCTCAAATCAATTAATAAATTGATGAGAATATTTTTCATAGATCTATCATCATTCAAAGAGGTTGGAAAAATATTTTTGTATTTTTTGGATCTCAAAAACTATTTAAAATGAATTAAAAATAACCAGAAAAGGGAAAATTCATGAAAAATATCAAATGATAAAATAAAAAATATTAAAAATCATTTTTAGAAACTAGAAATTAAAAGAGAAATATGCAATTGGTCCCATAATTTTTGGATCAATAATGAAGGAGATATGAATTTTAGAAATAAAATGGAATTAAAAGAAATAAAAGAAAATAGAAATCAGAATTAAAAATCAGAAAAATCCACACGCGTTGGATCTAGTTCATTAATTGACCTGGCAGATCAGACGGCTATGGCATGCGCGCGCATCATGGACCTAGGTCAACTGAGCAACATAAACATTTAAAAAAAGTCATAAGATCCAAGAGCCCTGATTCAATCTGGGAATCATCATCAACAGCCTGGATTGAAACTGGCAAACGGACGGTGGCCAGCGCCACCATCTTCTCCGGCTAGCTCCGGCGAAGGTTCAAATTTGCAGAAGATAAAAAGTTAACCAAAATGCACGATCCAGATACCAAACGAAAGGCGGAGTGATGTACATAACTCCTGTGTCACTCAATTCCACTCTAGATCTCTAGATTGAGTGAAATCAGAGATGGAAGTTTTGTGGTGTTCAAGTGAACTCAATGATTTTCAAAAATTGAAAACACAATAATGTTGCCTCTATGCAGAGGACTTCAGATCACACAAAAACAAGGCAAACGAAACCATATACAAGCTGTTGCGAAGCAAAAATGCAGTTGAGCAAAACCTTTGAATTGTAGGGAATTAAGTCAAGATCCTTGGATTATTTTGCAAACAGAAAGCTCTATGGATCAAAAGGAGAAGGTTTAGGAACTTATAGATCTAGAAAATCAATCAATGCGATTGAAATTCAGATCTGAATTTTTTTGAAAGAAAGAGAAAGTTCCTTTGGTAAGGGTTGAGTTTTGAGTTCAGCAGCAATTGGGGCGCCTTAAGGTTGGAAAATGATGAAGGTATGCACCTCTATTTATAGCTGAGCAAGGCTGAATGCATGAGCAAAATCGTGTGCATGAGTGAAGAGGGCCTCCATGCATGGGCCTGTAAAGGCGCATGGAGGGCCCAATTCTGATTGGAATTGCAAGCTAAAGTGTATTTGAGCTGAAATAGACATGCATATATGATTGAATTGGAATGTGCATGAAGTTTGAACCAATTTTCCATATTTGCACATAAACCTTCTCCTCTTCGAAAATGCCAATTGGAAAATCCAAACATAAGCATGTGGGTAATGGTTGGAAAGGTTTTGACATAAGGGACAAATGTTATGTTGAACAAAAACTCATTTGGAGTGTGGAAATTAATGAAAATTGAGCTTGAAGTGTAGGGTGCAAAACATGCATATGTGAAATTTCCAAAATTGGCCAATGTTCAAGCCCTTATGTGTTAATGATGAAAGCTCCAAATGACAAAATATTCAACATGAAAGTTGTAGATCTTTTCAAGGAAATAAAGTTGGACTTAAAATTTGCATCATTTGGATTTTGGATGAAGACGTTATGGGCACTTGAAGTTGGACTTTTTCACATTTCAATGCACTTGGCCCAAAGTGACCTATAATGTTTTGCATTATCACATGTATTTATTTTAATATTTTTCAATTTTTCTCAACATAACATTTTAAGTATACATCTTAATCTTTCCAATTAATTTGATCCCACCTCTAAATCATAAAAGATGAATGAGTTATGTTCTTGGGAAGTTGACCCAAAATTAGGGTTTCAGTCAAAATGACCTATAATGTCTTGGAATGGATGATGACCTTAAAAGCTTAAAATCAAATTTTTATGAACTTGAAAGTTGTTCATATTGTCCTTAAGAACATTGTTTCTCTTGGAGTCATCTCCATTTGACCAACACATAAAAAGTTAGGTCTCAGTGCATTTCAAAATAGTCAAATGAATTGACTGATCAACTTCTCAAGTCCAAAACTTATATCTTGATGAATTGATGATTGAGGACACTCAAATAAGTTCAAATATGCATGAAATGATGAATTAAAGAACTTCCCTTGATTGTATTTGACCATGGGTTGAGGTTGCTTCATGAGCAAGGCACAATTGATGAACAGGTGAATTAGGGTTTCCTTGGGAAACACACCTCAAACCCTTTGATTTTCTTGATCAAAATGATGAATTGAGATACTTGGGAGGCATATTTGATGGATGAGAGCTTTGGTAACCATTTCTATGTTTGCTTTCATCTTTTTTTGACCATATCATTGCACAAAGGATCTCTTAGAAGCTTTAGACCTTGTGACTGCTCAAGCTACAAACAAAAGATGTTAGTGACATATTTTTGTGCTTTTGGTTAGTAAATAAAAATGAGAAAAGAAATAATATACAATTCAAGCATGCTTGGTGATCTCAAACCAAATCTCAAGAGATCCCACCCCAAAGGCAAAGAGCCAAGATACTTATGATCCTTGAGGCTATGCAAATGCAATGTTATGATGCCATGAGGGATCTTAGGGTCAAAATTAGGGTCTTACATTGTTTAAACCCCAATTGTGACAATTCTTCACAATGAGGAAATCATTAGGCACAAAGAATATCTTAAAACACATAAGTGGATTTGTAGCGGGGTATTCGTTACCATTGGAGATATTGACTATATCCAAGGTAAATCATACAAAGTCGAGTCGCCACCGTACTTCTATTTATCCAAAGGAATGGTTATAAAGTGAACAAAAACCTAAAAGTTTTAACAAAAACTAGTAAAAGAAACAGAGATCTGGGTAAGGGGGTTGGTTATGCAATGGGAAGGTGTTAGGCACCCAAAACATCCTAGGTACTCCTAGGGAGCCCTTTTCATACTTGTGAAGGTTGTTTGTTTTTGTGAAAATTTTATTTGTGCAAACATGATTGAAGAGATGAGAAGAGAATGTACAAGTTATTTACATTTTGTGTTTGGATGGATAAACCCATTGCCTACGTACCCTCTTATAAAAAGATTAGGATCAAAACCTCGTAGTTCGGGGTAAAAATCTCAAAACAAATTGGTGAATTGATTGGTCCAAAAGCCTTAAGGTCTTTTGTTATCAAAGGGAGAAAACTCAACCTAAAACCACAAATCCACCATGTGAGGATAACTTCAACATGCTAGTGAGGGGTTAACCCTATAATAAGCATGGAAGACTCATTGTCCATCACTAAGGACAAAGGTGAGTATTATATCTACCACAAGGATAACTCAAACCTAATAGCTAAAGGTTATGAAAAAATTTGATTAGGGAAGTGGACATTGGAACCACAAAAGAAATTTGAATGGGTTATATTTACCAATTAGAAGTATATACAAAAATGGTCAAAGTTGACTTAAAAGATTCAATTCAAAATGAGTGTTATGAAAAGCAAGTTTGAAAATTAAAAGCTTAAGGCTTAGGTTTCTAATGTTGAAAACAATAGTCAAATGTTTGCACAAAAAGGGTTTTGGCTTGGGTTAGGGTGGAGAGAAGAAAAAGAAGGGCTAAGTCCTAAGGAAACAAAAAGGTGAGGGATAAGAAATGAAACCACACTAGGAGTTCCTCTCTTGAGATCATATTGATGATCCAAGTGGATCCCATCCTTTGGAATAAGCAAGCACAAAGCATAAGCAATCAAACAAGTCTCATAAGAGATCCTCAATGTATCTGGTATCTTCCACTTGGATGAACATGGTAATGATCCTCCAATTAAGCTCAAATGGAAACTCCTAGTTCAAAAGCACACACATCAAAAGTTCCATGGGGTAAAACATCACACACTATATCCATACAAGAGGCTCAAACAATGGGTGGGCTTTAGTCAAGAGGGGTCATGTCAACCTCGACAAACAAGTCAAACTGTAATGGGTAATCTGTAGCTCTTAACCACTAACATTGAACGTTAGGGTGAAGCTGATCAAAATGGTAATGAGGATGAGACCTCATGCTCTTAACCCTGGCCGGGGTGAGCTCATGACACAGAAAGCATGGGGATCCAGAAAGTGAGATCCTATTCCACTTGACAGACACTGGACAAAGATCTGGGGTACATGTTCAGAAGCATCAGCACGTAGTGCGAGCATAAAGAACGACACACTGAATAACGGGGGATTGGCTACTAATCCCTTTTATCCGTCAATTGCCTCAACTCTTAGAGGTCTTATCAAATATCACATGCCTCTCTTGGAGGTATTTGAGCACAATTTTAAACAAACACAAACAGAGCCTCTGAAGGAGGACTTGCCAGCAAAATGCCTGCCAAAAAGGTGACAGGACTTCCAGACTACATGAAGTAAGAAACTAACTACCTGAGTGGTGTGTCAACCACAATCCAAAGCTCAAGCAAGAGCTAAAGCAAGCAAGCAACTAAGGTACCTGTACAAAGACTAAACAGTCAGTGCTTCACTCATTAAACCAACAGACAAACAGTGAAACCACCTAACAGTTGCATAATTCAATGCATAAGTTCCATAGCATTCAAATGAGCACATGAGCTCACCACCTCAATTAAAACCCTACAAAACAAACATAGGTCAGAACTCAATGCATTTGCATCTCACAATATCCATGATGAGTATCCAAACCTGAAACAAACAACAAAGTTAGTTTATGTGCTTCTAAACAACACTACAAAACACCAACAAACAAAGACATAAGAGATGAATTCAAAACCCAACCAAATGACCAAACCAGGACCTATCCTTTTGCATATCACACATTAAAACATTCCTTCCAATGTCCTCAAAAGGACCAACATCAATTCAAAAATCAAATGCCTCAAATTGCTTATCCCATGCAATGACCAAAAAAATATGCACAAAGTGAACTTCTAACTTAGAAAATTCACATCAAAATAGAAATGCATGCAATGACTTTGAGATTTTTTATATGAGTTTCTCATGTCATGAATGTTCAACATACAAAATATCAAATCCAAAAAGATGCAAATGCTATGTGAACAAAAATGCACCAATTCAATGCCAAAAATGTTACACAAATTGTCACATTTATCTCCATGTGTCAAAAATGATGATAACATATGAGAAAAATCCAAACCAGTGACCTAAAATTCATATTATGTGTGAAGATCATGTATGCAAAAGATTGGATCAAAAGGTTCAACATAGAGAATTTCACAATGCAATGAATGCAATAGGTCAATTTAGCACAATGTTGATTCAAAAATTCACAAGTAAAAATCCAGGCATCAACAATTCATGAATTCAGCATCATAAAAAAGTAGACATCAATACAAAACTATGAAAAAAAATTGGGACTCATTTGGATCATTTTTGCATTTTTTATGAATTAAACAAAACTAACAAAAACAATTGAAATATTAAAAGAAATGGAGGGAAACGAAATTAATTCAAATAAACCAGAAAAAACAGGAACCATCAGATACGGCGCGCATCAAGATCCATGGTCCAGATTCAAACACCTGAAACGCTGCATTTCATTAATTGACATCAACATGCACAGTCACCGGTCAAGGCACGCGTGGATCAGTCAAAGCAACTCCTCTCCAATCAAATGGCCACGCACGAGGCCACATGGAACACAGTCAGCTAAACCCTAATAAATACACAGACGCCGGAGCTACAACTCCGGTCGTCTTCTCCGGCGAGACGCGCGGTGGCGCCGCCGTGAGATTTTCTAGAAATTCAAAAGGCCTACATCATTCCACTCGCCTTTCCACGCTGAATCCAAATATGATCTTAGTTTATCCTAATTCCTCCTAGGTTTTGCAGATCGAAGGCAAAAAGATTTGAGATCCAAACTTTCAGTCCACATAACTTCCTCAATTCTCAGTCAAATTCAATTCTAAGCATATGTACATGCTCTACTCAACAAGATCTATCATTCTATAACCTAAAAACAGCAAAAAGAGAGGATGAAAATTTAGTCACCTGGAAATGGAAGTTTCTGTTTACGCGTTCTCAAGAGCTCCAATGCTCCAAATCAACTCCTATGCACTTCCTATGAAGCTTTAAGCAAGAAGCAATGGTTGAAACCACTTGAATTCACCTCAATTTCAAAAAGCCATCGCCATGTTCATGCTCTTGATCTGCTCAAATTCTGGCTGAATTGCTCCAAACAAATGATTTTTCTTGATCAGTGAAGGATGAGGATCAAGAATATCCAATAATCTTTGAGAATTATGTGGAGAAAATGAAGATTCGGAGAGAGAAATTTTGAGAGAATTCTTGATTTTAATCTGAAATGGTTCTGTTATCGCTGTTATGATTAGGGTTTGGCCTTTTATACTTCATGCTAATGACCATGCTAATCCTCTTTTCCATGTATTAATCATGATTAGTGAGTATTGAAGCAAATTGCAAAAATGCAACATTAAGCTAGCATGGCCATAATGCACGTGTTCTTTCCCATGTTAAGGCTTTAATCCACTCAAAATCATCCAATGGTCACGCTTGAAGTGTTATTTTGCTTGTAACTTAAGCCAAAAAATGAATGTTGAATATTTTCCTCAATTTGCACATGTGTGAAATAATGAATTCATGGTCATGATTCCTTTGCATAATTGGGCCAAATGATTTCAATTTGAGATATCTTGAACATGAGAAGCATTTTGCAAAAAGAATGAACCAATTTGGAGCATTGTATCAAAAGTTATGCCATTTTGAATTTCCATGCACACTTTGTGATCAAATGACCATAACTCCTCAACCATTCATCATATGGACATGAATTAGGACTTTTTGAAAAGGGGAGACAAAAATCTACAACTTTCATGTTCACCAAAAATCCATTTGAAACTTCTTTGATCTTGAAAAGTCAAGTTGAAAATGGACCAAAAACTTGCCAAATTTGGAAACTTTGAATTATAGGTCACTTTCCATTTTTAGTAACTTTTGCCATGACCTTTGAATCTTCAAGATGGATGTTTAGAATGATGAATTAACCCCATTTGAACATGATTGAGGTGTCTCAACTCATTTCCCCACCTCATAGCCCTCAGTTGACTTCATAGTTGACTTTTGGTCCTCAGATGACCTTGAAATGTCTTGATTAACTTGAGCCTCTACCACTTAGTGAAATTGCTTCAAAATGAAACCCTAGCTCATGTAAGCTCCTTATAATAATCATGTGATCCTAATCCCAAGAAAATACCTCATCTCTTGCACAAAAGGATCTTCTTGAAGCTCTTGACCTGTGTAACACCCCAAAATTTGTCCTCCTCATTCATGCATTCATTTAGCATTTCATATTGCATTTCATCATGTCAATCAGAATTAGATCCGGAAAAAAAAAACGAAAAAAAAAACGAAAAAAAAAAATAATAATAATTTTTTACAAAAAAATAATAAAAAATTTTAATTAATTAATTAATTAATTAATTAATTAAATAAATAAAATATAATAAAAAAATTTTGGACTTGGGTCTCTCTCATTTGAGCCCACAAAACCATGAAATTCAGTCTATAAATACCAAGGCTTCACTTGAGAGAACACAGAACAAAAGGGGGATTTTGAAGAGAAGCAAAATACTCTGAGGTTTCCTTGGAACAAAACCCTGAGGAAAAAGATAGTGAGAGAAGACCTAACGGAGTTCAGAGCAGCCTCCAAACCCCGAAGGGAACTCAACTACACAGAATCACCTCTGCCTCACATAAACCCTGAAGATTGTTTTGTAAACCTCACGGGTGCAACTCAATTTCAATCAAGCTCTCCAATCAGGTTTGCCTTTATTCCCATTACCTTTTGCTTTGAAGTTGAATACTCTGAATGTATGAGGTATGATGGATGAATTTCATTAGGTTTTTTCGCCCATGGGTTTAATATGTATATGAATGTATAAACAATGCCTTGAATGTTTAACCGTTTAATTTCTGAAATGTATGCCACAGGGTTTGAGTTTTTTGAAACCATACTGTTGATCATGAAAAAAATGCTTATGGTGTTTCACTAACCCTTTTGTTGAATTTTTGTGAGGGCTCACATGACTTTTGCAGGGATAACTTGCGTGGTTTCCCACTTTATTTGTGGGATAACCCCTGGAGGTTCATTCTGATTACCTGTACTGACTCACTTTTCTTTGATGGCATTAGCTTGGAAGGATCTCAGGGTTTCTTACTCCTCTAATTGCTGTTACTTCGGATCTTTATCCGCGTGGTACTTTTACATTTTTCCCGCATTTTACCGCTTTCCTAGCTGGAAGACCTCGATAGGAGGCAACGTTTGAGCCCCTTGGTGGCATTTTACCTCAAGATACATGTTTTGTGTTTTGTGTTCGTATCCCTGCAGGTAGCGCGGTTCCTTCATCAAGGACTGCCCTTTTTGCCCTTGAGCATCCCAAACCCTAAAACCCAAAGCAACACGCTAACTCCTTCTACTACAGGCGAGTAAGTCTCCAGAGGTCGAGCATCCGGTAGATTGCGTAGTAACGTTGTTCGCCCAAAACCCAATCCATAACCCCGTAGTTAGCCGAACTACGTTTTGCTCTGATTCTCAGGCCAGATGAGATACGTAGGCATAAGACGCGATGTCTTAGCGAGCACACATCCCCCTAACCCATAGGTAGCCGAGCTACGAAGACTCTAATTCTCATATTCAGATGAGATACGTATGTAGTGGATGCGACATCCGCGCGAGTCATTTTCATTTAACCCTTTTTTTTTGGTAAACAGCACAAGATAAACCCACACCCTTTAGACAAGAACTACAAAAGTGGATCCCGTAGAGTACTACGGATGCGTAGGGGTGCTAATACCTTCCCTTCGCATAACCGACTCCCGAACCCAAGATTTGGTTGCGAGACCCCGTCTTGTCCTTTCCTTTTTCAGGTTTACTTCGAGCGTTTCCTTTCCCTCCTTTGGGATGAATAACGCACGGTGGCGACTCTTCTGTCTTTTTCTTTCGCCGGTTGTTTTTTTTTTCGCACTGTATTTTTCAGGTTGCGACAGCTGGCCACTCTGCTGGGGACCCGGTTTCCCTAAGCGAGTCCCTCCTAGCTTTTGTAGTTTGTTTGTTTGTTGGGTGTTCATGCTTTTGTACAGTTATTTATTTACCTGCTTTACCTTATTGCATTGTGTACATATCATTGCTTTATCTGTTGGCTGACTATGGCTGCTTGGTGATCTTTGTGAGATGAGTTCTATACCCGAACTCGAGTGCACTTAGGATAGGAGAATGGCATAGTCCTGTCGACTTGTGTGGAGTTATTCCTTAGCGAGTTGACTTGCAAGCCCATTCACTTGGTGGAGGTCATGTTGAGATCAATGATGTCACATAAGTAAGTTGTGGTTAGACATTACTTGTTCCAATATAGACCTAAGAAGCCAAGGACCTTAGTTTACCAAACCCATCTTGGCCTATTCGTAGGACGTAGTGCGAAAGTCGTTCAAGTGTAAGATTTGATACGATTGTTACGCGATACTACACTCATAAGAGTCTCTCTTGAGAATATTGTTGGAATACGAGTAGTCGTTCCTCCGATAATATCCGAAAGATGGGATCATGACTATGGGAACCTTTTGTAGAACATGTTTGGCAGGTTTAAACCTTAGTACACTCCTTTTGGGTGGTTCTTAACCTAAACTCCATGCTCGTGACTTGCAACAAACCCTTGATTCATGGTTAATCTGATCAGGTATCCTTAATATCAATGAAACTCGGGTGTTGATAAGGTGTAAACCGTAATCCACCAAAATGGGTGGTTGATATTAAGGATAACATGATCCATCCCATAACCTTTGTTTGGTGTGCTCTTAATTTCTCTCTAGACAGTGCAACCTGACAGATGTTCAAGCGGGTCCATCAATTCTGATTGACATGCCTTTGCATTGCATAACATCATCTGCATATTTGCATCCAACATCTCATGCTTATTCATTTGCAGGATATTCCCTTTCAAAACGGGGGTGCCTTAAAACTGAACAAGCAGTGCATCGCATACCATGCATATTAACCCTTGTCTGTTTTGAAGGTGTCACCGCAGTGTCTAATGTTTGTTCCCTGTATCAGGCAGTTATTGGTCCCAAGCAAGTTCACAGATACCCGACAAAGGAAAACCGTCCACGACTAGCGATGGACCAAGTACAGAAAGAGCTGGCTGATATGCGTGAAAGGATGGATCAGTTCATGACATTGATGACTGGTATGGTAGCAGGTCAGGAAAAGCTGAGGGAATTGGTTGAGCAACCGAGGCCCAATCCAGATTTGGAGATACCAAATGCTGAGGGAAACCCTGGTAACCCTGGGAACGCTGATAACCCTGTGAACACTGGTAACGCGGGTAACATAAATGCTGATGGAAACCCGGGTAATGTTGGCAACACAGGGAATGTTGGAAATGGTATTGGCGGAAGGTACAATGTGAATCAAGGAATTCGGATTAACGGGCACCCCGTTACTGAAGATTATCAGTGTGATCAATTTTCTTTGCACGACGAGGCCCTCGAGACCACTCGCCGTATGGATGAGCTTGCTGAGAAGCTCAAATCTTTGGAGTCTCAAAATTCCTTAGGCTTTGATGTCACAAATCTTGGTCTGGTTCAGGGAGTAAGGATTCCTCACAAGTTCAAACCCCCTACTTTTGAGAAATACAACGGGGCTTCTTGCCCACGCACTCATCTCCAATCTTATCTGGGAAGGTTGGGAGCTCACACGGAAGATGAAAAGCTATGGATGTACTATTTTGAAGACAGTCTAACTGGAGCTTCTCGTGAATGGTATTCTCATTTGTCTCGTACTACCATCAAGAGCTGGAAAGACTTGGCAGAGGCTTTTATCAAGCAATATCAATACAACTTGGACATGGCTCCAAATCGGACTTTGTTGCAAGGTATGTCTCAGACTGCCAAGGAAACCTTTAGAGAGCATGCTCAGCGTTGGAGACAGATTGCTGCGTCTGTCCAACCCCCTATGTCTGAAAGGGAGATGGCGGACATGTTCATGAACACTCTTCAAGGCAATTTTATTGAGAGATTGGCTGCTTGCCCGTCAATCAGCTTTGCAGAGATAGTAATTGCTGGAGAAAGAATCGAGAGTCTGTTGAAGATGGGCCGAATTCAAGACAATAGTGCTTCCAACTCATCAGGTCCCAAGAGATCGTTTGCTGGTAACGGTCAACGAAGAAAAGAAGGCGAGGCAAGCGTTGTGTATGTCGGCAGAGGCAGGGGTAGAGGACGCCCTAATTACTATCAAGATCAAGTGGCCGCAGTCACTATTCCAACACCTGTTCCTCAACCGTAATATCATCCGCAACAACAACCCAGGTACAACAATCAACAACAAGGAGGTAATCCGGGTCAGCAAAGACACTATCAACAACGTCCAAGGCAAACGGACCGGGTCATCGAGCCAATCCCAATGCCTTATTCAGTATTACTTCCCAAGCTGATTGACATGAATCTGGTTACGTTGAGAACTCTGGTCCGCCAATCGATCCCAATAATTTGCCTAGAGGTTATGATGTCAACGCCAGATGTGCTTTTCATTCCAACGCACCTGGCCATACTACAGATAATTGCAAGGCTCTCCAGTTAAAGGTACAAGATTTGAGAGATGCCCCGGCTATCAATTTTGCTCCGGTGCCTAATGTTATCCAGAACCCGATGCCGGCTCACGGAGGGCAGAGGATTAATGTTGTTGATAGTGGGGAAACTTTGAATTTGGTATCTGATGTGACTAAGGTGAAGACTTCGCTATCGGTGGTTAAAGACCGACTTCTGAAAGGACAGATTTTCCCGGGCTGTGGGGAAGAATGCAGAAATTGTCAAGCTGTCGAAAACGGATGTGACAGTTTGAGAAGGGGTATTCAGCAGCTGATAGATGAAGGTTGTCTTCAGTTCGATCAGGCCCGTCCGATGAAGAATGATGTATCGACGGTGACGTTTTATTTCACTCCTGAAGAAATATATGTTCCCGAGAGACTCGCTCCGACAACAATATATTTCCCAGAAAGTACAGAACCAGCAGCAGTGAACATCGAAAGTTCAGCACCAGTCGCAATTTACTCTGACAGCCCTCAACCGACTTTGGTTGGCCCAATCACCATCACGGTACCAGGATCTGTTCCGTATGAGAAAGACAGTGCTATCCCGTGGCACTATGGGGCTGATATCTACTGCCAGGGGCAGAAAGTTAACGAAGAAGACATTGACATTGGTAGCTCCGCTGTAGACAATGTTGGAGGGGTTGGTGGCTTCACTCGCAGTGGACGCCTATTTGCACCATCAACATTACGCGCGAATACTGAAGCCGAGGCAGCTGCCAAGGCTAAAGGGAAACAGGTATCCACCGAAGAGGTTACTACTGAGGAAGATCCTCCTAAGACCGCATTCGATAAGGAAGTGGATGAGTTTATGAGGATTATCAAGAAAAGTGACTACAAGGTAGTCGACCAGCTAAATCAGACACCCTCAAAGATCTCCATTCTCTCACTATTCCTGTGCTCTGAGGCGCACAGAGCAGCCTTGTTGAAAGTACTGAATATGGCCTATGTTCCACCGGAGATAACTGTTAACCAGCTGGAGTCGGTAGTTTCCAATGTAAACGCTAGCCGGGGGCTAGGTTTCACCGATAATGACCTGACACCTGAGGGTAGGAATCACAACAAAGCCTTGCATATCACAATGGAGTGCAAAGGGGTGGTGCTTTCCCATGTTTTGGTTGATACAGGCTCTTCTCTGAATGTTCTTCCAAAGAAAGCCTTAATGAAGTTGGATTGCAACGGCATCATCCTGAGGCCAAGTAACTTAGTTGTGAGGGCTTTTGATGGCTCTAAGAGAGCTGTCTTTGGCAAAGTTGAGTTGCCAGTTAAGATTGGACCGCAGGTGTTCAAGAGCACCTTTTATGTGATGGATATCCAGCCTGCCTACAGCTGTCTGCTAGGTCGGCCTTAGATTCATGCCGCCGGTGCTGTTACTTCTACCCTCCACCAGAAGCTCAAATATGAACTAGAAGGTCAGATCGTCACTGTATGTGGTGAAGAGGATATTTTTGTTAGCCACCTGTCTACATTTAAGTATGTAGAGATGGACGGCGAGATGCATGAGATGCTGTGTCAGGGCTTCGAAACTACAAACATCAATGAGGTCGCGCCCGAAGCTGTCTTTTCACCTGAGTTTGAGAAGGTCGGGACTTCTATCTCTTCATACAAGCAAGCTGTCGAAGTGGTTAAAGTTGGTAATGCCCAAGGCTGGGGCAAATTTGTGGAGCCAGTCATCAAAGAAGACAAGTTTGGATTGGGGTATGCTCCGGGATCTCAGAAGAATGAAACCGGTACTCTCTCCAGCGGGGGTTTGGTTTCTCCCCACGTCGTCAATGCTGCAGATGAAGACAAGGCTGACAGCGACTGTGACTTAGATAGCTGGATTCGCCCGTGTGTCCCGGGAGAAAAGCTCGACAATTGGTCGTCTAAAAAAACCGTTCGGGTTACTCTGCTGAAAGAGTGATTTTTATTGTTTTCCTTTATTACATGCATAATAAAGTCTTACACTTTGCCCAAGGTGTAACGGCTCATTTGTAGGGCCATCCATTTAGTTACATTTCGTAATTTATTTTTATCATCAATAAAGGACGGCTTTTGCAAACAATTTTGTGTTCTCTTTCTTTCAGTTTTTTTTTACTTTTTACAAAAAATGGCAATGTTTCTTTTTTCGTTTTTCCTTTCTTTCAAAGAAAAAAATCTCTCATTCTAAGGTAAAGCATGATCCTCCATCATGCAGAGCCGACCACCCGGATCTCACTGCTAACGACACTGCTATGGCCAAGTATGACTTCGACAATCCTATCTATCAAGCCGAAGAAGGGGCTGAGGAAGTTTGTGAATTGCCTGAAGGGTTAGCCAGATTGTTGAAACAGGAGGACCGAGCTATTACACCTTATCAGGAGGTGATTGAGACCGTCAACATCGGTACCGAAGACGACAAGAAAGAGATCAAGATCGGGGCCAGTCTACAGGCCGAGAGGAAAGACCGTTGATCATGTACTTGACTGTGTTAGAAAGGTCAATGGGTTGTGTGCTCGGTCAGCATGACGAGTCAGGTCGAAAAGAGCATGCAATATACTACCTTAGCAAAAGTTTACCGACTGTGAACAAAGATACTCATTGCTCGAGAAAACTTGCCGCGCTTTGGCATGGGCTCCTCGCCGACTAAGACAGTATATGTTGACTCACACGACTCTATTGATATCAAAAATGGATCCAGTCAAGTATATTTTTGAAAAGCCATCACTTACCGGAAAGGTAACTAGGTGACAAATGATACTGACAGAGTATGACATCTAATACACTTCACAAAAAGCCATCAAGGGAAGTGTCTTGTCAGACTATCTTGCAGAGCAACCGATCGATGATTACCAACCTATGAGGTTTGACTTTCCTGATGAGGACATCATGTTTCTCAAATCGAAAGATTGAGAGGAACCACTCCTGGAGGAGGGGCCTGACCCTGAATCCAAATGGGTTATGATGTTTGATGGGGCGGTCCACGTCAATGGTCGCGGAGTTGGTATAGTGTTGATCACACCGGAAGGGGGTTCATATGCCATTTTGTGCCAGAATAACTTTTCCCTGCACCAATAATAAAGCCGGACGAAGCAGAATGGGTCCGTTCTCGATACAATCAGTTAAGCCTAGTTGAGGAAAAGAGACTAGCAGCTATATGCCATGGCCGGCTATATCAGAGACGAATGAAGAAATCATTTGGTCAGAAAGTGCACCCTCGGGAGTATCGAGTCATTGAATTGGTACTCAAAAGATTTCTTCCTCCCAACACAGATCACATGGGCAAATGGACACCGAACTATGAGGGTCCGTACGTGGTTAAAAGGATTTTCTCTGGCGGAGCTCTGATGCTAACAACCATGGATGGCGAAACTGCCCGTCCCCTGTCAACTCAGACGCAGTTAAAAAATACTTCGCATAAAATTGACCCGCTGGACAAGTAAAAAGAATAGTCCAGGCAAAAAAAGGGCATCCCGACGAACCAAAAAAAAAAGAGAGAAAAGGTTCGGGCAAAAGTTAGGGATAAAGAATGAAAAGAATATGTACACCCGGTGAGTCGAAAACCCAAAAGGGCGGCTCAGGCAAAAAATGGGTATCCCGGTGGATTGAAAACCCGAAAAGGGGGCGATCCAGGCAAAAGTTAGGGAATAAGCGAATGACTCTGATCTGAGTTCATCAGTGTTATATCACCGTTTCATTCAATCCGGCAATCTTCGAAGGTTAAAGATCGACTAATCATCCACTTCAGAAAGCAAGATGAGCAGAGCGTCTTGAGGACATACGAGTGATAGCAGAGTCGAAACTCAGTGGGACCCCGTATCCCCGTTGTCATTAGCATAGTTCTCTTTTTATAGCGATCACCTCTTTTCAGGGATCAGCTTCCTGATACCCTCGCCCATTCCTGGCATAAATTTTCTCCCCATTAAGAATCGAATAATTCAGTTAAAGAGCCTCTTTATTTTTCGTTTATCAGTTTGTTTGCAAAAATGTCCGAATTTTTGATAAAACATATTGCATATGAACATAATGGTGGCTTTTGCAGATGATTTGCACAGGAAAACATTTAAAATTGCTTTGAATGTGCTTAATCCCGAACGGTGAATTCAAACCGAGTAATTCCCCCGAGGCATACGTGTATTTTTGGTTGCAGGTCACAGGAACCGGATGCCAAGTCATGAATCCTCATCCCCAAGCGGTTGACAAAGTCTCTCCTCAGCAGAGCATGTTCCCCAACAGAGTTGACAGTATCCAGACTGTCTATCCCCAATAGAGTTGACAGTATCCAGACTATATATCCCCAGTGGAGTTGACAGTGTCAGACTGTATCTTCCTAGCAACAGCGGAGTGGTTGCATAACCAACAGATGAGAGGGTGGCGTTCCCAGTGTTCATCTCATTCCCCAACAGATTATTTTTAACAGATTTGTTAATCCCCAGCTTGAGGGCGATTAGCAAGTTCATATCCCCAGCAAAGGTCGTTTCCTACGACATTTCCCCAAGAAGTGTTTTCCCCACAGACTCTCCTCACAGAGCCTCGCCGAACAAAGTTTCCATAGTTGATACTCCCCCCGCAAGGTCGACTTTTCAAGCAGCCAATTTATTTTTGGTGGCTCATTGGTCCCGGCAGACGGATCATTCCCCACAGAGCATTCAAGGATTGATACAACGATCTGTTCCCTACCAGAGTTTGCTTCCCCAAGCAGATTTCTTTTTACACCATGCATAACATTTGCATTTGCATGCATATCATATCAAGCATACACATAAGCTGATAAACAGGTTCTTCCAAGCAGACTGAAGAATTACTTTACAACCAAGGTCATGAGATCCAGCCAGAGGATCAAGCGTGAGTGATCCAGCCTGAGGGTCGTTTTGAAGATTCAGCCTGAGAATCGTTTTCCAGTGATCCAGCCTGAGGGTCATTTTGAAGATTCAGCCTGAGAATCATTTTCCAGTGATCCAGCTTGAGGGTCATTTTGAAGATTCAGCCTGAGAATCGTGTTCTAGTGATCCAGCCTGAGGGTCATTTCAAAGATTCAGCCTGAGAATCGTGTTCCAGTGATCCAGCCTGAGGGTCATTTCGAAGATTCAGCCTGAGAATCGTGTTCCAGTAAGCCAGCCTAAGGCTCAATTTGAAGATTCCCCAGTGAAGTCGCCTATAAGCTTTATTTCCCCAGCAAGCCTAAGTCTAATTGAGGAGTCGTTACAACATGTTCTAGCCCAAAGAATATGTACGAAGCCCAAAAGTGTAATATTCTCGAAGCTGCATATCTAATATGAAGGTTGGGTGTAGATTTCAAAAGAGGGTCAACCAACGCATGCCTCAGATGTGGGATCCTAATGATGGGAATTTATCATCAAAACAATCCAGATCTAGCCAGAAGATCGAAGTCAGGTCTAGCCCGAAGACCGGAAATAGATTCAGCCAGAGAATCGAAGCAATTCAGATCTAGCCAGAAGATCGAAGTAGATTCAGCCAGAGAATCAAAGGAAATAGATTCAGCCAGAGAATCGAAACAAAGAAGATCTAGCCAGAAGATCGAAAATCCCAACAATTCAGATCTAGCCAGAAGATCGAAGTAGATTCAGCTAGAGAATCAAAGGAAATAGATTCAGCCAGAGAATCGAAACGAAGGAGATCGAAGAAGATCTAGCCAGAAGATCAAAATCGTATCCAGCCCGAGGATCAAAATTAATATCCGACCAGAGGACTAAATTGAGTATACGTTCAGCCAGAGGATCGAAACTCCAGATTAAGCCAGAGGATCAGAAAAAGATAAACAGCGCGGTGTATTTCCGCGTTTTTGTGGTATTCTCGGAGCACAAATTTTCGGTTTGTCTTTGGTATTCAATCACAGCTCACCCCGTTTGTCTGATAAGCTGTTCGCTTTCATCCTACTCGGGTTAGCTGATGTTTGAATAGGGGCAGCTGTAACACCCCAAAATTTGCCCTCCTCATTCATGCATTCATTTAGCATTTCATATTGCATTTCATCATGTCAATCAGAATTAGATCCGGAAAAAAAAAACGAAAAAAAAAATGAAAAAAAAAACGAAAAAAAAAATAATAATAATTTTTTACAAAAAAATAATAAAAAATTTTAATTAATTAATTAATTAAATAAAATATAATAAAAAAATTTTGGACTTGGGTCTCTCTCATTTGAGCCCACAAAACCATGAAATTCAGTCTATAAATACCAAGGCTTCACTTGAGAGAACACAGAACAAAAGGGGGATTTTGAAGAGAAGCAAAATACTCTGAGGTTTCCTTGGAACAAAACCCTGAGGAAAAAGATAGTGAGAGAAGACCTAACGGAGTTCAGAGCAACCTCCAAACCCTGAATGGAACTCAACTACACAGAATCACCTCTGCCTCACATAAACCCTGAAGATTGTTTTGTAAACCTCACGGGTGCAACTCAATTTCAATCAAGCTCTCCAATCAGGTTTGCCTTTATTCCCATTACCTTTTGCTTTGAAGTTGAATACTCTGAATGCATGAGGTATGATGGATGAATTTCATTAGGTTTTTTCGCCCATGGGTTTAATATGTATATGAATGTATAAACAATGCCTTGAATGTTTAACCGTTTAATTTCTGAAATGTATGCCACAGGGTTTGAGTTTTTTGAAACCATACTGTTGATCATGAAAAAAATGCTTATGGTGTTTCACTAACCCTTTTGTTGAATTTTTGTGAGGGCTCACATGACTTTTGCAGGGATAACTTGCGTGGTTTCCCACTTTATTTGTGGGATAACCCCTGGAGGTTCATTCCGATTACCTGTACTGACTCACTTTTCTTTGATGGCATTAGCTTGGAAGGATCTCAGGGTTTCTTACTCCTCTAATTGCTGTTACTTCGGATCTTTATCCGCGTGGTACTTTTACATTTTTCCCGCATTTTACCGCTTTCCTAGCTGGAAGACCTCGATAGGAGGCAACGTTTGAGCCCCTTGGTGGCATTTTACCTCAAGATACATGTTTTGTGTTTTGTGTTCGTATCCCTGCAGGTAGCGCGGTTCCTTCATCAAGGACTGCCCTTTTTGCCCTTGAGCATCCCAAACCCTAAAACCCAAAGCAACACGCTAACTCCTTCTACTACAGGCGAGTAAGTCTCCAGAGGTCGAGCATCCGGTAGATTGCGTAGTAACGTTGTTCGCCCAAAACCCAATCCATAACCCCGTAGTTAGCCGAACTACGTTTTGCTCTGATTCTCAGGCCAGATGAGATACGTAGGCATAAGACGCGATGTCTTAGCGAGCACACATCCCCCTAACCCATAGGTAGCCGAGCTACGAAGACTCTGATTCTCATATTCAGATGAGATACGTATGCAGTGGATGCGACATCCACGTGAGTCATTTTCATTTAACCCTTTTTTTTGGTAAACAGCACAAGATAAACCCACGCCCTTTAGACAAGAACTACAAAAGTGGATCCCGTAGAGTACTACGGATGCGTAGGGGTGCTAATACCTTCCCTTCGCATAACCGACTCCCGAACCCAAGATTTGGTTGCGAGACCCCGTCTTGTCCTTTCCTTTTTCAGGTTTACTTCGAGCGTTTCCTTTCCCTCCTTTGGGATGAATAACGCACGGTGGCGACTCTTCTGTCTTTTTCTTTCGCCGGTTGTTTTTTTTTCGCACTGTATTTTTCAGGTTGCGACAACCTGGTGATTGCTTAAGCTACAAACAAAAGATGTTAGTGACATATTTTTGTGCTTTTGGTTAGTGAATAAAATAAGAAAAGCAATGATATACAATTCAAGCATGCTTGGTGATCTCAAACCACTCACAAGAGATCCCTATCCAAAGGGAAAGGGAGCCAAGATGCTCAATGATCCTTGAGGCTATGCAATGCAATGTTATGATGCCATGAGGGATCTTAGGGACAAAATTGGGGTCTTACAGGATTTCATTTGGCCTAAGCTCAAACATGGTACCATGGATTTTGCTTCTTGCGCAACTTTCAGGTCACGAATTTCATGCCATTTTCAATCTGGGACAACTTGCATATGTGTATGTCATTTGAGGACCTAGAACGCACCTAAACAAACACAAAACAACTGGTTTTAAGTGCTAATTCACGAATTTCACCCTCGGTCTCACACGCTTTGCAAATCATCAAAATTCTAACTTAATTCACACGAATTTGCCTCCATTTCACACGTACCATGATTTCATTTCATTTCCTATAAATAGAGGAAACTTTATCTTCATTTCCAAGCTTTGATAGGCAAAGAAAACCTGAAACCATTTGAACCCAATACCTCAAAAAACTAGTTAACCATTTCTTTGATTCAAGCTCTTTTAGGTTCGAATCGTCGCCCAGAATCACTCTTCGACATCATCTGAAGGTGACTAAAGCATTGTCGTCACTTGAAACTCCTTGGAACCCGACTTCCAAATTGACCTTTATTGACCTCTGAAGCTTCAACAGGAAAGGTAGATACACGTAACATATCTGAGCAAACAAGTTACTAATGTGTTCGTCGTGATTCACTGATCAAAAGCCCTCAACCACCTTGAATTTATATTGGGTATTCATCATTTAATTTTATTTTCAAGAACTAGGGATCTTCGTGTTCTTGAGCAAATTCTCTTTGCTCAGAGCCAATCAATGGATCTGAAGCAAAAAGACATGGGCGATGATGGATGTAGAAATCAAACCAAGGTTGAAGATGAAGTGGGCATGCGTGCATTTTTTCAAATAAAGTATCTGTTGGCGCGCTAATTCAAACATTTTTTTTATTATTTTATTTTATTTTATTTTATTTTTCTGATTTAATTTCAATTGATTTTAATTCATTTTTGCTCCTTTTTTTTTTACAAAAATCCCTAAAAAAAGTTTTACATCTCATATATTTTTTGCATACTTTTTAAAATCATTTTTGCATTTAATTGATATTTTCCTTTATTTTTCATTTAATTTTCATTTTCCATTTTATTTTTGATCATTTTTAAATATTTTTGTATCCCACTTTTGAGGTCCTTTTGTTTGTAATATTTCTGACTTCTCATCATTTTCTCAACCATTTCTTTTATGTTTTGATGCTTGATTTGAATTTTCTCTTGAATTTCCAATTTTAATCAATTTTAAATCCTTTTTTGATTGATTTTTTGTGAAACTTGATGTTTGATCAATGCTTCTACATTCCAAGTTATTCATAGATAACCTCAAGTTGATTCAATCTTCTCTAGTTCAATATGTTGATAGGTGATTATTTGATCATATTTTTGACACTTTGAGTTAGTGATAGGTTATCCCTAAGTTATTCCATATGTTTGGGGCCCTTTACTTGTTTAATAGTGGATCTTGTAAGACCCCAATTTTGACCCTAATATCCCTCATGCAATCTCATCATATGCATTAGCATTGGAATCATACCTTGGCATCCTCCTTACCCCTCTTGCATTGGGTTTATTTTGGGAGAGATCACCAAGCACCATGTGATTGTATCATACTTATATTTTATCATTTCATTAACCAAAATACCAAAAATATGTCTTTGTATTTGCCTAACTCTTTTTTTAGGTAGGGCATGATCACTATTGATCTATCAAGTTCACATCTAGGGTTTAAGACCCTAATTGTTAAGAGCACAACCAAGGAATGATCCATAATGGATCTAGGAATTATATATGAGTCCTAATGATCTCTCCATGTTATTTTGATCAAGACTTCTTCAAGAGTTTGGAGTTCGTTTACCTTGGAAACCCTAGTTCATCTGGGTATCTTGAGTAACTTCTTCAACAAGCTTCTTCACCAATTGATCAAATTTATCAAAGGGAACTTCAAATTTCATCATATTATGCATATATGATCTACCATGAGCCTAAAAAGTCAAGAGAATTGCAAGTTAGCAAGTTGGTTGATGGTGGTTGGCCAGATGAATTCATCTAATCAAAACTGGGCCCACCTAGACCCTATCTCCTACAATTCTTATCATATGAAAATGATTCCAAGAGAAAGGTTACTATAAATGACATTCGAAACAACTTTCATGTTGCAGTCTAGAGCTAATTTTGCTTAGAAAGTCATTTTCTATGTTAAAACATTATAGGTCATTTTGTCTAAACCCTAATTTGAAAGTCAACTTCCCAAGGCAATAACTTACTCAATTTTTATGAGATGGAATATTTCGAAGTTTCAAAATCAAATTCAAGGTGTCTAATACAACTTTCATGTTTTGAGTAAGAACTAATTCAACTTTTATGAGCATGGGATATGAGGATACATTATAGGTCATTTTGGACCATTACCATTGAACAAGTGGTTTTCCTCAACTTGAAAAATGCATAACTCACTCATCCCAAATTGAAATGATGTCAAATTTGTGACAACTTTGAATGTTTTTGAAAGAGATACAACTTTGATGCATACACTCTTCTCATTTGGATCCCACATAAAAAGTTAGGCAAGGTGGAATAATTGAACATGTGGCTTGATACTTAGAAAATATTTTGACATGTTGAAAATTCCAAACTTCCACCTCAAAATTCACCATGATACAAGTTCCAAATGAAAAAGTGTTCAACATAAGAGTTGTTCCTCTTGATCTAAGGTTTCCAAAGAGTCCTAATTGATTCATTTTGGACAAAGTTTGAGGGGTCTGCGTATGGCTTAAACAGGGTTGTATCAGTTGGCAAGAATCATGCTTCAAACATTCAAATATACTTGCCTTGCAATCCAAGCTTCATTCAGACCTCATTTTAGTTGATTGTAAACCTAGTATAGTTACTTCATGGGTCTGCACACGCCCATGCAAGCATGTACATTGCATTTCCAATTTTGGAAGTATTTTGAAGTGTGCAAATAAAACTCATCTTTTGCTATAAATAGAGGTCCAATGCTTCAGTTTGAAGGACCTTGCGCGCCAACTTTGCCTCCAACCATTATAACTCTAACCATTCAAAGGAAAACCTGATAAATTTCAATTGAAATTTGAGTTTGAATCTCACTGTTTGGAGATTCAAAAACTCCAAGATCCAAATTTGGTCTTAATCCACTTCCACAAGCTTTGTAAGCAAGATCAAGCATGAATTGAAATAAGAGAGATCCATTTCTGCACAACATTGAAGGTATTTTTCCAGATTTTTCTTCTCTTCGATTCTCTCTCAATTCTCATCAATTCTCTTGGATCCTTGGTTGTCTGAAGTCCTACCAATATAGGCAAGAAGATTGAGTTGCTTTGAGGTCAAATCGAAGCAACTTAGTTGACACACCTCAAAATTCAACTCCACGTATCTCTATATATTTGGAGTTAGGTTAAATTGAGGTGATATTCGTGATCTACGCCATTTTTTCTTTAAGATCATGCCCTCCTTTTTCATTTATGATATCGTGATGAATGAACCAGTCCGGCAAGGGTCATCGGAGAAGATGATCGACCTTTGGCTCCGACGATGAGTTGGAAGTGTCAGAGCCATTGATTTGATTTAAAACGTTTTAATCTGAAGCGCTCATTGTGATTACCAAACATGTGGAATATTGACTAGCGCGTACCATGGAACGCACGCTCTCCACCACTTGATCTACCACCTCAATAAATGAGGGAGATCAAGTGGTCCTCATCTTTTTGATTATCTGATTTTTATTTTTATTCCTTTGTTTTTCATTAATTCATATTAATTTTAATGTTGATCCAAAAAATATGAGAGTTTCACCAAAAAATTTTAAATACAATCCTCTTTCATTTTCTGAATTAAAATTATTTTTTGAATTATTATTAATATTTTTCATGATTTAATTGATTTTGTGAATATTTTTAATTATTTAAAAATACTTCTAAGTTTCCAAAAATTCTGAAATTTTTTCTCCAAGGTCCTTTGACCTTATATGACCTATGATAAATCTCATGGCCATTTCTTTGGTGTTTTGATGAGGTTTTAGGAAATTGACCAACCATATTTAATTTATGCATTATTTTTAATTTTTTTAATTGATTAATTGCCAAATTAATTGTGTAGAGCCATTTTAATTGACTTAGTGAGTTTAACTTGTGTTGTTGGGCCTTGGTCAAGGTTGATTTGACTTTGTTAGGTTAAGATCATTGGATTTAGGGGATTGATGGAATGTACATTCCATCTCCCAAAATGAATGAATGATCTTAACTTGGTAAAAGTCCTCCTTTGTCCAATTTATATTTGATTCATCCCCCCTCCCTCTTCATCTCGTTCCCCTTCTTTATGCATCCATGTCATGGACCTATGATATCTTAATATCCTAAGGCTAGTTGATTGCAAAATCAACATAAGTATGGATGAGATCCGGAGGTTTCATCTTCTTCTAGTATGCCTCAGCCTTCCGTTGCTTGAAAGAGGATTGTTGACCAGCTTGTCCTCGAGAAGACTCAGATGAAGGCTTCTTTTGAGACCGAAATCCGACGCATTCAAAGGAAGTACGCACCGACAACCAGATCTTCTGACATTGTTGTTAGGGATCCTTAGGATGACTAGTCTCCTTTTTTCTTGTATTTTTCATTTGGTTTCTGAAATTGTACTCAGTGTAATCCTTCCAATTATATAAATAAAAGAGATTTTTTTGGTCATATCAAATTGTTGCAATTATTGTTATATATATATATATATATATATATATATATATATATATATATATATATATATATATATATATATATATATATATATATATATATATATATATATATATATATATATATATATATATATATATATATATATATATATATATATATATATATATATTTGCAAATAATATAGTAAGTTCCTTGAAAATAAAAACAATCAAGCATTGCATTTCATGCATCATTTGCATAAACATGTTTCTCTTTCGCCAGATGTCTCATTGGTGTTTCTTCTGTGCTTTAGCCAAGCTGACTCATCGATACAATACTCGCGCCAATCACTCCAGAATCATGGAACATCTTAAGCAAGAGAATAGAGACTTGAAAGAGGAGATCGACCGCATGACTGCCAAGATGGAGTTAGTGTTAGCTTCTCAGAGCTAGTCTTCTCCAACACCCGCAACTCCTACTCCTCAGAGGACTGTCATTTCCGGGTGGCTACCTCTACCATTCCTGCAACTGCTGCTGATTTTGCTCCCAACATGTCTGCCGGATCCTCGTGGGGAATGCCTCCGAACTTCGTACCTGAAGGCTTTGCGCCTATGTTTGCTTCTATGCCGGCATCTAGCCCGGTCATGTTTGTATCGCGCGCCTGTTGTGCGTACCCTACCTCGTGCAGAAGACACCATCTATCATTCTGAGCCGTCTGAGGGCCCGAATGTGTATGAGAAGATGGACGAGATGAATGATCAATTCCTTGAGCTGCGTAAGAAGTTGAAAACTTTGAGGGGTAAAAACTTGTTTGGGAAGAGTGCTGCAGAACTGTGTTTGGTCCCAAATGTGAAGATTCTGGTGAAATTCAAATTGCTTGACTTTGAAAAATACAAAGGGAATACCTGTCCACTCAGTCATTTGGTGATGTATGCTCGAAAGATGTCTACTGAAATGAATAATGATCAGCTGTTGATGCATTATTTTTAAGACAGTCTGACTGGTGCCGCTCTGAGGTGGTACACGGGGTTGGATAGTGCGAGCATCCGCATATTCAATGATTTGGGCGAAGAATTTGTAAAGCAGTATAAATATAATGTTGATATGGCTCCCAATAGAAATCAGTTGAGATCATTGTCTCAGAAGGACAAGGAGACATTCAAGGAGTATGCGCAGAGGTGGAGAGAGCTTGCTGCTCAGATCACCCCTCCTTTAGAGGAAAAGGAGATGACAAAGAGTTTTCTGAAGACCCTGGGCTTATTTTATTATGAGCGGATGATTGCCAGTGCCCCCAGTGACTTTACTGAAATGGTAAACATGGGGATGAGGCTAGAAGAAGGTGTCCGAGAAGGACAGTTGTCTAGAGAGGAGGTGTCATCCAGCAAGAGGTATGGCAACAATTTCAGTAAGAAGAAGGACATTAAAGCTAATGCAGTTTCCAGTGAGAGGCAAAGGAGGCCTCAGATTATAAGAAATCAACCACCCCATCAACATCATCATCAAGTGTTTGCAGTCATTCCTGTATTTTCAGCAAATCAATCAACACCAATTCAACAACAACAACAACGTCAACAACAACAACCACAACAACAACGAACAAACACCTACAACAACAACAATACCAACAATCATCAGCAACAAACTTTTGAGAGGAAGAAGGTCTTTTTCGACCCAATTCCGATGACATATGCAGAACTATATCCCTCTTTGGTTCTCAAGAACCTATTACAACCAAGAAGTCCTCTGCAAATCCTTGAACCACTTCCCTGGTGGTACAAACCATAACTCCGTTGTGCTTTCCATAAAGGAACTCTCGGGCATGATATAGAGAACTGTTACCCCCTCAAGTATGAAGTTTAGAAGCTGGTTAAGAGTGGAATGGTGTCCTTTGAGGATCGTGCGCCGAATGTTAAAGCTAACCCACTGCCTGCCCATGGAAATTCATTTGTTAGTATGGTAGACGGTTGTCCAGGGGAGTTCAAGGTATTCAATGTACGCTTCATTAGGAGGTCCTTGGTGAGGATGCACAAGGACATTTTCTAGTTAGTGATTGGGAACATGACCATGATGGTTGTGCTATCTGTAGTGTCAACCCTAGAGGTTGTATGATTGTGAAGAGAGACATCCATCGGTTGATGGATGAAGGCTTGATCCAGATCGTTCAATCCCATCACAAAGATGACGATGTCAATGTTATAGTACCAGTTTTCAAGAATCCTGAGAGAGTAGTTATTCAGTATGACATCAGCAGTAACAATGTCAGCAACAGATCGGTATCTCCGTTGGTTATACGATTGGTGGGTCCAGTATCGTACGTATCCGATAATTCTGTTCCTTATCAGTATAATGAAACTATGGTGAAAGACGGTCAAGGGGTTCCTTTGTCGACGACCAGTTCTGTCGTAAGCATTGCTGATGTTACTAAGGTGACCCGCAGTGGTCATGTGTTTGGGCCGGTGTTCCCAAAGAATGTAGAAGATTTGACTGTCAATAAGAAGGTGGATGTGCCTGTTATGGAATCGGTCTATGCTCCAAGGTGTCAGTTTGGTGAATTCAGCGGCTTGAAGCCTAATGATTACGATGAGGCACTCATGATGATTAAGAAGAGTGAGTTCAATATGGCCGAGCAACTGCTCCAAACCCCCTCGAAGATCTCAGTGTTGTCTCTGTTGATGAATTCTGAAGTGCACTTAGAAGCACTGCAGAAAGTTCTTGAGCAAGCCTATGTGGAAAACGACGTTACGGTGGATCAGTTTGATCGTATTGTGGCTAACATCACTTCTTGCAATAATCTCAGTTTCTGTGATGAAGAACTCCCTGAGGAGGGTAGGAATCATAACTTGGCTTTGCATATCTCCATGAACTACAAAGATGACGCTTTGTCAAATGTGATAGTTGACACCAGATCTTCGTTGAATGTGCTTCCAAATTCAACATTGTCCAAGTTGTCATATCAAGGAGCGCCTATGAGATATAGTGGCGTGATCGTCAAAGCTTTTAACGGTCCGCGCAAAACTGTGATTGGCGAAGTGGACCTTCCGGTGAAGATAGGTCCGAGTGACTTCCAAATTACTTTTCAAGTAATGGATATTCACCCGGTCTATAGCTGTTTGTTGGGAAGGCCATGGATTCACGAGGTGGGAGCTGTCACATCCTCGTTGCATCAGAAGCTCAAGTTTGTTAAGAATGGAATGCTAGTTATTGTTGGCGGGGAGAAGGCACTGTTAGTCAGCCACCTGTCATCTTTCTCTTATGTTGAAGTTGAGGATGAAGTTGGAACTTCGTTCCAAGCCTTATCTATTTCTATTGAAAAGGGAATTGGGGCACATATGTCCTCATTCAAAGATGCAAGGAAGATTGTTGAAGATGGAAATGTTGATCAGTTGGGCAGATGGTAGAGGTCTCCGATAACAAGAACATAACCGGTTTGGGTTTCCAACAAGGTTCGTCAGTTGTTAGATCTGAAGATACACAACTCAGCTTCCGTAGCGGAGGGTTCATTCATGGCAATGAACAACAATTAGCTGTTGTGCTAGAGGATGAATGCACCAATTTTGTGACGCATGGAAAAGCTTACAACAATTGGACTATTGTTGATATTCCTATTATTATGCATCGATCTAAGTAATTACTTTTATTTTTTTTGGAAAATCCTTCTCTTATGCCTAAGGGAGAAGCGAACATTGTTTAGGCATTTTCAATTTGATCATTAATAAAATATAATTCTATTCATCCACATCTATGATGTTTTAGTTTTACTTTTTGCTTTATTTTGAAAATGGTAATCACAAAAAACATGAATAAATAATATAATTGTCCATCTGCATGATATTTGGTCACAAGTTCAATTCTCTAAAATCAAAATATCAAATCATTATGCATGTTGGTTTCTAACCCCATTGAATACAATGATCCTTCTCCTTCTCCAAATTTTGAATTCCCTGTGTTTGAGGCTGAGGAGGAAAGTGACGAGGAAGTGAGTGATGAATTGTCTCGTCTTCTTGAGCATGAAGGAAAAGCCATTCAGCCATTCGAAGAGCAGATTGAGCTAGTCAACTTGGGTTCCGAAGATGATGTGAAGGAAGTCAAGATTGGGACTCGATTGTATTCTGAAGTGAAGAAGGGGTTGATTGATCTTCTCTGAGAATATTCAGATGTGTTTGCTTGGTCCTATCAAGACATGCCTGGTTTGGATTCTGAGATAGTGGAGCATAGATTGCCGTTGAAGCCAGAATTCCGCCAATCAAGCAGAAGCTGAAAAGAACTCATCCTGATATGGTAGTGAAGATCAAAGAAGAAGTGCAAAAGCAGATTGATGTCGGTTTCATTGTAACTGCTGAGTATCCGTAATGGGTGGCCAATATTGTGCCTGTTCCGAAGAAGGATGAAAAAGTCCATATGTGTGTTGATTATCGAGATTTGAATAAAGCCAGTCCGAAAGATGATTTCCCTCTGCCACACATTGATATGTTGGTAGACAATACAACTAAATTCAAAGTCTTTTCCTTTATGGATAGATTTTCCGGATATAATCAGATCAAGATGGCACCCGAAGATATGGAGAAGACCACATTCATTAAACCTTAGGGAACATTTTGTTATAGAGTGATGCCTTTCGGTTTAAAGAATGCTGGTGCAACGTACCAGAGAGCAATGACGACTCTTTTTCATGATATGAACCATAAAGAGATTGAAGTTTATGTCGATGATATGATTGCTAAATCCATTGATAAAGAGGAACATGTTAAGCATTTGTTGAAGCTATTCCAGCGTTTGAGGAAGTATAAACTCCACTTGAATCCCTGTAAATGTACTTTTAGTGTTCGTTCTGGTAAGTTGTTGGGCTTTATTGTCAACGAGAAAGGTATTGATGTTGATCCTGCCAAGGTCAAAGCAATACAAGAGATGCCTGCGCCCAAAACTAAGAAGCAAGTCAGAGGTTTTCTTGGATGCTTGAATTATATCTCAAGATTCATTTCACACATGATTGCCACATGTGCGCCTATATTCAAGCTTCTTCGGAAAGATCAGTCTTGTGATTGGACCGAAGACTGCTAGAAAGCTTTTGATAATATCAAAGAATATCTGCTTGAGCCTCCGATTTTGTCTCCACCTGTTGAAGGAAGACCATTGATCATGTATTTAACTGTGCTTGAAGAGAGTATGGGTTGTGTTCTTGGTCAGCAAGATGAAACTGGAAATAAAGAATTTGCAATTTACTACCTTAGTAAGAAGTTCACCAACTGTGAGACTCGGTATTCTATGCTAGAGAAGACTTGTTGCGCATTGGCTTGGGCTGCTAAGCGTCTGCGTCAATACTTGATGAACCATACCACTTAGTTAATATCCAAAATGGATCCAATCAAGTATATATTTGATAAGCCTTCTTTAACTGGGAGGATTTCCCGTTGGCAGATGTTGTTATCAGAATATGATATTGAATACCGATCTCAGAAAGCAATCAAAGGTAGTATCTTGGCTAACCATTTGGCTCACCAACGATTGAAGATTACCAGCCAGTGAAGTATGATTTTCCCGATGAAGAGATCTTGTACTTGAAAATGAAGTATTGTGATGAACCATTGCTTGAGGAAGGGCCAAAACCTGGTTCCCGTTGGGGCATGGTATTTGATGGAGCTGTTAATCAATATGGTAATGGCATTAGGGCGGTGATTATTACTCCTCAAGGAACACATTTTCCATTTACAGCTAGAATGACCTTCAAGTGTACAAACAATATGGCAGAATATGAAGCTTGTATTATGGGGCTTGAAGAGACCATTGATCTCAGAATCAATTATTTGGATGTCTATGGAGATTCAACTTTGGTTGTAAATCAAATAAAGGTGAATGGGAGACGAATCAACCCGGTTTGATACCATATAGAGATTATGCGAGGAGGATTTCTACTTTCTTTACAAAGGTTGAATTTCATCATATCCCTCGAGATGAAAACCGGATGGCATATGCTCTTGCAATGTTGGCTTTCATGATTGTGGTGAAATATTGGAATGAGGTTCCCAATTTGACTGTGATGCATCTTAATAGGCCTGCTCATGTGTTTGTTGTTTAAGAGATCAAAGACAAAAAGTTATGGTATTATGATATCAAGTGTTTCCTCCAAAGTCAGATTTACCCGTCTTGGGCATCGTTGAAAGATAAGAAGACTTTGAGAAGATTAGTCGACAATTTCTACCTGAGTGGTGATGTGTTATATAAGAGAAATTTCTATATGGTTCTGCTCAGATGCGTGGATAGACACAAAGTAGACTTATTGATGACTGAAGTCCATGAAGGTTCCTTTGGTACTCATTCCAATGGACGTGCAATGGCGAAGAAGATGTTGCAAGCAGGTTACTATTGGATGAAAATGGAATCTGACTGTTGCATGTTTGTGAAGATGTGCCACATGTGTCAAATTTATGCAGATAAGATTCATGTTCCTCTAACACTATTAAACGTCATTTCCTTCCCATGGCCCTTCTCCATGTGGGGAATCGGTATGATTGGCATGAATGAGCCCAAAGCATCAAATGGGCATCGTTTCATTTTGGTGGCTATTGACTACTTCACAAAATGGGTTGAAGCGACATCGTATGTGAATGTAACCAAGCAAGTTGTTGTAAGGTTTATCAAGAATCAGATCATATCCCGTTATGGTGTGACAAGTAAGATCATTATTGATAATGGATCAAACTTGAATAATAATATGGTGGAAGCTCTTTGCAAAGATTTCAAGATTGCACATCATAATTCTTCTCCCAACATACCCAAGATGAATGGGGTTGTTGAAGTTGCAAACATGAACATCAAGAAGATTATTCAGAAGATGGTTGTAATGTATAAGGATTGGCATGAGATGCTCCCATTTGCTTTGCACGGGTATCCTACATCCATCTGCACTTCAACAGGGGTAACCCATTTCTCTCTTGTATATGGTATGGAAGTTGTGCTCCCAGTAGAGGTTGAGATCCCATCACTGCATGCCTTGATGGAAGCCAAGTTGACTGAAGCTGAATGGTGTCAGACCAGATATGATCAACTGAATTTGATTGAAGAGAAAAGATTGACTGCCATGTGTCATGGTCAGTTATATCAGCAGAGGATGAAGAAAGCTTTTGAGAAGAAGGTTAGACCTCGTGTGTTCAGAGAAGGTGACCTTGTGCTCAAGAAGATTCTATATTTCAAACCAGATTCTAGAGGCAAGTGGACTCCTAATTATGAAGGCCTATATGTTGTTAAGAGAGCCTTTTCATGTGGCACTTTGATTCTTGCAACCATGGATGGTGAAGAGTTCACTCGTCCTGTGAATACAGATGCAGTCAAGAAATACTTTGCCTAAAAAGAAAAGAACAACTCGCTAAGTTGAAAACCTGAAAGGGCGGCTTAGGCAAAAATGAGCATCCTGGTGGATTGAAAACCTGAAAGGGCAATCCAGGCAAAAATTAGAGACATAAAACAGAAAGAATTATCCCGATAAATTGAGTACCCCGCTTTGGGGTAATTTATGCAAAAATTAGGGATTCTAGCAAGTAACTGCATCCTACTGATCTTCAGTTTTGAAGACGTTCTTGAGCACAACGGTTGGATTCTGATCCCTAGTAGCAGCCAAGAGCACAGTGGATATCAAGAGTTGGTAGAAGGATTAGTGATCATTGCATTCGACGTAACCCTTTTCCATGTAAATTACCATTTTCAACTTTGTAAATATCTATGGAGTTTTGTCATTTACAGACTACCATTCTAGTAAATAAAGTTGAACTTTTATCCAATTTTTTCTACTCTTGTTTAATTTAGCCGAATATATTTAAATTTTATTATGATTAATTTTGAAATTAAATTTTTTAAATCAAAATAATTTTTCATAAACATATAAAAGCATGAATTTTAAGCAATCGATTTCATTTAAGAGGAATATCATCAATGGTTCGAAAGCAGTAAGCCCTAAGTGTGGAGCGTTATTGGTTCTCCCCAAGCAGTAGGCGCAATTTCTCTTTCATCCCCGACAGCATTGTTCAGGACTCGGTGTTTGTTGTTTTCTCCAGATGATTATTTTTTCTCCGTCACCCCAGCTGAGTTGGTTGATTAATCCCCTGCGAATTTAGTATGTATTCCCTAGTCGAGTTTATATTTGGTCTTCAGCAGAGTAAGAACGGTTCTTTGTAGCAGTTTGCATGGTTCTGATAGGACTTTCGTTTCCCCACCAGTCGCCATCAGATTCGCTCCCAGTCAGAGTTTCCTCCTGGTTTCTGAGCAGTCATTTGTGTTTATCCCCTACATGGTTGTCTCCCATTTGATATGGTGTTGACCTAAAATTCCCCGTAGACTTGATAATGGTTTTCCTCAGCAGATCTCCTTTGTTTCCCCAGCTAGGGTTGAGCCTTCAGGATATTGATTTCACTTTTCTCCAGCATTTGTTTCCCTCTTTTGTGGATTGGCCGAGAATTGTATCGATGATTCAAATTTGTGACATCTTTGTATCCTTCGTAATCGTGTTGTCAGCATAATCATCATATATACATACACATATACATATACACTTATGTAATTTCATTATTGCATCATCACACTTGTTGATTCATTCTTGTGATTTTAATTCTCTGTTATGGTGGTACTTTATCCCCATACATGTTTGGTGTCTATCCTCTTTGAATTGTAGAGTGTCATCCCCTTAAGCAGAAAGACTTTAACCTTTCTCCTTTCCCCACTGAGTTATTTCCTCGTGGATGATGATTTGTTTCAACTTCCTCCCTAGTTGATTATCTGGATGGAACTACTCCCCTTTAGCTATATCCTCATTGGGTTGAGTCTTGATTGACTGTTTTCTTTCTAGATCTTACCTAGATCGATGCATCAGGTCCCCTAAGAGTTTATTACCCAGTAACTGGTAATGTTCTTCTTAGATTGCAGTTTGCTACTTCTTTCCCAATACCCGGCAAAAATAACCTTTTCCTCCCCAGCAGATTCATTTTCATGTTTCCCCAGGAAGTATATCTTTGATATGTTCATCCTAACCGGTGACAGATATTTTCTTCCCCTATTTTGAGTCTATCCTTGATATGTTCATCCTAACCGATGATGGATATTCTCATCTTTGGTATTCTACCTAGTAAAAAGGTAGTTGTAATCCCTACTTGTTCCCCAGAGAGTTAATCCTTGATATGTTCATCCTAACCGATGACAGGTTTCCTTCTCCTTGCAGTCTTCTGCCCAATAACCGATAGTTGTAAATCCTGCTTTTCTCCCTTTCTAGAGTTTATCCTTGATATGTTCACTTTAACCGGTGACGGATATCCTCTCTGTGGTATTCTATCCAGCATTCGATAGATGTAATTCTTACTTTTTGTTCAGGTGGTTTATCCTTGATATGTTCATCCTAGCCGATGACGGGTATCCTCCTTAACAATTCCCAAGCAAGATTATCCTTGATATGTTCATCTTAACCGATGGCAAATTCTCTTTCCTTTGAGTCTATCCTTGATATGATCATTTTAACCGGTGACAGATATTCTCATCTTTGGTCTTCTGCCCAGTAACCGGTAGTTGTAAATCCTATTTCTGCAGTTTTTCCCAAGCAAGTCCATTCTTACCCAGTAACTGGTAATGAATGCACTTCCTGGCGACCCTCAGTGAGTCATCCTTGATATGTTTACCCTAACCGGTAACGGGTGTCTTCTTTGATCAGATTTTATTATCTCCTTACCCAGTAACAAGTAATGGATAATAGATTTCTGCTCCTCCTGTGTTGAAGTTTATTTCTTCCCCAGATGAGTTGAGTGTGTTTTTCCTTGGTGAAATTGTTTTTCCTGCATGATTCAAGTATTTCAGTTTTATTCTGATCTACCTATTTCCCCTGCAGACGTCTTTTGTTTCTCCGGCTGAGTCTTTCCATTTTCATGGAATTCCTCTAGTCTCTCAGCAGTTTTTAAGTCATATCCTGTCCTATGCACAACCTCTTTTATCCCCTCAGAGTCTCTATCTCCCCAGTGAGTTTTTCCTTATAGAATGCATCATGCTCCTGCGGACCTTCGGTCTCTCTGACTTCTTTTCCTCTGTGGTAATATTTCCCCACAAAGATTTGCTTTTAAATCCATATCATATGCATCATGAGGTCTCTTAGGGACCAAAATTTGTTTCTATATGTTTTTATTTAAGCCAATTCTACTAAGTCGATACGAAGATTTTAACCTTCACCTCCTCAGTTAGAATGTCCTTAAATAGGGGAAGCTGTAAAACCCCAATTTTGACCCTAAGATCCCTCATGCAATCTCATCATATGCATTAGCATTGGGATCATACATTGGCATCCTCCTTACCCCTCTTTCATTGGGTTTGTTTTGGGAGAGATCACCAAGCACCATGTGATTGTATACTTGTATTTTATCATTACATTAACCAAAATACCAAAAATATGTCTTTGTATTTGCCTAACTCTTTTGTAGGTAAGGCATGGTCACTATTGATCTATCAAGTTCACATCTAGGGTTTAAGACCCTAATTGCTAAGAGCACAACCAAGGAACGATCCATAAATTCTCTAGGCATTATATATGAGTCCCCATGATCTCTACATGTTAGTTTGATCAAGATTTCTTCAAGAGATTGGAGTTGGTTTACCTTGGAAACCCTAGTTCATCTAGGTATCTTGAGTATCTTCCTCAATAAGCTTCTTCACAAATTGATCAAATTTCTCAAGGGGCACTTCAAATTTCATCATCTTATGCATATATGATCTACCATGAGCCTAAAAAGTCAAGATAATTGCAAGTTAGTAAGTTGGTTGATGGTGGTTGGCCAGATGAATTCATTTGATCAAAACTGGGGCCCCCTAGACCCTATCCCCTACAATTTTTATCATATGAAAATTATTACAAGATAAAAGTTACTCTAAATGAAATTCCAAACAACTTTCATGTTTAAGTCTAGAGCTAATTTTGCTTTGAAAGTCATTTTCTATGTTAAAACATTATAGGTCATTTTGTCTAAACCCTAATTTGAAAGTCAACTTCCCAACGCCATAACTTGCTCAATTTTTATGAGATGAAATATTTCCAAGTTGCACAGTCAAATTCAAGGTGTATACTACAACTTTTATGTTTGGAGTAAGAACTAATTAAACTTTTATGAGAATGTGATATGAGGATACATTATAGGTCATTTTGGACCAATACCATTGACCAAGTGGTTTTCCTCAACTTCAAAAATGCATAACTCACTCATCCCAAATCCAAATGATGTCAAATTTGTGACCATTTTGAAGGTTTTTGAAATACCTACAACTTTGATGAAGACACATTTCTCATTTGGAGCTCACATAAAAAGTTAGGCAAGGTGGAATAATTGAACATGTGGCTTGACACTTAGAAAATATTTTGACATGTTGAAATTTCCAAACTTCCACCTTAAAATTCAACATGATACAAGTTCCAAATGGGAAAGTGTTCAGCATAAGAGTTGTTCCTCTTGATCTAAGCTTTCCAAAGAGTGCTAATTCATTAATTTTTGACAAAGTTTGAGGGGTCTGCACATGGCTTAAACAGGGTTGTATCAATTGGAAAGAATCATGCTTCAAACATTAAAATATATGTCTTGCAATCCAAGCTTCATTTAGACCTCATTTCAGTTGATTGTGGACCTAATAGAGTTGCTTCATTAGCCTGCACACATTCATGCAAGCATGTACATTGCATTGCCAATTTTGGAAGTATTTTCAAGTGTGCAAATAACACTCATCTTTTGCTATAAATAGAGGTCCAATGCTTCAGTTTGAAGGACCTTGCATGCCAGCTTTGCCTCCAACCATTGAAACCCTCACCATTCAAAGGAAAACCTGATAAATTTCAATTGAAATTTGAGTTTGAATTGAAGCAAGAGAGATCCATTTCTGCCCAACATTGAAGGTATTTTTCCATATTTTTCTTCTCTTTGATTCTCTCTCAATTCTCATCAATTCTCTTGGATACTTGGTTGTCTGAAGTCCTACCAATGTAGACAAGAAGATTGAGTTGCTTGGAGGTCAAATCGAAGCAACTTAATTGACACACCTCAAAATTCAACTCCACGTATCTCTTTATATATTTGGAGTTAGGTTAAATTGAGGTGATATTCGTGATCTACGCCATTTTTCCTTTAAGATCATGTCCTCCTTTTTAATTTATGATATGGTGATGAATGAACCAGTCCGACTAGGGTCATCGGAGAAGATGACTGACCTTTGGCTCCGGGGATGAGATGGAAGTGTTCAGAGCCATTGATTTGATTTAAAACGTTTTAATCTGAAAGCTCATTGTGATTACCAAACGTGTGAAATGTTGACTGCGCGCTCTCTACCACTTGATTTTCCACCTCAATTAATGAGGGAGATCAGGTGGTCCATGTCTTTTTGATTATCTGATTTTTATTTTTATTTCTTTGTTTTTCATTAATTCATATTAATTTTAAAAATATGAGAGTTTCACCAAAAAAATTTAAATAAAATCCTTTTTCATTTTATGAATTAAAATTATTTTTGGATCATAAATAATATTTTTCATGATTTAATTGATTTTGTGAATATTTTTAATTGTTTAAAAATACTTTTAAGTTTCTAAAAATTCGGAAAAAATTTCTCCAAGGTCCTTTGACCTTGTTTGACCCATGATAAATCTCATAGTCATTTATTTGGTGTTTTGATGAGGTTTTAGGAAATTGACCAACCATATTAAATTTAATGCATTATTTTTTATATTTTTAATTGATTAATTGTCAAATTAATTGTGCAGAGCCATTTTAATTGACTTTGTGAGTTTAACTTGTGTTGTTGGGCCTTGGTCAAGGTTGATTTGACTTTGTTAGGTTAAGATCATTGGATTTAGGGATTGATGGAATGTACATTCCATCTCCCAAAATGAATGAATGATCTTAACTTGGTAAAAGTCCTCCTTTATCCAATTTGTGTTTGATTCATTCCCCCTCCCTATTCATCTCATTCCCCTGCTTTATTCATTCATATCATGGACCTATGATATCTTAATATCCTAAGGCTAGTTCATTGCAAAATCAACATAAGTATGGATGAGATTAGGCCCCCCAATTTTCATATTTTTTTTTGTGGTATGTTTCATGAGCATAGTTCATCATACTATGTCTCTAACATGCATTAACACCAAAATTCTATTGCCCAACCTCAAATAGTTGTGACTTCTACATATGTCCAATTACGATTGCTTAACATAGCGTTAAGTTTTGACACAAAAGGCATAGCATTCTAGTTAGTGAGATTGTAAGTCTCCCCTCTTTCATGGTATTATGTGGAAACTTGGCCTTTTTTCCTTCCTTTGGAAGATGTCTTAGTTCAAGGATTCATGCTTGTGATAAGTGGGTTGAGTATTCTCCAAAGAATGACTTAAACAAAAAAAAATCAAAGCAAAATAAATAGTAACTTCTAACTCATTAACAACTAACATTTAATTTTAAGTCATTTATTTTTAATACAATTTAATTTTTGAGCTTTATTCATTTGCCATTATTCATACCATTCAAATTGTTTATGTTAATGTCATTTTCACTTTGTCCACTTGGACCATATTTTGTGATATGTTTTGTTTGTGTATATTGTGTTTATTTGTGTGGTCTTTGACCATTAATGTATATAATAAGAACAAAAACCCTAAAAAATATCTTGTGTGGACTGTTGGTTTGATCTGAGACAATTGGACTTAGAATTTAGGCAACATTCCCTATGCAAAGGACTTGGCCAATGCCAACTTTTACGTAACCAAGTGCTTGAAATTTGAAACTCCATCTGATACATCATTGAAGCTCCATCTGAGATCATCTACAACATGATCATGGTGAAGCTATTATATTGAACCTGTGATTTGTGCCATCTTGAAATTCATCTGCTACATGGGCAAATTTGAAGAAGATCATGGAGTTGCTAAGCTTGGATGTGGCTATCTTTATTTGATGCCTTGCTCTTCGAGTTGATATTTTGTGCATTGTTTGTTGCTTGATTCTAAAGTCCAAGGAAAATTTGGGTTTCTATATGACATTCTTGTCTATTGGATTGCAGCCCATTAGTCAGATCTTTTCAACTCTCAACTTTTAAATTTGTGCTTAGGATTAGTCTCTTCATCTCCTCTCTACTTCTTTAATTTCAAAATCTCTCCCCCCTTTTAAAATTTTCTTTGCTTGTGTTTGTTGATTTCTAAACTTTGACCATTTTTGCAAATTAGAACTTTGGCTTTATGCCATTGCATTTTCATACTCATTTTCTTAATCAAAGTTGTAAATGAATCTAACTATACTTGAATTAAAATTTAAAAAGCCAAAAAGAACTAACACTCATTCATACCATTTTTAGGCCTTTGTGCCTTTCAAACTTAAATTTTTGTTAAAAGCAATGCATTCACTTTGAAATTGATACCACGAACTACGAGGTTTTGATCCCTCATTTTTATGTTGGTACGTAGGCACAAGTCCGAAGGTATTGTCAAACACAAAAATATAATTAATGAATTCTTTTCTCATCCATAGCTTGATCCATAGCTTATCCATAGCTTGATGATCATGAATTAACCGCTACAGATCTTAAGCCAAACACTTGATTGCTTTCATTTTTCCTTTTGTTATCTTCTTTCTTCTTTGAGTTTTAAACAATTGTGTTTCATGTCTTGAGAGTTTGATTTTGTATCAACACTCTAACATGATTTCCACATACAAGGCTTTCCTCATGATCACTAACTTGTTACATATAACCTCATAACATTTACTTTATACAATTTACTTTTGTGCACTTTACATTCTTGCCTTTTTCTTATTTTAAAAGTAAAAAACATTATAAAGTGACTAAAACTCTAAAAGCTTTAATCTGACCTTAGGACTTAGTGCTTTCCCCTTGCTTGGAGTACATATGATACTTTGTGATTCATCTGGATCCTTTAATCTTCATTTCAAGACTTGGATGTTTCTTTGTGGCTTTGTGGTTTGGTTGTTCATCTAATATTCATCTACTCATGTGCTTTTATCTTGTGGCTCTATCCAAAGGGAAAATAATGCTTGTTTGATCCAATATCAAATGCTTGCTCCTTCTTGTGGTTAGTACACTTGCATACACAAAGGCTTTCAATTGGGCTACATTACAATGAGACATTTTATTTCATGTCATTTACTTTATGCTTTAAGATAGTTTCTTCCTCTCCTTCCCATTTCTTCAATTTTCAAAACTTCTTCCTATTTTAAAAACATATTGTTTTCAAACTTCACACCTTTTATTAATAAACCTTGACTTTGTCAAGTGATCTAGAAAATATTTTTCTCAATAAATGCTAAAATAACTAAGCATACTTAAATTTTTTTTCAAACTTCTAAAAAGGAAAAACCTCATCAAACTTACTGTTCTGCCTTTGTGCATTTCCCCTTAAGAGCATTTTTTTCAAAGATTGGATATTAGTCTTTTCTTGTAGTGACGCAAATCACTATACTTCTATAATATGTTGAAAAATGATTGATATTTTCCACTTGAATGTTGAGACGTGCTTGTGAGAAAGTCCAAGTAAAAGTTCTCCATATCAGGATGATGCAGATGCTCATTTTCTCATACTTGTGGGTAGTAAGCTGGGCTTTCCACTCGAATACGACAAAATGTCTTTCAAATAAAAATCAATCAACAAACAACTCAGTTTTTTTATAAATACAGATTTGTAAGTGGTTCCTATGGGGTACCATAAATGTAAGGGGTGCTAATATCTTTCCATTGCATAACGAACATCCGTATCCGGTTTTCTCTTTTGTTTTACCTTTTTTTGGGTTTTGTTCGACTTTTTTCCATTCACTTTGGAAACAATAAATTTCGGTGGCGACTCTTACTTTTGTGGGTTAAGTTAATCAATAACTTAATCTCAAACTTTTCCCACCGTAACAAGATACACGAGAGAACTAACAAGAAAAGAATAAAGAAATGAGAATATAAATAAGATAAGAATTTAGAAAAAAAAATATAAGATAACAAAGAGAAAAGGATTTGAGAAGAATGAAAAACGAACAAGAGAATGCAAAACAGATAAAGAAAAAAAAGAAAAGAACGAATATTGAAGAACGAAGAAGGAAAAGAGAGAAGGATTAAGCGTTTTTCCTTCTTTAGTGCAAGAGCATACTTTACAAGGAAGAAAAGGAGAAATTTTGTGAGTGGGACAAAAGAAATAAAAAGTAAAGGTGCGAGATATTTCTTTAAATAATGCATAAAACTTTGTTTAAAACTTTTTAAATTAGCACCGCTTTTTCATTAGTCCTCTTAAGTCGAATATACTTTTTTTTGTCAAAGTGGTTAAAATTTTGTCTTTAAGATGAACACCCTTTTGAGTATACCAAAAATTTAACCCGCCACTTAGAAGAAAACATACAATGGCATTGAAATGGTGGGTCATTAATTGTTCAAAAAGAACACACTAGACAAAAGTAAAAAAGAAAGATTACTCAAAAGCAATAAAGGGACTACCACCATTTGATTTCATTTATTGAGTTTCTTCATTGTTTTCTTGTCCGTATATATTCCTAATATCAATGGCAAGTCGCTTTTACTTCTAAAAATACTCACCATTAGCAAAACATGTAGTTTTCAAAAAGTTGTCTTCAAGCTATTTTTAAGGCAAACATGGCATAGCTGAAACTTGTGGTCCACGATCATGTTAGTATTTGCATTGAAAGATAAATAAAGGTGAACTGGTGAGCATAAGAAATGCTTACATGAGTGGCAATGCTAGTACAAGTACAATCTGTATAAAAACACCAATCCTCTCAATAATTAATTACTTCAAATCATCAACAAATACATTATTACTATTAGTAGCTCCGAGTTTATCTTAGAAAACCTATATCTCACATATGATACATCACCGTTCAAGCTATGACTATGAGGAAAAGTGTTCAATGACAATTGAGTCTCCACTATAAGTTTGTGGAATAGTTTTAGGCATGGGTAGAATTGGAAAACAGATTCTAGATGCAGGACGTTGGGGACGAATTTGTTGCATCTCATAAACATTTCTGAATGGGAAAGAAGGGCGTTGTACTTTGTGTTAGCTCCAATTTTGATGCCTGATATGGATTAAGGGAATTAAATAAGGAAATAAAGTTTCCTGTGAAGAAATTGAATGTTTCGACAAAATTATACTGTTTGAAATTACAGTCGAAGATACCTTAATGCAAGACTAAAGATATTGTGTAGACTTAGAAACGTTTCCAGCAATTTGGAGATGTTTTTGACAAAAGCATCACTAATGGCAGTTCGACAAAGGATTTGAATTCAAATAAGGGAGGGAACTTTTTGTTCTTATCTAACTGTTGGGTATACGTGGGGCATGGTAGGCAGTTGCATACATGTAGAGTGCCAATTGTCTATAAATTTATCATCTTACCCAAAGTACCCGTGTGTGGAGAAAGTGTAACTTGAGAAAATGTACATTTGATGTTGAACCATATTTTTATTTAAAGAAATTTTAATCAAGCTTTTCTTTTCAGAAATTCATCTTCAGTGCCATTTACTTTCCAACACTTTCCTTGCTTTCTTTGCGCTATTTTCCCTTCATATTCTTTAACAAATTATTTTAAGTATGAACATTGTCGAAGTGTTCCTCATCCTTCAAACGTTACTCTAAAAACAATTATCACATGTCCTAGGATCAATCTTATTGTTTCTGTAAATTACCAAAATATTTCACTTGGAAGATCAGTGGTTGTTTACCAATTTTCACGGTAAACAAATTGGCACACCCGGTGGGACCAGTGCTAACTGTTTCGAAAAAAAAGTAGTAAATTTTTCTTCATTTTATTAGTTATTGTCTTTCAATCATCTTTCTCCTTTTTGAAAAGTTCGTTGTATGTTATTAAGAAGTGGTAAAGTAACCACCACTAACAAAGATAGACAAATGGGAAGATACACGAGGGGAATGGAGAATTCAAACCATCCAGATAGTGAGAACCCTCAGAATATGTACACTAATAATGGAGATCCACCCCCAGTTCTTTTGAAGGGGGGACCAACGGTTCTAGCAACCGTTTATGAACCTATAGCGTCAATGGAAAGTTCAATGCCTACGCATTCGATTGCTCACACGGGGTCTATCCTAAATTTTAGTGGGCCAATAGGGCCCTCCACAAACTCCCACACCAATAGGGACTTCTGTGTTTAGACCTTTTATGCCTCCTAGGTTTTCGATGTCGTCAAGTGGTCGAGATCAACCCTATGGAATGTCAACTTCAATGATGGCAAACTTACAAAGCATCCCTCTTGTATTTTCAGAACCTATGATGATGTCGTCGTTACAGGGATCAGGTTCGGGGGTAAACATGGGTCGACATTGTAGCGGTAAATTCATGATCATCAAGCTATGGATAAGCTAGAGATCAATAAAACCAGAGTCGCCACCACGCTTTTATTGTTTCCAAGGGAAAAAGGAAAAGTACGAACAAAACCCAAAAGTAATAAGTTTTCAAATCAAAACTAATAAAATGTCAGAGATTATAGGTAAGGGGGTTGGTTACACAGAGGGAAGTTATTAGCACCTAAAGTGTCCTAGGTACTCCTAGGGAGCCCTTTTTGTGTGCATATGTATTTGGTACAAAATGATGTTTATAAACAAATAGAATCGGGGGATAAGAAAAGAATTCATTAATTATATTTGTGTTTGACAAGACCTTCGGACTTGTGCCTACGTACCAACATAAAAATGAGGGATCAGAACCTCGTAGTTCGTGATATAAATTTCAATGTGGATGCATTGCTTTTAACAAAAATTAAGTTTGAAAGGCACAAATGCCCAAAAATGGTTTGAATGAGTTAGTTCTTTTTTTTTTGGCTTTTTGAAAGTTTAAGTCAAGTATAATTATATTTATTTACAAGTTTGATTAAGAAAAGAAAGTTTGAAAATTCAATGGCATAAGGCCAACGTTTCTATCTTTTGCAAAGTAGTCAAAGTTTAGAACAAAACTAGTTCAAACAACGAAGATTTTAAAAAGGGAGGGAGAGATTTTGAAATTAAAGAAATGGGGAGGAGATGAAGAGACTAATCCTATGCACAAAATTAAAAGTTAAGAGTTGAAAAGATTTGACCAATGGGTAGAAATCCAATACACAAGAATGTCAATAGAAACCCAAATTCTCTTGGACATTTAGAATCAAGCAACACACAAATGCAAAATTATATCAATCTTGAAGAGTAAGGCATCAAATAAAGATAGCGACATCCAAGCTTAGCCACTCCATGATCTTCTTTAAGATAGCCCATGTAATAGATGAATTCCATAAGTCACAGGTTCAAAATAACAGCTTCACAATGATCATGTTGCAGATGAACTTAAAAGGATCTTCAAAGATGTATCAGATGAAGTTTCAAATTTGCAAGCACTTGGTTTCATAGAAAGTTGGCATTGGCCAAGTCCTTTAGCATGGGAATGTTGCCTAAATTCTAAGTCCATTAGTCCAAGATCAAGTCAACAGTCCACACAAAAGTTTTTTAGGATTCTTGTTGTTATTATGTATATTTATGGTCAAAGACCACACAAACAAACAAAGTAAACACAAAATGGAATATATCACACAATATGGTCCAAGTGGACAAAGTGAAAATTACATTAACATAAACAATTAGAATGGTATGAATAACGGCAAATGAATAAAGACTAAAATTAAATGGCATTAAAGTAAATGGCTTGAAATTAAATGTTAGTTGTTAATGAGTTAGAAAAAATTTCAGAATTTTTAAACACTTAAAAGTATATTTAAACAATTAAAAACAAACACAAAATCAATTATATCATGAAAAATATTAATAATGATACAAAAAATAATTTTAATTCAAAATATGAAAGAGGAAATTATTTGAATTTTTTTGGTGAAACTCTCATATTTTTTGGATCAATATTAAAATTAATATGAATTAATGAAAATAAAAGGAATAAAAGAAAATAAGAAAATATCAAAAAAATGTGAGCCACTTGATCTCCCTCATTAATTGAGGTGGCAGATCAAGTGGCCTGAAACGTGCTTTCCACCAAACACACAAGTCAGCGCGCTGCAGGGATGGTAATCATAATGAGTGCTCATGATTAAAACAAAATGGATGGATCCTATGGCTGGGAGACGTGCCAACGCACCGCCGGAGCTGTAACTTCGGTCTTCTTCTCCGGTGGAACTCACCGGACTGGTCCACCCTCAACCATCACCAGAATAAAAAAGGAGGACGTGATCTGAAAGAAAAAATAGCGTAGAGCACGAATCTGACCTCAATTTCAACTAACTCCAAATATATAAAAACATATGAGGAGTTGAATTTTGAGGTGTGTCAATTGAGTTACTTCGATTTGACCTCTAAGCAACTCAATCTTCTTGCCTACATTGGTAGGACTTCAGACAACCAAAGATCCAAGAGAATTGAGTAGAAATGAGTGAGAATCGAAGAGATGAAGTTTTATGAAAATTACCTTCAATGCTATGAAGAACTTGATGTTGCTTGCTTCAAACATGAGTTGATCACACTTGAGAAGCTAGCAGGAAGTGATTGGAGAGGTTGCAAGGTTGTGGATCCTGGAGTTCTTGAATCTCCAACAGTTGAGATTCAAACTCAAATTTCAAATTGAAATTTCTCAGGTTTTCCTTTAGAATGAGAGGGTTTGAATTGGGGAGCAAAGTTTGCGTGCAAGGTGTAATTCAAATGAGCTCATAAGCCTTTTATTTATAGTCAAAGGGAGTGATATTTGCACACTTCAAAATCTGCCCAAAATTGGCAATGTGAATGGCACGAGTGCATGGGCATGTACAGGCCCATGATACAATGCATTAAGGTCCAAAATGATTCATGTTGAAGTCTGAATGAAGCTTGAATGGCAAGGCAATGTGAACTGAAGTTTGTACATTTGATTCGTTCCAATGATGCATCCCTATTAAAGCCATGCGTAGACCTAGCAATCATCATCCAAAATGCATGAACTTGGGTTCTTTGGAAATCTTGGATCAAGGGGAACAAGTTTTATGTTCAACACTTTTTCATTTGGATCTTGGAACATGGAGAATTTTGAGGTGGAAGTTTGGAAATTTCAACATGTTGAAAATTTTTCTAAGTGTCAAGCCATATATCTCAATATTCCACTTTGCTTAACTTTTTACGTGTGCTTCAAATGAGAAAAGTGTCTTCATCAAAATTGTATCTATTTCAAAGATATTCAAAATGGTTACCAATTTCATGTCATTTGGATTTATAATGATAGAGTTATTCATTTTTGAAGTTTGGAAAAATCACTTGTTCAATGGTATAGGTCAAAAATGACCTATAATGTTTCCTCATATCACATGCTCATAAAAGTTGAATTAGCTCTCACTCCAAACATCAAAGTTGAAGTAGACATATTGAATTTTATTTTGCAACTTGGAAATATTTCATCTTATAAAAATTGAGAAAGTTATTGCCTTGGGAAGTTGACTTTCAAATTAGGGTTTAGACAAAATGACCTATAATGTTTCAACATAGAAAATGATTTTCCAAGAAAAACTAGCTCTAGGTATCAACATGAAAGTTGTTTTGAATGCCATTTAGAGTAACCTTTCTCTTGGAATCATTTTCATATGGTGAAAATTGTAGGAGATAGGGTCTAAGGAGACCTAGTTTTGATCAGATGAATTCATCTGGCCAACCACCATCAACCAACTTGCTAACCTTCAATTATCTTGACTTTATTGGCTCATGGTAGATCATATATGCATATGATGATGAATTTTGAAGTGTCCCTTGATAAATTTGACCAATTGGTGAGATATCTTGTTGGAGAAGTTACTTAAGATACCTAGTCAAACTAGGGTTTCCAAGGGAAATCACTTACAAACTCTTGAAGAACACTTGATCAGTATATCATGTAGAGGTCATTGGGACTCATATATGATGCTCATAACCATTCTTGTATCAATTCATGGTTGTTCTCTTTGTCATGAGGGTCTCAAACCCTAGATATGAACTTGATAAATCAATGGGATCATGCCTTACCTACAAAAGAGTTAGGCAAATGCAAAGATATATTTTTGGTATTTTGGTTAGTAAAATGATAATATACAAGTATGATACAAGCACATAGTGCTCGGTGATCTCTCCCAAAACAAACCCAATGAAAGAGGGGTAAGGAGGATGCCAAGGTACGATCATAATGTTAATGCTTATGATGAAATTCCATGAGGGATCTTAGGGTCAAAATTGGGGTCTTACAGCTGCCCCTATTTAAGGACATTCTAACTGAGGAGGTGAAGGTTAAAATCTTTGGCTCGACTCAGTAGAATGGGCTTAAATAACAACATAGAAACAAATTTTGGTCCCTAAGAGACCTCATGATGCAAATGATATGAATGCAAAAGTTAATGCCCTGTGGGGAAATATTGCCACAAAGGAAAAGAAATCAGAGAGACCGAAAGTTTGCAGGAGTATAATGTATTCCATAAGAAAAACTCTATGGGGAGACAGAGACTCTGGGGGATAAAGAATTTATGCGTAGGCTAGGCTACGACTTAAAAATGTTAGGGGACTCGAGGAATTCCATATAAAAATCGAAAAGACTCAGCCGGGGAACAACAACATCTGCAGGGGATACGAGTAAGTCAGGATAAAACTGGAGTACTTGAATCATGCAGGAAAAGAGATATCACTAAGGAAACGCGCACTCAACTCGACTGGGGAAGAAATAAACTTCAACACAAGAGGAGCAGAAATATATTATCTACTACCTAACTGGGTGAGGAGATAATAAAGATCTGATAGAGAGGACACCCATCATCAGTTAGGATGAACATATCAAGGATGACTCGCTGAGAATCACCAGGAGAGAGTATTCATAACCGGTTATTGGGTAAGAATAGCCTTGTTGGGGAAAACTGCAGAAAATAGGATTTAAAACTACCAGTTACTGGGCAGAAGACCAAAGGTGAGAATATCTGTCATCGGTTAGGATGAACATATCAAGGATAGACTTGCCTGGGCCTGTTAAGGAGGATACCCGTCATCGGTTAGGATGAACATATCAAGGATATACCAACTGAACAATAAGTAGGAATTACATCTATCGAATGTTGGATAGAAGACCATCAAAGAGAAAATTTGTCACCGGTTAAGATGAACATATCAAGGATAGACTCTGTGAGGGGAGAAAATAGGAATTAGATCTATCAGTTGCTGGATAGAATACCATCAAAGAGAAAATCTGTCACCGGTTAGGATGAACATATCAAAGATAGACTCTGCGGGAGAAAGTAGGGTTTACAACTACTGGTTACTGGGTAGAATACCACAAAGAGGAGGAAACCCTTCATCGGTTAGGATGAACATATCAAGGATTAACTCTCTGGGGAACAAAATAGGGATTACAACTACCTTTTTACTAGGTAGAATACCAAGGATGAGAATATCCGTCATCGGTTAGGATGAACATATCAAGGATAGACTCAGGCAGGGGAAAGAAAGATATCTGTCACCGGTTAGGATGAACATATCAAGGATATACTTCCTGGGGAATCAGAAACAAATGAATCTACTAAGGATTCCACTGCTGGGAAAACTGGGATACTTTTGCCGAGTATTGGGCAAGAAGTAACTAACTGCCAACTAAGAAGAGTATTACCAGTTACTAGGTAACAAACTCTTAGAATAGTCAAAGCATATATCTAGGCATGATCTAGAAAGAAACAGTCAATCAAGACTCAACCCAATGAGGATATAACTCAAGGGGAGTGGTTCCATCCAGATAACCAACTAGGGAGGAAACTGAAGTAATAATCATCCACGAGGAAACAACTCAGTGGGGAAGAGGAGAAAGGTTAAAGTCTTTCTTCCTAAGGGGGTGACACTCTACAATTAAGGGAGGACAAACACCGAGGTTCGTATAGGGATAAAGTACCGCCATAACAGAGAATGAGAATCTCAAACCAACAAGTTAGTCAGATATGATGATGCAAATATGCAATTATGAAATTATATGAATGTGTATATATATATATATATATATATATATATATATATATATATATATATATATATATATATATATATATATATATATATATATGATTATGCTGACAAAACGATCAAAAAGGATATAAAGGTGTCACAAAGAATTTGAATCATCGATACAATCCTCGGTCAATCCATAAAAAGAGGGAGACAACTACTAGAGAACAAAGAAATCAACATCCCAGAGGCTCAAATCTAGATGAGGGAGGAGATCTGCTAAGGAAAGGAATCATTATCGAGTCTGCAGGGAATTTTAGGTCAACACCATATCAAATAAGAGACAACCATGAATAGGATAACCACACAATAGCTGCTCAGAAACCAAGAGGAAACCCTGACTAGGAGCGAGTCGGGTGATCACTGGTGGAGAAACCAATGCGATCTACTGGGGAAGAACATCTTACTCTGCTGAAGATCAACCCTGCTGAAGAAACACGAACTCCGTTGGGGAACACAGAAACTCTGCCGGGGAAATAACATGTCGCAAGGTACTGAATCAACCAACTCAGCTGGGGAAAAGAATCGGAACTCCGCTAAGGAACAAACACTCCATAGGGGAACCGGATCAACACAAACAACTAGGGATACCCGAAGGGTTAACTGCTTGGGAAATCTCTGATGTTTAGAACTTAAAGACTTGCTGCTCTTTGAAGTGATGTTGATACTTCCTTTTAATTGCTTTGAAAAATTTCTTGTTTTTATATGTTTTAAGAAAAAATGATTTTGATTAAAAAAATTTAAATTTCCAAAATGATCATAATAAAATTTAAACTATTGGCTGAAGTAAATAAGAGTAGAAACAATTGGACAAAAGCTCAACTTTATTTAATGGGATGGTAGTCTGTAAATGACAAGACTCCATAGATTTTTACAAAGTTGAAAATGGTAATCTACATGGAAAAGGGTTACATTGAATACAAATGATCCTTAATCCTTCTACCAATTCTTGATATCCACTGTGCTCTTGACCGCTACTGGGATGAGGAATCAACGTCAACCCTTGTGTTCAACTAAGGTCTTTCCGATACTGGTCGATCAGCAGACTGCAATTACTTGCCATGATCCCTAATTTTTGCATAAATTGCCCCAAGGTGGGGTACTCAACTTATTGGGAAATTATTTCTGTTTTTATGTCTCTAATTTTTGCCTGGATCTCCCTTTTGAGTTTTCAATCCATTAAGACGCTCATTTTTGCCTAAGTCGCCCTTTCGGGTTTTCAACTTAGCGATTTGTTCTTTTCTTTTTTAGGAGAAGTGTTTCTTGACTGCTTCTGTGTTCACAGGACGAGTGAACTCTTCACCATCCATAGTTGTAAGAATCAAAGCACATCCCGAAAAGGCTCTCTTAACAACATATGGGCCTTCATAATTAGGAGTCTATTTCCCCATAGAATCTGGTTTTGAATGACAGGATCTTCTTGAGCACAAGGTCACCTTCTCTAAACATACGAGGTATGACATTCTTATCAAAAGCTTTCTTCATTCTCTGCTGATATAATTGACCATGACACATAACAGTCAATCTTTTCTCTTCAATTAAATTCAGCTGATCAAATTTGGTCTGACACCACTCAGCCTCAGTCAACTTGGCTTCCATGAGCACACGCAACGAAGGAATCTCAACCTCTACGAGGAGCACTGCTTCCATACCATATACAAGAGAAAAATGGGTTTCCCCTGTTGAAGTGCGGGCGGATGTACGATACCCATGCAAAGCAAACGGGAGCTTCTCATGCCAATCCTTATATGTGACAACCATCTTCTGAATAATCTTCTTGATATTCTTATTCGCAGCTTCAGCAACCCCATTCATCTTGGGTCTGTAGGGAGAAGAATTATGGTGTGCAATCTAGAAGTCTTTGCAAAGAGCTTCCACCATATTGTTATTCAAGTTCGATCCATTTTCAGTAATGATCTTGAATAACGGCATATGATCTGATTCTTGATAAACCTTACAACAACTTGCTTGGTTACATTTGCATACGATGTCGCTTCAACCCATTTTGTGAAGTAGTCAATTGCCACTAAAATGAAACGATGTCCATTCGAAGCTTTGGGCTCAATCATCCCAATCATATCAATTCCCCACATGGAGAAGGGCCATGGGGAAGAAATAACATTCAATAGTGTCGGAGGAACATGAACCTTATCAGCATATATTTGACACTTGTGGCACTTCTTCACAAACTTGCAACAGTCAGATTCCATTGTCAGCCAATAGTAACCTGCTCGCAACATCTTCTTTGCCATTGCATGTCCATTGGAATGAGTACCAAAAGAACCTTCATGCACTTTAGTCATCAACAGGTCCGCTTCGTATCTATCCACACATCTGAGCAAAACCATGTCGAAGTTTCTCTTGTACAATATATCACCATTCAAGTAGAAAATACCGGCTAATCTTCTCAAAGTCTTCTTATCTTTCAAGGATGCCCCAGACGGGTAAATTTGACTTTGGAGGAAACATTTGATGTCATAATACCATGATTTCTCGTCTCTGACTTCTTCAACAGCAAACACATAAGCTGGTCTATCAAGACGCATCACAGACAAATTGGGAACCTCATTCCAATACTTCACTATAATCATTGATGCCAACGTTGCAAGAGCATTTGCCATCCGGTTCTCATCTCGAGGAATATGATGGAACTTAACCTTTGTAAAGAAATTCGAAATCCTCCTCGCATAATCTCTATACAGTACCAAACCAGGTTGATTTGTCTCCCAATCACCTTTGATCTGATTCACAACCAAAGCAGAATCTCTGAAGACATTTAAATACTTGATTCTGAGATTCATGGCCTCCTCAAGCCCCATAACGCAAGCTTCATATTCTTCCATGTTGTTTGTACACTTGAAAGTCAATCTAGCTATAAAGGGTAGATGCGTGCCTTGAGAAGTAATGATCATTGCCCTAACGCAATTTCCATATTGATTAGCAGCTCCATCAAATACCATGCCCCAACGGGAACCAGGTTCTGGCCCTTCTTCAAGCAATGGTTCATCACAATCTTTCATTTTCAAGTATAAAATCTCTTCATCAGGAAAGTCATACTGCACTGACTGGTAATCGTCAATCGGTTGGTGAGCCAAATGGTCAGCCAAGATACTATCTTTGATCGCTTTCTGAGATCGATATTCGATATCATATTCTGATAACAACATCTGCCAACGAGCAATCCTCCCAGTTAAAGCAGGCTTCTCAAATATATACTTGATCGGATCCATTTTGGATATCAACCAAGTGGTATGATTCAACATATACTGGCGCAGACGCTTAGCAGCCTAAGCCAATGCGCAACAAGTCTTCTCAAGCATAGAATACCGAGTCTCACAGTCGGTGAACTTCTTACTGAGGTAGTAAATTGCAAATTCTTTCTTTCTAGTCTCATCTTGCTGACCAAGAACACAACCCATACTCTCATCAAGCACAATCAAATACATGATCAACGGTCTTCCTTCAACAGGTGGAGACAAAATTGGAGGTTCAAGCAAATATTCGTTGATACTATCAAAAGATTTATGGCAGTCTTCGGTCCAATCACAAGACTGGTCTTTCCGAAGAAGCTTGAATATAGGTGCACATGTGGCAGTCATGTGGGAAATGAATCTAGAGATATAATTCAAGCGGCCAAGAAAACCTCAGACTTGCTTCTCGATTTTGGGCGCAGGCATCTCTCGTATTGCTTTGACCTTGGCAGGATCAACTTCAATACCTTTCTCGCTGACAATAAAGCCCAACAACTTACCAGAACAAACACCAAAAGTACACTTATTGGGATTCAAGCGGAGTTTATATTTCGTCAAATGCTGGAATAACTTCAACAAGTTCTCAACATGTTCCTCTTCATCGATTTATTTAGCAATCATGTCATCGACATATACTTCAATCTCTTTATGCATCATTGATCGATAAAATAGCAAGTGTACTATTTGCACCAATGTAGTAATAAAATGGGAGTTCTCCCGAGTATCGATCTCGAGGACTGCGTAATAAGTACAAATCTTTACAATAATTCCATTGAACAAAACATCATAGGGGGTTTGTTTGTTTTCAAAATGATAAGAACGAGAATAAATTATATAAAGCATATAAAAAGTTGTTAAACGATATGAGAAAGCATGTTAAGGCAAGATGTGTGAATTGCTTCGTACTACACTACTTCCACATTATATAACATCTACGTTGCAATTATTCAAAACCGATTCCCAAGAATTGTTTTCTCTAATTCCTTACCCGAAAACCATTAACAGTCAATTTCAATCCCAATTCCTTAGCTATTCAAAACGACGTTACGAACTATGCAGTTGATCAAGAATTAACGGCTACTACGGTTTGATCCTTATTCCTAAGTGATTTGACCGATGTATTATTATACAACAAGGATAAGGTTGTTTGTCCGACCTAAACCTTAACCATAGATCAAAATTCCATTTGTCCGATAAAATAAAGCATTAAGAACGTTGTATAATAATTTGAATTAAGAACACATTGATGATCATAAAAACATATAAATAGTGTTCATACAGTAGCAATTCAGGGACACCCCCCTAGCATTGGGGGGTTTAGCTTCTCATAATATTCAAAGAAAACAAATTACAAAATAGAGACATTACAATTATTTGGTGATGAAGGTTGATCTTCAATCTCTTCCGATCTTGAAAATCTCTTCTTCTCCACACCTTCCAAGCTTTCGTCTCTTTTCTGTTTCTTCTTCGTACAATCGAAAAGGTCCCCTTTCTCTCCTCCAAAATGCATATTAAATAGTTCCCAATCATCTAAAAACATCGTGAAATACCAAAACTGCCCTCCGGACTTACAAAGAGACCAAAACAATACAAATCAGCAAATGGGGCGAATTGACCAACACGGGCCGTGTCAGGTGACACGGGCGCCCTTGTTGGCTCTCTGTCAACTCAATTCCTTTAGCCCTTGCTAACATGGGCCGTGTCAGCTAACACAGGCACCCTTGTTAGCCCCCTGTTTTCTTGCTTCCTTGATCTCCACTCTGCACATGCTGACACGGGCCGTGTCAGTTGACACGGGCACCCGTGTCAGCCCCCTGTTTTTGCCTTATCTCGCTTTGCACGATGTCCTTGACTTCCATTCTTTCGGTACGCATCTTTCGGGCTTATTGTTAGACCTGGAAACCAATTAGAACTACCACGGAAACGCACAAAATACGACAAAAAGAGATGAACCACTAATACAACATAAAACAAGCAGGAATTTATAAAATGATAAACTTAAGAAACCGACCAAAAGAAGAACAAAGTGTTACCGATTCTTGAAGATTCATGTTGGATGGATGATGAAACCTAAGTGCAAATGGTGATCGATCACAACCCCAAACTTATCTCATTTCTTGTCCTCAAGTGATGTAGGAGACAACACAGAGGTCAACCATGGATTTTCTTCTTTCCACAATACAGCTGATGTATTCGCAACTTATCTTCCTCCTTCCCGATTAAGCTTCTGGTTCACCCATTTGAACTATCCACTGTATTATCATATCATAATGTTCCTTCACCTGCAAACTTCTTCACACCACTCACCAAATCTCTCGGGGTTAAAGTGTTTAACACTCATGATATTAAGGTATGCAATATTAACTCTTAATTTTTGAATAGATTCTATGTTCACTACACAAACCAAATTCACACACCTTTAGAGGTCTTTCGGGTTGTAAAGGGGCTTAGTACGGTGGGGATAGACAAGAAAATGGATGACAAAGGTTTAAAACTCGACATTCATGTTGTTGCTTTTCTTTGTGCATAAATTATTTTATGGGGTGTTGTCCAACTTGACTCTTTTTCACTCAATTTTTCTTTTGAGTATCACATTAATGCATGAGTCTTTGACTTAGGCAAGTGCTTATGCCTCATTACTATTTTTCATTTATTTTCTATTTTTTTCTTTCGGTAGACGCGGATGTTTCTACATACTCTTTTTTCTTTTTGTTACACTTTCCCTTTTTCAATTTTTTCTAAGGATCACCACCCCAAACTTATCTTTTTGCACGAATTTGACACTACAACAGTCATGCCGAGCGAAGGTAGGAAGTGTTTGGATTATGGTTAGTCATGACGGTTTTCACAAACAATGGGGTACAGGCTCAACGGGGTTAACAATGGATAAATACAACATTACAGATGGCTAGAAAGGCTAAAGGGTGAAAACAAACAATGTGCCTCAGTGTGAGTCTTTGTATTGTAATGTATCAGTAGAACTTACGCAAAATTAGAGAGATAAAGCCATACCTGAATGCGCTCTTTTGTGTTCGGTTTTGTTGAAATCTCACCATGTTGGATAAGCTTGCAGGCTCCAAACCACTCTTCATGGCAAACAGCTTCTTTTTCAGCTTGGGTCTACCATCCCCTCTTTCGGTCTAGAGTCGTCAAGTTGCGTCCAACATTTTCTTTCTTAGCTGTATCAACTTCCAGGTTGCCTCGGGAGCAAATCCGGGGTTGCATCTTTCCCTCACTGGTCACTAGTCCATCATTTATCCAGTAGAATCCACTTTTATCTGTAACTCATGGAAATAAAACAGGCACACAAAGAGAAAAACAAAGTAACAAAGCAAACAAACACAACTTAAATAAAATGTAAAACAATAAACCCCCCTGTCGCAACATGCGAAAAACAACCGGCGAAAAAAAGAAACAGAAGAGTCGCCACCGTTCATTATTTATCCCAAAGGAGGGAAAGGAAACGATCGAAGAAAACCTAAAGAGAAAGAAAAGACAAGGTCTCACAACCAAATCTAGGGTTCAGGAGTCAATTATGCACCCCTACGCATCCGTAGTACTCTACGGGATCCACTATTGTTGTTCTAGTCTAAAGGGTGTAGGTATATCTAAAGTACTATCTTCTAAAGAAAGTGAAAAGAAAATGACTCGCAAGGATGTCGCATCCACTGCCTACGTATCTCATCTGAACATGAGAATCAGAGTCTTCGTAGCTCGGCTACCTATGGGTGAAAAAGAAGTGTGCTCGATAAGACATCGCGTCTTAGGCCTACGTATCTCATCTGGAATGAGAATCAGAGCAAAACGTAGTTCAGCTAACTACGGGAACAAAGGGTCTCGATTGCAACTAGGGCAAGAGAAAGGGAAAGGTCTCGATCGCAACGAGGGCGGGAGAAAAGAATCGCAGAAAGGGCGAAAGCAAACAAAGATTAGTTGTTAGTCGTCAGTCAAAACTCGGCAAGACATCGCATCTCGTGCCTACGTATCTCATCTGAACATGAGAATCAGAGTTGTCGTAGTTCGGCTAACTAGGGGTTAAGGATTGCCATCTGAACATGGACTTACAAAAGAGGACACCAGTTATGTCAAAGGAAGGTGGGCAATGTGTTCAACATCCTAGCATTAGGTGTCGCAGCTCGCTCAATCGAGTCTTAGGCAGTTACCTCTTTGCAATAGAACGGATTAACATGCCACAAGATCGGAGACGCACGGAAGGTCTAAAAAGTGGGGAAGCTCTGCCCTAGAGTTGTCATGCAATGTGGACCTATGTTTTAGGGTTTACAGAGAGGAACATCTACCTAATGTTAGCATGCAAAGAATAAGGGAATTCAACCTATGTTATCATACAAAGGGCTCTACCTAATGGGTGCTACCTAAACGGAACAAGAGTCGACGGATGGAGCAAGGAGAGGAGTCACAGATAAGGGTAGATGGTGATGCCTGAGGCAATCGACTTACAGGTAGATGGAGGTGCATGAAGCGATCGACTTACAAGAGGATGGATGAATGCTTGTTGGTTCTGTTAAGTTTTGAAAATGATTACTCGACATTGGATCGAGGTTTTGATCTTGTTTTGAAATGATTATCGGATATTCATTTTAATTCTTGTATTAATAGATGAATAAAGAATTAAAGAATAAATATTATACACTTTATGGGAGAGGGGTACATTTGTTATGAATGGGGATGGTTCATGGCAATCAAACAATAAGAATATATGCCTCAATCATCATACAAGTCGGCAACAGTTACCAATCAAATCAAATAAGTAAACAGGTATATAATCAAATCAAAGAATCAAAGAATGAAATAAAGGAGCATTAAGCAAGGCATGGGAAGTATGAACATGTTAAACAATCAAGCAATAGTAAGCATGGATGAAAGAAACAAGTGTAGCAGATAATAGATGAATCAGACAGATGAAATGATGCACAAAAAGAGTCCACTGAAATAATTTAATCAAGAAATGAGGTAAGGATCAAAATAAAATCAAGATCAAAGGCCTCTAATACATGGCATATGAGATGAACAAGGGAGGATCAAAACATCTCTTCAATTGCCATAAGCAATCCTTAAGTCAAACATCGATCATAAAGAAGTCAACTGAAAATTCGAGTCAACTCAAAAAATATCAAATAAATAGCAAATTAATCAAGCAAATTATGAAAAATTAAACTAAATAAGGTAGGGTTAGGACATCATCATCCCCCAAAAAGATTTTAAAAATAATGAAAATTAGTGCATGAATTAATTGAAATAAAACAGAGTTCAAACCAAAAGTCAACCAACAAGACTAGGTTAAAAATAAATCAAGAATAAATAGCAAATTAATCAATAAAATTATGAAAAAATTAAAATAAGTAAGGTGGGGTCAGGACATCATCATCCCCTAAAAATATTTCAAAAATAATGAAAATTGGTACATGAATTAATTAAAATAAAACAGGGGTCAAACTAAAAGTCAACCAACAAGACTAGGCTAAAAATAAATCAAGAATAAATGGCAAATTGTGAAATAAAAATCCAAGAAAAAGTCAGGTTGACCATGGGACAGTGGTCAACCTTCATCCCAAAAATCAAAGGCTGAAAATAATTTTAAGTTATAAAAATAAAATCAATAAAAAAATGTATGCTAAAATGAACCACTTGGAATGAATAATTAAAATAAAATATCAATATTAAAAAAATGCGAAAATAAAAATTAAATAAAATTAAATAAGGCACCAAGAAAAATGGAAAATATTTTTGGATAATTTTATGGACAAAGAAAGTATTTTATATCAATAAAAATCAAAACAGAAAATAAATGTGAAATAAAAAAGAAAATGGAAATGGAAGTGTATTAGTGCTGATGGGCCAGGAAAGGGGGGTGTGGAAAACGAACAGTGGAAGGCCCACGACCCAAGTCACCACTTAAACCAGGTGTGACACTTAAATAACAAATAGATGGCCAGGATTAAAACATACGTGAAGGATCTGATGGTTCTCAAGACGACACGTGGTCGTCTTCTTCATTAAACCAAACCCTAGCCATGCCATGCAACAAAAACGCAGAAAATGCAGTGGTTTTCTTCAAACTTCAACACCAAAATGCGACCACCATAGTGCATCAAAACACACGAAATAAAGCCCAGATCTCAAGTATGAAATGCAAGGATTAACATGGTATCTTTGTTTAAGTGAAACAGTAGCTTAATCATGGAGAAAAGTTGTCAACAAGATGTCAATATGGACACGGATATGAGCAAAAAATAACAACACAAACTCAACCATGAACAATGCTTCGTACTGAGGACTTCAGAAGAAAGCATAGCATGTGATTAGCATGGTAATGAGCATGATGATGAGCATGGTAAACAGGCATGAAGCAAGCATAAGAATGAGCATGGATGCATTAACAAAATGGCTATGGAGAAGGGACAAGAGGGTTACCTAGTGGAAGTTAGTCCACTGCTTCTTGGTTGTGGAGAGGATGGAAGAGAATGGTGTTGCCTTGATGCCTCACTTCAAGAACTTGATGAGAAATACCAGCTGACTTCAATGAACTTTTTCCTTGCTCGAAAATTCCAATGGCCTTGCTTTCAGGTTTAGGGTTTTTTGCTCTTAAATATATGGGTCAAATGCCCCTTAATGGGCTTACAAATGATCTGTCCATGAGAATAAAATGTGAGAGTTTTTGTTATTTTGGACAAAACTTAAGTGAGTGGAAATACAATGCATGGCCAAATGAGGAAAGTAAAACATGGGCTGGTTTGTGCAGCATGCATGGCTTGGCTTGTGCAACATGAAATCAGTCCAAGATGGTGACTTTGTGGCTTCATAACTTGATCAACAAGCCATGAATTGATGAGATAATGCAAACAGTAGAAATATCTCATGGAGCATAGCATGTTTCATGTTGGGCATGAGTAGAAATAATGAGTGGAAGAAGGTGAAAAATGGGCCTCAAGTTCAGGTCACACCATGCAAAACTGGTTGGGCAAGTTAGGCACAAAATATGCCTAGAGATTCAAGTCATGGTGCCACCTTTAGGTGAATGTATCTCTCAAACCATGGATCCAAATGAGATGATTCCAAAGGTAGGTGAAAGAGGACATGGCAAGGTATAATTGTTGTGAAGGAAATATTTTTAATTGATGCCTTGAAGTGTAAGAAAACTGGCCAAGAAGTCTTGACAAACTTTGAAGATTTTTAGACTTAGAAATTTTTCTAAGTGTCCCAAAAATATGCCCTACTTTGACTAAGCATAACTTTCTCAATCTTGATCCAAATGGAGAAAAATTTATATTTCTAAAAAGCTTGGAACAAGAGGAATAACTTTCATGTTGGAGAAATTTTCAAATGGAGCTTTTATCTTGATGGAAAATGAGCTTAAAGTGAGTGCAAAAATCATAAAAACTTGCCCAAAATGGAAAGTCAACCATTTCTAAATTAAGTAACTTGTCCAATTCCTGATTAAATGATGAATCCGTGATCCAACCTTGATCAAATTTCACATGTAGGCTCCCCTAGGCATGAATTTTGAGATTCCACTCTCAAAAGGTCAGGAGTTGACTTTTCTGGCCCCACAGTTGACTTTTCCCAAACTGTCTGATTCCCGATTCCAATGATCAATTGAAGCACTTCTGGCTCAAATAAAAAGCTGATTTTTTGTATGTAGACCCTTGTGGACATATGTAGGGCCATGGAAAAGAGTTTCACCCAAAGAATCAGAAATAGACTGATTTTATACTAAACCCTAATATTAGGGCAAAATTGATCGGGAACTGATTGCACTGCTTGCCAATGGATCTTTCTGAGATAGTTATGAATCTTCCTAGGCCAAGATGCCTCTCCAATCATGACATGAATAAGCTCCTCTACTTCCAACCAAACATTGCCTGTTACAGGTAGCCATGAAACCCTAATTTCCTGATTAAATCCAGATGAACACTCTGATAGCTCTGAATCCTTCACTGATGAACTGAAGACCATAATAAGATACCTAGAGCCACCTGAGACCCTAGAGACTTGTATACTTAGAAAATGAAGTCCAATTCTCAATCTTGCTTTGTGTAGGCTCCTTCTGTTAAGGAGTGATCAATCAAAACCTGACTTCCAAGTCACTAATGCAGTATGCAATGAGTATGACCTAATATGATGCTAATGAAGTGTAAAACTTAATCCCCTGTTTCCAGGGAAAAATGAAGGGTAAATTTTGGGGTATTACACCCCCCCACACACACACACACTTGAACCAAACATTGTCCGCAATGTTTATTGTCAAGATAAGAGGGGTACTCACAATGTTTATTGAGGAGGTGAGGGAGGATACGAATAATGCAACATCATGCGTTGCATCATCGCATTCATTTCATCCAGGACCGTCCCTTGGCGGCGTTGTTCGACTCCGAACCTAGTGAGCTCCTCACCTTGCCTAGATTGCTCCGTGCGAAGGTGACCGATCTCATCTTGAATCCAACCCCATTGGTCTTGTGGCATGGAGTAAGACCCTGAAGCTTGAGTCGGTTCTTGTTGTTGTTGGTAAAACTGCTCCTCAGTGCTAGGTGCACCCTCCATATGCTCATCTGCAGGCAAAGAATCAAGAAAATCTTCGTCCCCCTCATCCAGGTCGGGACACTCATAAAGCCAGTTGGCTTTGTTAGTAATACTAATGAAATCATAAGCGGGTAAAGCAAGAACATGGACTTTTTGGCAGATAAGAGAATATTAATCTTGTTTTACCTCAATCATACCTTGTTGAATCAACGCGGCCATGTCCAGTTTATTTTTACCCAGCACCTGTGGAGCGTCAGCAAGCGCAGCACCAAATCCAAAATGGTCGGCAATCTGGGTGATCATTCCGCCAACCGAAATGTCGCCTGAGGTAGCGCGACCAACTCTACCTAGGTAGTCAGCTGCAAATGCTGCTACATTGATAGGAGTTTGTGTTGCCATATTGTACAGAAAGAAAAGCTCCCTTTGGGTGGCGACACCGATGCTATCACCGCGACCGAACATGGTGTACGCCAAAGCCTTCTGAGCGTACCTGAAACAATGGTTATAGATACCCGATTCTTTTGCCCCTTTGGAGATATATTTAACATTACCTGTTATAGCGGTCCAGAATTCCACCAGAACAAAAGTATCGTGCACCGTTCTAGGGCCTACTATTGGGAGTTTTAGGATACTCCCCAACTCATCCACAGACAATTCCAGATCAGTATTAAATAAATGAAAATGCAAAGTACCATAGTACTCTTTCTCCGTTCCATTCCACCGATTTTTCGGCTTAAATTCAATGATACTCAAGAATTCAAGAGTAATACGCTCAAAAGTTGGCGCTTCTAACTGCATGAATTCCAATACACCTAAGGTGTGGAACATTTGGTGAATTTCAGCTTGCAATCCCAATTCCTGCAAAGTGCCATCGCACATGTATCTAGTGGGTGTTAATTTTCTTTTAAGATGAGCAGTATACCTTTTTTGGTGCTCCAAGTCTTCATACATAATGTCGTGCTCATTCGGAGTCCTTCTTGCCCTTTGACGTGGCCGGGATGATTCTGCCACATTTTTGCTTCTGTCTACTCGGCGAGACATGTTCTTACCTGCACACAAAGAAAAGAAACTTGAAATTGAAAAGAGAGATTAGGGAAAAAGATTACCGTAGGAAGGTAGAGGATTGAAAATGGATGAACTTTTGTGAAGGAGGATGGAGATTTGATGGAGTTATGAGGTAAAAGGATGAAGCTTTATGTGAAGAAAAATGGAGGTTTTTAGGTGTTTTTTAGAGAAAGAGAGATGAAGGTGAGAGAATAGGTAAGAGAAAAGGTTTATGAGGAGTGAATGAGTGATAAAATGAAGTTAGTGGGAGAATTCGGTGGTGGGCCCAATGCCAAACGGTCAAAAATTTTTGAAAATTTTCCACCGCGCTTGCTGACACAGCCGTGTCAGTTGACACGGGCGACCGTGTCAGCATTATGGAGCTCCTTGACACGGGCCGTGTCCTTCCTCTTTCAACCTGGTTCAACATGAGCTGACACGGGCCGTGTCAGCTGACACGGGCACCCGTGTCAGCCCCCTGGAAAACACCCTTCTCATTTCACTTCCTGACACGGGCCGTGTCAGCTGACACGGGTGCCCGTGTCAGGCCCTTGATTTTACTTTTTCTTTCATTGTTGTCTCGAGCTTGTACTGGGCTTCTGCTTCCGATTTTTCCAGAGACTTTTTGTACACAAACTTTTGGCTCCTCTAGCAAACATTGTTCAAACCTACAAGTCAATAACACACAACAAAACAAAGAAAATAATTAGACACAAAAGTGTGGGTTGCCTCCCACGTAGCGCTTCGTTTAACGTCGCTTGGCTTGACGGTTGTTCATCTTATCAGACAAGATGAACAACATCAATTTGACTAACTTCTTGCTCCACATTGTAAGGCTTCAACCTTTGGCCATTCACTTTAAAAATGTCCCCATTGGATGGATTTTTTATTTCAATTGCTCCATGGGGATATACCTTGTGTACCATAAACAGTCCTGACCATTTTGATCTCAGTTTTCCCGAGAACAACTTCATCCTTGAATTAAACAATAACACCATTTGTCCTTCCCAAAATTCCTTCCTTTGAATCTTTCTATCATGCCATTTTTTTGTTTGATCTTTGTAAATTTTGGCATTTTCGTATGCTCGGTTCCTAAATTCTTCTAACTCACGGAGTTGAAGGATTTGGGACTCTCCCGCTTTCTAAAGATCCAAATTAAGGAATTTTGAAGCCCACAAAGCTTTGTGTTCAAGTTCTAAGGGTAAGTGAAAGGCCTTACCATATACCAATTGATAAGGAGACATACCAATAGGTGTTTTAAAAGTAGTTCGGTATGCCCAAAGCGCACCATCAAGCTTACTTGCCCAATCTTTGCGAGATGAGTTAACCGTCTTCTCCAGATTTTGTTTCAGCTTCCTATTCGACACTTCAACTTGACCACTTGTTTGCGGGTGGTACGGAGTGGCTATACGATGTTTTACATTATACTTCAAGAGTAGCTTCTCCATTAGGTGATTTAAGAAATGAGTTCCCTCATCACTTATTAGAGCTCTTGGCACTCCAAACCTGACAAATATGTTCTCCTTTAGAAACTTGACTACCACTCTTGCATCATTCGTTGGTAGAGAAACTGCTTCTACCCACTTGGATACATAATCCATGGCCACCAGGATATAGTTCTTTTCGAATGAAGGTGGAAATGGTCCCATAAAGTCAATACCCCAAACATCAAAGAGTTCAACTTCCAACATGGGGTTTTGAGGCATCTGATTTCTTTTCGAGATATTTCCCATCCTTTAGCACTTGTCGCACACTTTGATTAATTGCTGAGCATCTTTGAAAAGTGTAGGCCAGTATAAGCCTCACTGGAGGACTTTGGCTGCGGTTCTATCACCACTAAAGTGTCCACCATATTCAGAGTCATGGCATGCTTTCATGACATCTCTTTGTTCTTCTTCGGGAACACATCTTCTAACCAACCCGTCTACTCCTTTCTTGTACAAGAATGGGTCATCCCACAAGTAAAACCTGCAATCATGCACAAACTTTTTCTTTTTGTTAGAGTCAAAATCGCTAGGGATCACCCCACCTACTAGATAGTTCGCTTAGTCTGCGAACCATGGCATTCCAATAACAGCAAGGATGTGTTTTTTAGTAAACTCATCCTTTATTGGACGCTTTTCCTGATTCTCCTCTATAGGGGACATCCGTGAGAGGTGATCGGCCACAGTATTTTCACACCCTCTTTTATCACAAATTTCCACATCAAACTCTTGGAGGAGTAAGATCCATCTCAATAGTCTTAGCTTAGAGTCCTACTTAGCAAATAAATACTTCAAAGCAGCATGGTCAGTATAAACAATGACTCTAGAACCCAACAGATATTTCCTGAATTTATCGAAGGCATAGACCATCACTAGCAACTCCTTCTCGGTAGTCGCATAGTTCATCTGTGCAGGGTTCAAAACGTGACTAGCATAATATATGACATGCAACAGTTTATCTCTACGTTGCCCAAGAACTGCTCCCACTGCAATGTCACTCGCATCACACATGATCTCAAAAGGTAGAGACCAATCTGGGGCAATGACAATTGGTGTCGTCACCAATTTATTTTTTATAGTTTCAAATGCAACGACACACTCTTTATCAAAAATAAAAGCCTTGTCCTTAACCAACAGGGTAGTTAAAGGTTTAGCTATCTTAGAAAAGTCTCTTATGAACCTGCGGTAGAAACCCGCATGCCCTAAGAAACTTCTTATACCTTTTTTGTTTATTGGAGGAGGTAGCTTTGCTATAACCTCGATCTTGGCTTGGTTCACTTCTATTCCTTTATGGGAAATTTTGTGACCCAATACTATGCATTCTCGCACCATGAAGTGGCACTTCTCCCAGTTGAGAATCAAGTTGGTCTGTTGGCATCTTTCTAAGACAAAGGAAAGGTTAGTCAAATAATTATCAAAAGAGAAACCAAATACCGAGAAGTCATCCATGAAGACCTCCATATGCTTTTCGAGCATGTCAGCAAAAATGGCAGTCATGCATCTTTGAAATGTGACTGGTGCATTACATAACCCGAATGACATTCTTCTGTAAGCAAAAATACCATAGGGGCAAGTAAAAGCTGTCTTCTCTTGATCTTCTGGTGCAACCGCTATCTGATTATATCCAGAGTAGCCATCAAGGAAATAATAGTAGTCATGATCAGCCACCCTTTCCAACATCTGATCGATGAATGGTAAAGGAAAATGATCCTTTCTTGTCGCCAAATTCAACCTTCTATAGTCGATGCAAACACGCCACCCCGTGACTGTCCTTGTAGGGAGCAACTCATTTTTCTCATTCTTTATCACGGTAGTTCCTCCTTTATTTGGAACCACATGAACAGGACTCACCCAAGAGCTATCGGATATGGGATAAATTAACCCAGCATCCAATAGTTTAACAACCTCTTTCCTGGCCACTTCTTTCATTACGGGATTTAGTCTTCTTTGGGGTTGCACCACTGGTTTGTGACCATCCTCCATGAGAATTTTATGCATACATACCGTAGGGCTAATCCCCTTCAAGTCTTCTATCGCCCATCCCATTGCACTTTTGTGCTTCTTCAGAACTTTGACGAGCTTGTCTTCTTGGGAAACTTCTAGATTAGAGCTTATAATAGTCGGGCATCTCCTTTCAGAATCTAGAAAAACATACTTGAGATTTTCAGGCAGTTGTTTCAGCTCAGCTACTTTCTTGGTCTCATCTTTCTTTTCCTCAAACTGAGGTACCCTCAAGTTTTCCCATCGGAGTGATCGGGATCCCTTAAAGGGTGGTTGTGTTTCCATCATAGCTAACACTTCCCTCTCCTTTTCATCGGCTTCTTGAGTGTCTTCAGAAATTGATAGACTTAGAACTCTCTCCAAGGGCAATTTTGGTTCACCTAAAGGATTTTCTTGCAGAACCACTTGATCAATCACCTCTATGTGTTGACTGGTGGCCACATCATCTTTGTATCTCATGGTGTTACGCACATCAATTTTCAACTTTTCATTGTAAACTTTTAGAGTCATGATGCCCTCTTCTATATCTATCAAACATCTTCCTATCTCTAAAAATGGTCTACCAAAAATGAGAGGTATCTCTTCATCTTCCTGCATTTCTAGGATGGCAAAGTCCACCGGAAATACAAACTTATCAATCTTCACAAGAACATCTTCCACTACTCCATAAGCTCTCTTCACAGAGTGGTCAGCAAATTGAAGTGTCATTCTGGTATCTTGCATTTTTCCAATCCCCAACCTCTTGTAAATGGATAACGGCATGAGACTCACACTTGTCCCCAAGTCTATAAGGGCCTTTTTGAACGATCTATCCCCAATAGTGCAGGGGATAGTTACCGAGCCTCTATCTTTCTTCTTCACCGGAATCTTCGTACCTTGCAAAATTTCACTACAAGTTTTGGTTAGTACAACAGGGTCAGTGTCGGTGCTCCTCTTTTTTGAAATAATATCCTTCATAAATTTGGCATAAGAGGGCATTTGTTCAAGTACCTCCAAGAACGGAATGTTAATCTCAAGCTTTTTGAACATCTCCAAGAATTTCTCAAAGTTCTTCTCATGTTGCTCTTTCTTCTTATTTCTAGTAGGGAAAGGGAGTTTATCAACCGGCTTTGATTCACCAACTTTTTCTTTAACCACCAGTTTAGGTACTACCACCTCTTCACTCACAACCTCATTTTCTTTTATTTCCAACTCAACTTCAAGCAGTTGGCCTTCTTGGTCATCATCTTTCTCAGGGACTTCTTTCGATTTACCACTCCTTGTAGTTATAGCACTCACATTATTATGCTCTCATGGATTTGTAACTGTAGCACTCGATAATGCACCCGGTGTTTGAGAACCAACGAGTTGTTGAGCAATCTGACTCATTTGCACTTCCAGATTTTTTATCGAAGCACCAGTGTTTCTTAGATTACTTCTAGCCTCCTCTTGAAATTGGGAACTTTGAGCTGCCATTTTTTCAGTGGCAATTTCCCAATCTGCTTTCCTTGGTACCTGTTGTTGAAATTGTTATTGGGGTTGGGGAAACTGTTGTTGGTATGGTTGTTGTTGTTGTGGTCGATACTATTGTTGTGGTTGGCTTTGATATTGATTGGGAGCTTGCTTCTGCACATTTCCTTATTGGTCCGTCCAGGAGAAATTTGGATGATTTTTCCATCCAGGATTATATGTATTGGAGTAAGGGTTGTTCTGCTTCAGAAAATTAATCTCTTGTACTTATTATGCAGTTGCCACGCAATGCATGGCGAAGTGAGACCCCCTACATATTTCACAACTAACTGCTTGAATAGGTTGAACCGGTTGAACTTGTGCCCCTGTTTGAGTGTCCAGATCCATTTTATTGATTCTTTGCTCTACTTCAGTTGTTATTTGGTCTTCCATCTTTACAACTTGATTTGCTAGCTTTAGATCAATGATACCTTCAGGTTGACTTACACTGCGGTCATAGAGCTCCCGATGCTCATTTGCTGCAATGGCTTCGATGATTTTCTTTATTCCAGTGGTTGTTGTAAAATTTGTTGAGCCACTGGCAGTCGTGTCTATGAGTTGCTTAGTCTTCATTCTAAGGTCATTCACAAAATTTTGCATTTGTTCAGTTGCATCCATGTTATGAGTAGGACATGCAACCAACAATCGCTTGAACCTCTTGTAAGCGTCTCCAAGTGACTCTCTTTCCTTCTGTTTGAAATTAACAATATCATATCTCATACGAATATACACAGAAGCAGGGAAGTACTCATTCAAAAATGTTGTCTCCATTTGTTGCCAAGCTGTAATTCTTCCCGCGGGTAAAGAGTAAAACCACTCTTCGGCATCTTCCGATAGTGTAAACGGAAACATCACCAACATTTTAGCTTCCTCTGAGTGTCCCTCAATTTTCAACGATGTTATCATGGTCAGAAATCTTTGTAAATGCTTGTTGGCATCTTCATTGATTTTTTCGGAGAACGGTCTCCTTTCGCGTTGACGAATCGTTGAAGGGTGTAGCTGAAAATGATCAACATTCACCGGTTGGTTTACAATGGTTAACCTTCCAGTCGGAGCATTTGCACCTCCATAGTCACCCAGGAGTCTTTCCATGGGAGGTGGAGCTTCAACCATCGTTTCAAATACAGTTTCAGAGTCTTCCGAATGAACTGAAACAACTTCTTATTTTTCAGACACAGAAACAATGGGGGTTGCTTCTGATAGTTCCAGTCTAGTTGTTCGGCGTCTTTTGTGTAATAATCTTTCTGGTTTTGCGTTAAAAAGAAATCCAGCTGAGGCCTTACCTCGCATATAAAGATTAGACAATTATTAGAATTTATAATAAGAAACAATAGTACAGAGAAATAAAATTTTGGTTGCAGAGCAACAAAATTTCAATTGAATTATTATTCAACTTATACTTTGGCAGTCCCCGGCAACGGCGCCAAAAACTTGATCGGTAAAATAGCAAGTGTACTATTTGCACCAATGTAGTAATAAAATGGGAGTTTTCCCGAGTATCAATCTCGAGGATTGCGTAATAAGTACAAATCTTTACAATAATTCCATTGAACAAAAGATCATAGGGGGTTTGTTTGTTTTCAAAATGATAAGAACGAGAATAAATTATATAAAGCGTATAAAAAGTTGTTAAACAATATGAGAAAGCATGCTAAGGCAAGATGTGTGAATTTCTTCGTATTACACTACTTCCACATTATATAACATCTATGTTGCAATTATTCAAAATCGATTCCCACGAATTGTTTTCTCTAATTCCTTAGCCGAAAACCATTAACAGTCAATTTCAATCCTAATTCCTTAGCTATTCAAAACGACGTTACGAAATATGCAGTTGATCAAGAATTAACGGCTACTACGGTTTGGTCCTTATTCCTAAGTGATTTGACCGATGTATTATTATACAACAAGCGATAAGGTGGTTTGTCCGACCTAAACCTTAACCACAGACCAAAATTCATTTGTCCGATAAAATAAAGCATTAAGAACGTTGTATAATAATTTGAATTAAGAAAACGTTGATGATCATAAAAACATTGAAATAATGTTCATACAGTAGCAATTTAGGGACACCCCCCTAGTATTGGGGGGTTTAGCTTATCATAATATTCAAAGAAAACAAATTACAAAATAGAGACATTACAATTATTTGGTGATGAAGGTTGATCTTCAATCTCTTCCGATCTTGAAAGTCTCTTCTTCTCCACACTTTGCAAGCTTTCGTCTCTTTTCTGTTTCTTCTTCGTACAATCGAAAAGGTCCCCCTTCTCTTTTCCAAAATGCAGATTAAATAGTTCCCAATCATCTAAAAACATCATGAAATACCAAAACTGCCCTCCGGACTTACAAAGAGACCAAAATAATACAAATCAGCAAATGGGGCGAATTGACCAACACGGGCCGTGTCAGGTGACCCGGGCGCCCGTGTTGGATCTCTGTTAACTCAATTCCTTCAGCCCCTGCTGATATGGGCCGTGTCAGTTGACACGGGCGCCCGTGTTGGATCTCTGTTAACTCAATTCCTTCAGCCCCTGCTGATATGGGCCGTGTCAGTTGACACGGGCACCCGTGTCAGCCCCCTATTTTCTTGCTTCCTTGATCTCCACTCTGCACATGCTGACACGGGCCGTGTCAGCTAACACGGGCACCCGTGTCAACCCCCTATTTTTGCCTTATCTCGCTTTGCACGATGTCCTTGACTTCTACTCTTCCGGCACGCATCTTTCGGGCTTATTGTTAGACCTGGAAACCAATTAGAACTACCACTGATACAACATAAAACTAGCAGGAATTTATAAAATGCGATAAACTTAAGAAATCGACTAAAAGAAAGAACAAAGTGTTACCGATTCTTTAAGATTCATGCTGGATGGATGATGAAAACTAAGTGCAAATGGTGACCGATCAATCATATCATGAAAAAGAATAGTCATTGCTCTTTGGTAAGTTGCACCAACATTCTTTAGACCGAAAGGCATCACTCTATAACATAATGTTCCCCAAGGTGTAATAAATATGGCCTTCTCCATATCTTTGGGTGCCATCTTGATCTGATTATATCCGGAAATCCATCCATAAACGAAAAGACTTTGAATTTAGCAGTATTGTCTACCAACATATCAATATATGGCAAAGGGAAATCATCTTTCGGACTGGCTTTATTCAAATCTCTATAGTTGACAAACATGCGTACTTTTCCATCTTTCTTCGGCACAAGCACAATATTGGCCATCCATTACGGATACTCAGCGGTTGCAAGGAAACTGGCATCAATCTACTTATGCACTTCTTCTTTGATCTTCACAGTCATATCAGGATGCGTTCTTCTCAACTTCTGCTTGACTGGCGGGCATTCTGGCTTCAACGGCAATCTATGCTCCACAATCCCAGAATCCAAACCAGGCATGTCTTGATAGGACCAAGCAAACACATCTGAATACTCTCGAAGAAGATCAATCAACTCCTTCTTGACATTTGGACATAGGCGAGACCCAATCTTGACTTCCTTCACATCATCCTCGGAACCCAAGTTGACTAACTCAATCTGCTCTTCAAACGGCTTAATGATCTTTTCATCTTGCTCAAGAAGACGAGACAACTCATCACTCATTTCTTCATGACTTTCCTCCTCGACCTCAAACACAGGGAATTCAAAATTTGGAGAAGGAGAAGGATCATTGTATTCAATGGGTTTAGAAACCAACCTGCAGAATGATTTGATATTTTGGTTTTAGAGAAGTGGATTTGTGACCAAATATTATGTAGATGGATAATTATATTTTTTATTTATGTTTCTTTGTGATTACCATTTTCAGAATAAGCAAAAAGTAAAAACAAACATCATAGACGTGGATGAATAGAATTAATTTTATTAATGATCAATTTGAAAATGCCCAACAATGTTCGCTTCTCCCTTAGGCATAGGAGAAGGATTTTAAAAAACATATAAAAGCAATTACTTAGATTGATGCAAAGTAACAGGAACATCAACAACAGTCTAATTGTTGCAAGCCTTTCCATGCATTACAAAATTTGTGCAGTCTTCATCTTCGTCATCCGCTAGCACAGCAGCTAAGTGTTTTTCATTGCGATGAATGAACCCTCCGCTACGGAAGCTAAGTTGAATATCTTCAGACCTTGTGGTTGATGAACCTCGCTGGAACCCCAAACCGGTTCTGCCTTTGTTGTCGGAGACCTCTACCATGTGCCCCCACTGATCAACATTGCCTTCTTCTACAATCTTCTTTGTATCTTTTAATGAGGACATAGGTGCAACTCTCTTTTCAGCAGCAATAGACAAGGCTTGGAACGGAGTTCTAACCTCATCTTCAGCTTCAACATAAGAGAAAGATGACAGGTGGCTAACCAACAACGCCTTCTCCCCTCCAACGATCACAAGCTTCCTATTCTTCATAAATTTGAGTTTCTGATGCAGAGTGGAGGTAACAGCTCCTGTCTCATGGATCCATGGCCTTCCCAACAAGCAACTGTAGGCCGGGTGGATATCCATTACTTGAAAAGTAATTTGAAAATCACTCGGACCTATCTTAACTGGAAGGTCCACTTCACCAGTAACCGTTTTGCGTGAACCGTCAAAAGCTTTGATGATTACACTGCTATACCTCATAGGTGCTCCTTGGTATGATAGTTTTGACAGAGTTGACTTCGGCAGTACGTTCAGTGATGACCCGGTGTCAACAAGCACATTAGACAAAGCATCCTCTTTGCAATTCATAGAAATGTGCAAAGCCAGATTATGATTTCTACCCTCCTCAGGGAGTTCTTCATCACAGAAGCTAAGATTATTGCAAGAAGTGATGCTAGCCACGATATGATCGAATTGATCCACTGTAACATCGTGTTCTACAAACGGTTGTTCCAAAACTATTTGTAGTGCTTCTCTGTGCGCTTCAGAATTCATGAGCGGAGACACACTGAGATTTTTGAGGGGGTTTGGAGCAGCTGCTCCACCATATTGAACTCACTTCTCTTGATCAAACGAAGTACCTCATCATCATTGTTATCCTTCAAATCGTTGGATTCACCAAACTAACCCTTTGAAGCACCAATGGATCTACAACAGGCACTTCCACCTTCTTTCCAACAACTGATTCTTCTTTATCCTTTGGGAACACCGAACCAAACACTCGACCACTGCGGGTCACCTTGGTAACATCAGCAATGCTCACTACAGAGCTAGTCATAGGCAACGGGACCTCTTGACCACGTTCTATCATTGTAGCATTATATTGATACGACACAGCTTTATCAGATGAATATGGGACTGGGCCTGCTAACCGTATAACCAATGGCGATACTGATCTATTACTGACATTGTTACTGTTGCTGCTGTCGTACTGGATTACCACCTCTCTGGCTGCTTGAAAATGGGCACTGTGACATTCACATCGTCGTCTACATGACAAGATTGAACAATTTGAATCATGCCTTCATCCATCAGTCGTTGGATGTCCCTTTTCAAAACTTCGCAACTCCTTGAATTAATACTGCAAACAACACAAACATTATGGTCATGCTCACAATTACTCACCATACAAATGTCCTTATGCATCTGCACCAAGGATCTTCGGATAAAACGCACATCAAAAACCTTAAATTCACCAGGATAACCATCCACCATATTCACAGAAGAATTTCCATGGGCGGGATGTGGATTTGCTTTCACATTCGGCGCGCGGTCCTCAAAGGACACCATTCCACTCTTCATCAACTTCTGAACCTCATACTTGAGCGGATAGCAGTTCTCTATATCATGTCCGGGTGCTCCTTGATGAAAAGCACAACTGAGCTCAGGCTTGTACCACCATGGAAGTGGTTCTGGAATTTGTGGCGGGTTTCTCGGTTGAAGTAGGTTCTTGAGAACCAAAGATGGATACAACTCGGCATAAGACATTGGAATCGGGTCGAAAGAGATCTTCTTCCTCTCAAAGTTTTGTTGATGATGATTGTTGTTGGTATTGTTGTTGTTGTAGGTGTTTGTTCATTGTTGCGGTTATTGTTGTTGACGTTGTTGTTATTGAACTGGTACTGATTAATTATTAGAGAAAACTAGAATGACTGAAGATACTTGATGGTGATTTTGACGGGATGGTTAACTCCTTATGATCTGAGGCCTCCTCTGCCTCCCACTGCTTATTGCATTCTCTTCATTGTCCTTTTTCTTCCCAAAATTGTTGTCATATCTCTTATTCGACGATGCTTCTTCTTTTAACAATCGTCCTTCTCATACTCCTTACACAAGCCTCATCCCCATGTTTACCATTTCAGTAAAGTCACTGGGGGCACTAGCAACCATACGTTCATAATAAAATGAACTCAGAGTTTTCAGAAAGATCTTTGTCATCTCTTTTTCCTCCAAGGGAGGAGTGATCTGGGCAGCCAATCCCCTCCATCTCTGCTCATACTCTTTAAATGTCTCCTTATCTCTCTAAGACATGGACCTCAGTTGGTCTCTATCAGGCGCCATATCCATATTTATACTTATACTTCTTGACAAAAGCCTCTCCCAAGTCGTTAAAGGTGTGAATGCTTGCACTGTCCAACCCCATATACCATCTGAGCGCAACAGCGGTTAGACTGTCTTAGAAGTAGTGAATCAACAATTGATCATTGTCAGTCTTAGTAGACATCTTGCGAGCATACATCACTAGATGACTGAGTGGACATGTGTTCCCTTTATACTTTTCAAAGTCAGGCACTTTGAACTTCACTGGGATCTTGACGTTGGGCACTAAACATAACTCAGCAGCACTCTTTCCAAACAAGTCCTTACCCTTTAGCGTCTTCAATTCCTTGCGTAGATCAAGAAACTGATCCTTCATTTCATCCATTTTCTCATAAACATTCGGACCCTCAGACGGCCCAGAGTGATAAATGGTATCCTCTACATGAGGTAAGGTTGTGCACAACGGGAGGTGGCACAAACATGACCGGGCTAGATGCCGGCATGGAAGCAAAAGTAGGCGCAAAGCCTTCAGGCATGAAGTTGGACGTAATTCCCCACGGGAATTCGGCAGGCATAGTAGGTGCGAAATGGGCGGTAGCAATAGGCATGGTATAGGTAGCCACCTCTAAAATAATTATCCTCTGAGGAGGAGGAGTTGCAGACATTGGAGAAGCTTGGCTCTGAGCAGCCAACACTGACTCCATCATGGCAGTCATGTAAGACCCCAATTTTGACCCTAAGATCCCTCATGCAATTCCATCATAAGCATTAGCATTAGGATCATACCTTGGCACCCTCCTTACCCATCTTTCATGGGGTTTATTTTGGGAGAGATCACCAAGCACTTTGTGATTATATCATACTTGTATTTTATCATTTCACTAACCAAAATACCAAAAATATGTCTTTGCATTTGCCTAATTCTTTTGTAGGAATGGCATGATCTCCATTGATCTATCAAGTTCACATCTAGGGTTTGAAACCCTCATGAACAAAGAGAACAACCAAGGATTGATCCAAGAATGGTTATGAGCATCATATATGAGTCCCAATGTTCTCTACATGTTATATTGATCAAGTTTTCTTCAAGAGTTTGAGGGTGATTTGCCTTGGAAACCCTTGTTTGACTGGGTATCTTGAGTAACTTCTCCAACAAGCTATCTACCCAATTGATCAAATTTCTCAAGGGACACTTCAAATTTCATCATCTTATGCATATATGATCTACCATGATCCTAAAAAGTCAAGAGAATTGGAATTTAGCAAGTTGGTCGATGGTGATTGGCCAGATGAATTCATCTGATCAAAACTAGGTATCCCTAGACCTTATCTCCTACAATTTTCACTATATGAAAATGATTCCAAGCAAAAACTTACTCTAAATTACATCCCAAACAACTTTCATGTTGAGACCTAGAGCTAGTTTTGCTTGGAAAATCATTTTCCATGTTGAAACATTATAGGTCATTTTGTCTAAACCCTAATTTGAAAGTCAACTTCCCAAGGCCATAACTTGCTCAATTTTTATGAGATCAAATATTTCAAAGTTGCACAATAAAATTCAATGTGTCTACTTCAACTTTTATGTTTGTAGTTGGAGCTAATTCAACTTTTTTGAGCATGTGATATGAGGTTACATTATAGGTCACTTTTGACCTATACCATTGATCAAGTGATTTTTCCAAACTTAAAAAATACATAACTCTATCATTTCAAATCCAAATGACATGAAATTGGTGACCATTTTGAAGGTGTTTGAGATAGCTACAACTTTGATGAAGACACGTTTCTCATTTGAAGCTCATATAAAAAGTTAAGCAAGGTGGAATATTGAGACATATGGCTTGACACTTAGAAAAAATTTGATATGTCAAAAATTTCCAAACTTCCACCTCAAATTTCTTCAAGTTACAAACTCCAAATGGAAAAGTGTTGAACATGAAAGTTATTCCTCTTGATCTCACCTTTCCAAAGATCTTAAATTCATTCATTTTGGACAAGGAATGCATAGGCTGCGCATGGCATAAACATGGTGTCATCACTTGGCAAGGATCAAACTTCAAATCAAAATGTACACTTGCCTTGCAATCCAAGATAAATTCAGACTATCTCACACTCATTTGTGGACTTATGGCAATGATTTTATGGGCCTATGCGCGCCCAGGCACCCATGCATCATCAATGACCAAATTTGGAAAGTGAATTCAAGTGTGCAAAATGCAATGGATTCAGCTATAAGTAGAGCCTCATATGCTTAGCAATTCACAGACATTCGCGCCAGCTTTGATCCCTTAACTCTAACCCTCACATTGCAAAGGACAAACCTGAGAAATTCACTTGAATTTGAGTTTGAATTTCCACTGTTTTGAAATTCAAGTCTCCGAGAATCCATAGCCTTTTGAGCATTCAATCCTTCCTCTGCAAGCATTTGGAGTGAGATCAAGCACGAGCAAGAGCAAGATCAGTTGAATCCAGACCTCCATTGAAGGTATTTTCCAAAAATTTTGATCTCTTTGATTCTCTCTAATTCTTGCTCAATTCTATTGATTCTTAGGTTGTCTGAAGTCCTACCAATGTAGGCAAGAAGATTGAGTTACTTAGAGGCCAAATTGAAGCAACTCAGTTCATGTACCTCAAATTTCAACTCCATGTATCTCTCAATATACTTGGAGTTAGAGTGAATTGAGACCAGATTCGAACTCAGTGCCATTTTTACTTTGAAATCATGTCCTTGTTTTTAATTTTGGTGATGGTTGAAGGTGGACCAATCCGGTGAGGTCCACTAGAGAAGAAGATCGGAGCTACAGCTCCGGCCATGCGCTGGCATGTCTCACAGCCACATGATCTTGTTATTTTGTTCTAATCTCACGCGTCGATTGTGATTACCAACTGTGTAGCGCGCTGACTTGAGTCCATCGTGGATAGCGCGTTTTTGGCCACTTGATCTGCCACCTCATTTAATGAGAGAGATCTAGTGGTCCACATTTTTTCTGATATTTTAATTTCATTATTTTCCATAATTCATATTAAATTCAATATTGATCCAAAAAATATGGGACTTTCACCAAAAAAATTCAAATATTTTCCTCTTTCATATCATAAGGCTAATTGGTTCATCAATAACCTTGTCTTAGATGAACCAATACAAGTATGGATGAGATAGGTTCATCCCTTTTAATATTTTCTTTTAGTGTGTGGTATGTTTTAGGAGTTTGGTTCATTATACCAAATCTCTAACATGCATTAGCACCAAAATATTTATTGCCCGACCTCAGATAATTGTGACTTCTACATAAGTCCAATTATGATTGCTTAACATAGAGCTAAATTTTGACCCTAAAGGCGTAGCATTCTAGTAAGTGAGATTGTAAGTCTCCCATATATCATGGTATTGTATGGAAACTTGGTCTTTTTTCCTTCCTTTGGAAGATGTCTTGGTTCAAGGATCCATGCTTGTGAATAGATGGTTGAGTGTTCTCCAAAGAATGACTTAATCAATTGGAAAGAAAAACACCACTAACATCTAATCAACTAACATTTGACTAACTTGTATTAACTTTTCTTTACTTTCAAGTCATTTATCTTTATGCAATTTAATTACAAGTCATTTACCATTCATTGTCATTTACATAGCATTTAACTTGTTTATGTTTATGTCATTCTCACTTTGCTCATTTGAGCCATATACTGTGATTGTATATATTTGTTTGTGTAATTTGTTTGTGCATGTGGTCTTAGGACTTTAAAATACTTAATAAAAAACAAAAACCCTAAAAAATGTTGTGTGGACTGTTGGGTTTGATTTGAGTTTTGGACTTAGAATTATGCAACATTCCATGAGCAAAAGGACTTGGCCAATGCCAACATTTCTGAGACCCAGTTATTGTGATTTGAGCTTTCATCTGATGCAAGTATTAGGATCCACTTGAATTCATCTGCTACATGGTCTTGATGCAACTGTTATTTTGGTCTCATGCTACACCTTATTCTGAGCAAAAATCAAGAAGTATTTCATCTAATACATGAGAAGACTGTCAGATATGGATCTTCTTTCTTGGATGTGGTCATATTTATTTGATGCCTTGCTCATATTTCTAATTGATTGCTGATTATTGCTTGATTCAAAGTCCAAAGGGAAAGTAGGTTTTCTATATGACATTCTTGTCTGTTGGATTGCATCCCATTTGTCAGATCTTTTCAACTCTTAACTTTTAATTTTATGCTTAGGATTAGTATCTTCATCTCCTCCCCATTTGTTTAATTTCAAAATCTCTCCCCCTTTTCAAAAACTTTCTTTGCTTGTGATTTCAAAACTTAGACTTTATTGCAAATTAGAAACTTTGACCTTATGCCATTGCATTTTTTAACTCTTTTCCTAAATCAAATTTGTAAATGAACTTAACTATATTGACTTCAAAATTTCAAAAGACAAAAAGAACTAACACTCATTCAAACTTTTGGGCCTTTAGTGCCTCTTTTAAACTTAAATTTTGTTTAAAAGCAATCCACTCATTTTGAATTGATACCACGAACTACAAGGTTTTGATCCCTCATTTTTATGTTGGTACGTAGGCACAAGTCCGAAGGTCTTGTCAAACACAAAAATATAATCAATGAATTCTTTTCTCATCCCCACACTCTATTTTTTCTCAAACATCTTTTATAACAAAACGCATACACACATAAAAAAGGGCTCCCTAGGAGTACCTAGGACACTTTGCCTTCTAACACCTTCCCTCTTTGTAACCAATCCCCTTACTATAATCTTTGGAATTTTATTAGTTTTGATTCGAAAACTTCTTATCTTTGGGTTTTGTTCGTACTTTTCCCTTTTCCTTTGGAAACAATAAAAGTGTGGTGGCGACACTGATTTTATTGATGTTAAGTTTATCCATAGCTTAATGGTCATGAATTTACCGTTACACCTAGGTACTCCTAGAGATCCCTTTTTGTATGTAAGTGTTTTAGTTAAAAAAGATGTTTGCTAAAAAATAGAATGAAGGGATGAGAAAAGAATTCATTAATTATAATTTTGTGTTTGACAAGACCTTTGGTCTTATGTCTACGTACCAACATAAAAATGAGGGATCAAAACCTCATAGTTCATGGTAAAAATTTCAAAGATGGGTGGATTGGTCTTAACAAAAGCTTAAAGATCTTTTGTTATCAAAGGGGGAATGCTCAACCAAACATCCACCGATAATGAGGGCTTTACAACATTTAAGAGGGAGGGCTCCAACTTGGATTCAATCAACAAGTATGCCACTAACCCCTAATAAATGGAAATACTTATAACCAATATATCATGGAATGGGAGAATTATATCTCAACCAAAGATAACTCAAATCTAAATGCGCTATTTTGAAAAAGTTTAAAAGAAAAAGGCACAAAATGGCCAAAAGGGTTAGATGATGGTTGTTATTTATTTTTTGTCTTTTGAAATTAAAGTCAATATGATTAAGTTCATTTACAAGTTTGATTAAGAAAATATTTTGAAAATCAATGGCATAAGGCCAAGGTTTCTACTCATTAAAACAAGTCTAAGTTGAAAACACAAGCAAAGAAGTTTTTGAAATTAAAGAAGTGGGAGGAGATGAAGGGACTATCCTAGATATGATTTAAAAGTTTAGAGTTGAAAAGATCTAACCAATAGGAAGCATCCATAAGACAAGAATGTCAGATAGAAAACCATTTCCTTTGGACTTTCAAGCAAGCAACAAGCATAATCATCCAAGCAATTAATAAGAAGACCAATGGTATCAAATAAAGATAACCAAACATCCAATCAATCACTCCCAAGCAAGCAGTCTTCAATGTCCTTTAAATGTATCAGATGGATATCCCTTGTAGTAAACTCATAGAGACAATCATCAGATAGAAGCAATAAGATCAAAATAACAACTTAAGCACAAAGACAAAGTGAGTAACAAATGAACCAAAGAGTTGCTCTAGGCTTGTATCATATGAATGGCATTGGCCAAGAGAGGTCTCAAACAATGACATTGGCCAAGAATCTCCATAGCACAGGGATGTTGCCTACTTCTAAGTCCAAGGATCCAAACAAAGTCACAGATAGAGGTTCCACAGTCCACCAATGTATTTTTTAGGGTTTTTGTTTTTATTAAGTATTTTAAGGTCCTAATACGATAAACAAAACAAAATCACAAGCACGATATAATACAAACACAAAATACGGCTCAAGTGAGCAAAGTGGAAGTGACTGAAACATAAGCAAGTTGCATGAATGTAAATGACAACGAATGATAAAGTGAAAGAATTTAAATTGCATTACAGTAAATGACATTAAAAATAAAGTCAACACACAAAAATGTCAATCAATGTTAGTGGAAGAAGAAAATTGTTTAAGTCATTTTTTGGAGAGCACTCAACCATCCACTCACAAGCATGAAGATATGAACCTAGACATCTTCCATGACAAGGGATCCAACTTGGATAAATCAACAAGTATGCCACTAACTCTGACAAATGGAAAAGAGGTTAAATCTTCATACAATACCATGAGAAATGTGAGACTTACAATCTCACTTACAAAAATGCTATGTCTTTTGGGACAAATTTAGCTATGTGTTAAGCAATTGTAATTGGAGTTATGTAGAAGTCACAACTATCCAAGGTTAGGTAATAATAATATTGGTGTTAATGCATGTTGGAGATAAGGTATGAAGACCAAGCTCCTAAAGCATACCACACACAAAAATAAGAGGGGATGGATCTATCTCAATCAGGCTCATGTTGATTCATCTCACACAAAGTTATTGATGAATCAACTAGCATTTTATTCTTAGAGAAATCATTGGTCAATGAGGGATTGGGGAAGAAAGATATGAAGATGAAGATATGAAGTTAAAATAAATCCCAAATTGATCAAGGGATGAGCTTCATTTGATCAATACCATCCATTCATTTTGAGGGATGAAGTTCAAACTTCATCAACCCCGTAAATCCAATGGTATTGATCAAATAAATGTTCAATTCAACCAATATCAAGGCCAAACAAAAGTTAAGTCAACACAAAGTCAAAACAAAAGCTCAACAAAATATTAAAACAATTAAACAATTTAAGTTCAATTTTAAAATGAAGAAAAATACATTTTAAAAGGGGAAAAACCTCAAATCCCTTCAAATCACCAAAGAAATGGCCAAGGGATTTATCATAGGTCAAACAAGGTCAAAGGATCTTAAACTAATTTTTTTGGCATTTTTGAAAAGTTAGAAGTATTTAAAATAAATTAAAAACAAGTCAAAAAACAGTAAATTCACTAAAAATATCAAACTCAATCCAAAAAATAATTTTAATTCATAAAATGGAAGAGGAAATTATTTTTGAAATTTTGGTGAAAGTCCCATATTTTTTAGATTAATATTGAAATTATAATGAATTTAATAAGAAAATGGTATTTTAAAAATTAAATCAGCAAAATTAATTAAATCCAAAAAACAAGGGCCATCAGATCTCCCTCGTTAATTGAGGTAGCAGATCTGATGGCCAAGTGCGTATCATCCATGGTGTGCCTCAGTCAACGTGCATGTATGAATGGTAATCAAGATCAAAGGCTGAGATTATAACATGGTCATGGGATCAAACGGCTTGGACAATGCCAACGCACCACCGGAGCCCTAGCACCGATCGTCTTCTCCGGCCACCCTCACCGGACTGGTCATGATTCAAGCGTCACCAAAATTAATGGATCATATACTAATTTGAAGAGAAAATCAAGAGGATCTCGAATCTGGCCTCTAATTTCTTCAACTCTCACTCTATAAAAAGATATGAGAAGCTGAAAATTGAGGTTCCATAACTAAGTTGCTTTGATTCAACCTTAAAGAAACTCAATCTTATTGCCTACATTGGTAGGACTTCAGCCAAGCAAAAATCAAGCAAAAAGGTTGAGAAATGAGTGAGAATCGAAGAAGGAAAGTTTGGCCTTGCTTCTTCTTGATTGTAGGAGATGATTGTAGGAGATGATTGAGATGAAAAAGGATGTGAACCCTTGGAGTTCTAGTTCACAAACATAATTTGAACTAGAAGCTCGATTTCAAAAAAATCTTCAAGGTTTTCTTTCAATGGAAGTTATGGGATTATTGATCAAACCTTGGAAAAGGGTCCTCCTATTCTGAGGCAATGCACATGTATTTATTAGCTCATGAATTCATTTCCATACCATTTGAAATTTTGGACAAATTTAGCAAGTTTGTGTGCATGGGCATGCATTTAGGCCCAAATGATGATTGCAATAAGTCCAAATTCGTGCACAATTGATGTTGAGATCATAACATGAAGTCAAGCAAAGGTGTGTGAGAATTGAGTTCAAAAGTTGCCAAATTGGGCCATGCAAAGAAGTCATGTGCAAGTCCTTCAATTTTTTGATGTTGGAACTTTTTCCATTTGAAGCTTGGAACTTGATCAATTATGACCTTTAAGTTGGAGGAATCAAACATACTTGAAAATTTTCGAAGTTATATGTCAAATGACCCCTTTTTAGACCTTGAATAACTTTTTTTATGAGCCTCAAATGACTTTGGTTCTTTCTACATAGTTGTATCTATTTAAATTATATTCAATATGGTCACAAATTTGATTCCATTTGGAGTTTTAATGATCATGTTATGGATTTTGTTCAATGATAAGGACCAAAATGGACCTATAATGTTTCCTCATGGCACATGCCCTTGCAAGTGGAATTTTACCTTTCTCAAAGAATAAACATTAAAGAAGATATGTTTAAATTGGTCATCAAACTTGGATCATATTCATATCATAAAAAATGAGCAAGTTATGGTTCTTGGAAGTTGACTTTCTATCTAGGGCACAAACAAAATGACCTATAATCTTTCACCATAAAAAATGACTTTCCAAGCAAACTTAGCTCTTGATGACAACATTAAAGTTGTTTGGAATGTCATGAAGAGTAACTTTGATCTTGGAATCATTTTCATATGACAAAATTTGTAGGAGATAGAGTCTAGGGAACCCTAGATTTAACGAGTTGGCTTTTCTGGTCAACCTCCTTGAACCAACTTGCAAACTTGAAGTTACTTTGCTCTTTGGGGACCATGGAGGATCATATATGCTTAATATGAAGTTCAATGAAGTATACCATAATATCTTTGACCAAATGTTGAAGAAACTTGTTGAGGAAGGCACACAAGATACCTAATGAATTACGACTTCCTTGACAAACAAGCTTCAAACTCTTGATGAATTCTTGATCAAAATGAAAAATAAAGAACATGGGGATCCATATATGATGCTTTGAACCAATGTGGACATTTGCTTTGCTTGATTCCTTGCACTGAGGGTCTCAAACCCTAGTTGTGAGCTTGATGGGGCATAGGTGGATGCACACACTACCTACAAAAGAAACAAACTACACTAGACATATTTTTGGTATTTTGGTTAGTAAACAAAGAGAATAAAGTATGATACAATCAATCATGCTTGGTGGTCACTCCCAATGCAAACCCAATTAGTGATAGGTGAGGAGGATACCAAGATGTGATCCCAATGCCAATGCAAATATGATGAGATGGCATGAGGGATCTAAGGGTCAAAATTGGGGTCTTACACTTTGAATTTAAGTTTATCATAATGTTGATTTTGACAATCATTGCTCTGAATACGGTCAACCAACTTCTGAAGACAAACTAGATTCTGATGGAAGATCATTCTGGTACTTCAAAAAGGTTAATCGGGAAAGTGCTATTTCATTCTGATTTTATCTTTTCAAGAATATACATCTCAGGGGGAGATTTGTGCATGAGGTATCATGGATGACCAGATGAACAAACAATGCTTTCAATCAAGATCCACCATCCAATTAGGGTTTTAGATATGAATGAAGAGCCTTGTGCAATCTTACAAGATCAATGAATACTTGGAGTTGAAGTTTAAGGTTTAGGGTGGATTAGACACATCTCAATATGATCAGGAAAATCCTAGTGTTCCTCAGATATAATCACCATGCCTTGAGTCCATGTAACATGCCTTCTTGTTATGAATGCAAATGCAAATGAGGTGATGAATGTATGTCTATAAATTAGGGCCATGAAGGTCGCGTAGAAGGTACGGTGAATTTGGGGTCTGACAACTACTAATAAATGCAGGGTGCTTATGTCCTTGACTTAAAAAAATATATTTCAAATGCTCTGGGAGTTCTTTTAGTTCAAGATCTGTTGGTTTTTCCTCACTACTCCCGCTCAATTCTTCAAATTTCTTATAAGCACGATCCAACTGAGTTGTTTGAAATTGTAGTACCACCTTACTTACTTCTTCATGCTCATCGTCTGATACGGTCTTGTCACACCCCAATTTTGACCATGAATCACCGAATTAATATATACATCATAGTTTTTGCATCTTTGCATGTCATAACATACATTTCATACCGCATAATGTCTAGAATGTCAGTCGAAATAAATTTTCAGATCTACAGATAGAGCGGTTGAATCAATTTTCAAATGTGTGTCAAATCAGCATGCGAAGAATTTCAAAGTCGAGCTTGCAGACATCAGTTTATTAATCTACGTTTCGCGTAGTTTAACTTGGTGTGCTCGTTCTATTTTCCAGCTGTAGCGGTGTATTCGTCGTTATATGATCTATCGATTAAATCATAAGCAAAGCATACAATGATTTCGAGTCGCCACCGCACCTTTATTTATCCAAAGGACTGGCTAAATATTGTGCAAACATGATTGGGATGATGAGAAAAGAATATACAATTTTATTGGGTTTGAACGGATGAACCCGTTGCCTACGTACCTTCCATCAAAGGTAAGGATCAAAACGCCGTAGTTCGGCTAAAAGATTTCCAAAAGAAGTTAGTGGATTCAATTTTAAACACAAGCCCTAAGGTCTTATGTTATCCACGGGAGAAAACTCAACCTTATACAAACAACAAGTCCACCATGTGAGAACAGCTTCAACTTGCTAGTGAGGGGTTAACCCTATAATAAGCAAGGAAGACTTACAATTCAATCAACTAAGGACAAATAGGTGAGATTGACATCAACCAACTAGGATAAATCAAACCTATAGCTCATGTATGAAAAGATTAAAAATGGACAAAGCCAAAACAATTGAATGGGTGAAATTAATTGATTATGATTATGAAAGTAGAGTCAAAGTATGATTAAGATTAATTCAAAGAAGTATTATGAAAATGGAGTTTGAAAAAGTCAAGGACTTGGGGTCCAGGTTTTTAATTTAAAAGCATAAAGATGTTTGCACAATATTTATCTCAAGTTTTGAAAGTAAGGTGTGAAAAGGTTTAGGACATAATGGGGATGCGTGGCTGAGGATGGAGTGTAAAACTTCCTAGAAGGTTCACCTCTTGAAATCATACAGAAGATGACTCAAGTGTGTCCTTTGGAATAGACAATGAGCAATAACAAACAAGCAAAGCAAAAGAAGAAAGTCAACAAAAGCGGATACCGGATGCCAATCACTGGACTTATACCAATCTCCTAAAACAAAACTGGATATCAGAGGCCACTCTATGGACTTATACCAATCTCCTCAACAAAGAAATGAAAAAGTGGATACCGGATGCCAATCTATCTGGACTTATACCAATCTCCAACAACAAAGCAAACACTTGGATGTCAGATGCCAATCTATCTGGACTTATTCTAACCTCCAACATATGATCATGGGAAAACAAATGCCAAATTACACGGACTTACAATTGTATCCTCACATACAATCAAACAATGCAACATATGATCCCAGGAAAGCAAATGCCAACTTACAGGGACTTACAATTGCATCCTCACATACAATCGAACAAATGCATCAAGCAAAGATAAGATGAGTGGCCAATGAAATGGTCTTATACTCACTTCCATATCATAGAAACAATGGCCAAAGGAATGGTCTTACAATTGTTCTCAATGGGGCAATCAACAAGAATGATGTCACAAAGACAAATGAGATGATCATGCACAAATAAACAATTAATGATGATAAATGCATAAATCATACAAGCAAACATGTGTATATGAAGTAATCAAATCAATCAAAGTCATTCAGCACACACTATAACCACACAATTAGGCTCATACAAAGGGTTAGGCATTGAAGCCAACTGGAATAGGGTTAATGGTGCTCTTAACCTTGACATTGAGAGCCAAGGTGAAGCAGATGAAAGGATATGAGGGGTGTGCCTCATTGCTCTTATCCCTGGTCAGGGAGAGCATTTGAATATCAGAAGGTGTGGGAGTTCAGAAAGATGGAACTCTCTCCACAGATTAGACTCTATAGATCTTGGGTTTGAATCTCAATGCTACAACCATGTAATGGGAGCAAGGAGAAGACTCACAGAATAGTAGGAGATAGGTTGCTTATCTCTTGGGTTCTACCAATTGCCTTATTTAAAGGACTTTTCCTGCTTGGGACAAATGTAAACACACACAAGCATTGCCTCTTAAGGAGGACTTCAGACAGTTGCCTGGCCAAGTAACAGGCCAGGTCTTCCAGACTACATGAAGAAAAGGGATTATACCTCAATGCAAATTGCTATTAAAGCAAAGCAAAGCAAGTTCTTAAAGAACTAAGCAACTAAAGGTACCTGAAACAGTCAAACAGAATCAGTACACAACTCAAAGTCAAAGTAAAATGGATAAGGATTAGCAGTCAAAACAATCAGGTAAATGTGCAATGCACAAGGCTCAAAGCATATGAGCCAAGCAACCTACAAAACAAAGAAGTTAGTTCAAGATAATCAAATAAACTCAATCAACTTGTATAAGTTTCCTTAAGGCAATTGCTTCTCAACCTGAAAACATGAACTCAAACATGAGCAATATGACCACTAGGACAAGCCTAGGGTCAAAAGGGGATGAGAAAATCAACACAGCAAGTGAAATCCAATCAAAATCAAGTTCAAACAATCAAGAAACAAACTCAATTGGTTTCATGTCCATATCAATCATCATCATGATTTCATAAGTAAATTAGGTCAAGGCATGGCATATAGAAGCTCATAGAAGTCAACAGCAAGACTCAACTCAAATTCAATCTCAAACATTTCAAAAAATTATGAAATAATTCATGATCAAACATAATCCATAACATGATATGCATATCAAATTTCAGCTCATTTGGATCAATGGAAGTTGGTCAATGAAAATCAGAAAGTCAAAGCAAGTTCAAGCATGCTCAAAGAAGTCAACCAAACATGCACCAACTTCAATAAATCATAAATCAGTGACAACATGTGATAAATGGATGGGATCAAAACCATGATAAACCTTAAGATGTCTAATAATCACATGTCAAATTTCATGTTCATCCAATTAAGTATGAGAATTTCACAAAGCATATGGCATGATGTGTCACAAAAAGTCAACATATGACCAAACAGGGGAGAAAATCCCAAACAATTAGGAAATGCCATCAATAATTCCACAAAAAATCACATGTAAACTAGACTTCCGAGAGTACATTCATGCAAAAATTCAAGCCAATTTGAGTTCATGAAGCATGGTAATGAAAATCATGAAGTAAGACATCAATGGTGTGACACAAATTGTCACACCCTAATTCAAAAAATCATAACTCACAAACCAATAATGATAAATTCACAAACTCTACACCAAAATCACCATGAATGTGTCTAGTTTAAGCACAAAAAATTTCAAAGGCATTGGATAAAGTATCATCATTTCACAATTGATTTGGCAAAGTGTACAAAAAATGGACACATGAACAAAACCCTAGCACAATTAAAAATCCCTTCATGCCAAAAATCTGGAAAAAATATGATAAAAAACTAGAGATCAAGCAGAGGATTTTGCAAAAAGTCCCATGAATTTTGGATTAAAATTGAATGTGCTATGATTTTCCAAAGATTGGTCACAAAAATGAAATAAAAATTGAGAAAATAAATGATTAAATGAATATTTCAATCCGGGCGTGGCATTTTGGTAAATAACTCGTCCCTTAAGTGAAACGCTGCGTTTCACTTAAGGGAATGAAATAATTTGATTGGCCCTGGTTTAATGGAACAGTAGTTCCCATGCACAGCAACACAAACGCGTTCCAAACATTGAAAATTCTGGGCAAATGGTTAGGGTTCTTCGCTACAGTACCCAGTTCATGAACATGAAGATCAAACTTTCCAGATTTTGGAATCAAGCATGGCAATCGAATCCTCTAACAACATACATCAATAATCCAACAACCAATAACATTAAATCATGCTATCCTGAATGAATCGAGCAGAAATATGTTTAAACATCAAACTTCAAAGCCAAGTTTCTCACTCATTACACAACCATTTTACACGATTTAAGTTTCAAAGTGATCAGCAAGGCAAGGTCTTCAAGATGCATAGCATGATTTTACAAATGGTGAGATTCGAAAACTTACTTGATTTGGAAGGTAGTGATGATTCAGTGATGATTTGGCTATGAAAGGTTGAAACAGATGAAGCTTTAAGTTCCAGATGGTGAATGATGCACGAGTTTTAGCTCAACAGTCTTGGGTTTTGCTCAAAACGAGATCTGCCATGGAAGAAGGTTGATGAAACAGCGCTTGGTAACTTTCTTACAGTCGTGGAACAATGCTTGCAATGAGCTCACACATGATGGTGAATGATGAAGCAACCAAGGCTGGCTCGAGTCCTTTTGAGTTTTTCAGCAAAAGTTCCAAAATGAAGAAATGAGGTTTTTGAGAGAGAGTGAGAATTTTTCTGTTTGAGTGAGTGTGGCTGCTAGGGCTTTTTCAGAGTGAGAATGATGTATATATGTGCTGTTTAATGTTGTTAATTGTTTGGTTAGTGAGTGGTAATCACAATTTGCATAAAAGAGTTAATTTGACCAATTTGTGAAATTCCACTCAATGTTGTAAGGGCATGGATACAGCTGCAAATTTGGGCCCAAAGCACATCCAAAATGCAATTTCTGAACATTTTCAAGTGATGGAATGTGTTGGAATTGGTTAATTTTGAAAGTCAACTTTCCACCTCACTTGAAATAATTCAAACCACTTCAAAAAGTGCCATTTTGATTGGTGAGTTTTTGATGAATTGTGATGACATATTTGGAAAGAGGGCATCAAATGTGACTTGTAGCAAAAAACCCCACCCAATTTGGCCAAATGGTTTGGAAGTTATGGCCTTTTGAAGTTCAAAAATTTTTGAGAATGATTTGATCATAACTTGCCAACCATAAATGGTAATTGAGTGTTCTTGGACTTTTTGAAAATGGGAGAACAAGATCTTCAACTTTCATGTTGGGCAAAAATTCATTTGAAGCTTGTATCATGATGTAATGTTGAGGATCAAGACTTTCCATTTTTGGCAAATTCCAATTACAGGTCAACTTTCTATTTTTTGGAAATTTCTTGACTGACTTCAAATTCTTCACTGTGGATGTTTGACATGTTATATGAGGCTTATATGGACATGAATGAGATCTCTCAAACCAATTCCCATCATCAAATCACTGATTAAATGTACGGTTGACCAAGGGTTGACTTTTCTAGGGTTTTGCTTGACTGAACCATCTTCTGATGAATTCCCAACCCTAATCACTTGAGATCTTGATTCCAAGTGATATCACAACATATATGAACTCTTGATTATTGATCATGGTGCCCAAATTCTTCAAGAATGGCCACCATCCACTGTTTAATGGCTGATTTGATTGTTTGACTGATGATTGCTTCATCTGCAAGTAACATGGTTAGATGACAATATTTTTGTACTTTTGGTTAGTAAACATATGAAAGGTCATGATATACAAATGCAAAACATGCTTAGTGATCAAGAAACTCACTCACAAGATAATCCACCCACTAGGAGGGAAGCTAGGGCATGCAATGATCCTTGAGGCCATGATATGATATGATATGGGACATGAGGGATCTTAGGGCCAAAATTGGGGTCTTACAGATGCCCCTATTTAAGGTCATTCTAGCCGGAGAAGTGAAGTTTAGAAATCTTCATCTCGACGCGGTAGAATGGGCTTAAATAACAGTAATGAGACAAATTTTGGTCCCTAAGAGACCTCATGATGCAAATGTATGCATGCAAAAGACACAAACTCTGTGTGGAATATGGTTCACACAGAAGAAAAGACGATCCATCGGAGTAATACGCTCACCAGGAACAGAGACTCTAACAAGACTCTTGTTGGGGATAGTAAGAGAAAAAGAAATGCGTGAACAAGACACGACTCTGATTAGAAGAACAGAAAACAGACTGGAGACCTCACTGGGGAAAAGAATTCCAAAGGAAAACAAATCCATTGGAAAGACACAAGCTGACTCCTGGGGAGAAGCAACAGGAAACTCCATTGAGGAAGTACCAAAGAAATGAGATGTTACCGGTATAAGGGTAACAAGCTCAGGAAGAATGAATATCTAAGACCGGTATAAGGGTGAGAGATATCAATCAACCAACATCTGAGAAAGACCTGGAAAAGGTACATGAACTCAGGAAAATCTGACTCCACAAGGGACCGAGGTCATAATAGGGAGCGGAAAGGAAGGAACACCAGGGATACCGAGGTATATAATAGGTGACCGACCGAAGCGTGAATTGGTATATATGCCAAAACACTCATCATCCGAAAGGAGAGCTTGAAAAAGAAAATCGACTTACAGGATGGACATTCGAGTCCACAACGGGAAAACGAATCTTACTCAAACTGGGGACACAAACCCAAAGAGTGCATGAGATACAATATCCATTACCGGCAGACCGTGGATAAGAATACTCGCATGAGATATATTATCTATTACCGTCAGAACGTAGATAATAAACTCGCATGGTAAGAAACACCAGAGATACTGAGGTATACAATAGGTGATCTACCGACAACGTGGATTGGTATATATGCCAAAACACTCATCATCCAGAACACAAACTGGTTAAAGGATGGATATTCGATTCTACAAAGAATATGAATCTTGCTCAGCTGGGGAAGAATCAACAAAGGACTCCGACCAAAGAGCGCATGAGACATATTATTCATTACTGGCAGACCGTGAATAATATACTCGAAAGGAAAAGACACCAGAGATACCGAAGTATATAATAGGTGACTAACCAAAAAGAGAGACAATCGATACCAAGCATCCGGGTAAACGAAAGACAACTCAAAGGGATAAATTGCAAGCATCCGGCAATTATCCGACAACAAAGAAATATTTGATTCCACAAAGGGAAATAACGAATCTTACTCAACAAAGAAAACACGAAATGCTTCGACTGAAGAGTGCATGAGATATATTATTCATTACCGGCAGACCGTGAATAATATACTCGCATGGAAGATTATCCACAACCGGTTACTGGGTTAATAAAGGATAAATCAACCGAAAAGAAAGGCATCGGGATACCAAACTAGGTATATAATGATGACCAATCAAGAGGAGCAACAGACATTATCAACAAGAGGGTAAATGAAAGGCGATCTGCTGAGGATTCACTGGTGAAAATCAATGATCCAGGGATGAATTGCATAAACAGCAATTATCCACAACAACAGGCTGGGGATATAATGATGACAATCAACTATCCGGGGAACGCAATCACTGACAAAAGGTGAAAGGACCCACTGGGGATAAAATTGCTAGCATACGACAATTATCCACAAAATATTTGCTGGGGATATAAGTGCTTATCTGTGCAACTTATCCGAGCAAAGGAAACTCAACATCAAGAACTAGATGGAGATAACCACAAATTTAGGGTTTACATCTACCGAATACGGGGTAGAAAACCAACAACTCCGCGTGGGGATAGAACAAATCACAAATCCGCACGGGAAACCAAAATAGGGTTTATAACAAACCACAAACTGCTGGAGAGCAGGAAAGTAGGATTTATAACTACCGACTGAGGTAGAAAACCAACAGATCTGGTTGGGGAATAAAAGGTGTATAACCACAAATTCTGCCAAGAAGCCAGGAAAAATAGGACTTATAACTACCGGTATGAGGGTAGAGGCCCGAAAAATTTCCGCTGGGGAACAACCCACTGGGAAGCACAAGACTTTTGACAAATAGCCAATTCGGGAATAATCCGAAAAGACAGACTGAATCAAGACACGTCCTAATGAGGATATAACTCAAATAGGAAAATCCATCCCAATATATGTGTTGGGAGGAAACTGAGGAAACCGTCATCCACGAGGATATATCTCAGTGGGGAACTGCAGAAGGAAAGACAAACATTTTCTGCTTACGGGGTTGACTCTATATGGAGAGATTTTAAACACCCGACACCTGCTTTGGGAAGATCTATAAAGAAGATCGGTATCACCATAGCAGGGAACAACAAACAAAGGACATATGGCAAGAGATGCGACATGAATATCTGAATGTTTATGAATATGCATGAATGTGCGTGATTTATGTTTGATGAATGTTGACAAAACAGACAGTTCTAACACAAACAGGTCCAGGAATCAAACGCCCGGTATCATACTTCCAGGAGAAAAGCCAACTGGAGAGTCAATCTGCGGAGATCTTCATGCCGTAAAGCAAAGATCGGCGGGTACTGCTGCAGAAGCAGAGGATCAGAGATATCAGGAAACAACCCAATCCAGGTACAGAAAGTCACAACGGGCAAAAGTAGCCACCAAGACAAATCTGTAGGGGAACAAGAGAAGTCCCAAAGTATCTGCAGGGGATCCCAGTGTCAACTGAGAAACAAAAGGTGCATTGCACAAGCACGAACTGCTGTAGAAGCGAATCCACATAACTCCGCTGGGGAACAACCCACTGAGGGAGAATGATATCATCCAAATAGAATCTAACTGCATAAGCAACTCTACTGGGGAAAACTGTCGGCTACTCTCTTGGGGAACAACCCACTGAGGGAGGACAGATCACACAAGTAGATTCTGCAACAAACCACTCCACTTGGGGAGAATACACATAGCAAACTGATCACAATAAGTAGATTCTGCAATATAAGCCACTCTACTGGGGATCACAAACAGTCAGGAAATCAATCCGTTCACTGGAGGCCGAAGCCATCATCCGACCATACTGGGGATTTGAAGGAGTATTCAACAGGCAAAACTGCCACAACAAACATTATGCAGACTATGCTGAGGAAAAGATGGATGAACATATTGGGATATCAACCCAACCAACCAATGAGTAGGAAAATAAATCCTGCTCTGCTGAAGAGAAAAAACTCTGATGGAGAGATAGCAACAATTCCGCCAGACGACTTCGCCGGGGAAAAGGTAAAGTACCGGGTATCAAACCACTGACTTACCAAGCCTTTCAAAAGGAAAGCGATCGTGCTGAGGAAACAGACAATTCTGCTGGCAACTGCACTGGGAAGAGTGACAACAACTCTACTCGCGACTCCGATGGGGATATCAACAACAGCTCTACTCGTGACTGTGTTGAGGAGACAAATAAAGTCTGGGGATATTGACCCACTGGAGAAAGTGACGGGGCACCAAGATGACAAACCATTAACCGCCGAAACTTCTACAAGAAAAGCACCCATGCTGGGGAAGATTGCTGCTGGAGAAAATGAAATCTTCAACAACACTCTGCTTGCGACTATACTGGGGAACAACCCCAACAACAAATCTGCTTGAGGAACAACCCCAACAAAGGTCTGGAGAAAGAAGATACAACCAAACCAGGAATATGAACAAATGTCTTACCTGTTAGAGATCATGCCACCCTCGGGAGAGCACTGAGATATTCTTGAGTATCCTTTCAATCTTGTGAATGTTCACTTTGTTTGAAAAATGATTTTGAAAAGATTTGTTTTGTTTAAACAATGACATTTTATCAATTAAAAACATGCAAAACATTTGTTGAATTGAAACAAATAAGAGTGCAAATAATTGGATAAAAAGCTCAAATTGATTTGATGGAATGGTAGCCTGCAAATGGCAAGACTCCATAGATCTGTACAAATTTGAAATCAGTGATATATATTGGAAGAGGGCTACATTGAACATAATGATCCTTTCTCTACCAATTTGAATCTCGATGTATCCGAAGCTTCAGTTGACGACGAATCGAGAATCTTCTGACGAAATGACGACTGGCGAACAGAAAGTCTTGTCAGGATGCAGTTACTTGCCAAATCCCTAATTTTTGCCTAGATTGCCCCAGGGTGAGGTACTCAATCTAGCGGGATGCAAATTCTCTTCTTTTTTTTTTTTAGTCTCTAATTTTTGACTGGATTACCCTTGCGGGTTCTCCACCGAGACGCTCATTTTTGCCTAAGCCGCCCTTTCGGGTTTTCAACTTAGTGAGCAATTCTGTTTTTTCATTTGCATATACCTTTTTTTAGGCAAAGTATTTCTTAACTGCATCTGAATTCACAGGACGAGTGAAATCCTCCCCATCCATTGTTGTAAGCATCAATGCTCCGCCTGAAAAGGCTCTCTTAACAACATATGGACCCTCGTAGTTTGGAGTCCACTTGCCCCTGGAATCGGGCGCGAAAGACAAAACTTTCTTGAGCACGAGGTCACCTTCTCGGAACACACGAGGCTTGACCTTCTTGTCGAATGCTTTCTTCATTCTCTGCTGATATAACTGACCATGGCACATGGCAGTCAATCTCTTTTCTTCGATCAAATTCAGTTGGTCATAACGACTCTGAATCCATTCAGCATCAGTCAACTAGGGACTTGAGGGTATAATTTTTCTTTTTTCTTTTGGAAAAAATTTTGAAAAAATTTTCCTGATTTTTGATTTTTTCTTATTTTTCACCCTCTTTTTTCTTTTTCTTTTTTTCTTTCTTTTTTTTTTTTTTTGATTTTTTGTTTTTGATATTACATTTGTAATGCCCCAGTTTGACTGTTTTGCTGATTCTCATGATACAGCTGAATGAGCTCCTTTGGTGCTCAAGAAGGCGGATAATCTCATCAGGAATCCCTTTCAACATCATCTTCCTCTGCCTCAAATACAAGGAATTCAAGATTGGGAGATGGCGTTAGATCATTATGTTCAACGGGTTTAGAAATCCCTGCATAATGATTCTGGATAACGAAAAGCTTTTGAATTTTAAACAAGCAAATCATTTATGCAGATGAAAAGGCTGTTTTTGTTTTTCATGGGTTTTTTGTGATCACTGATTTCATGCAAAAGCAAAAGGTGAAAACAAATGGAAAAACAAATGTTTAACAATGCATTAATTGAATGAAAACATCATTGTATATATGTTTTGCCAACAATGTCATCACTTCTCCTTTTGGCATGGGAGAAGGGTTTTAAACAAAGTGAACAATTACTCTGATCTATGGATGACCGTAGGAACATCTACAGCGACCCAATTGTGGCAGACACCACCAGGAATAACAAAGTTGTTCACATTTTCTGTATCTTCTTCCAAGATAGCAGCAGCTTCCTCTTCAGGTTGATCAGCATGGATGAATCCTCCACTTGTGAACAAACCTTGCTCATTGCATGCCCCATAACAGTAGCCAATGCCAGCCCGGGATCTGTTGTCTTCAAGTTCAAGCACCTTCCCTAAACCAGCAACTGCACCACACTCAATGGCCAGCTTAGCATCACGGTAGGAAGTGAATGAAGGAGACTTCTTCTCGATTGGTTCATCAATAGATAAAGCTTGGAACGGGGTTCCAATTTCATCCTCAGCGTCAATGTACGAGAAAGAAGACAGATGGCTAACCAGGAGAGCCTTTTCTCCCCCTACTACAACCAATTTCTTGTTTTTGACAAATTTCAGCTTCTGGTGTAGGGTGGATGTCACGGCGCCAGCCTCGTGAATCCATGGTCTGCCCAAGAGACAGCTATAAGATGGGTGGATATCCATTACCTGGAAGGTAACTTGGAAATCACTTGGTCCTATCTTGATTGGGAGATCAACTTCCCCAATCACGGTCTTGCGCGACCCATCGAATGCTTTCACAACAACCCCACTCTGCCTCATAGGAGGACCTTGGTATGACAGACGAGAGAGTGTGGTCTTTGGCAATACATTAAGGGAAGATCCAGTGTCCACCAGCACATTGGACATTGCATCAGATTGGCAATTCATGGAGATATGTAAAGCCATGTTGTGGTCTCTTCCCTCCTCAGGGAGATCAGCGTCACAAAAGCTCAAAGTGTTGCAAGCGGTAATGTTTGCAACGATGCTATCAAACTGCTCAAGGGTGACGTCGTGATCCACATACGCCAGATCCAAGACTTTCTGCAGAGCTTCTCTATGGGGTTCTGAATTCAGCAGCAGAGAAAGAATAGAAATCTTGGAGGGCGTGTGTAGAAGCTGGTCTACAATGTTGTACTCACTCTTTCTGATTAGCCTTAGCATCTCATCAGATTCTTCATCAACAATGCCACTCGGGCCAACTGAAGAAACAGGAGTCTTTTGTACGGAGGAGGATGGTTTGGCAACATCAAGTGCCGGATTCTGCACATTTACGGCGGTCCCAACCGGACGTTCAGCAGATTCAGAAGAAACAGGGGCTCTAGCAGGTGCAGAAAATACACGACCACTTCGGGTCAACCCACTTACATCAGCGACAGTGGTTACAGAAGTGGAAGGTAAAGGCACCTCTACCCCATCTTGGACAGCAACAGGGTTGTATCGGAATGGCACAGCTCGGTCTGAGGAGTAGGGCACAGGGCCTGTGGGTTTAATGACTAAGGAAGGGGAAGCCTTCGGCTTGTTGCTATTATAACGAATAACAACGGGCTCAGGCAGCTTGAACACTGGTGAGATGACATTCACTTCAGGCTCAGCTTCATCAACATTGCGATTTTGCAAAATCTCAATGATACCTTCATTCAACAACTTTTGAAGCTCTTTGCGTACTTGGTCGCAACCCAAGCGGTTAACTGAGAAGACGCGGCACTTGTCGTGGTTATGCTCCAAGTAGCTGTACTGACACAGCATCCGATGTAACTCAACCAACGACTGCCTGATATGGCTCACATACCTGACCTTGTACTTCCCAAGGCATTCCTGAATCATATTGACAGACTTCCCATGCGAAGGCAATGGGTTCTTGGTGACGTTCGGGCTTGAATCTTCAAAGCTCAGAATCCCAGATCTCATAAGGTCTTGAACCTTAGTCTTGAGTGGGTAGCAATTTTCCACATTATGGCCCGGAGCACCGGAATGGTAGACACAATGCTGGTCTGGTTTATACCACCATTGTGGATTTGCAGGAATGGCAGGAGGATCCCTGGGAGAAACCAATTTCCTTTCCAACAAGGAAGGATAAAGCTCTGCATATGTCATAGGAATTGGATCGAAGTTGATCTTCTTCCTATCATAATTCACGTTAGCTTGATTGGTTGTACTTCCACGAGGCTGGTAAGCCTGTTGCTGTGGACGTTGCTGTTGTTGTTGGTACTGCGGTTGTTGATATTGTTGCTGATGTTGATATTGTTGATGTTGGTATTGCTGAGCATTATCTTTGAATACAGGTGCTATATGAGCCACCTGGTGCTGATGACCGGCACGACGTGCAGGCTTCCTCTGAACAGAGGATCTTCTATGCTTTGGCTGAGACTGCACAGCGTGTGCTTCCCCTTCTTTCCTCTTAAACGCCCCATATCGTTTAGAGGAAGAGCTATCATCCTTTGCCAACCGTCCTTCACGGACACCTTCCTCGAGACGCATCCCCATGTTCACCATCTCGGTGAAATCAGAGGGAGCGCTTGCTACCATCCGCTCATAATAGAATGAGCCAAGAGTCTTCAGAAAGATCTTGGTCATTTCCTTCTCTTCTAGCGGTGGAGTGATTTGAGCTGCCAGCTCTCGCCATCTCTGGGCGTACTCTTTGAACGATTCTTTGTCTTTCTGTGACATGGACCTGAGTTGATCTCGGTCAGGCGCCATATCGACGTTGTACTTGTACTGCTTGACGAAAGCCTCGCCAAGGTCATTGAAGGATCTGATATTGGCACTGTCCAAGCTCATGTACCATCTGAGCGCTGCACCGGACAAGCTGTCTTGAAAATAATGAATCAGAAGTTGATCATTATCTGTCTGAGTCGACATTTTCCTGGCGTACATGACCAGGTGAGCAAGTGGACAGGTGTTCCCCTTGTACTTTTCAAAGTCAGGGACCTTGAATTTGATCGGTATCTTCACACCGGGAACTAAGCAGAGCTCGGCTGCAGACTTGCCGAACAAATCTTTACCACGGAGAGTCCTCAATTCCTTTCTCAGCTCGAGGAATTGGTCGTTCATGGCATCCATCTTTTCATGAACGTCTGAGCCTTCAGATGGCTCAGAGTGATAGATAGTGTCGTCTACCCTCGGCATGGTATGCACGACAGGAGGAGCGGGAACAGGGACCGGGCTAGATGCCGGCATATGAGCGAAGGTTGGAGCTGGCAGATCAGGCATAAAGCCTGGAGGCATTCCCCAAGGGAATCCGGGCGGCATAGCATTGGGCGCATGAGCGCTGACTGGCACAGTCGAAGTGGCTACTTCTGAGATGACTGTCCTCTGAGCAGGAGTTGCGGGAGGCGGAGTAGGTTGATTCTGAGCAGCGAGGAGTTGCTCCATCAAAGCTCCAAGTCTGGCGACCTCTTCTTTCAATTCTCTGTTCTCTTGTTCTAGTTGCTCCATGACTCTTGCAGAATTGACTCGCGTATAATACCGGTGAGTCAGCTTGTCTTCAAAATAAATGAAGAACAGAGGTTAGGACAAGAAGACCAGAAACAAAGGGTACCTGTTTATGCAAAGATGATGCATGAAATGCTTATGCAGATGCTTTGTTTTCAAGGAACCCTTAGGGTATTATTTGCAATATTCTGAATAGTTAAAGCATTTTAATTTTCATGGAAAATATTTCATTCAATATATCGAGACAAAGAAGTACAGCATTCTTTTTTTTTTTTTTTTTGATTATTACAAAGAGAAAAGGCAAATGACATCCTATGGATCCCTAGAAGCTCGGGATGCTGGAAGACGAGAAGTGCACAACTTCTTGATCTCTCTCTCATAGGCCGCTTCCATGTCTGCTTTTTCCTTTGCAAGTCGATCATACTTCCTCTTCCAGAATTTGGAAGACTGAGGAAGCAGAGATGTCCAAGCGTCGTTTGGATTGTCGATCACTCGGTGCTCGAGGAACTCAATCATAGCGTCCTTCTCCTTGAGCTGCTGCAGCAATTCTTCTCTTTCACGGATCCAAGCACGCGAAAGGTCTTCTTCTCTCAACTCCTCTACACGTTGGGTAGGGAGGGTTGAAGGCCCAGCCACATCCAACGGTGTAGGTCTTGGATGATCATACGTCATCAGGTAAGTGGCAGCTCTCTGTCTGACCCAAGAGGTGTATGGCTCCAAAGCAATGCAGTTCTTTGGACCCAACTCGTTCCTACTCTTCTTGCGGATACTGCGCCAAGCACGGACAAATCTGGCTTTCAGGCCTTGGGGATCTTTACCCTCCAGAAAGAATACGCCTTCTAACAGAATGTTATGGGGTTTATCCTTTAGGGGGAACCCAAGCTGACGTCGTGCGAGAATGGGATTGTAGCTGATCCCACCACATGTGCCAAGAAGAGGCACATTAGGGAATTCACCACAATAGTCGATGATCTGGACGGTATCATAAACGCGATCATACTAGGTGATATCATCATTGGTGAGAGACATGAGTCTCTGAGACCACCGTAGACATCCCTTGTTCTCCTTGAAAGCAACTGTCTGCGGCAAGTGCGAAATAAACCACTTGTACAGCAGGGGTAGACAGCAGACAATAACTCCTCCTCCTTTCGCATTCCTGGAGTGCAAGGAAACATAAGCATCGCCCAACAAAGTCGGAACTGGATTAAGAACTGAGAAGATCCTAATAGCATTCATGTCCACGAACTTGTCGAAGTTGGGAAATAGCACTAATCCATAGATGAGCAGCACAAACAGAGCCTCAAAGGCATCCTCACTCATGGCCTTCCCATAAAAGGTAGCTTGATCGATGAGGAACTCGGAAGGAAAACCCTGAATTCCGCCTTTGGTAGTCAGATTAGCCCTAATCAACTCTTCATCTATGTGCAACAAGTTGGAAATCTCTCGAGCAGATGGAATATCCTCTAAGCCACTGAACGGCACTTGATCCAGAATCGGAATCCCAATGAGATGAGAATACTCCTCCAAGGTCGGCAACAGCTGGAAGTCCGGAAATGAGAAGCAATGATACAACGGATCGTAAAACTGAGCCAGAGTACTCATCAACCCTTCGTCAACCTGAGTAGTGAGCAGAGGTAGAAGCCTCCCATAGCGAGCTTTGAAACCCAAGGGATCTAATACATACGATGTCAGATTCCTTAACTCTTTTATATCGGGCTGTCTAAAGCTGTACTTCTTTGTATGCCTTTTTGGTCTTTCCATGTCTGAAAATTTTGCAAATAAACCCTTTTAAGTTCCTTGAAAATTTTCTTTTTTGATGACATGAAGTGCAGATGAATGCATGAATGTATGAATGCAACAATCACACTCAAGGATCAAGCAAAGCACACCAAACAAAGGTCATGGGAAAGCTCATTGTATCCTTAATATCAATCATCCATTTTGGTGGATTTAGGTTTTCACCTTATCGACACCCAAGTTCCATTGATATTAACGGTACATGAACCGGCTCGGACATCCTTAATATCAACCAGCCGCTTTGGTGGATTTTAGGTTTTACACCTGATCCGGGTTCCATTGATATTAACGGTGTCTGAACGACTCAACCACGAATCACGGGTTTGTTGAGAGTCACGAGCATGGAGTCTCGGTTAAGAGCCACCCAAAGGGAGTGTACTAGGGTTTAAACCTGCTAGACATGTTCTATCAGAGGTTCCCATAATCATCGTTCCATCTTTCGAATATTATCGGAGGAACGAATACTCGTATTCCAAGAATATTCTCAAGAGAAACTCTTATGAGTGTAGTATCGCGTGACAATCGCATCAGAACTGACATCTGAGCGACCTCCGCACTACGTTCCTAAAAATAGGCCAAGAGGGGTTTGGTAAACTACGGTCCTTGGCTTCTGCGGAACATGATTGAAAGAATAATGCCTAACCACAAATAACTTGTGTGACATTATTAGTCCAACATGACCTCCACCAAGTGAATGGACTCGCAAGTCAACTGGCTAAGGAATACTCCACACTAGTCAACAAGACTATGCCATTCTCCTATCCTAGAGTGCACTCGAGTTCGGGTATAGAACGCATCTCACAGATCACCAAAGCAAACAGCAAATGTATATCAAGCAATTCAAACATTACAATCAATACAGTCATCCCAAATGGTACAAAAATATGTCATATAACAAATAATAATATAGCACAACAAGGGTGAAAAGTAGGCAATACCACCAAGGATCGAGTTGTATTCCCCAGCAGAGTCGCCACTTTTCTGTAGCGGTGTATTCGTCGCTATATGATCTATCGATTAAATCATAAGCAAAGCATACAATGATTTCGAGTCGCCACCGCACTTTTATTTATCCAAAGGACTGGCTAAAAAGCGAACAAAAGCCTAAGAAGTTTTACACGTAGAAAACTAATAAAAAGATCAGAGAGTCTGGGTAAGGGGTAAATTACGCAATGGGAAGGTGTTAGGCACCCACTACGTCCTAGGTACTCCTAGGGAGCCCTTTTCACACTTGTTGTAAAAAATTGTTATTTGTTATGACATAAATATTGTGCAAACATGATTGGGATGATGAGAAAAGAATATACAATTTTATTGGGTTTGAACGGATGAACCCGTTGCCTACGTACCTTCCATCAAAGGTAAGGATCAAAACGCCGTAGTTCGGCTAAAAGATTTCCAAAAGAAGTTAGTGGATTCAATTTTAAACACAAGCCCTAAGGTCTTATGTTATCCACGGGAGAAAACTCAACCTTATACAAACAACAAGTCCACCATGTGAGAACAGCTTCAACTTGCTAGTGAGGGGTTAACCCTATAATAAGCAAGGAAGACTTACAATTCAATCAACTAAGGACAAATAGGTGAGATTGACATCAACCAACTAGGATAAATCAAACCTATAGCTCATGTATGAAAAGATTAAAAATGGACAAAGCCAAAACAATTGAATGGGTGAAATTAATTGATTATGATTATGAAAGTAGAGTCAAAGTATGATTAAGATTAATTCAAAGAAGTATTATGAAAATGGAGTTTGAAAAAGTCAAGGACTTGGGGTCCAGGTTTTTAATTTAAAAGCATAAAGATGTTTGCACAATATTTATCTCAAGTTTTGAAAGTAAGGTGTGAAAAGGTTTAGGACATAATGGGGATGCGTGGCTGAGGATGGAGTGTAAAACTTCCTAGAAGGTTCACCTCTTGAAATCATACAGAAGATGACTCAAGTGTGTCCTTTGGAATAGACAATGAGCAATAACAAACAAGCAAAGCAAAAGAAGAAAGTCAACAAAAGCGGATACCGGATGCCAATCACTGGACTTATACCAATCTCCTAAAACAAAACTGGATATCAGAGGCCACTCTATGGACTTATACCAATCTCCTCAACAAAGAAATGAAAAAGTGGATACCGGATGCCAATCTATCTGGACTTATACCAATCTCCAACAACAAAGCAAACACTTGGATGTCAGATGCCAATCTATCTGGACTTATTCTAACCTCCAACATATGATCATGGGAAAACAAATGCCAAATTACACGGACTTACAATTGTATCCTCACATACAATCAAACAATGCAACATATGATCCCAGGAAAGCAAATGCCAACTTACAGGGACTTACAATTGCATCCTCACATACAATCGAACAAATGCATCAAGCAAAGATAAGATGAGTGGCCAATGAAATGGTCTTATACTCACTTCCATATCATAGAAACAATGGCCAAAGGAATGGTCTTACAATTGTTCTCAATGGGGCAATCAACAAGAATGATGTCACAAAGACAAATGAGATGATCATGCACAAATAAACAATTAATGATGATAAATGCATAAATCATACAAGCAAACATGTGTATATGAAGTAATCAAATCAATCAAAGTCATTCAGCACACACTATAACCACACAATTAGGCTCATACAAAGGGTTAGGCATTGAAGCCAACTGGAATAGGGTTAATGGTGCTCTTAACCTTGACATTGAGAGCCAAGGTGAAGCAGATGAAAGGATATGAGGGGTGTGCCTCATTGCTCTTATCCCTGGTCAGGGAGAGCATTTGAATATCAGAAGGTGTGGGAGTTCAGAAAGATGGAACTCTCTCCACAGATTAGACTCTATAGAGCTTGGGTTTGAATCTCAATGCTACAACCATGTAATGGGAGCAAGGAGAAGACTCACAGAATAGTAGGAGATAGGTTGCTTATCTCTTGGGTTCTACCAATTGCCTTATTTAAAGGACTTTTCCTGCTTGGGACAAATGTAAACACACACAAGCATTGCCTCTTAAGGAGGACTTCAGACAGTTGCCTGGCCAAGTAACAGGCCAGGTCTTCCAGACTACATGAAGAAAAGGGATTATACCTCAATGCAAATTGCTATTAAAGAAAAGCAAAGCAAGTTCTTAAAGAACTAAGCAACTAAAGGTACCTGAAACAGTCAAACAGAATCAGTACACAACTCAAAGTCAAAGTAAAATGGATAAGGATTAACAGTCAAAACAATCAGGTAAATGTGCAATGCACAAGGCTCAAAGCATATGAGCCAAGCAACCTACAAAACAAAGAAGTTAGTTCAAGATAATCAAATAAACTCAATCAACTTGTATAAGTTTCCTTAAGGCAATTGCTTCTCAACCTGAAAACATGAACTCAAACATGAGCAATATGACCACTAGGACAAGCCTAGGGTCAAAAGGGGATGAGAAAATCAACACAGCAAGTGAAATCCAATCAAACTCAAGTTCAAACAATCAAGAAACAAACTCAATTGGTTTCATGTCCATATCAATCATCATCATGATTTCATAAGTAAATTAGGTCAAGGCATGGCATATAGAAGCTCATAGAAGTCAACAGCAAGACTCAACTCAAATTCAATCTCAAACATTTCAAAAAATTATCAAATATTTCATGATCAAACATAATCCATAACATGATATGCATATTAAATTTCAGCTCATTTGGATCAAGGGAAGTTGGTCAATGAAAATCAGAAAGTCAAAGCAAGTTCAAGCATGCTCAAAGAAGTCAACCAAACATGCACCAACTTCAATAAATCATAAATCAGTGACAACATGTGATAAATGGATGGGATCAAAACCATGATAAACCTTAAGATGTCTACTAATCACATGTCAAATTTCATGTTCATCCAATTAAGTATGAGAATTTTACAAAGCATATGGCATGATGTGTCACAAAAAGTTAACATATGACCAAACAGGGGATAAAATCCCAAACAATTAGGAAATACCATCAATAATTCCACAAAATATCAAATGTAAACTAGACATCCAAGAGTACATTCATGAAAAAATTCAAGCCAATTTGAGTTCATGAAGCATGGTAATGAAAATCATGAAGTAAGACATCAATGGTGTGACACAAATTGTCACACCCTAATTCAAAAAATCATAACTCACAAACCAGTAATGATAAATTCACAAACTCTACACCAAAATCACCATGAATGTGTCTAGTTTAAGCACAAAAAATTTCAAAGGCATTGGATAAAGTATCATCATTTCACAATTGATTTGGCAAAGTGTACAAAAAATGGACACATGAACAAAACCGTAGCACAATTAAAAATCCCTTCATGCCAAAAATCTGGAAAAAATATGATAAAAAACTAGAGATCAAGCAGAGGATTTTGCAAAAAGTCCCATGAATTTTGGATTAAAATTGAATGTGCTATGATTTTCCAAAGATTGGTCACAAAAATGAAATAAAAATTGAGAAAATAAATGATTAAATGAATAATTCAATCCGGGCGTGGCATTTTGGTAAATAACTCGTCCCTTAAGTGAAACGCTGCGTTTCACTTAAGGGAATGAAATAATTTGATTGGCCCTGGTTTAATGGAACAGTAGTTCCCATGCACAGCAACACAAACGCGTTCCAAACATTGAAAATTCTGGGCAAATGGTTAGGGTTCTTCGCTACAGTACCCAGTTCATGAACATGAAGATCAAACTTTCCAGATTTTGGAATCAAGCATGGCAATCGAATCCTCTAACAACATACATCAATAATCCAACAACCAATAACATTAAATCATGCTATCCTGAATGAATCGAGCAGAAATATGTTTAAACATCAAACTTCAAAGCCAAGTTTCTCACTCATTACACAACCATTTTACACGATTTAAGTTTCAAAGTGATCAGCAAGGCAAGGTCTTCAAGATGCATAGCATGATTTTACAAATGGTGAGATTCGAAAACTTACTTGATTTGGAAGGTAGTGATGATTCAGTGATGATTTGGCTATGAAAGGTTGAAACAGATGAAGCTTTAAGTTCCAGATGGTGAATGATGCACGAGTTTTAGCTCAACAGTCTTGGGTTTTGCTCAAAACGAGATCTGCCATGGAAGAAGGTTGATGAAACAGCGCTTGGTAACTTTCTTACAGTCGTGGAACAATGCTTGCAATGAGCTCACACATGATGGTGAATGATGAAGCAACCAAGGCTGGCTCGAGTCCTTTTGAGTTTTTCAGCAAAAGTTCCAAAATGAAGAAATGAGGTTTTTGAGAGAGAGTGAGAATTTTTCTGTTTGAGTGAGTGTGGCTGCTAGGGCTTTTTCAGAGTGAGAATGATGTATATATGTGCTGTTTAATGTTGCTAATTGTTTGGTTAGTGAGTGGTAATCACAATTTGCATAAAAGAGTTAATTTGACCAATTTGTGAAATTCCACTCAATGTTGTAAGGGCATGGATACAGCTGCGAATTTGGGCCCAAAGCACATCCAAAATGCAATTTCTGAACATTTTCAAGTGATGGAATGTGTTGGAATTGGTTAATTTTGAAAGTCAACTTTCCACCTCACTTGAAATAGTTCAAACCACTTCAAAAAGTGCCATTTTGATTGGTGAGTTTTTGATGAATTGTGATGACATATTCGGAAAGAGGGCATCAAATGTGACTTGTAGCAAAAAACCCCACCCAATTTGGCCAAATGGTTTGGAAGTTATGGCCTTTTGAAGTTAAAAAAAATTTTAGAATGATTTGATCATAACTTGCCAACCATAAATGGGAATTGAGTGTTCTTGGACTTTTTGAAAATGGGAGAACAAGATCTTCAACTTTCATGTTGGTCAAAAATTCATTTGAAGCTTGTATCATGATGTAATGTTGAGGATCAAGACTTTCCATTTTTGGCAAATTCCAATTACAGGTCAACTTTCTATTTTTTGGAAATTTCTTGACTGACTTCAAATTCTTCACTGTGGATGTTTGACATGTTATATGAGGCTTATATGGACATGAATGAGATCTCTCAAACCAATTCCCATCATCAAATCACTGATTAAATGTACGGTTGACCAAGGGTTGACTTTTCTAGGGTTTTGCTTGACTGAACCATCTTCTGATGAATTCCCAACCCTAATCACTTGAGATCTTGATTCCAAGTGATATCACAACATATATGAACTCTTGATTATTGATCATGGTGCCCAAATTCTTCAAGAATGGCCACCATCCACTGTTTAATGGCTGATTTGACTGTTTGACTGATGATTGCTTCATCTGCAAGTAACATGGTTAGATGACAATATTTTTGTACTTTTGGTTAGTAAACATATGAAAGGCCATGATATACAAATGCAAAACATGCTTGGTGATCAAGAAACTCACTCACAAGATAATCCACCCACTAGGAGGGAAGCTAGGGCATGCAATGATCCTTGAGGCCATGATATGATATGATATGGGCCATGAGGGATCTTAGGGCCAAAATTGGGGTCTTACACCAGCTACTTTTTTAGTCACATTTTAATCTACCTGAGTGTTTTTACCGGGTGTTTTTTATTTTTAAAATTTGACCAAAACATGTATGTTTCCGAGAAGTTTATTTCACGTTGATCATGGTGGTGCATTCATTTTCATTTTCTTGGCAATTTTACCCCGATTTTTATCATTTTTGTTTCGTTTATTTCTGTTTTCTAGTCAAAATAATTGGAACGATTATTTAGAATTAATCATTTTTTTTAGTTTCAATTTGGTTGTGTCATTTATTTTTAATTTATTTTTGAAATCTTTCTTAATAATTAATTTTGGTATGGAAAATCAAGAAAATAACAAAAATATCTCTCTTCCTCCAATAGCATGGTGCCACACGTCTATTCCAACTAGCACCAATTGGCATTTTCATTTTTGGATAACAGGATAATCACGTGTCTCTCTCTAAAATTTGGTGAGTGACCAATGCAAAAATAAAACTCATCCACCCAATATACACATGCGTAACAGACTTAATGGAGGAGCCCTCTTTTTTTCTGCATAAAAATTTGAATCCCACCTCTCATAACTACACATGTGTCCCACTCACACTCGATTTTAAAAAGGAAAATCTGATACAATACGACTCCAATCTCAACCAAAGAGGGACATTCTCACTCCACTGAAAATCAAAAAGCACGACTCACTTTTGTTAGAATAAGATTTGGTTCTGCATTTATATATTGAGTTTTGATGATAAAAATATTGTATTTGTGTGAGAACAATTTTGGGACCCTAATGGTTTATTATTGTGTAGCCTTAACAACCAGTTTTAATTCTGAGTTTATTACATGCAATGTCATCAGTTTTTGAACATTTGTTCCAAATTCCGCTTCTATGTTAATCACTCAATGGAAGTTCTTAAAGATGTCAAGTTGTTGCTGTAATGTTCTTTCTGGTTTTATGCTAATTCACTCCTGAGATGTTCTGGAAATACGTTATGATGTTGTTGAAATGTTCTCACTGCTTCTACTTTTCGGTGTGACTCTGATCATCAAGCTTCTGAAAAATGGCAAGCTTCTGAAGTTTTCTTACTTAGATGAAGATTTTGAAGATCTCAAGCCAGACGTTGAGGTTATCAAGGTTCTGACTGAAGATTCTAAAGATTCTGAGGATTCTAAAGATCTTAAGCTAGACTGGTGACACTATCAAGGTTCTGACTGAAGATTCTGAAGTTTCTGAATCCAGCTGTGTGATTCTTCGTTTCATGTTTCATGTTTAATCAACTATTCATCATAAGCCAATGAATTTAAAGATAAGATTGAAATGGATACATGGTCAAATAGTACATGGTACAAATCAAATATTCCTTTCACTACCTAATATCATGGGCAAAGGTTGGTACTATTCTTCACACTTGTCACTAATCATTAGTGGCCAGCTACATTTTGATTATTCCGGATTTTCCTTCCAACGGTTCCTTTTTCATGCTATATAAAGAGGACTTTGAGACTTGAACAAAAGACTATTGCAACAATTTTACAAGACTGTTTTCTAAGTGAAAAAGATCTAAACTTTGTGCATGATTTTTCTTTAAGTGTTCGTATTTGATTTGTGTAAAATCTGCTTGTGTAGAAGCAACTTGTAAGCACAAAACCATTATCCAAACTTATTATTTGTGATTCCTTAAGGAGACTATGGTATAATCGGGTCCTTGAGAAGACAAAGAAGGTTATTCTTTGTGGTTTTTGTAATCAGTTGATTATAGTGGATTAAGTCCTTGTGTATAAGGAAAAATCACCTTGGCGGTTGGACTGGAGTAGCTTTGAGTTTCAAGCGAACTAGGATAAAAATACTTGTGTTTTTTATCCCTTTGTTCTAAGTTTTGTGTAGTGTCTTGAGTTGGTAAAAATCTTTGGTTTTTAAAACCCAATTCACCCCCCCCCCCCCCCCCCATTTCTTCTTTTTTTCACACCTTCAACTTTTCCTTCATTAAGGCAAAGAATTATCTTTTCTGCAGAAGAGACAAAAACAAAAGTTAACCATACAACCACCATAACCTCAAATCCTCCCTTATCTTCACATCCTTCCAACTCTGAAACGACATCATCAATCATCTTCCAAAACCCTCACTTTCAGAAACTCAACAAATCCGCCCACCATGAAACGCGCTTCTCTAGAAAACCGTACCAACACCACAATCCTCTAAACTTCTACCTTTTGTTTCTTTCACGTATCCACCTCAAACAACCACCCTCAAGAATCTGACATCATAATACCTTTTTCATCATCTCATCATCATCAGTAGTAGTTCATAACCTCCACTTCAATTTCGCATTGATTCTGACAACGCCACGAACACAACTAATCAGAAGTGCATAACCTCTCATCATCATCACCCATAACAACACATAACCTCTACTGCTTGCATAATTTTCGATTTATTTCTCTTTGTCGATTTGGTATGCCGGTTGTGTATGCTGAAATTTTGATCTTAGGATGTATTGATATTGATTTTCATGTTGGTGTTTTATTTTATGGTTGTGACGTTGGTGTCTTGTGGTTGCTTCTTTTTTGTTCCTCCATATGCAGGGATATGTGTTTTTGTGTTTCTTGTGTTTCATTTTTCATGTGTAGCGATTTCATGTCGATTTGTATATTGTAACTTTGTTTTGTCATGTATCTAAGTTTGTTTAGATGTTGATTGTTGTTAAAAACTGACTATGATAAACCTGTTGCGGCCGATATGATTAATTATGATGTGTATTATTTTTGCATGGCCGAAGTCAGTTTTCATTTTGGTTAGCTATTTCGATCAAGTATTAAGGGATATCTCGACTTAATTTTGTTTTCATTTTATTTTCTTTTGTTTTTTTATGACCATTTTGGTTGTGTTCATATGTTGGTTCACTTTGCAATGTGAAGAAGAAGATGAGTTGTGTCATTTTGTGCATGAGAACATGTTGGTCTGTGATGGGTTTGATTTCATTTTGTTCCATTATTTTTGTTTTTGCCCTTATATATTATTTTATGTCCATTGTTGACATGATGGAATCATGGTTGAGTTTGTTGAGGCTTTGGTCTCCCAACCCCCATGACCTGGGTTCAACCTATGCAGGCCACACAGCTTAATTTTTGTGGTTTTTCTACTCTTTCTTCGATTTTTTTGTTGTTTTTGCATTTTACTTTAATCAAGTTATTTTTTTATTTTTTCTTTAGGCTTGTAGCATTCAATTTAAAGTCCATTTATCTCTTGTTACTTACACCCTTTTGTTAGTTTCATTTTATGTTTACTTTTCCATTTTTATTTCGATTACGATAATTGTAATTTTGTGACATTGTTGAACCATTAAGTATAATAAGCGTGTGGGTTGTCTAGTTCTTTGGTTTATTTTCATTGCTAAAATCAGATTTCAATCCGCGAATTCTACATTTTCATGTAATTATGCCACCGTATTTTTTTATCGATATATTAATTGTATTTTTTCTGTGTTATGGCCTTTGCATATGACGTGTCATTTGTTGTCGATACGCACAAACCGGCTTTGAGAACATTACTTAGAGTTTCACTTGCAATTCTTGAGTTTTTTGCTCATTTTATTTGTCAATTGTGAGGTTTACTTTATATCAGTTTTGATACTGTTTGCTTTGCCATACGAATTAAACCTCACTTTATGAATTTATTTGGTTAAGTGCATGAGTTCATTCCCATTTCATTCCATTTTGCAATGATATGCTTCACGTTAGCATTTTTTTATTCATGATAACAAACAATGATAGAACATCTTTGTAATTTAAATCGAATTTGTGTTGTTGTGGTTCGATTTGGGACCAGGGAAAGGAAAATTGGAGTTCTGTTTTGAATTCCAATGCAGAAAACATAGGTTCTAATTCTAGTTCAGTGTGACAGGCGTCAACCTAATGACGTCTTGGTTGTCATCATTTTAGAGGGGTTGACGAGATCGGCTTCCTGGAGGGTAGACCGTCATGGTCCCCAAGAAGGGTTGGTTGGGACGGTCGTCATTGGGACGACGTGTGAGGTGACGTGTAGGGTGACGGGCGTTACTTTGGTGACGGGTAACCTACCACGCTTCCAGAATGCATGTAATTCTCTCAATTATGTGGAATTTATTTGTCGTTCTAAGTCTTGACGTGCTGCTGTGAATTTGCTACTATTTGACCATTATTTGGAGGTGTTTGATGTTGTTCATTATGTTGATTGATTTAATGATGTTGTTGTTTATTATGGTGATTACTTTTGGTGAGGTTACATGTTATGTTGAATTATGCATCATGGTGTATAAGCTTCGGTCCAGTTTTGGTGTGCTCTTGTCTGGTGATATGTATTCAGAGGCGAGTAGCTAATTCCAATGAGAAATTAAGGAAGCGTTACTTATGGTGATAGCAATCAATTTTGGTGTGCTCTGGTCCGATGGTGTAGATTCAGGAGCGAGGAATCGATTCTATATGGGAATTGGTGAAGCGTTACCTATGGTGATGATAACGGTTTGGTGTGTTATGGTCCTATGGTGGGGATTCAGGAGAGAGATGGACATTTGTTGTCCATAATGGTATTGCATGCATTGTTGAGTCTTGGTGTTGAGTACATTTGCATTCTTTGCTTGTATGTGTATTGAGTGATTATGTGGATGTTGATGGTTGAGAATATTTTGGTGATGTATGCAGTTGAATTATGGTGAGTAATTGTTGATATTTATTTAGCCTACCCTTGCATAATTTTGCACCATTTTATATTATGAGCGTATTCTCACCCTTTTGTTGTTTGTGTGGTTTTGTGATCCTTCTTGGGGTACACACGAGAAGGTAAATGAGTAGTTGCTTAGAAGATGAAGGGTGTCATTAAAGTTGTTCTTCTTTCTTTTCCTTTTACGCTATGTTTTAGATTTTGTTGCTCTGATATGTAACGCTCAGATGGTGAACATTTGTTTTTATTAATTGTTATTATTTGTGATGTTGTTGATGTTGAAGGAAATTACCATAACCATGTTTGTGTTATGAGACATTTTTTATGGTTGAATTATTTCAATTGTTTCAATTCTACTCTCTAGGCACATGTTTGCATAACCATGTTTGCCATAACCATGTTTGCAGTTACATTATGTAAAGGCGAGCGTGTGATGACAGGTGTTTAATTAATTCATATTTTATATAACCTATGTTACAGAGCAAGTTTATGTTGTATTTGAGTGACACCCTATATGTGTAATTGTTTTATTTTCGCAATATTTTGCATTTTAGGGTTTGGGGTGTTACATAGTGGTATCAAAGCAGGTCGGTCCATCCGGCCAAGTTTTTGACATGTTATTTGTTCCCTTCTATGTGATGAGTGTGTGAATACTGTCAATGTATTATTTCTTATAATGTCTTTTTGATGGTGTTAAGAGTAATGGCTAGAATAAACAATCGCATAATTGTTGATGCTTTCGAGTCAATAGTTCAAGCATTGTAGGGGCAGCATAATCATCAGGGTTATAATGATGAGTTCCGCGGACTGGACAAGTTTCAGAGAAATAAGCCTCCGACATTCAAAGGCATGTATGATCCTGAGGGTATGCAAGCATGGCTCATAGAAATTGAGAATATTTTTCGAGTGATGGCTTGCACGAAAGTTCACAAGGTGTCGTTTGGTACTCACATGTTGTCTGAAGAGGCCGAAGACTTATGGGATAATGCACACCAGAGACTATAAGTTATTGGTACTGAGATTACATGTGTTGTGTTCCAAGTTCATTTTCTAGAGAATTACTTTTTTGAGGATGTGAGAAGTAAGAAGGAGATTAAGTTCCTCAAACTTAATCAAGAAAATAAGATTGTTGTTGAATACGCTACCATGTTCAAAGAACTTGTGAAGTTTGGTCCATATTAAAATGGTGCGGTTGTTGAGGGTTCGAAGTGCATCAAGTGTGAGAGTAAACAATGTCCTGATATCAAGAAAGGTATTAGTATTGTGAGTAGATTCATGGAGAGACCGAAAGTGTCTTACTTGGCTACAGTCAATAGGATTCTAAGATACGTCAAAGGATCTATTGGCTGCAGAATTCTCTTTCTCGCAATGGACAAGGGCAAAAAATGCAATTTGCTCGATTTTACCGATTCCAATTGTTGTGGAGATAAAGATGATCAAAAATCTCCAACAAGATACATATTTTTGTTTGACAAAACACCGATCTCATGGTGTTTGAAGAAGGAACCAATAGTAACATTATCTTCTTGTGAGGTTGAATACATTATCGCTTTGTTGTGTATGTGCCAATTCGTATGGTTAATGAATTTTTTGAAGGAGCTAGGCAGCAAAGAGGGTGACGTTGTAACGCTTATGGCTGATAATGTTTATGTTATAAACCTTGTCAAGAACCCAATTACACAAGGGAGGAGCAAGCATAGTAAAATGAGGTTTCACTACTGTAACACCCCAAAATTTGCCCTCCTCATTCATGCATTCATTTAGCATTTCATATTGCATTTTATCATGTCAATCAGAATTAGATCTAAAAAAAAAAACGAAAAAAAAAACGAAAATATATATATATATATATATATATATAATTTTTTACAAAAAAAAAAATAATAATATTTTTTTTATTAATTAATTGATTAAATAAATAATTAAATAAATAAAATATAATAAAAAAATTTGGACCTGGGTCTCTCTCATTTGAGCCCACAAAACCATGAAATTCAGTCTATAAATACCAAGGCTTCACTTGAGAGAACACAGAAGAGGAGAAGAAGGAAGAGAAGCAAAATACTCTGAGGTTTCCTTGGAACAAAACCCTGAGGAAAAAGATAGTGAGAGAAGACCTAACGGAGTTCAGAGCAGCCTCCAAACCCCGAAGGGAACTCAACTACACAGAATCACCTCTGCCTCACATAAACCCTGAAGATTGTTTTGTAAACCTCACGGGTGCAACTCAATTTCAATCAAGCTCTCCAATCAGGTTTGTCATTATTCCCATTACCTTTGCCCATGGGTTTAATATGTATATGAATGTATAAACAATGCCTTGAATGTTTAACCTTTTAATTTGTGAGTGTATGCCACAGGGTTTGAGGTTTCTGAAACCATACTGTTGTTCATGAAAAAATGCTTATGGTGTTTCACTAACCCTTTTGTTGAATTTTTGTGAGGGCTCACATGACTTTTGCAGGGATAACTTGCGTGGTTTCCCACTTTATTTGTGGGATAACCCCTGGAGGTTCATTCTGATTACCTGTACTGACTCACTTTTCTTTGATAGTACCAGTTTGAGAGATCTCTGGGTTTCCCATTCCTCTAATTGCTGTTACTTCGGATCTTTATCCGCGTGGTACTTTTACATTTTTCCCGCATTTTACTGCTTTCCTAGCTGGAAGACCTCGATAGGAGGCAACGTTTGAGCCCCTTGGTGGCATTTTCTTTAAGATACATGTTTTGTGTTTTGTATTCATATCCCTGCAGGTAACGCGGTTCCTTCATCAAGGACTGCCTTTTTGCCCTTGAGCATCCCAAACCCTAAAACCCAAAGCAACACGTTAACTCCTTCTACTACAGGCGAGTAAGTCTCCAAAGGTCGAGCATCCGGTAGATTGCGTAGTGACGTCGTTCGTCCAAAACCCAATCCATAACCCCGTAGTTAGCCGAACTACGTTTTGCTCTGATTCTCAGGCCAGATGAGATACGTAGGCATAAGACGCGATGTCTTAGCGAGCACACATCCCCCAACCCATAGGTCAGCCGAGCTACGAAGACTCTGATTCTCATATTCAGATGAGATACGTATGCAGTGGATGCGACATCCGCGCGAGTCATTTTCATTTAACCTTTTTTTTTGGTACACAGCACAAGATAAACTCACACCCTTTAGACGAAAACTACAAAAGTGGATCCCGTAGAGTACTACGGATGCGTAGGGGTGCTAATACCTTCCCTTCGCATAACCGACTCCCGAACCCAAGATTTGGTTGCGAGACCCCGTCTTGTCCTTTCCTTTTTCAGGTTTACTTCGAGCGTTTCCTTTCCCTCCTTTGGGATGAATAACGCACGGTGGCGACTCTTCTGTCTTTTTCTTTCGCCGGTTGTTTTTTTTTTCGCACTGTATTTTTCAGGTTGCGACAGCTGGCGACTCTGCTGGGGACTGAAAGAAGTTGACCTCTTGCTGGTCTACCTTCCCTAAGCGAGTCCCTCCTAGCTTTTGTAGTTTGTTTGTTTATTGGGTGTTCATGCTTTTGTGCGGTTATTTATTTACCTGCTTTACCTTATTGCATTGTGTATATATCATTGCTGTTTCTGTTGGCTGGCTGCTTGGTGATCTTTGTGAGATGAGTTCTATACCCGAACTCGAGTGCACTTGAGATAGGAGAATGGCATAGTCCTGTCAACTTGTGTGGAGTATTCCTTAGCGAGTTGACTTGCAAGCCCATTCACTTGGTGGAGGTCATGTTGAGATCAATAATGTCACATAAGTAAGTTGTGGTTAGACATTACTTGTTCCAATATAGACCTAAGAAGCCAAGGACCTTAGTTTACCTAACCCATCTTGGCCTATTCGTAGGACGTAGTGCGAAAGTCGTTCAAATGTAATATTTGATACGATTGTTACGCGATACTACACTCATAAGAGTCTCTCTTGAGAATATTGTTGGAATACGAGTAGTCGTTCCTCTGATAATATCCGAAAGATGGGATTAGGACTATGGGAACCTTTTGTAGAACATGTTTGGCAGGTTTAAACCTTAGTACACTCCTTTTGGGTGGTTCTTAACCTAAACTCCATGCTCGTGACTTGCAACAAACCCTTGATTCATGGTTAATCCGATCAGGTATCCTTAATATCAATGGAACTCGGGTGTTGATAAGATGTAAACCATAATCCACCAAAATGGGTGGTTGATATTAAGGATAACATGATCCATCCCATGACCTTTGTTTGGTGTGCTCTTAATTTCTCTCCAGACAGTGCAACCCGACAGATGTTCAAGCAGATACATCAATTCTGATTGACATGCCTTTGCATTGCATAACATCATCTGCATATTTGCATCCAACATCTCATGCTTATTCATTTGCAGGGTATTCCCTTTCAAAACGGGGGTGCCTTAAAACTGAACAAGCAGTGCATCGCATACCATGCATATTAACCCTTGTCTGTTTTGCAGGTGTCACCGCAGTGTCTAATGTTTGTTCCCTGTATCAGGCAGTTATTGGTCCCAAGCGAGTCCACAGGTACCCGACAAAGGAAAATCGTCCACAGCTAGCGATGGACCAAGTACAGAAAGAGCTGGCTGATATGCGTGAAAGGATGGATCAGTTCATGACATTGATGACTGGTATGGCAGAAGGCCAGGAAAAGCTGAGGGAAATGGTTGAGCAACCGAGACCCGATCCGGAGGTGGAGATACCAAATGCTGAGGGAAACCCTGGTAACCCTGGGAACGCTGATAACCCTGTGAACACTGGTAACGCGGGTAACGCAAATGCTGATGGAAACCCGGGTAATGTTGGCAACACAGGGAATGTTGGAAATGGTATTGGCGGAAGGTACAATGTGAATCAAGGAATTCGGATTAACGGGCACCCCGTTACTGAAGATTATCAGTATGATCAATTTTCTTTGCACGACGAGGCCCTCGAGACCACTCGCCGTATGGATGAGCTTGCTGAGAAGCTCAAATCTTTGGAGTCTCAAAATTCCTTAGGCTTTGATGTCACAAATCTTGGTCTGGTTCAGGGAGTAAGGATTCCTCACAAGTTCAAACCCCCTACTTTTGAGAAATACAACGGGGCTTCTTGCCCATGCACTCATCTCCAATCTTATCTGGGAAGGTTGGGAGCTCACACGGAAGATGAAAAGTTGTGGATGTACTATTTTGAAGACAGTCTAACTGGAGCTTCTCATGAATGGTATTCTCATTTGTCTCGTACTACCATCAAGAGCTGGAAAGACTTGGCAGAGGCTTTTATCAAGCAATATCAATACAACTTGGACATGGCTCCAAATCGGACTTTGTTGCAAGGTATGTCTCAGACTGCCAAGGAAACCTTTAGAGAGTATGCTCAGCGTTGGAGACAGATTGCTGCGTCCGTCCAACCCCCTATGTCTGAAAGGGAGATGGCGGACATGTTCATGAACACTCTTCAAGGCAATTATATTAAGAGATTGGCTGCTTGCCCGTCAATCAGCTTTGCAGAGATAGTAATTGCTGGAGAAAGAATCGAGAGTCTGTTGAAGATGGGCCGAATTCAGGACAATAGTGCTTCCAACTCATCAGGTCCCAAGAGACCGTTTGCTGGTAACGGTCAGCGAAGAAAAGAAGGCGAGACAAGCGCTGTGTATGCCGGCAAAGGCAGGGGTAGAGGACGCCCTAATTATTATCAAGATCAAGTGGCCGCAGTCACTATTCCAACACCTGTTCCTCAACCGCAATATCATCCGCAACAACAACCCAGGTACAACAATCAACAACAAGGAGGTAATCCGGGTCAGCAGCGACACTATCAACAACGTCCAAGGCAGACGGACCGGGTCATCGAGCCAATCCCAATGCCTTATTCAGTATTACTTCCCAAGCTGATTGACATGAATCTGGTTACGTTGAGAACTCTGTCCCCACCAATCGATCCCAATAATTTGCCTAGAGGTTATGATGTCAACGCCAGATGTGCTTTTCATTCCAACGCACCTGGCCATACTACAGATAATTGCAAGGCTCTCCAGTTAAAGGTACAAGATTTGAGAGATGCCCAGGCTATCAATTTTGCTCCGGTGCCTAATGTTATCCAGAACCCGATGCCGGCTCACGGCGGGCAGAGGATTAATGCTGTTGATAGTGGGGAAACTTTGAATTTGGTTTCTGATGTGACTAAGGTGAAGACTTCGCTATCGGTGGTTAAAGACCGACTTCTGAAAGGACAGATTTTCTCGGGCTGTGGGGAAGAATGCAGAAATTGTCAAGCTGCCGAAAACGGATGTGATAGTTTGAGAAGGGGTATTCAGCAGCTGATAGATGAAGGTTGTCTTCAGTTCGATCAGGCCCGTCCGGTGAAGAATGATGTATCGACGGTGACGTTTTATTTCACTCCTGAAGAAATATATGTTCCCAAGAGACTCGCTCCGACAACAATATATTTCCCAGAAAGTACAGAACCAGCAGCGGTGAACATCGAAAGTTCAGCACCAGTCGCAATTTACTCTGACAGCCCTCAACCGACTTTGGTTGGTCCAATCACCATCACGGTACCAGGACCTGTTCCGTATGAGAAAGACAGTGCTATCCCGTGGCACTATGGGGCTGATATCTACTTCCAGGGGCAGAAAGTTAACGAAGAAGACATTGACATTGGTAGCTCCGCTGTAGACAATGTTGGAGGGGTTGGTGGCTTCACTCGCAGTGGACGCCTATTTGCACCATCAACATTACGCGCGAATACTGAAGCCGAGGCAGCTGCCAAGGCTAAAGGGAAACAGGTATCCGCCGAAGAGGTTACTACTGAGGAAGATCCTCCTAAGACCGCATTCGAGAAGGAAGTGGATGAGTTTATGAGGATTATCAAGAAAAGTGACTACAAGGTAGTCGACCAGCTAAATCAGACACCCTCAAAGATCTCCATTCTCTCACTATTGCTGTGCTCTGAGGCGCACATAGCAGCTTTGTTGAAAGTACTGAATATGGCCTATGTTCCACCGGAGATAACTGTTAACCAGCTGGAGTCGGTAGTTTCGAATGTAAAGGCTAGCCGGGGGCTAGGTTTCACCGATAATGACCTGACATCTGAGGGCAGGAATTACAACAAAGCCTTGCATATCACAATGGAGTGCAAAGGGGTGATGCTTTCCCATGTTTTGGTTGATACAGGCTCTTCTCTGAATGTTCTTCCAAAGAAAGCCTTAACGAAGTTGGATTGCGATGGCATCATCCTGAGGCCAAGTTACTTAGTTGTGAGGGCTTTTGATGGCTCTAAGAGAGTTGTCTTTGGCGAAGTTGAGTTGCCAGTTAAGATTGGACCGCAGGTGTTCAAGAGCACCTTTTATGTGATGGATATCCAGCCTGCCTACAGTTGTCTGCTAGGTCGGCCTTGGATTCATGTTGCCGGTGTTGTTACTTCTACCCTCCACCAGAAGCTCAAATATGAACTAGAAGGTCAGATCGTCACTGTATGTGGTGAAGAGGATATTTTTGTTAGCCACCTGTCTACATTTAAGTATGTAGAGATGGATGGCGAGATGCATGAGATGCTGTGTCAGGGCTTCGAAACTACAAACATCAATGAGGTCGCGCACGAAGCTGTCTTTTCACCTGAGTTTGAGAAGGTCGGGACTTCTATCTCTTCATACAGACAAGCTGTTGAAGTGGTTAAGGCTGGTAATGCCCAAGGCTGGGGCAAATTTGTGGAGCCAGTCATCAAAGAAGACAAGTTTGGATTGGGGTATGCTCCGGGATCTCAGAAGAATGAAACCGGTACTCTCTTCAGCGGGGGTTTGGTTTCTCCCCACATCGTCAATGCTGCAGATGAAGACAAGGCTGACAGCGACTGTGACTTAGATAGCTGGATTCGCCCGTGTGTCCCGGGAGAAAAGCTCGACAATTGGTCGTCTGAAAAAACCGTCCAGGTTACTCTACTGAAAGAGTGATTTTTATTGTTTTCCTTTATTACATGCATAATAAAGTCTTACACTTTTCCCAAGGTGTAACGGCTCATTTGTAGGGCCATCCATTTAGTTACGTTTCGCAATTATTTTTATCATCAATAAAGGACGGCTTTTGCAAACAATTTTGTGTTCTCTTTCTTTCAAAAAAAATGGCAATGTTTCTTTTTTCGTTTTTCCTTTCTTTCAAAAAAAAATCTCTCATTCTAAGGTAAAGCATGATCCTCCATCATGCAGAGCCGACCACTCGGATCTCACTGCTAACGACACTGCTATGGCCAAGTATGACTTCGGCAATCCTATCTATCAAGCCGAAGAAGGGGCTGAGGAAGATTGTGAATTGCCTGAAGGGTTAGCCAGATTGTTGAAACAGGAGGACCGAGCTATTACACCTTATCAGGAGGTGATTGAGACCGTCAACATCGGTACCGCAGACGACAAGAAAGAAATCAAGATCGAGGCCAGTCTACAGGCCGAGAGAAAAAAACCGTTGATCATGTACTTGACTGTGTTAGAAAGGTCAATGGGTTGTGTGCTCGGTCAGCATGACGAGTCAGGTCGAAAAGAGCATGCAATATACTACCTTAGCAAAAGTTTACCGACTGTGAACAAAGATACTCATTGCTCGAGAAAATTTGCCGCGCTTTGGCATGGGCTGCTCGCCGACTAAGACAGTATATGTTGACTCACACGACTCTATTGATATCAAAAATGGATCCAGTCAAGTATATTTTTGAAAAGCCATCACTTACCGGAAAGGTTACTAGGTGACAAATGATACTGACAGAGTATGACATCCAATACACTTCATAAAAAGCCATCAAGGGAAGTGTCTTGTCAGACTATCTTGCAGAGCAACCGATTGATGATTACCAACCTATGAGGTTTGACTTTCCTGATGAGGACATCATGTTTCTCAAATCGAAAGATTGAGGGGAACCACTCCCGGAGGAGGGGCCTGACCCTGAATCCAAATGGGTTATGATGTTTGATGGGGCGGTCCACGTTAATGGTCGCGGAGTTGGTGTAGTGTTGATCACACCGGAAGGGGGTTCATATGCCATTTGGTGCCAGAATAACTTTTCCCTGCACCAACAATGAAGCCGAATACGAAGCTTGTATCCTAAGGCTTGAGGAAGCCGTCAAAATACAGATTAAATCCCTGGATGTATACGGGGACTCAGCTTTGGTCATCAATCAAACCAACGGGAAATGGTGCTATGCTGGAACTACGTACCCAGAATTGACGTATCTCGGTCAGAGACGAATGAAGAAAGCATTTGGTCAGAAAGTGCGCCCTCGGGGGTATCAAGTCGGTGAATTGGTACTCAAAATATTTCTTCCTTCCAACACAGATCACAGGGGCAAATGGACACCGAACTATGAGGGTCCGTACGTGGTTAAAAGGATTTTCTATGGCGGAGCTTTGACGCTAACAACCATGGAGGGCGAAGGATTCCCGTCCCCTATTAACTCAGACGCGGTTAAAAAATACTTCGCATAAAATAGACCCGCTGGACAGTAAAAAGAATAGTCCAGGCAAAAAAGGGGCATCCCGACGAACCAAAAAAAAAGAGAATAAAGAGGTTCGGGCAAAAATTAGGGATATATAAAAAAAAAAGAGTACACCCGGTGAGTCGAAAACCCAAAAGGGCGGCTCAGGCAAAAATGGGTATCCCGGTGGATTGAAAACCCGAAAAGGGGGCGATCCAGGCAAAAGTTAGGGAATAAGCGAATGACTATGATCTGAGTTCATCAGTGTTATATCACCGTTTCATTCAATCCGGCAATCTTCGAAGGTTAAAGATCGACTAATCATCCACTTCAGAAAGCAAGATGAGCAGAGCGTCTTGAGGACATACGAGCCATAGCAGAGTCGAAACTCAGTGGGACCCCGTTTCCACATTGTCATTAGGATAGTTCTCTTTTTATAGCGATCACCTCTTTTCAGGGATCAGCTTCCTGATACCCTCGCCTATTCCTTGCACAAATTTTCTCCCCATTAAGAGTCGAATAATTCAATTAAAGAGCCTCTTTATTTTTCATTTATCAGTTTGTTTGCAAAAATGTCTGAATTTTTGATAAAACATATTGCATATGAACATAATGGTGGCTTTTGCAAATGATTTGCATAGGAAAACATTTAAAATTGCTTTGAATGTGCTTAATCCCGAACGATGAATTCAAACCGAGTAATTCCCCCGAGGCATACGTGTATTTTTGGTTGCAGGTCACAGGAACCGGATGCCAAGTCATGAATCCTCATCCCCAAGCGGTTGACAAAGTCTCTCCTCAGCAGAGCATGTTCCCCAACAGAGTTGACAGTATCCAGACTGTCTATCCCCAGTAGAGTTGACAGTATCCAGACTATATATCCCCAGTGGAGTTGACAGTGTCAGACTGTATCTTCCTAGCAACAGCGGAGTGGTTGCATACCCAACGGACAAGAGGGTGGTGTTCCCAGTGTTCATCTCATCCCCAACATTATTTCTAACAGATTTGTTCTAATCCCCAGCTTGAGGACGATTAGCAAGTTCATATCCCCAGCAAAGGTTGTTTCCTACGACATTTCCCCAGGAAGTGTTTTCCCCACAGACTCTCCTCACAGAGCCTCGCCGAACAAAGTTTCCATAGTTGATGCTCCCCCCGCAAGGTCAACTTTTCAAGCAGCCAATTTATTTTTGGTGGCTCATTGGTCCCGGCAGACGGATCATTCCCCACAGAGCATTCAAGGATTGATACAGCGATCTGTTCCCTACCGGAGTTTGCTTCCCCTAGCAGATTTCTTTTTTCTTTTACACCATGCATAGCATTTGCATTCGCATGCATATCATATCAAGCATACACATAAGCTGATAAACAGGTTCTTCCAAGCAGACTGAAGAATTACTTTACAACCATGGTCATGAGATCCAGCCAGAGGATCAAGCGTGAGTGATCCAGCCTGAGGGTCATTTTGAAGATCCAGCCAGAGGATCAAGCGTGAGTGATCCAGCCTGAGGGTCATTTTGAAGATCCAGCCAGAGGATCAAGCGTGAGTGATCCAGCCTGAGGGTCATTTTGAAGATTCAGCCTGAGAATCGTGTTCCAGTGATCCAGCCTGAGGGTCCATTTCAAAGATTCAGCCTGAGAATCGTGTTCCAGTGATCCAGTCTGAGGGTCATTTCAAAGATTCAGCCTGAGAATCGTGTTCCAGTGATCCAGCCTGAGGGTCATTTCGAAGATTCAGCCTGAGAATCGTGTTCCAGTAAGCCAGCCTAAGGCTCAATTTGAAGATTCCCCAATGAAGTAGCCTACAAGCTTTATTTCCCCAGCAAGTCTAATTGAGGAGTCGTTACAACATGTTCTAGCCCGAAGAATATGTACGAAGCCCAAAAGTGTAATATTCTCGAAGCTGCATATCTAATATGAAGGTTGGGTGTAGATTTCAAAAGAGGGTCAACCAACGCATGCCTCAGATGCGGGATCCTAATGATGGGAATTTATCATCAAAACAATCCAGATCTAGCCAGAAGATCGAAGTCAGGTCTAGCCCAAAGACCGGAAATAGATTCAGCCAGAGAATCGAAGCAATTCAGATCTAGCCAGAAGATCGAAGTAGATTCAGCTAGAGAATCAAAGGAAATAGATTCAGCCAGAGAATCGAAACAAAGAAGATCTAGCCAGAAGATCGAAAATTGCAACAATTCAGATCTAGCCAGAAGATCGAAGTAGATTCAGCCAGAGAATCAAAGGAAATAGATTCAGCCAGAGAATCGAAACGAAGGAGATCTAGCCAGAAGATCGAAGAAGATCTAGCCAGAAGATCAAAATCGTATCCAGCCCGAGGATCAAAATTAATATCCGACCAGAGGACTAAATTGAGTATAGGTTCAGCCAGAGGATCGAAACTCTAGATTAAGCCAGAGGATCGGAAAAAGATAAACAGCGCGGTGTATTTCCGCGTTTTTGTGGTATTCTCGGAGCAAAAAATTTCGGTTTGTCTTTGGTATTCAATCACAGCTCACCCCGTTTGTCTGATAAGCTGTTCGCTTTCATCCTACTCGGGTTAGCTGATGTTTGAATAGGGGCAGCTGTAACACCCCAAAATTTGCCCTCCTCATTCATGCATTCATTTAGCATTTCATATTGCATTTCATCATGTCAATCAGAATTAGATCGAAAAAAAAAAATACATATATACGGAAAAAAAAACGAAAAAAAAAATATATATATATATAATTTTTTACAAAAAAAAAATAATAATAATTTTTTTTAATTAATTAATTAATTGATTAAATAAATAATTAAATAAATAAAATATAATAAAAAAATTTGGACCTGGGTCTCTCTCATTTGAGCCCACAAAACCATGAAATTCAGTCTATAAATACCAAGGCTTCACTTGAGAGAACACAGAAGAGGAGAAGAAGGAAGAGAAGCAAAATACTCTGAGGTTTCCTTGGAACAAAACCCTGAGGAAAAAGATAGTGAGAGAAGACCTAACGGAGTTCAGAGCAGCCTCCAAACCCCGAAGGGAACTCAACTACACAGAATCACCTCTGCCTCACATAAACCCTGAAGATTGTTTTGTAAACCTCACGGGTGCAACTCAATTTCAATCAAGCTCTCCAATCAGGTTTGCCATTATTCCCATTACCTTTGCCCATGGGTTTAATATGTATATGAATGTATAAACAATGCCTTGAATGTTTAACCTTTTAATTTGTGAGTGTATGCCACAGGGTTTGAGGTTTCTGAAACCATACTGTTGTTCATGAAAAAATGCTTATGGTGTTTCACTAACCCTTTTGTTGAATTTTTGTGAGGGCTCACATGACTTTTGCAGGGATAACTTGCGTGGTTTCCCACTTTATTTGTGGGATAACCCCTGGAGGTTCATTCCGATTACCTGTACTGACTCACTTTTCTTTGATAGTACCAGCTTGAGAGATCTCTAGGTTTCCCATTCCTCTAATTGTTGTTACTTCGGATCTTTATCCGCGTGGTAATTTTACATTTTTCCCGCATTTTACTGCTTTCCTAGCTGGAAGACCTCGATAGGAGGCAACGTTTGAGCCCCTTGGTGGCATTTTACTTTGAGATACATGTTTTGTGTTTTGTATTCATATCCCTGCAGGTAGCGCGGTTCCTTCACAAGGACTGCCTTTTTGCCCTTGAGCATCCCAAACCCTAAAACCCAAAGCAACACGTTAACTCCTTCTACTACAGGCGAGTAAGTCTCCAAAGGTCGAGCATCCGGTAGATTGCGTAGTGACGTCGTTCGTCCAAAACCCAATCCATAACCCCATAGTTAGCCGAACTACGTTTTGCTCTAATTCTCAGGCCAGATGAGATACGTAGGCATAAGACGCGATGTCTTAGCGAGCACACATCCCCCAACCCATAGGTCAGCCGAGCTACAAAGACTCTGATTCTCATATTCAGATGAGATACGTATGCAGTGGATGCGACATCCGCGCGAGTCATTTTCATTTAACCTTTTTTTTTGGTACACAGCACAAGATAAACTCACACCCTTTAAACGAAAACTACAAAAGTGGATCCCGTAGAGTACTACGGATGCGTAGGGGTGCTAATACCTTCCCTTCGCATAACCGACTCCCGAACCCAAGATTTGGTTGCGAAACCCCGTCTTGTCCTTTCCTTTTTCAGGTTTACTTCGAGCGTTTCCTTTCCCTCCTTTGGGATGAATAACGCATGGTGGCGACTCTTCTGTCTTTTTCTTTCGCCGGTTTTTTTTTTTCGCACTGTATTTTTCAGGTTGCGACAACCACTTAAGAGAACTTGTTAGTGAAGTGTAAGACCCTAATTTTGTCCCTAAGATCCCTCATGGCATCATAACATTGCATTTTGCATTGCCTCAAGGATCATAAGCATCTTGGTTCCCCTTACCTTTGGGTGGGACCTCTTGTGAGTGGTTTGAGATCACCAAGCATGCTTGAATTGTATATTATTGCTTTTCTTATTTTGTTTACTAACCAAAAGCACAAAAATATGTCACTAACATTTCTTGTTTGTAGCTTGAGCAATCACAAAGTCAAGAGCTTCAAGGAGATCCTTTGTGCAGAGATATGGCCAAGTGAAGATGATAGCAAACATGGCAATGGTTCCAAAGCTCTCATCCATCAAATATGCCTCCTTAGCATCTCAATTCATCATTTTGATCAAATCAAGTCAAAGGGTTTGGAGTTTGTTCCCCAAAGAAACCCTAGTTCATCAGATCATCCACAATGCCTTGCTCTTGAAGCAAACTCAGCCCATGATCAAATAAAATCAAGGGAAGTTCTTTAAATCATCATTTCATGCATATTTGAACTTATTTGAGTGTCCTCAATCATCAATTCATCAAGATATGAGTCATGGACTTGAGAAGTTGATCAGTCAATTCATCTGATTATTTTGAAATATACTGAGACCTAACGTTTTATGTGTTGGTCAAATGGATATGATCCCAAAAGAAACAATGTTCTTAAGGACAATATGAACAACTTTCATGTTCATCAAAAATTGATTTGAAGCTTGGAAGGTCATCTCCCATTCCAATACATTATAGGTCATTTTGACTGAAACCCTAATTTTGGGTCAACTTCCCAAGAACATAACTCATTCATTTTTTATGATTTTGAGGTGGGATCAAATTAATTGGAAAGCTAAAGATGTCTAATTCAAATGTTATGTTTAAACAAATTCCAAAATCTCAAAGGAAATACATGTGATAATGCAAAACAGTATAGGTCACTTTGGACCAAATGCATTGAAAGGCAAAAAAGTCCAACTTCAAGTGCCCATAACTCTTTCATAAAAAATCCAAATGATGCAAAATTTAGGTCCATTTTTATTGTATTGAAAATATCTACAACTTTGATGTTGAAGGTTTTTTCATTTGAGGCTTGCATCATCAAAACAGAGGGGCTTGAACATTGGCCAAATTTGGAAACCTCACCTTTGCATGTTTTGCACCTTGCACTTTAAACTCAAAATTCATTAATTTCCACACTTCAAATGGATTTTTGCCCAACATAACATTTGTTCCTTACATCAAGAACTTTCCAACCATTACTCACATGCTCATGTTTGGATTTAGCAAATGGCATTTTCGAAGAGGATAAGTTTTAGGCATAATTGTGCATAACATGTTGAAACTCATTACACAAGCCTATGCATTGCCAACTACACGTCCATTTCAGCTCAATTATACTTCATATTGCATTTGGAATTGGATTTGGGCCTTCTACATGATCATGCAAGCCCATGCAATGCATATCCTCTTGCCATGCACACGGATTCTCCACCTCCTTGCATCAGCTTCCACTATAAATACATTTGCTTGCTTCACTTGAAATGATCCATGAATCAACCTGAAATGCCCGTGAACTGAAAACCAAACCTCTCACCAAAGGAACTATTTCATTTTCATTCAAATTTCTCAGATCTGAAATTCAACTAAATCAGGTTGAATTTCTAGATCTAAAGTTCCTAGACATCTCTCTCATAATCCATTGAAGCTCTGTTTGGCCAAAGGAAGCAAGGAAGCAAGCTCAGATCACCACAATCCAAAGGTTCTCTTCAACGGTGGCTCCGGTCACCGTCCCTTTGCCAAATGCATTGTGAGCCCTTGGATCTGATCTCCAGATTTAATCTCCACTATCCAATGTTATGACTTTGTTTTAATGTTGGTGTGACGCATTGACTTGGACGTACCATGAGCGCGCGCTCCTGGAGCATTTGATCAGCCACGTCAATTAATGAGGCTTGATCAGACGCCCCTGGTTTTTTTGTTTTTTGTAATTTCTGTTTTAATTTCTTTTATTTCCTTTATTTTCAAAAATCCATAACTTCTTTATTTTAAATCCAAAAAAATATGGGACCAATTGCATTCTTCTCCAAATAATTTCTAGTTTCTAATTTTGATTTTTAATATTTTTTATTTTGTCATTTGATATTTTTTGTGAATTTTCTCTTTTCTGGTTATTTTTAATTCATTTTAAATAGTTTTTGATATTCAAAAAATACAAAAATATATTCCTAACCTATTTGAATGATGATGGATCTATGAAAAATATTCTCATCAATTTTTTAATTGATTTGAGATTTATTTGAGATTTTAGTTCAATGAGGTTATTTTTATTCATTTTAAATTGATAAAAAATAGTTTCTGACTTTTAAAAATGCTGAAATTTTTTGTCAAACCTTGTTTGACCTTGTTGAACTTGGGATAAATCACTTGGACCTTTCAAGGTTGATTTGAAGTGATTTTTAAGTTTTACCTTTCTTTTATTTTTAATTCAAGTTTATTTTAATATTAAAAATGCCAAAAATACTTTGCTTATTGTTTGACCTCCAATCTTCATCTCATTTCTGGTTTCTCATTATTTGACTTTGACTCTCAATGTCATTTGGTCAACACCCATGGATTGGTACATGTTATTTCATCTTAATGCACTTTATTCTTTCTTTTTCCATTATCCATTATTCATCTCCTTCTTCTTCTTTCTTTTTTATCAATCAGTTAAAGGTTGATAAGTTAGCATTGATTAGGGAGACTTAATCTTCCTTGATTCAAATCTAATTCATCTTGATTAATTGATCAAGTGAATGGCTTTGCATTAAGGATAGGTTGTTTCCTAAATCATGCAAAAGACTTAAACCAACACAAGATCAATTCTCTTCTTCTTTTTGGGATGGCAAGTTGTTGGAACTTGGTTCACTAATCAAGACTTCTAACTTGTGTTGTTGCCTACATTATTATTGACCGGCCTCAGATAGTTGTGACTTCTACATAAGTCCAATTACGATTGCTTAACATAGCGCTAAATTTGCCTTATGGCACACTAACTACTAACACTAACTATTAACCATTAACATTTACTTTTGCTCTTTACTTTTATGCAATTTACTATTCTTGCACATATTATCCATTTGTTTTTTTCTTTGCTCACTTGAGCACATGTTTATGTTAATGCAATTTGCCTTTTGCTCACTTAAGCACATAATTGTGTATATACTATTGTGTTTGTGTTTTGTTTGATTGTTGTGGACCAAATGCAAAAAATGGACAAAAGGACATAGACTTTAGGACCTTCCCTATGCAAAATGGAGTCAAAGAGCAACTAGGCCTCATGCCTTTAGAGTGCTATAAATGTCAAAGAGCAACTAGGCCTCATGCCTTTAGAATGCTTAAAACTTGAAGATGAACATTGAAAGGACCATATTCTAAACTCCCTCTTGTCCATTCTTTGATTTGTAAATAGAACCTTTTGATGTGTGTTTTTCTGTGTGCTAGGGATTCCAACTTGATCCAAACTGAGGAACCATTGTCATGAACTTCTAAGAAAGAGGGACCCAAGATACCTTGAGGAACTTTTCCAAGAGTTCATTTGATTGTTGATTGCTTGAGTTTATGCTTATGTGATTGCTTATTCCAAAGGATGGGAGCTACTTGGATCATCCATATGATCTCAAGAGAGGAAATTTTTTTTTGTGGTTTTGTTTCTTATCCCTCACCTCTCTTATGCTTAGGACCTTAGCCCTTCTTCTTCTTCTCTCCACTCTAACCCAAGCCAAAGCTTTTGTGCAAACATTTAATACTTGTTTTCAACATTAGAAACCTAAGCCTTATGATTTTGATTTTCAAACTTTCTTTTTATAACACTTATTTTGAATTGAACTTCTAAGTCAACTTTGACCATTTTGTAAATACTTTTCATTGGTAAATATAACCCATTCAAATATCTTTTTTGTGGCTTCAATGGCCACCTTCTTAATCAAACTTTTCATAACCTTTAGCTATTAGGTTTGAGTTATCCTTGAGGTAGATGTAATACTCACCTATATCCTTAGTGATGGACAATGAGTCTTCCATGCTTATTATAGGGTTAACCCCTCACTAGCATGTTGAAGCTATCCTCACATGGTGGATTTGTGGTTTTAGGTTGAGTTTTATCCCTTGGATAGCAAAAGACCTTAAGGCTTTTGGATCAATCAATTCACCAATTCATTTTGAGATTTTTACCCCGAACTACGAGGTTTTGATCCTAATATTTTTATAAGATGGTACGTAGGCAATGGGTTTATCCATCCAAACACAAAATGTAAATAAACTTGTATATTCTCTTCTCATCTTTTCAATCATGTTTGCACAAATAAATTTTCTCACAAAAAAAAAACAAAAACCTTATAACAAGTATGAAAAGGTCTCCCTAGGAGTACCTAGGATGTTTTGGGTGCCTAACACCTTCCCATTGCATAACCAACCCCCTTACCCAGATCTTTGACTCTCTTTTACTAGTTTTTGCTTTGATAAAACTTTTAGGTTTTTGTTCGCTTTCTAACCATTCCTTTGGATAAATAGAAGTGCGGTGGCGACTCGACTTGTATGATTTACCTTGGATTTAGTCAATATCTCTAATGGTAACGAATACCCCGCTGTAGAAAAGTGGCGACTTAACTGGGGAACAATTTGCCTAGGGGGTTTTGCCTACTTTTCATTTTGGTTGTATTGTTGGGTATATTGTTTTGTGACATATTTTTGTGCAATTTGGGATTACTGTATTGTATGTAATGATTGAATTGCTTGAATATTAATTCCTTGTATGCTTGGTGATCTTTGTGAGATGAGTTCTATACCCGAACTCGAGTGCACTTAGGATAGGAGAATGGCATAGTCTTGTTGACTTGTGTGGAGTTATTCCTTAGCAAGTTGACTTGCAAGCCCATTCACTTGGTGGAGGTCATGTTGGGATCAATAATGTCACACAAGTAGTTGTGGTTAGACATTACTCTTTCCAATATAGGCCTTAGAAGCCAAGGACCTTAGTTTACCAAGCCCATCTTGGCCTATTCTTAGGATGTAGTGCGAAAGTCGTTCAAGTGTAAGATTTGATACGATTGTTACGCGATACTACACTCATAAGAGTCTCTCTTGAGAATATTTTTGGAATACAAGTAGTCGTTTCTCCGATAATATCCGAAAGATGGGATGATGACTATGGGAACCTCTTGTAGAACATGTTTGGCAGGTTTAAACCCTAGTACACTCCCTTTGGGTGGTTCTTAACCGAAACTCCATGCTCGTGACTCGCAACAAACCCTTGATTCGTGGTTGATCCGTTTGTGTGTCCTTAATATCAATGGAACTTGGGTGTTGATAAGGTGTAAACCATAATCCACCAAAATGGATAATTGATATTAAGGATAACATGATCCATCCCATGACCTTTGTTTGGCGTGCTTTGCTTGATCCTTGAGTGTGATTGTTGCATTCATGCATTCATGCACTCATTTGCATCCATATCATCAATAATGAAGAAAAGTTTCAAGGAATTTAAGAGGTCTATTTGCAAATTTTCAGACATGGAAAGACAAAGAAGGAATACAAAGTACAGCTTCAGACAACCCGGCTTGAAAGAGTTAAGGAATCTGACATCCTATGTACTAGATCCCTTGGGTTTCAAGGCTCGTTTTGGGAAGCTTCTTCCTCTTCTGACTACTCAGGTGGACGAAGGGTTGATGAGTGTATTGGTGCAGTTTTATGATCCTTTGTACCATTGCTTCACATTTCCGGATTTTCAGCTTTTGCCCACGCTCGAGGAGTATGCCTATCTTGTGGGTATACCAATTCTAGACCAGTTACCGTTCAGTGGCTTGGAGAGTATTCCTACTTCTCAAGAGATAGCTGACATGTTGCATAAGATGAATCTCTGGTTGGTGCTCATATGACTACCAAAGGTGGAATTCAAGGTCTCCCTTCTGAATTCCTTATTGCTCAAGCTATTATGTATGGGAAGGCCATGAGTGAGGACGCCTTTGAGGCCATATTTGTACTTCTCGTCTATGGATTAGTATTGTTCCCCAACATCGATAAGTTTGTGGATGTGAACGCTATTAGGATCTTCTCTACTCTTAATCTCGTTCCGACTCTGTTGGGTGACACTTATTTTTCTTTGCATATGAGAAATGCAACGGGTGGTGGCGCCATTGTGTGCTGTTTGCCTCTGTTGTATAAGTGGTTTATTTCTCACTTACCACAGACGGTCGCCTTCAAAGAGAACAAGGGATGTCTACGGTGGTCCACGAGACTTATGTCTCTCACTAATGATGATATCTCTTGGTACAACCGTGTGTTTGATGGTGTGCAGATTATCGACTCTTGTGGTGAATTCTCTAATGTACCTCTTCTTGGTACATGTGGTGGGATTAACTACAACCCCGTATTGGCACGTCGTCAGCTTGGGTTCCCCCTAAAGGATAAACCCAATAACATTCTGTTAGACGATGTGTTCTTTCAAGAGGGTAAAGATCCCCAAGGCTTGAAAGCTAGGATGGTCCGCGCTTGGCGCAAGATTCATAGAAAAGGAAGGAATGAGTTGGGTCCTAAGAACTGTGTCGCTTTGGAGCCTTACACTGCTTGGGTTAGGAAGAGAGCGTCTGAGTAACTCATGATGTACGAGTATCCGAGACCTACACCTTTGGTTATGGTTGCGCCTTCAACCCTCCCTGACCAAGGAGTAGAGGAGTTGAGAGACGAAGACCGTTCACGTGCCTGGATCCGCGAACGAGAAGAGTTGCTTTAGCAGATCAAGGAAAAGGATGCTTTGATTGAGTTCCTCGAGCATCAGGTTATTGATGATCCTAATGATGTATGGACTTCTCTACTTCCTCAGTCTTCCATGTTCTGGAAGAGGAAGTACGATCGACTCGCCAAGGAGAAGGCAGCCTATGAGGAAGAGGTGAAGAGGCTTCGTGCATCTTATCTTCCTGTGTCCCGAGCTTTAGATGATTGTTTCTAGGGATCCATAGGATGATTATTTTCCTTTTCTCTTGTATGGTTACCAATGTTGTACTTCTTTGATGTAAAACTATTTTCCAGATATTAGTGACAAGATACTTTCATATATGATAAATACTTCCAAATATTTGCAAATAGAACTCTAAAATTCCTCTGAAATAAAAACAAATCATATGCACAAGCATTGCATGCATCATGTGCATAAGCAGGTTTTGTTCCCAGCTTCTCGTCCTATGGTCTAACTCCGTGTTCTTCATTTATTTTAAAGACAAGCTGACTCACCGGTACTACACCAGAGTCAATTCTTCAAGACTGATGGATCATCTAGAACAAGAGAACCGCGAGCTGAAGGAAGAAGTAGCCAGGTTGACTACCTTGATGGAGTCATTCTTGGTCGCTCAGAGCCAATCTTCTCCAACTCCATCAACTCCTCCCCAGAAGACGGTCATTTTTGAGATCGTGACTTCTATTGTGCCTGCTGCAACGGCTCATTTTGCGCCATCTATGCCAGCTGGGTTCCCCTTGGGAATGCCCCCCAACTTTGTACCAGAGGGTTTTGCTCCAACTCTTGCTTCTCTGCCGGCATCAAGCCCGGTCCTTTCAGTGCCACCGCCCGTTGTGCACATGTTACCAAGGGTCGAAGATACCATCTACCACTTTGAGCCATCTGAGGGCCCAGATGTTTATGAAAAGATGGATGATATGAAGGACCAATTCCTTGAGCTTCGCAAGGAACTGAAAACTTTGAGGGGGAAAGACCTCTTTGGTAAAAGTGTTGTTGAGTTGTGCCTTGTGCCCAACGTGAAGATCCCTATTAAATTCAAAGTGCCTGACTTTGAGAAGTATAAGGGAAACACATGCCCCCTCAGCCATCTTGTGATGTATGCTCGCAAGATGTCAACGCAAACTGACAACGAACAACTGCTCATCCATTATTTCCAAGACAGTCTGTCCAGTGCCGCTCTCCGCTGGTACATGGGTTTGGAGAGTTCGAACATCCGATCTTTCAACGATCTTGGCGAGGCCTTCGTCAAGCAATATAAATACAATGTAGATATGGCCCCTGATAGGGACCAGTTGAGGGCAATGTCGCAAAAGGATAAAGAGACCTTCAAAGAGTACGCCCAGAGATGGCGCGAATTGGCAGCTCAGATAGTGCCTCCCCTAGAGGAAAAAGAGATGACCAAGATCTTCTTGAAGACCTTGAGCTCGTTTTATTACGAGAGGATGATAGCCAGTGCTCCCTCAGACTTCACCGAGATGGTGAATATGGGGATGAGACTGGAAGAAGGGGTCCGTGAAGGACGTTTAACTCGGGATGAAGGTTCTTCAGCAAAGAGATGTGGAAGCTTTGCAAAGAAGAAGGAGGGAGAGGCACATGCCGTGTCTTCCCATGTCAAAAGAAGACCCTCTGTGAAGAGGAAGATTGCTCGCCCAGTCAACAATCAGCATCAGGTGGCTCATATAGCACCTGTTTTAAGGGAAGCTCAACACTATCAGCAACCGCAAACTCAACAATATCAACAACAACAGCGTCCAAAACAACAGGCCTATCAGCCTCGAAATAACAACAATAATGTCAGCACCAGCTATGAGAGGAAGAGGGTCACCTTTGATCCAATTCCGATGACTTATGCTGAACTCTACCCGTCGCTGATCGATAGAAAGTTGATCACTCCGCGAGACCCTCCCGCTGTACCTGCTAACCCCCAGTGGTGGTACAAGCCTGAACTTCATTGCGTATATCATTCCGGTGCTCCCGGACACGACGTAGAGAACTGTTATCCCTTGAAGACCAAGGTGCAAGACCTTGTGAGAAGCGGGATTTTGTTTTTCGAGGATGTCGGTCCAAACGTAAAGAAGAATCCATTGCCCGAGCATGGGAAGTCTGTCAATATGGTCCAGGGCTGCCCTGGCAAGTACAAGGTGAAATATGTCAGTCATATCCGGCAATCGCTGGTTGAGATGTGTCATACCCCGATTTTGTCCGGGCATATTTAAATTTTCACAATCGATTTCATTTTTATTTTTGCATCATATGCATAGCATGACATACATTGCATCATGAATAACACCTAAAATGTCAGTCAGAATGAATTTATTAAGAATACAGACAAATCGGTTGAATAATTTCCCAAGAACAGGCAAAATCAACAGTGACTGTTTCGATTATATCTTGACCTGCCTGAGCCTTTTAACCGGTGCAAAATTATTTCAGAATTTGAGGAAAGACTGAATTTTTTTAATAAGTTTGTTTTGTCCTGACAATTTTAGTGTGACCGATTTAATTTTCCGAGCAATTTGTACTCGGTTTCTATTTCTAATTGATCAATAATTTTTTGTTTAGTTATTCAATTAAAACAATTAAAATTTATTTAAATTAAATATTAATTAGAATTTGCTTTTTTATGATTCTATTTCTTTAAGTAAATAATAATTATAAAAAAATTTGTGCATTGGATTCCTGTGCACACTCACGAATTCTCTCTCCTTTTTCTCTACCACGCGTCCCTCTCTCAGCATATCATTCTCTACTCACAATCCACTCACAATAAAAATCCACTCACCACAACAAATCCGCTCACGTTCCTCACAAATCTCTCGGGAATCTCTCACGCTACCACACACTCACATTTTCTTTATTTAACCTCACCCTCTCTCTCTCCTCATTAAAAAAAACACCTACCAACTATTCACGCATGTCTCTCTCAGAGAAATCCTCACAAATCTCTCACACACACCTCACTACCTACCGTTACTCCCCCTCTCTCTGATAATTAAGGCTGAGAAACGAAAAGAGAGAAAAGAAAAAATCCTGTTCATCGCCCTCAACCCTTCACCTTCCTCCTTCAAAACCCTCACCTTTCCGAACGCACCTCCACCGAAATCACCTTCATCCCCCCTCACACTCACAGAAGACTCACAAATCATTCTCAGCATCTCACTCCATTCGCTCCAACCTTCTACGCCTTCATCTTTCTTCCATAACTCACAAAACCCTTCGCCGACAACCTCCACACCATCTACCACGACCGACCAACAAAAACCCTTCAACCCACATCATTACCTTTTCTCCTTCAGCTCCCTCTGACCGTCACCACCGTGCGTCACCACCTAAACCCACACCACGACCTCCCCGCTACCGTTACCGCAACCCCAAGCCGCCGTCAACTCACTCACAACAAAACTCAAACTTTCCCTCAACAACATCAAAATTGGACTTTCATCCGACCCAAGTAGAGCTCCGACAAGAAGATCTCTCCACTCCGATTTCCTTCGGCACAGGTCAAGGCCCTGCCGAGTATTTCACTTGATTTGAAGTGGGTCAACCCGTGAAACCCACCTTTAAACCGACGAACACCATTAGATCCGTCCGCACCCTCCGCTTCGCCATCAGTTTTCTTCGCCGGCAAATCTGCAACATCAATGGACCACTCGATTGCAGTAACTCAGCATCAACAACTTGGTTTCAACGTCATTTAATTGCCACAAATTTCCGGCAACTACACCGACGAAGTTCGCGATTCAGATTAGTGCTTAAACGGATTGGAGCACGAAGCCAAAGTTCAAGCGCGATTTGAAGGTTGTTGGTTCCTGAGAAAAGCGCAAGTCGACGCTGTAGATACGGTTGGATTTTCCTTTTAACTTCATATCTTGATTCGGTTTAAATGGTTAATTTGCTTTGCTGCATTTCGCTACGGTCTTATTAAATGTATTTTGTGGTCACGTACTGGTTTGAGGTTCTGATTTCTTTCCTGTCTATGAAAGTATGTCCACCGTTGGGATGTTTATGCTTGTTTCCATATGATTACAGGATGTGCTTTCTATATTATGAGTTTTAATTCATTTCAATTTTGCTACATGAGACTAGGTTGGATTTTTAAACTAAGAATCATTTTTATTCATGTTAGATTTGTGTATGAGAAATATGAGTGAACACATGATTGGGTGATGTTTCGATTTCGATTTTCCGCATGAACTTGTGACTATCATTATCGTTTCTTCTTGAATTTCATTTGATTGAGATTATGAAATTGTTGGTATAAGTGTTATTCCTTCTGCTACTGTGCTTTATCATGACCAGGGTAGTGTATGTTTGCTGGACTGTGAAAATGGGGTTAGATTTTATAGTTTTGCTTAAGGAATTGATACGTCAGGATAAATGTTGACTGTTTGATGTTCATAGATTTTACCATTTCTCTTTTTGAATTATTAGTTGGCACAAGTTATTTCTTCCGACTCTTGGATTAAATGGAATTGGGTTAAGGATAATGTTTTGTTGGAGTTCTCTTTTTTTTCATTCTGTAAATAATCTGTACATCATGTAGATAGTCCCCCGAGTTACTACTACTTTAATTTTGTGTAAATAATGTTGAATTACTGTCTAAAGTCCATTACATTTGAATTGAATTTTTTATGCGGAGTCGACAAATTCATGTCGATATACCACCAAATTCCAAATACATTAATCAAACATTTTTTTCACCGCGTTACGATACTCGTGTATGACATCAACCATATTGTCATTTCACCCTCACCGGTTCTCGAGCACATTTTGTGACCATGATTCAATTTTGCAAATCAATATTATCACACATTTCCATTTTCTTTAATTAATCAATTGATTTAAATATTGTTTAATTAATTACCATTAATTAATTTTAATTAACATGATTATTTGGTTTAAATAAATAATTTTGATAATTAATTTTAATTAAGTTAATTAATCGATCCATTCAAGTCTTAATTAATTAATTTGGTTAATTAGAAATTTATTGATTTATTCACCATCAATTCAAACCAATTTCAAAAAAAGCACATCATACAATTCTCGATTCAAAGTCGAGCCCTCTTTCAAATACCCTTGTAAGTCGATCGCTTTTATGCATCGCCATCAACCTCACATAGCTTACTCTTGGGCTTTCTTACAATGAGACCTACTTGGTTATTGATTAATCGAGTAGAGGAATAATACACTAAATAAAATTCATTTCATTCATAAACACGAATTCAAACCACTTTTCAAACCACTCAATTTCAAAAGAATTTTCTCTTTTAAAACATAAACTTGGGATGAAAAGGAGATAGTAAGCGTACGCTTCACTATTTCTCAAGCACTTGAATAATTGGCGTACGCCATATTGCGCGAGTTCTTGTCACCCGATTAAATCTTAAATTACACAATTTCAAATCACTTTTCAAAATCAAATATAATTTTCAAATTCAAATTATTCAAACCATAACACTTCAAATCATAACACTTCAAATCATTTCTTGTAAATCAATTACAAATTCCAAATCCTTTTAATTCCATATTTTGGGATGAAAAGGGGAATAGTGAGCATCCGCTTCATTATCCCTCGATTATTCGAATAATTGGCGTACGTCATATTGCTCGGATTTTCGTCATTCAATTAAAACCCTAAAACTCCATAAAATTAAAATCACTCCCCCATTTAATTATAAATTCTAAAATCTTTATTTTTTAATAATTAATCTTTGAATGAAAAGGAGAATAGTGAGCATCCGCTTCATTATCTCTCGATTATTCGAATAATTGGCGTACGCCACATTGCTCGAATCTTCGTCATCAAATTAAAACACAATCGAATAAATTCAAACTATCTTCGCTAATCAAATGCAACATCCAAACATATCTTTTACAATTTAAACCTCGGGTCATAAGAGATGGGAGGCGTGCGCCTCACCATCTCTCGATTATTTGAATAATTGGCGTACGCCATATTGCACAAATTATCGACTTCCGACTAAAACACGTTAAATAAACTTGGATAAAGGAATAAGGGTCGTACGCCTCATTATTCTTTGAATAAGCAAGTAGGAGGCGTACGCCTCACTACCGTGCGTATTCAACATCCACAAACAAACTTTCAAAATAAGTTGAACGAAAAAGGAATAGAAGGCGGTCGCCTTATTATTCCTCGAAAGAATTGGACGATTGGTGTACACCACATTGCTCAATCTCTCGTCGTTCTTCAAAACATCTCAACAAATCAAACCTAACTTCTCGCCCCCGAGCGACCGAAACCAATCAACCATCAAACCCAAACACATCAATTCAACTTGTCACCCCCGCGTGACCAAAACCTCTTCAAAAGAACACTGTCAATCCTTTCTAATGCGCACAACAAACCAGTGCTTAAGCCTCTGCCGAGAGTAGACAAGCCAGTGTTTAGCCTTTAGAACGCCGACCTACACAGTCGTTCATCAAAACAAAACACACCAAATATTCGTAGTAGCCCGAACTACGAATGCTCTGATTTCCTTATTGCACCATAAGGATACGTAGGCAGGAGATTGTTGTATCTTCGCGAGCACACTAATAAAAAACCTCCCATTTCCCCCTCCTGAGGTCTTCATCCATATCTATCATCAATTCTAATCACTCGAAGCAAGCGAATAATATTCAATTAACAGTCAAATAGCAAAATCAGACTAAAAGGTTCCCGTTGAGTACAACGGACGTAAGGGGTGCTAATACCTTCCCCTTGCGTAATCGACTCCCGAACCCGAATATGGTTGCGACGACCATTATTCTTATTTTTAAAGGTTTTCTTGATATTTTCCTATTCCTTCATTGGAATAAATAAAGTTCGGTGGCGACTCTGTTCGAACTAACATTTTTCCGCGTTCCATCGCGAGGGATCGCATTATCATTTTTAAGGTGCGACAAGATGCATAGATTGCTGTGTGACTATAGCCATTATGAGCATGATCACGATAGATGTAGAGTCTGTTCCGTCAATCAGAGAGGATGTCGCCAAGTGCGCAAAGATGTGCAAGAGATGTTGGACGAAGGAGTCATTGAGATCCTTCAAAATAGAAATTTTGACAAAGATGAGCTCGAAGTCAATGTAATTTCCCCGGTGTTCCGGATACCTGAGCCTGTTGTCATTAAGTATGATGGTAACAAGCAGAAGGCTTCTCCTGCTCTCGTCATCAAACCAGCCAGACATGTACCGTACTCCTCTGAGAAAGTGGTTCCCTATCGCTACAACGATGTGGCAGTGGAAAATGGGAAAGAGGTGTCCTTGCCATCCTCATCTGTTGTTAACATTGCCGATGTCAATGGGTTGACCCGCAGTGGTCGTGTATTTTCAGCACCGTCAAATCCTCAAAATGATGTTCGAGGAAGTGTTGATACTGATTTTGTTGAGCGCCCGATTGGGAATGCCGTGAGCACTCCGAATCCGGCACTTGTTGATAAGCCCTCCTCTATGTTAGAAACTCCTGCTTCTGCTGGCCCGAGTGGCAATGCGAAAGAAGACTGTGATGAGATGCTGAAGCTCATCAAAAGGAGTGAGTACAACGTTGTAGACCAGCTTCTACAAACGCCATCCAATATAGCTGTGTTGTCATTGCTTTTGAATTCAGAACCACACCGAGAAGCTCTGCAGAAGGTGTTGGATGTGGCGTACATAGATCATGACGTCACGATAGAACAATTTGATAGCATTGTTGTAAACATTACCGCTTGTAACAACTTGAGTTTTTGTGACTCTGATCTCCCCGAGGAGGGAAGAGACCACAACTTGGCTTTCCACATATCTATGGGTTGCAAAGATGACGCCATGTCCAATGTTCTGGTGGACACTGGGTCATCATTAAACGTATTGCCGAAATCCACTCTTGCGAAGCTGTCATATCAAGGGCCTCCCATGAGGCAGAGTGGAGTAGTTGTGAAGGCTTTCGATGGGTCTCGCAAAACTGTGATTGGCGAGGTTGATCTCCCAGTCAAAATCGGACCAAGTGATTTCCATATTACCTTCCAGGTTATGGATATTCGCCCATCGTACAGCTGTCTTTTGGGCAGACCATGGATTCACGAGGCGGGCGCCGTGACATGCACCCTACACCAGAAGTTGAAATTTGTAAAGAATAAGAAGCTGGTGGTGGTAGGGGGAGAAAAGGCTCTCCTGGTTAGTCATTTGTCTTCCTTCTCTTATATAGATGTTGAGGATGAAGTTGGAACTCCGTTCCAAGCTTTATCTATTGCTGAGCCTATTAAGAAGGGAACTTCTTCATTCGCTTCCTACAAAGATGCAAAGTTGGCCATTGAGCATGGCGCAACTGCTGGTTTGGGGCAAATGATTGAGTTAAAAGACAACAAGTCCCAGGCTGGCATAGGTTATTCTTCTGGGGTTTCCAATACGCAAGGGTTGTTCAAGAGTGGAGGTTTCATCCACACCAATCAAGACGAGGAGGCTGCTGCTATCTTGGAAGAGGACGAAGAGGATTTTGGCAATTTCGTCACCCATAGGGGGATCTGCAATAATTGGGTCACTGTGGATATTCCAACAGTTATCCATAAGTCAAAGTAATGTTCATTGTGTTTAAAATCCCTTCTCCCATGCCAAAAGGAGAAGTGATGACATTGTTGGCGCATAAATACAATGATATTTTCATTCAATAGATTCATGTTAAATGTTTGTTTTTTCCAATTGTTTTCCCTTTTCGCTTTTGCATGAAATTGGTGATCACATAAAACCCTAAAAATAGAATAAAATCAATCTTTTCATCTTCATAATGATTTGCCTGGTTTGAATTCTAAAAGCTCTTTATATTCAAAATCATTATGCAAGTTGATCAAACCCATTGAACATAATGATCCAACACTATCTCCCAACTTTGAATTCCCTGTATTTGAGGCGGAAGAAGATAATGTTGAAGAGATTCCTGATGAGATTACCCGTCTACTTGAGCATGAAGAGAAGATCATTCAGCCGCATCTTGAGAATCTGGAAACAGTCAACTTGGGGTCTGAGGATTGTGTGCGAGAAGTGAAGATTGGGGCACTCCTGGAAGAGTCTGTTAAGAAGGGGTTGATTGAGCTGCTACGAGAATATGTTGACGTCTTTGCCTGGTCATATGAAGACATGTCGGGTCTAGATACTGATATTGTGCAACATTTCCTACCTTTGAAGCCTGAGTGCATGCTTGTGAAACAGAAGCTCAGAAGAACTCATCCCGATATGGCAGTGAAAATCAAAGAGGAAGTTCATAAGCAAATTGATGCGGGGTTTCTAGTGACTTCTACGTATCCTCAGTGGGTGGCCAATATTGTGCCCGTGCCTAAGAATGATGGAAAAGTCCGGATGTGTGTGGACTATAGAGACTTGAATAAAGCTAGTCCGAAAGATGATTTCCCTCTACCACACATTGATATGTTGGTAGATAATACAGCTAAATTCAATGTCTTCTCGTTTATGGACGGATTTTCCGGATATAATCAGATTAAAATGGCACCCGAGGATATGGAGAAGACAACATTCACCACACCTTGGGGAACATTCTGTTATCGAGTGATGCCCTTCGATTTGAAGAACACCGGAGCCACGTATCAACGAGTTATGACCACCTTGTTTCATGATATGATGCATAAGGAGATCGAGGTATATGTTGATGATATGATTGCTAAGTCGAGAACGGAAGTTGAGCATGTAGGGCACCTGTTGAAGCTTTTTCAGCGTTTGAGAAAGTATCAGCTTCGTCTGAATCCCAACAAGTGTACATTTGGGGTCCATTCCGGTAAGTTATTGGGCTTTATTGTCAGTGAAAGAGGTATTGAAGTTGATCCTACAAAGGTCAAAGCAATACAAGAGATGCTTGCGCCCAGAACTGAGAAGCAAGTCCGAGGTTTTCTTGGCCGCTTCAATTACATTTCTAGATTCATATCCCACATGACTGCCACATGTGCACCGATATTCAAGCTCCTCCAGAAAGATCAGTCTCATGATTGGACCGAGGATTGCCAAAAAGCTTTTGATAGTATTAAAGAGTATCTATCTGAGCCTCCGATCCTGTCTCCGCCCGTGGAAGGAAGACCATTGATTATGTATCTGACTGTTCTTGAAGACTCAATGGGTTGTGTCCTTGGTCAGCAAGACGAATCAGGGAAGAAAGAGTATGCTATTTACTATTTAAGTAAGAAGTTCACTGATTGTGAGTCTCGATACTCAATGCTTGAGAAAACATGTTGTGCTTTGGCTTGGGCTGCTAAGCGCTTACGCCAGTACATGTTGAATCATACGACTTGGTTAATATCCAGAATGGATCCAATCAAGTATATCTTCGAGAAGCCTGCTTTAACAAGGAGGATTGCCCGTTGGCAGATGTTGTTATCTGAGTATGATATTGAGTATCGAGCTCAGAAGGCTATTAAAGGTAGTATCTTGGCCGACCACTTGGCACATCAACCGATTGAGGATTATCAGTCATTTCAGTATGACTTCCCAGATGAGGAGATTCTATATTTGAAAATTAAAGATTGTGATGAGCCTACACTTGATGAAGGGCCAGAGCCAGGTTCCAGATGGAGCATGGTATTTGATGGCGCTGTAAATCAATATGGAAATGGTATTGGGGCAGTAATTATTACTCCTTAGGGCACACATTTTCCTTTTACAGCATGGCTAACTTTCAAATGCACGAATAATATGGCTGAGTATGAGGCCTGTATTATGGGGTTGGAGGAGTGCATTGATCTAAGGATTAAGCATATTGATGTTTATGGTGATTCGGCCCTCGTTGTTAATCAGATTAAGGGTGAATGGGAAACGAATCAACCCGGCCTCATTCCGTATAGGGATTATGAAAGGAGGATTTCAACGTTCTTTACTGAGGTTGACTTCCATCATATTCCTAGAGATGAGAATCGGATGGCAGATGCTCTTGCTACGCTTGCTTCAATGATTGTGGTTAAACTTTGGAATGAAGTTCCCAATATCACTGTGATGCGCTTGGACAGACCAGCTCATGTATTTGTAGTAGAAGAAGTAAAAGATGATAAGCCATGGTACTATGACATCAAGCGTTTCCTTCAGAGCCAGATTTACCCGCCTGGGGCATCTGTGAAAGATAGGAAGACTCTGAGGAGATTATCAGGAAGTTTTTACCTCAATGGTGATGTACTCTACAAGAGAAACTTTGACATGGTTCTGCTCAGATGCGTGGATAGACACGAAGCAGACCTGTTGATGACTGAGGTCCATGAGGGTTCATTTGGTACTCATTCCTAGGGGTGTCCAAAACCAAACCAACCCAATAGAAAACCGCAAACCAAACCAAACCAAATCGAAACCGCAAAAAACCGCATTTGGTTCGGATTCGTTTGGGTCATTTTTTAATAAAACCGCACGGTTTGGTTTGGTTTGCGATTTGTATTTTGCAAACCGAACTAAACCAAACCAAACCGCATTATGTTACAACCCAAATTTTACTTATCCCACATCCAACCAAAACATCAAACCTAGTATGCCTTAACCTTACAATTACAAACGATTTTCTCTTACTCACGCTTAGGGTTTCAATTTCAACCTTCTTAAATCTCTCATAGTAGTATCACACATTCTTCTCGTCTTCTTTTCCATGTAGGTTTCACCTATTCTACTCTAATAAGTTATCTCTTATGTTCTTTCTTTTTCATCTTTTATGTTACTATTTTCTCTTTTAATTATATTTTTATCGCACCTTTCTTCTGAATCTCGCATTTCTTATGTTCTTTTTTTCATCTTCTCTAATCTCTCATCTCATATGTTTTTTATGTTTTATTATAATGTCTTCGAAATTATTTTATGCTACTATTTATATATGTTTTTTATTCCACTTTTGTCTAATCTTATTTTTTGTATATTGAATGAAACATTTTTGTCTAAATATGACGAGTTTTGATGTTATTTAGTCATGTATGAATGACTAAATACAAAGTTATGTTGTTCTCTATAGGTGCATGTATGGCACACTAAAAATATTATAAAAAACTGAACCAACCGAACCAACCCAAATCGCATTGGTTTGGTTTGGTTTTATTTCTAAAAGCCAGCCGAACCAAACCAAACCGCGCGCTTTTTTCTCTTGCGGTTCGGATGATTTTTATCGCCAAAACCACCCAAACCGCACCGCGAACACCCCTACTCATTCCAATGGACACGCCATGGCTAGAAAGATGTTGAGAGCAGGTTACTATTGGCTGACAATGGAGTCTGACTGTTGCAAATATGTGAAGAAATGCCATAAGTGTCAGATTTATACGGATAAGATTCATATTCCTTCGACACTTCTGAATGTGATTTCATCACCATGGCCCTTCTCCATGCGGGGAATCGACATGATTGGCATGATAGAGCCAAAGGCGTCCAATGGACACAGATTCATTCTCGTAGCAATTGATTACTTCACCAAGTGGGTTGAAGCAACGTCATATGCAAATGTGACCAGGCAGGTGGTTGTGAAGTTTATCAAGAATCAACTCATATGCCGATATGGTGTGCCAGATAAGATTATTACTGATAATGGATCTAACTTGAACAACAAAATTATGAAAGAGCTATGTAGTGAGTTCAAGATTGCGCATCGTAATTCTTCTCCTTACAGACCCAAGATGAACGGGGTTGTTGAAGCTGCTAATAAGAATATCAAGAAGATTATCCAGAAGATGGTTGTCACGTATAAAGATTGGCATGAGATGCTGCCGTTTTCTTTACATGGATATCGTACCTCTGTTCGCACTTCAACAGGGGCAACCCTTTTCTCTCTCGTTTATGGCATGGAGGCGGTGCTCCCAGTAGAGGTGGAGATCCCATCAATGAGAGTCTTGATGGAAGCCAAGTTGACTGATGTTGAATGGGTTCAGAGTCGTTATGACCAACTGAATTTGATAGAAGAAAAGAGATTGACTGCCATGTGCCATGGTCAATTATATCAACAAAGAATAAAGAAAGCCTTTGATAAGAAAGTCAAGTCTCGTGTGTTCCGAGAAGGTGACCTTGTGCTCAAGAAAGTCTTGGCTTTCGCGCCCGATTCCAGGGGCAAGTGGATTCCAAACTATGAAGGTCCATATGTTGTTAAGAGAGCCTTTTTAGGCGGTGCTTTGATACTTACAACTATGGATGGGGAGGATTTCACTCGTCTTATGAATTCAGATGCAGTCAAGAAATACTTCGCCTAAAAAATAAAAACAGAATAGCTCGCTAAGTTGAAAACCCGAAAGGGCGGCTTAGGCAAAAATGAGCGTCTCGGTGGATTGAAAACCCGAAAGGGCGATCCAGGAAAAAGTTAGAGACATATAAAAAAGGTGAATATGTATTCCGCTAGATTGAGTACCTCACTCTGGGGCAATCTAGGCAAAAATTAGGGATTTGGCAAGTAACTGCATCCTGACAAGACTTTGTTCTACAATTGTTATCCGTCAGAGATTCTCGCCCATTCATCATCAACCAAAGCTTCAAATACATCGGATTCAGAATTGGTGGAGAAATGGTCATTATGTTCAATGTAGCCCTTTTCCAATATACATCACCAATCTCAAATTTGTAAAGATCTATGGAGTCTTGCCATTTGCAGACTACCATTCCATCAAATAAATTTGAGCCTTTATCCAATTATTTGCACTCTTATTTGTTTATATTCAACAAATGTTTTGCATGTTTTAATTGAAAAAATATCATTGTTTTAAATAATCAAATTTTTCATAATTTTGTTTTTAAACAAAGTGAACATTCACAATGACATAAGGATACTCAAGAGATCTTCAATGCTCTCCCAAAGATGGTATGATCCCCAACAGGGTAGGACATTTGTTCACATCCCATACATGCTTGTATCCTCTTCCTCCGGAGACTTTTGTGGTTTTTCTACCGAACGGGGTGTTTGGTAAGATGTTCATCTCTCCTCCCTTCAGCAGTATGGTGATTTTTCCTCCTCAGCAGATGTGATCTCTTTGGTAATACGGTATTTGATGACCCTTTGGATAATTTCCTAGTTGAGTGGCCCCTATGTCGGAGTCCATCTGTGCAATGACTTCGCCCCCAGTAGGAACAACTGACGCTCCTCCCCTGAAGAGATCCTTGTTATCCTGGCTTTCTCCCTTTGAGATGTAGTACCGGATGTTTGCGTACTTATTGGTGTTAGAAATGCCTAGTTGTCAGCATTCATCATACATAAACTACGCATGTGTGCGTAATTTTCAGACATTCAGATATTCATATCGCATTCTTTGCCATATATCTTTGTTTGCGATCCCCTGCTAGTTGGTAATACATTTCCCCAAGCAGATATCAGTGTCTGAACTCCCCCATATAAAGTCAGCTCCTTAAGCGGAAAGTGTTTATCTTTCCTCCCATATTCCCCCACCGAGTTATATCCTCGTGGATGATGATTATTTATGTTTCCTCCCAGCACATATATTGGAATGAGAGTCCCCTTTGAGTTATATCCTCACTGGGACGAGTCTTGATTCAGCTTGCCTCTTTAGTTTGATCCTAGATTGGCTTCTTGTGACTGTTTCCTGCGCTTCCCTGTGGTATAAATGAATGATTGCTCAGTAATCAGTAATCATTCATCTTACCCCCGGCGGAGTCAGTGGTTTTCTACCCTTATACCGGTAGTTGTAAACTCTATTTCATCCCCTAACAGAGTTAACCTCTTTTTCATCCTAATCGATGACGGTTACCTTTCCGTGGTTCTCTACCCGGTAGCTGGTAGATGTAATCTGTAACACCCTTCTAAAATACCCCAATAATTAATTAAAACAACAAAATATAAATCAGAGTAGATATGCAATTTCAGGGTGTCACACTTGACACTTCACACCAATCATCAAAATAACTTGTCATGCTCATTTATTAATCAAAATAAAACATTGCACAATTCGCAGCGGATAGAAATCTAACAACATTCGAACCATGTAACACATTACATGTAAAATTGTTCAACAACCAACAATGAAAACAAAGTAAAACATCCCGTCCCGATGTTACATATACCAGAGCATGACTCACTAAGGAACTACACTAGACTCCAAGCACTAGCTTCTACTCAATCACTGCTCGTTACCTGAAACATAGTTGTAAGGGTGAGTTCCTTAATCGATATAATAAGCATTATAAAATATCATGTAATGTTAAGTAAATTAACACATTCATCACCCTAATCATATCACACATTCAGCAACGGCAACATCAACTCATAATCATACTCAACACAAACACAAACACAAAACACACGTATAATATTGGAATACATCCATTCATATTATACGCCATACATACATTATGAAATGAGACTCCATGCATGCGGTACCGACTATTCGTGAACACATAGTTCAACCTCACCGATCAAACCCAGATACGGCTACCAAGCTCACTAGTCCCACTCATTTGAGACCTAGTGACTCACTCACTAATTCCTCACCATGGGAATTAGCTACCACCATAAAGGCCATGCTATGCACGCTAAATCACCTAGCATGCAAACATCAACAACAATCCACAATGGACATATGCTCACATTCTAAGCCATAAACAGTCCATCCACAATTGCATACATAATAGATATATTCACAGCATTATGCATACCATCATACATCATCAGCATATTTATCACAGAATCATATCATGTCATGCCAAATAATAAATCACAGTATTAGCACACTCTACTAATACCTATACTGCTCAAAACAACGGGAAATGATCCCTACTATATCATACATCAGCTAAATTACATCACTCAGCTGAACGACCAAAACTGCACAACAACAGCTCAGAAAAAATCAAACTTTTGCCCATACGCGTATGCCTCATGCCCATACGCGTATGGCACATTTCCTAGCCAAGCCCATACGCGTATGGCCTGTCTCATACGCGTATGATACGCGTACCACTTCTCCCATACGCGTACCAACAGAGACAAAACTACGTTAGACCATCATCTTCTTCATTCATACGCGTATGGCCTCACCCCATACGCGTACCACTCACAGGCTACGCGTAAGTACACGCGTATGGCGCGTATCAGCACCAGTCTCCTCCCCTCCAGGCCATCTCATACGCGTATGGCCTAGTGTCATACGCGTATGACCAGAAACCAAATTTCCAGATCTGCTATGGGTTTTTCTCTGCTACGAGATCTCTCAAATCCAACCTCCCACAGTCCAATTTTTACACAGCATTCGTTCATATTATCTAACACAGATCATACCCAATCAATTTCACAATTTCTAACCTTATTACATCTAATTCCTACGAATTTTATTCAATTATAAACCCATATCTCATTCATCCGTAAGTTCACAATTTGCAGCATTCATCATCCTGATTAGAGTCGATTCAATGGTTTATTACTACCCATTACATGTTAACCCATAATACCCATTAAACGACGATAAACCCCCCTTACCTGAGTTAATCCGGCAAATCCTTTAACTTCAAGCTTTTCCCTTCTTCAACCCTTTTTCTCTTGCTCTTCGTCTTTGCCCTTTTTCCACTTTTCAGTCGCTTCTCTGTTTTCACGTGAAAAACCCTTTTTACCAAATGGGACTCTTTTCTGATTCCAGAATCGTTCCAATTCCAACTTTATAATTCCAATAATAATAATCCAATAATATTCTAATTATTTAATTAAATTAATAAATATACTAATAATAATATATATGAAGGGTTTATCTTTTATTTTGAAAAATAATACCCTTTCATTCATATTATCATCATAATATATTATTAAACTTAAATTAAATAATTATCATATTTTATCGGGGTGTTACATAATCCCCTCCTTGACGGTTATCATTATCTAATATTCGATATTGATAAATCCTTCACCCTCGGTGATATATCTCTTGGATGATTGCTCTGATCAGGCAGTTTATCCCCAGCAAGTCATTTTTCATATACCGATTGTCGGTAATGATTGTTGCTCCCCTTGAAATGGTCATCATTATATACCTAGTTTCGGTATCCCGATGCCTTTCTTTGTCGGTCGATTTATCCTTTATTAACCCAGTAACCGGTTATGGATAATCTTCCATGCGAGTATATTATCTACGTTCTGACGGTAATAGATAATATATCTCATGCACTCTTTGGTCGAAGCCTTTTGTTCTTCCCCAGTTGAGTAAGATTCGTATCCCTTTTTGGAATCGAATGTCCATCCCATAATCGAGTTTGCTTTTAGCCCTCTTTTGGATGATGAGTGTCTTGGGAATATTCCCCGATTCACGTTTTGGTTGGTCACCTATTATATGCCCAGTAACCGGCATCCCTGGTGTTCCTTCCTTCTGCTCCCTATTATGACCTTGTGTCCCCCTGCGGAGTCAGATTTTCCTGAGCTGAAGCGTACCTTTTTTTTAGGTCTTCCTCAGATGATCTCGGATGTTTGATATCTATCACCCTTGTATCGGTCTTAGATATTCATTCTCCCGGAGCATGTTTTCTCTCACCCTTATACCGGTGTTCAGATCGCATGTCTCTTTGAGCTTATTACCCAGTAACCGATAATACCTCATTTGTTTTTTTCCCACTTGAGTCCGGATTTTTATCCGAAGTATCCGTTATGGATAATTTTTGCCGTATTGGCATATTCCCCAATACGTGCATCTTTGAGTCAGCTCGAGTCTTTCCATGGATGAGTTTCACTGGATTTCCTTCGTACCTCTCGGCAAGTTGCAAGTCATGACCTGCTCACGCATTTTTATCCCTTTACTCCCCGGTGGAGTCTCTGCCTCATAAAGTGAATTATCCATAGGAATCATCGGATTCCTTCTAATCTTTTCCTTTGTGGACTCATCCTCCCACAGAGTATTACCGTTTGCATACATACATTCACATCATGAGGTTTCTTAGGGACCAAAATTCGTCTCTTTGTTATTATTTAAGCCCATTCTACCCAGTCGAGACGAAGATTTTAACCTTCACTTCTCCGACTAGAATGACCTTAAATAGGGGCATCTGTAAGACCCTAATTTTGTCCCTAAGATCCCTCATGGCATCATAACATTGCATTTTGCATTGCCTCAAGGATCATAAGCATCTTGGTTCCCCTTACCTTTGGGTGGGACCTCTTGTGAGTGGTTTGAGATCACCAAGCATGCTTGAATTTTATATTATTGCTTTTCTTATTTTGTTTACTAACCAAAAGCACAAAAATATGTCACTAACATTTCTTGTTTGTAGCTTGAGCAATCACAAAGTCAAGAGCTTCAAGGAGATCCTTTGTGCAGAGATATGGCCAAGTGAAGATGATAGCAAACATGGAAATGGTTCCAAAGCTCTCATCCATCAAATATGCCTCCTTAGCATCTCAATTCATCATTTTGATCAAATCAAGTCAAAGGGTTTGGAGTTTGTTCCCCAAAGAAACCCTAGTTCATCAGATCATCCGCAATGCCTTGCTCTTGAAGCAAACTCAGCCCATGATCAAATACAATCAAGGGAAGTTCTTTAAATCATCATTTCATGCATATTTGAACTTATTTGAGTGTCCTCAATCATCAATTCATCAAGATATGAGTCATGGACTTGAGAAGTTGATCAGTCAATTCATTTGATTATTTTGAAATATACTGAGACCTAACGTTTTATGTGTTGGTCAAATGGATATGATCCCAAAAGAAACAATGTTCTTAATGACAATATGAACAACTTTCATGTTCATCAAAAATTTATTTGAAGCTTGGAAGGTCATCTCCCATTCCAATACATTATAGGTCATTTTGATTGAAACCCTAATTTTGGGTCAACTTCCCAAGAACATAACTCATTCATTTTTTATGATTTTGAGGTGGGATCAGATTAATTGGAAAGCTAAAGATGTCTACTTCAAATGTTATGTTTAAAAAAATTCCAAAATCTCAAAGGAAATACATGTGATAATGCAAAACAGTATAGGTCACTTTGGACCAAATGCATTGAAAGGCAAAAAAGTCCAACTTCAAGTGCCCATAACTCTTTCATAAAAAATCCAAATGATGCAAAATTTAGGTCCATTTTTATTGTATTGAAAATATCTACAACTTTGATGTTGAAGGTTTTTTCATTTGAGGCTTGCATCATCAAAACAGAGGGGCTTGAACATTGGCCAAATTTGGAAACCTCACCTTTGCATGTTTTGCACCTTGCACTTTAAACTCAAAATTCATTAATTTCCACACTTCAAATGGATTTTTGCCCAACATAACATTTGTTCCTTACATCAAGAACTTTCCAACCATTACTCACATGCTCATGTTTGGATTTAGCAAATGGCATTTTCGAAGAGGAGAAGTTTTAGGCATAATTGTGCATAACATGTTGAAACTCATTACACAAGCATATGCATTGCCAACTACACGTCCATTTCAGCTCAATTATACTTCATATTGCATTTGGAATTGGATTTGGGCCTTCTACATGATCATGCAAGCCCATGCAATGCATATCCTCTTGCCATGCACACGGATTCTCCACCTCCTTGCATCAGCTTCCACTATAAATACACTTGCTTGCTTCACTTGAAATGATCCATGAATCAACCTGAAATGCTGCTGAACTGAAAACCAAACCTCTCACCAAAGGAACTATTTCATTTTCATTCAAATTTCTCAGATCTGAAATTCAACTAAATCAGGTTGAATTTCTAGATCTAAAGTTCCTAGACATCTCTCTCATAATCCATTGAAGCTCTGTTTGGCCAAAGGAAGCAAGGAAGCAAGCTCAGATCACCACAATTCAAAGGTTCTCTTCAACGGTGGCTCCGGTCACCGTCCCTTTGCCAGATGCATTGTGAGCCCTTGGATCTGATCTCCAGATTTAATCTCCACTATCCAATGTTATGACTTTGTTTTAATGTTGGTGTGACGCATTGACTTGGACGTACCATGAGCGCGCGCTCCTGGAGCATTTGATCAGCCACGTCAATTAATGAGGCTTGATCAGACGCCCCTGGTTTTTTTGTTTTTTGTAATTTCTGTTTTAATTTCTTTTATTTCCTTTATTTTCAAAAATCCATAACTTCTTTATTTTAAATCCAAAAAATATGGGACCAATTGCATTCTTCTCCAAATAATTTCTAGTTTCTAATTTTGATTTTTAATATTTTTTATTTTGTCATTTGATATTTTTTGTGAATTTTCTCTTTTATGGTTATTTTTAATTCATTTTAAATAGTTTTTGATATTCAAAAAATACAAAATTATATTCCTAACCTATTTGAATGATGATGGATCTATGAAAAATATTCTCATCAATTTTTTAATTGATTTGAGATTTATTTGAGATTTTAGTTCAATGAGGTTATTTTTATTCATTTTAAATTGATAAAAATTAAACATGTTTTTAAGGACAATATGAACAACTTTCATGTTCATCAAAAATTGATTTGAAGCTTGGAAGGTCATCTCCCATTCCAATACATTATAGGTCATTTTGACTGAAACCCTAATTTTGGGTCAACTTCCCAAGAACATAACTCATTAATTTTTTATGCTTTTGAGGTGGTATCAAATGTATTGGAAAGCTTAAGATGTCTACTTCAAATGTTATGTTGAACAAAATTTCAAAATCTCAAAGGAAATACATGTGATAATGCAAAACGTTATAGGTCACTTTGGACCAAATGCATTGAAAGGCAAAAAATTCCAACTTCAAGTGCCCATAACTCTTTCATCAAAAATCCAAATGATGCAAAATGTAAGTCCATTTTGATTTTATTGAAAAGATCTACAACTTTGATGTTGAAGGTTTTTTCATTTGAGGCTTTCATCATCAAAACAGAGGGGCTTGAACATTGGCCAAATTTGGAAACCTCACCTTTGCATGTTTTGCACCTTGCACTTTAAACTCAAAATTCATTAATTTCCACACTTCAAATGGATTTTTGCCCAACATAACATTTGTTCCTTACATCAAGACCTTTCCAGCCATTACTCACATGCTCATGTTTGGATTTGGAAAATGGCATTTTCGAAGAGGAGAAGTTTTAGGCATAATTGTGCATAACATGTTGAAACTCATTACACAAGCCTATGCATTGCCAACTACACGTCCATTTCAGCTTAATTATACTTCAGATTGCATTTGGCATTGGATTTGGGCCTTCTACATGATCATGCAAGCCCATGCAATGCATATCCTCTTGCCATGCACACGGATTCTCCACCTCCTTGCATTAGCTTCCACTATAAATACACTTGCTTGCTTCACTTGAAATGATCCATGAATCAACCTGAAATGCTGCTGAACTGAAAACCAAACCTCTCACCAAAGGAACTATTTCATTTTCATTCAAATTTCTCAGATCTGAAATTCAATTAAATCAGGTTGAATTTCTAGATCTAAAGTTCCTAGACCTCTCTCTCATAATCCATTGAAGCTCTGTTTGGCCAAAGAAAGCAAGGAAGCAAGCTCAAATCACCACAATCCAAAGGTTCTCTTCAACTGGTTTTTTCTTCGAAACTCACTATTTCTTGATCTATTTGCTTGGATATTGTGTTAGCTGAAGTCCTCTTCATAGAGGCAATTGTTTTGAATGCTCAATTGTTGAAATCCATGAAGTTCAGCATGAACACCATGATTTTCTCTCTCTGATTTCTCTCTCTATGAGGATCTAGAGAAGAAACCAATGGTACAGGGATGATGTACATCATCCTAGCTTTCCAATGATATGAGGATCGCTTCATTTGGTTAAGTTTTCATTACCTGCAATTTTGGCCGGAATCTTCATGTGTTGGTGTAAGCCCTAGTGGCCAATACTTTTGGTACTTGTATCGAATTATTTATTAATAATAAAAGGCTTCTTCTTTATTACGTTTGTTTAATAAAGTCCCTAGAATAGCTAGTTTGTTTAATGTATCAAGTATGACTTAATCATGAGATCACGTTAAACATAAGGACACTATTCTTAAAGTATCTGTAGTCGAGCTTTATTGTGAAGTGGGATGACATTAAAGCATTAAGACTATTATGTATATAGACTGATGATCACATCTCATGGATCATGGATAAGGAGTTATCAAGTCTTAAACATAGGTATGAATATTAAGAGTAATATTTATACCGGATTGACCCGCTATTAGAATACTATATAGAAAGTTATGCAAAGTGTCATAAGTTATACTCATGGTGATAATGGTGTATACCACTCTTCGACCTGAAACCACTATGGACCCTATATGTAGAGTCGAGTGCTTTATTGCTGATCAAACGTTGTCCGTAATTGGATAACCATAAAGACAGTTGATGGGTACTCCACGAAGCATGCTGAGGGACATGAGTGACCTAGATGGAATTTGCCCATCATGCATAACAGGATAAATGTCTATGGGCCCAATATTGAAGTGGACAAGGATGACACGGTCTATGCCTTGTGTTCAATATAGACATAAGGGCAAAAGGGTAATTATACACATAAGTATTATCACAGAAGGAATTGTCAGATCACATGACATTTTCGTGTCTTAGGTAGCAGTGATGTGTTGCTAGATACCGCTCACTGTTTATTATGTTAAATACATGATTTAATATAATTGCCAATGCCGCGAAAACCTATAGGGTCACACACAAAGGACGGATTGATGAGAGATAGAGTAACTAAGGAACATCGTAAGGTACAGTGCCCTTAAGTGAATTGTAGAACATCGTAAAGGTACAGTGTACTTAAGTAGAATACGAAATATGGTAAGGTACCATGAGCTTAAGTGATTTTGGGCATATTATAAGATATGGGCCAAAATACACTTAAGTGGGCTTTTTAGCTTGAAGCCCACACAAGTGGTTCTATAAATAGAACCCTTGTGCAGAAGCATTCATTGTGGTTGCATTATTTTCGTTTTCTCTCTCTCTCACTCACTCAAAGCCTTCATTCGTACCAGCTAGCACTGAGATTGAAGGAATCCGTTCGTGTGGACTGAGTAGAGACGTTGTCATCGTTCAACGTTCGTGATCGCTCTGTGGATCTGCATCAAAGGTTTTGATCGTCACAAGAGATCTGCACCAAAGGTTTCAATCGTCACAAGAGGTAAATATTCTATCACTGATCATGACCATTCGTAAGGATCTCTAAAGGAGAAAATTTTAATTTCCGCTGCGTTTTGGATCGCAATTCTCCTTCAGTGGTATCAGAGCCACTTACGAAACCATGAATTGGATAGCTATTTATTTTCTGTATTAATATGATTAAAAGACAGAATGAATCAATTAATTAAACGGGTAATTAAATTTGCCATCATGAGTGTACGAGTTGGATGATTGATATTGACTATGCTTCGGAACTGACATTAGTATGGTGAAGCAGCGATACATCGATCGTCCATAGGTTACACAATTAAGACCGATCAACTTATATATGATATAAGTAATCCTAATGCAAAGTACGGTATATATGATATATTGTTTCTGTTTCGTTCATTCAAACACTAAATGGTTGTTTTCCTTTGAGCGATCAATGGTCATTTGCTTCGGAATCCGACATTAGTATGGTGAAGCAATGACCTGTTGATCAATCATATTAAATCAACAATCGAGGTGTGTTTGACGGTCTGAAATTGGCGCATTAGGGTTGGTGACGGCGCAAGGGTTGTACCGTCAAAGAGTTGTGAATTTAGGGCTTTTTGGAACACGTCTATTGACTGTTTCAAAGTTCTGTTATTTTGGCCGCTTGACGTTCGTCACGAGCTTGTGACGATCGAAACAAGCTGGACGTGACAGTCGTCACGTGCTTTGTGACGGTCGTCACATTCACTGATCCAGAATTCTAGGCGTTTCTGTTTTTGGCCGCGTGACATTCGTCATGGGCCTGTGACGGTCGTAACATGCTTGTGACGGTCGTCACACTCACAGAGTCAGAATTATCGGGGTTTCTGTTTTGTGACTGCACAAGAGTTGTGTTGATGCAAAACGATGTCCATTTCAAATGAATTGTTCATTAAAATTTTTGGACAGAGGCGCTGCCCCTCCAACCCCGCAAGGGGCGCTGCCCCCTTGACCCCCGTCCGCTGATCGGTCAGCGGAACCACCGTCCGCTGACCGGACAGCGGAACCACCGTCCGCTGACCGGGCAGCGGAACCCCCGGCTAACTCTGCGTAGTATGATCGGTCGCCGAAATTTAATTTGGTTTTAATAAATTAAAGGAATTAAAAATTAATAATAATAATAATAATATGTTTATCATTATTACCTTATGGTGATCAGTTATGGCCTTAGTCTTCCTTCATTTTATTTTGGGTTTTTAAATACGACCTGTGTGTTGTGCCTCTCCTTTTAATCTCTTAATGTAACTTCTTTTCTCATCTCAATCCCTCATATGTAAAACGAGTTTCTTCTGTAATGTAATGTTATAAAGAAAGAGAAGAAGACAATGTTAAGAAAAAGAGAAGAATTCATCAAAGGAGGACATCCTTGAAGATCTTGCTTGGAGAAGCTTAGAGAAGAATTCAATATCAAAGGAGGACAACCTTGAAGATCTTGCTTGGAGAAGCTTAGATCGTTATTAGGTTAACTTAGGTTCTCTCATTGGCTTGGGAGAACAATTGCGCTAGGGGCCATAACTGTTTCATTATGTATGTTGATGCATGTGTATGTATGTTGATGCATGTGAATATATGTTGATGCATGTGAGAGACGATTTATATGATAAATAAGCCGGCGAGATCATAACAGTTACAATTCCCTCAAATTAAATATTAAGTTTATGCTTTCCAAGTTTTAGCACTCATCAAGACTAGTATCGGATAATGTAGGTTTCGCCTACGCGAGGTGCATGTTCTATATTAGTAAGGTGTGATGGGATAATTGTAATATCCAACTGCTAAGACAATGGGTCAAACTTAACTAAACAAATTATAATAATATTATATATGTTTGCTTTCCAAGTTTTAGCACTCATCAAGACTAGTATCGGATAATGTAGGCTTCGCCTACGCGAGGTGCATGTTCTATATTAGTAAGGTGCGATGGGATAATTGTAATATCCAACTGCTAAAACGATGGGTCAAACTTAATTATAATAATATTATATATGTTTAGAAGCAAGAGTTGGGAATGATCCATATGATGGATGGGAATAAGGAGTTATTCACCCAACTGAAATTTTCGAGAGTTGTATGAGATACAATTGGAAGAAGTTCCTACCTAAATAACCTAGTTTGGTGTAATCCGCCTACGCGGACTTAGAACGAAGTGAAATATGGATCTCGATCCACTAGAAAATCTTCCAACGGGATTTTCCGAATCAAATGATGAGGGTCATTTGTTTTGAGTAAAATAGTGGGAGCATATTTAATTAAAGGCCTAATTAAATATGTCAATGATACTTATATTTTCATTAATCTCAACAAACACCTCTAACAAACATTTTGCGATCAATCCTTGACAAAGATAAATTGTTTGTGACAAATTTTCTAGATTGGCACCGAAACCTGAGGATTGTCCTCAAACATAATAGAAAGCTGTATGTCTTGGAGACACCTGTTCCTGAAGAGGAACCTCCTAGTTCTGCACCTAAGGCAGAAAGAGATGCTTATAAGAAGCATGTCGATGATGCCAATGAAACTGCTTGTCTCATGCTGGATGTCATGAACTCAAAGTTGCAAAAGCAACATGAGAACATGACAGCGTTCGATATGATCGAACACCTGAAGATGCTCTATCAAGAGCAAGCAAGGCATGAAAGGCATGAAGTTTTCAAAAGCCCTTTTTCAAGGCAAGTTAGCTGAGGGAGCCCTTGTAGGTCCCCATGTGCTCAAGATGATTGGGTATGTGGAAAACCTTGAAAGGTTGGGTTTTCCCCTCAGAAAGGAACTTGCGACTGATTTGATCTTGCAATCGTTGCCAGATAGATTCAGTCAATTTGTCCTAAATTTCAATATGAATGACAAGGACAAATCGCTTCCTGAACTACTAGGCATGTTAAGAACAGCTGAGCAGAATCTGAAGACAAAAGGGAAATCCATTCTAATGATCGGAAATGGAAAGAGACAGAACAAAAGGCCCACCAAGCAGGGTGATAAAGGGAAAGGCAAGGAAGTTGCCAAACCCAGACCCACTGTTGCTGCTTTGAAGCCTAGTGGAGGCATAGCAAAGGCAGGCACCTGCTTCCATTGCGATAAGACCGGACACTGGAAGAGAAACTGCCCAAAGTACTTGAAAGATACGAAGAATGGAGTAGAGACTTCAACTTCAGGTATTCTTGTTATTGAAATAAATTTATCTACTTCTGCATCATGGGTATTAGATACTGGATGCGGTTCTCACATTCGTACAAATGTGCAGGGGCTAAAAAGAAGTAGAGATTTGGCAAAAGGTGAAGTTGACCTACGAGTTGGCAATGGAGCAAAGGTTGCTGCTTTAGCCGTAGGAACTTATGTATTAACTTTACCTAGTGGTTTAATAATTCAGTTAGAGAACTGTTATTATGTACCTGCAATTAGCAGGAATATTATTTCCATTTCTTGTTTGGACAAGTTTGGTTTTCATTTATAATAAAGAATAATTGTTGCTCAATTTATTTGAATGATATATTCTATGCTACTGCACAAATGAGCAATGGATTGTATGTCCTTGATCTCGAAATGCCTATATATAACATTAATACTAAAAGGATGAAACCTAACGAGTTAAATCCAACTTACCTTTGGCATTGTCGATTAGGCCACATAAATGAGAAACGCATTTCCAAACTCCATAAAGATGGACTCTTGGACTCTTTTGATTATGAATCATATGAGACATGCAGATCTTGTTTAATTGGAAAGATGACAAAGTCTCCATTCACAGGAAAAGGTGAAAGAGCGAATGATCTTTTGGGCCTAATACATACTGATGTATGTGGACCACTGAACATACCAGCCAGAGGAGGTTTTCAGTACTTCATCACATTCACTGATGATTTCAGTAGATATGGTTATGTGTATTTAATGAAACACAAATCAGAGTCCTTTGAAAAGTTCAAGGAATTCAAGAATGAAGTACAAAACCAACTAGGTAAGAATATTAAAACTCTTCGATCAGATCGAGGTGGTGAGTATTTAAGCCTAGAGTTTGATGACCATCTGAAAGAGTGTGGGATCCTATCCCAACTTACTCCTTCTGGAACACCCCAATAGAATGGTGTATCTGAGAGAAGAAATTGAACCCTGTTAGACATGGTCTGATCCATGATGAGTCACGCCGATCTTCCAAACTCCTTTTGGGGACATGCACTATTGACAACAGCTTACACACTTAACCGTGTTCCATCCAAAAAGGTTGAGAAGACACCATATGAGATATGGAGTGGTAAGAAACCACATATGTCTTACATAAAGATTTGGAGTTGCGAGGTTTATGTGAAACGACAAATTTCAACTAAGCTTGAGCCCAAATCTGACAAATGCTTATTTGTGGGGTATCCTAAAGAAACAAGAGGGTATTACTTCTACAATCCTTCTAAGGGCAAAGTGTTTGTCGCTCGAACTGGAGTTTTCCTAGAAAAGGATTTTATTTCCAAAGGAACCAGTGGGAGGAAAGTAGAGCTTGAAGAAATTCAAGAATCACAAAGCATAGATACACCTATGGAGGAATTAGAGCAGGAAACACAAGAAGTTGTGGAAGAGCAACCTGCTCAAGTAGAACAAGACCAGCGTAGGTCAAGCAGGATACGTCAACTACCTGAGAGATATGGATATCTCATAACTGATCAAGGTGATGTATTACTCATGGATCAAGATGAGCCTGTGACCTACCAAGAGGCCATAACTGGTCCCGAGTCTGAGAAGTGGCTAGAATCCATGAAATCTGAAATGGATTCCATGTACACAAATCAAGTTTGGACCTTGGTAAAGGCTCCTGTAGGAGTTAACCCTATAGGATGCAAGTGGGTCTTCAAAAGAAGACTGACATGGATGGTAAGGTACATACCTATAAGGCAAGACTGGTTGCAAAAGGATATAAACAAATTCATGGGATTGACTATGATGAAACCTTTTCACCAGTTGCAATGCTTAAATCTGTTCGGATTTTACTTGTTATCGCTGCATATCATGATTATGAAATATGGCAGATGGATGTCAAAACTGCTTTCCTTAATGGAAATCTTCTTGAGGATGTGTACATGACACAGCCTGAAGGATTTGACATACCAGAGGAAGCCCAAAAGATATGCAAGTTACAAAGATCAATCTATGGATTGAAGCACGCTTCCAGAACCTGGAATCTTCGTTTTGATGAAACAGTAAAACAATATGGATTCATCAAGAACGAAGATGGGCCTTGTGTCTACAAGAAGGTTAGTGGGAGCATGATCGTTTTCCTGGTATTATATGTAGATGACATATTACTCATTGGAAACGATATCCCTACCCTACAACAAGTAAAGTCTTGGTTGGGGAAATGCTTTTCTATGAAGGACCTAGGTGAAGCAGCCTATATATTAGGAATCAGAATCTATAGAGATAGATCACAAAAACTGCTTGGCCTAAGTCAGAGTACATACATAGACAAAGTGTTGAGACGCTTTAATATGCATGATTCCAAGAAAGGATTCATACCTATGCAACATGGCATGTGTCTATCAAAAACACAATCCTCTTTAACTAAGGAAGAAAGGGATCGCATGAATAAGATTCCATATGCATCTGCAATAGGATCTATCAAGTATGCCATGTTATGTACTCGATCAGATGTCTCGTATGCTTTAAGTGCAACGAGTAGGTACCAATCTGATCCTGGTGATGCTCACTGGGTAGCTGTCAAGAATATCCTTAAGTATTTAAGAAGGACTAAGGACTCATTCTTGATATATGGAGGTCAGAAAGAGTTGGTTGTAATTGGATACACCGATGCTAGCTTCCAGACAGATAAGGATGACTTTAAATCGCAATCTGGTTATATGTTTTGCTTAAACGGTGGCGCTGTGAGCTGGAAAAGTTCAAAGCAAGATACAGTTGTTGATTCTACAACCGAGGCCGAGTATATTGCTGCCTCAAGTGAAGCAAAGGAAGTTGTTTGGATCAAAAAGTTCATTAGTGAACTTGGCATAGTTCCTAGCATTGTGGATCCCATTGGTCTCTACTGTGATAACAATGGTGCTATCGCACAAGCCAAGGAGCCTAGATCTCACCAACGATCCAAACACATACTTAGGCGTTATCATCTCATTCGAGAGATAATAGATAGAGGAGATGTGAAAATATGCAGAGTACCTACACTTGACAATATTGCTGACCCACTGACAAAGCCTCTTGCGCAGCAGAAGCATGATGGCCATACTAGATCTATGGGTATTAAGGGTATGCCTGATTGGCTCTAGTGCTAGTGGGAGATTGTTGGTGTAAGCCCTAGAGGCCAATACTTTTGGTACTTGTATCAAATTATTTATTAATAATAAAAGGCTTCTTCTTTATTACGTTTGTTTAATAAAGTCCCTAGAATAGCTAGTCTGTTTAATGTATCAAGTATGACTTAATCATGAGATCACATTAAACATAAGGACATTATTCTTAAAGTATCCGTAGTCGAGCTTTATTGTGAAGTGGGATGACATTAAAGCATTAAGACTATTATGTATATAGACTGATGATCACATCTCATGGATCATGGATAAGGAGTTATCAAGTCTTAAACATAGGTATGAATATTAAGAGTAATATTTATACCGGATTGAACCGCTATGAGAATACTATATAGAAAGTTATGCAAAGTGTCATAAGTTATTCTCATGGTGATAATGGTGTATACCACTCTTCGACCTGAAACCACTATGGACCCTAGATGTAGAGTCGAGTACCTTATTGCTGATCAAACATTGTCCGTAACTGGATAACCATAAAGATAGTTGATGGGTACTCCACGAAGCATGCTGAGGGACATGAGTGACCTAGATGGAATTTGCCCATCCTGCATAACAGGATAAATGTCTATGGGCCCAATATTGAACTGGACAAGGATGACACGGTCTATGCCTTGTGTTCAATATAGACATAAGGGCAAAAGGGTAATTATACACATAAGTATTATCACAGAAGGAATTGTCAGATCACATGACATTTTCGTGTCTTGGGTAGCAGTGATGTGTTTCTAGATACCGCTCACGATTTATTATGTTAAATACATGATTTAATATAATTTCCAATGCCGCGAAAACCTACAGGGTCACACACAAAGGACGGATTGATGAGAGATAGAGTAACTAAGGAACATCGTAAGGTACGGTGCCCTTAAGTGAATTGTAGAACATCGTAAAGGTACGGTGTACTTAAGTAGAATACGAAATATGGTGAGGTACCATGAGCTTAAGTGATTTTGGGCATATTATAAGATATGGGCCAAAATACACTTAAGTGGGCTTTTTAGCTTGAAGCCCACACAAGTGGTTCTATAAATAGAACCCTTGTGCAGAAGCATTCATTGCGGTTGCATTATTTTTTTTTTCTCTCTCTCACTCACTCAAAGCCTTCATTCGTACCAGCTAGCACTGAGATTGAAGGAATCTGTTCGTGTGGACTGAGTAGAAATGTTGTCATCGTTCAACGTTTGTGATCGCTCCGTGGATCTGCATCAAAGGTTTTGATCGTCACAAGAGATCTGTACCAAAGGTTTCAATCGTCATAAGAGGTAAATATTCTATCACTGATCATGACCATTCGTAAGGATCTCTAAAGGAGAAAATTTTAATTTCCGCTGCGTTTTGAATCGCAATTCTCCTTCATCATACTCACCGGAGAAGACGGTGGCTCCGGTCACCGTCCCTTTGCCAGATGCATTGTGAGCCCTTGGATCTGATCTCCAGATTTAATCTCCACTGTCCAATGTTATGACTTTGTTTTAATGTTGGTGTGACGCATTGACTTGGACGTACCATGAGCACGCGCTTCTGGAGCGTTTGATCAGCCACGTCAATTAATGAGGCTTGATCAGACGCTCCTGGCTTTTTTGTTTTTTCTAATTTCTGTTTTAATTTCTTTTATTTCCTTTATTTTCAAAAATCCATAACTTCTTTATTTTCAATCCAAAAAATATGGGACCAATTGCATTCTTCTCCAAATAATTTCTAGTTTCTAATTTTGATTTTTAATATTTCTTATTTTGTCATTTGATATTTTTTGTGAATTTTCTCTTTTCTGGTTATTTTTAATTCATTTTAAATAGTTTTTGATATTCAAAAAATACAAAAATATTTTCCTAACCTATTTTAATGATGATGGATCTATGAAAAATATTCTCATCAATTTTTTAATTGATTTGAGATTTATTTGAGATTTTAGTTCAATGAGGTTATTTTTATTCATTTTAAATTGATAAAAAATAGTTTCTGACTTTTAAAAATGCTGAAATGTTTTGTCAAACCTTGTTTGACCTTGTTGAACTTGGGATAAATCACTTGGACCTTTCAAGGTTGATTTGAAGTGATTTTGAAGTTTGACCTTTCTTTTATTTTTAATTCAAGTTTATTTTAATATTATAAATGCCAAAAATACTTTGCTTATTGTTTGACCTCCAATCTTCATCTCATTTCTGGTTTCTCATTATTTGACTTTGACTCTCAATGTCATTTGGTCAACACCCATGGATTGGTACATGTTATTTCATCTTAATGCACTTTATTCTTTCTTTTTCCATTATCCATTATTCATCTCCTTCTTCTTCTTCTTCTTTCTTTTTGATCAATGAGTTAAAGGTTGATAAGTTAGCATTGATTAGGGAGACTTAATCTTCCTTGATTCAAATCTAATTCATCTTGATCAATTGATCAAGTGAATGGCTTTGCATTAAGGATAGGTTGTTTCCTAAATCATGCAAAAGACTTAAACCAACACAAGATCAATTCTCTTCTTCTTTCTGGCATGGCAAGTTGTTGGAACTTGGTTCACTAATCAAGACTTCTAACTTGTGTTGTTGCCTACATTATTATTGACCGGCCTCAGATAGTTGTGACTTCTACATAAGTCCAATTACGATTGCTTAACATAGCGCTAAATTTGCCTTATGGCACACTAACTACTAACACTAACTATTAACCATTAACATTTACTTTTGCTCTTTACTTTTATGCAATTTACTATTCTTGCACATATTATCCATTTGTTTTTTCCTTTGCTCACTTGAGCACATGTTTATGTTAATGCAATTTGCGTTTTGCTCACTTGAGCACATAATTGTGTATATACTATTGTGTTTGTGTTTTGTTTGATTGTTGTGGACCAAATGCAAAAAATGGACAAAAGGACTTAGACTTTAGGACCTTCCCTATGCAAAATGGAGTCAAAGAGCAACTAGGCCTCATGCCTTTAGAGTGCTATAAATGTCAAAGAGCAACTAGGCCTCATGCCTTTAGAATGCTTAAAACTTGAAGATGAACATTGAAAGGACCATATTCTAAACTCCCTCTTGTCCATTCTTTGATTTGTAAATAGAATCTTTTGATGTGTGTTTTTCTGTGTGCTAGGGATTCCAACTTGATCCAAACTGAGGAACCATTGCCATGAGCTTCTAAGAAATAGGGACCCAAGATACCTTGAGGAACTTTTCCAAGAGTTCATTTGATTGTTGATTGCTTGAGTTTATGCTTATGTTATTGCTTATTCCAAAGGATGGGAGCTACTTGGATCATCCATATGATCTCAAGAGAGGAACTTTTTTTTGTGGTTTTGTTTCTTATCCCTCACCTCTCTTATGCTTAGGACCTTAGCCCTTCTTCTTCTTCTCTCCACTCTAACCCAAGCCAAAGCTTTTGTGCAAACATTTAATACTTGTTTTCAACATTAGAAACCTAAGCCTTATGATTTTGATTTTCAAACTTTCTTTTTATAACACTTATTTTGAATTGAACTTCTAAGTCAACTTTGACCATTTTGTAAATACTTTTCATTGGTAAATATAACCCATTCAAATATCTTTTTTGTGGCTTCAATGGCCACCTTCTTAATCAAACTTTTCATAACCTTTAGCTATTAGGTTTGAGTTATCCTTGAGGTAGATGTAATACTCACCTATATCCTTAGTGATGGACTATGAGTCTTTCATGCTTATTATAAGGTTAACCCCTCACTAGCATGTTGAAGCTATCCTCACATGGTGGATTTGTGGTTTTAGGTTGAGTTTTCTCCCTTGGATAACAAAAGACCTTAAGGCTTTTGGATCAATCAATTCACCAATTCATTTTGAGATTTTTACCCCGAACTACGAGGTTTTGATCCTAATCTTTTTATAAGATGGTACGTGGGCAATGGGTTTATCCATCCAAACACAAAATGTAAATAAACTTGTATATTCTCTTCTCATCTCTTCAATCATGTTTGCACAAACAAATTTTCTCACAAAAAATAAACAACAACCTTATAACAAGTATGAAAAGGTCTCCCTAGGAGTACCTAGGATGTTTTGGGTGCCTAACACCTTCCCATTGCATAACCAACCCCCTTACCCAGATCTCTGACTCTCTTTTACTAGTTTTTGATTTGATAAAACTTTTAGGTTTTTGTTCGCTTTCTAACAATTCCTTTGGATAAATAGAAGTGCGGTGGCGACTCGACTTGTATGATTTACCTTGGATTTAGTCAATATCTCTAATGGTAACGAATACCCCGCTACATGAAGGAAGGTTTAGATTAGGGTATTGTAGAAGTGAAGACCAAGTGGCCGATTTGCTGACCAAGGGAGTCGCGATTGAAGTGTTTAAGAGATTCAAGAAGTTAATAAGAATGTAAGATTTGGAGGGCTTGAATTAATATGGTGTATTAAGAATAGAAGATAATTCAAGTCAGTGCAATAGGTTAGAGTTTTATGTCAATAGTTTGCACCCCTTTGTAAAATGTCAAGCAAAAGCAAAGTGCAATCGGTTGCACTAATAGTGCAATCGGTTACACCTGAAGCCTTTTTGGTTAAAACTGAAACCGAAGGAAAGTGCAACAGGTTGCACTAATAGTGCAATCGGTTACAATAATAGTGCAATCAGTTACATCTGGGAGTTTTAGTTTTATAGTTAGTTAATTGTACATCATCTCTTGTATTCTTGTATAAATATCCTTTGAGTGTGTTTGGATGAGGTAATTTGAAATTTTTAAGGAATTCAAAATTCTAAGCAATTCAAATAATTCAATTGAAATCCATTCATTTTTAAATTCTTTTGTTTGGATGAAGTATTAAAATAATTCATTGTTAAATTTTTGGGATCGTTTTCATAAATTTTAAAACTTTTGGGCCAAATTTAAAATATGAAAAATAGAGACCAATTTATAATTTTTGAAAATTTGAAGTGACCAATTTTTAAAATTTGAAAACTATTAGGGAACTATTTGCAATTATTTGAATTTTTGGGGGTGAATTTGAAATTTTCATAAATATGAGGATCATCTTACAAAATTTGAAAAATTAATAATAAACAATTTAATATTTCCATTATATAGAGTGAAGGAGCAATTTCAAATTATTTACTTTTTGATGTCATTTGAAATTATTTAAATTTAACTTGAATAAAATACCTTATAAATTTATATTATTTTAATAATTCTTCATATTTTTTATCCAAACAATAGATTTTGGTCAAGTCATTTTGAATTCCCTCAAAAAATTATTTTCCCTTGTTAAAATGTTTCATTCAAACACACTCTTGGGGTATCTTGTGAGAAATTATTGAAAAAATTACTATACTTTTCACCCTTAATTACTCTCTCTTATTCTCTCTCTCTCTCTACACTCAATTACTCAATTATTTTTTCACCAATCTTTTCAAATTATAACAATAGACTACATTGAGAGAGAGAGAGAGAGGTGCATAGTGTCGTTCCCGTACTAACTAAAGTTAAAGAATCCTCGTCCGTGTGTTATGTGTTGTATTTGTCAATAAGTTTTAACAATATGAAGTAAGTACCAGCAGTAAAAATGATATTTTAACAATGTGAAGGAAGTACCAATGATAAAAATAATATTTTAACAATGTGAAGTAAGTACCAACAGTAAAACTTGTTAGAACAAGATTAGGTTCTGCATATGGTCTTTAGTTTTGATGATAACAATGTATTGTTTCTTAGAGAACAATTTTATACGCTAATGATTTTGTTGTCTACTATGTAGCTTTTGCTAACAGGTTCTAACTGTGAAGCAATGATGTATGACGTCATCAGATTCTGGAATTAACACACTCTGACTCTAGGGATATACAAGTGCTTTACAAGATGTTTTCAAGTTCTAGAAAGCTCTTAGACAATGGTTCTGATGATCATACGTGTTAAACCTTCTGATTATGACTCTCATTGTTAGAGCCTCCGAAGGTTTGTATGCCTTCTAGATTTTACGCTCAAGTTCTGAAGACTCTGAAGAACAAGATCTGAAGACTCTGAAGACCAGGTTCTGAGGAACTATGTCAAGACTATGAAGACCAAGGTTCTAAAGCTTATGTAAAATTGTCTCTTGACCCTTCTAAGTATGATTCAACATCATTTTATTAGAAGCCTCTGAAGATTATAAGATTAGATCAAAAGGTTTTTCGTCAGGAAAATAGTACACAATACAAAATCACCTTTCCTCCACTACCCTAATTTTGTGGGCTAAGGATTATACTATTGTACCATTTTGCTGCTTGTATGCAAACCATTATGAAAGAGACAACTGCATTTTCAGTATTCCAATTCTAACCTTCAATGGGTCTTTTTCTCTGTCTATATAAAGGAGACTTGAAGATTTGAAGAATAAGCCAATTCACGCTACTGAAAAACGCTTACGCTATTGAACATACACAAGTTTTTAGTAAATATTATTTATGTGTATAGTTTTTGTAAACACACAAGAGTTTTTTATCATTACTGTGTGAGAAATATTCATTGTATTAACTTGTGTTAATCTGCTTTTTAGAAGCATTTTGTAAACACAACTTGTAAATCTCAAATATGTTTAAGTGGTTTCCTTGAGTGACTAGGTTTTAGTCGAATAGACTCAAAAAGACAAGGATGGTTTATCTTTGTGGTGTTTGTAATTAGGTTTTGATTATAGTGGATTAAGCCCTTCTTGAGAATTTTAAATCACCTTGGTAGGATGGGCTGAAGGTAGCTTAGTTAACAGCGAACAAGTATAAAAATAACCTTGTTATTTTTCTTGTTCGTATTGTTGCTTTACTGAGTTGGTTTTGAAACATATTTTATTTTTAGAAACCCAATTCAATCCCTCATTTCTTGTGTTTCTTGCCACCTTCAATTGGCATCAGAGCTCCGGTTCTGGTCTTGATAAGATATCAAACACCTAACAGTGTCAGATAAAGATCCATCATGAAACACAATGGCTTCCACTCCGCCACCAGTTGCTCAAATAAATGATAGAGGTCATTACAATGCTAAACCTTAAGTTTTTTATGGATATAGATTTGACTATTGGAATGATAGAATAGAGAGATTCTTTCTAGGTCATGATGTTGATCTATGGTATATGGTAGTTGATGACTATGTACACCCAGTAGAAGCAAGTGGCAATAAAGTGGAAAGAAAAGAGTGATGACTAATCAACAAAAGAAGTACTATAAGAATCATCACAAAGCAAGAACCATCTTGCTAAATGCTATTTCATACACTGAGTATGAAAAAATCACCAACAGAGATACTACTAAATTTATATTTGATTCTCTGAGGATGGCGTATAAAAGGAATGTTCAAGTAAAAGAAACCAAGGCCCTTGCCTTGATTCAAAAATATGAAGCATTCAAGATGGGGGGTGAAGAAATTGTTGAGAACATGTTCTCAAGGTTTCAGACTCTTGTTACAGGACTTAAGGTTCTAGATAAAAAGTATTTGACTGTTGATCATGTTAAAAAGATCATCAGAATTCTACCTAAGCGTTGGAGACCTATGGTAACTTCTATAAAGTTATAAAAGGATATCAACAACATTTATCTTGAAGGACTGGTTAAGTCTTTTAGAAGTAGTTAGATTGTGCTTGAGGAAGATGATCCCTAGAGGAAGAGAAAGTCAGTTTCTCTGAAGTCTTCAAGAAGATCTGAGAAGACTAAAGCTCTTCAAGCTGAAACTGATGAAGATTTTGAAGAGGAATCAGAAGAAGAAGATGGATTGTCTTTTCTGTCCAGACGTGTTAATCAATTCTGGAAGAAAGACAAGGAAAATTCAGAGGAAAAAGAAGGTCATATGGTCGTTCTGAGTTCACTTATGGATCCAAGAAGGTTGGAGCTGGAAAAGAACTCATGTGCTTTGAGTACAAGGAGTCTGGTCACTTCAAGAATGAATGTCCCAAGTTAAAGAAAGAGAGGCCCAAAAATAACTTCAGAGGAAAGTAGAAGTGTATGATGGCTACATGGGACGATTTAGAATCTTCAGAAGATGATTATGAAGAAGAGTAGGCTAATGCGGCGTTGATGGCTTGCACAGAAGCTCCTACATAAACGATTCAATCATAGTCAGATTCTAAAGAGGTGTTTTTTAAACTATCTCGTTCTAAGCTTGAATCTAGTTTATCAGAAGTTCTGAAGAAGTATTAAAATCTTTTGGAAAAAATAGAAGCATCTAAAAAAGATTCATGTATCTGAATCACAAGTTTATTGTAAGCTTCAGAAAGACTTTTCAAGTTTAAGTGAATAAAATCTCATTTTGAAAATAACAATTATGTGCCTCAAAGTAAGAGTCTTAAACCTGAAAAGGAAATTCTTTCTAAAGCCTCTACAGGTTCTGGTGATATCATAAAGAAGTATGATAAATCTTTCCAAAAGTTTCTTTCTAAAATCCTGAATAGAAGCTTAATGGCTTCCATGATTTATGGTGTTAGCAGGAACGAGATAATAGGTATTGGCTATGATTCTGATGACAATCTGATTTTGAAAAAGATGACAAGCCAAATACTCTTAAGGCTATTTTTTTTCCTTCTAGGAAACAAAATGATGTTAGGCCTAAATGTAGAACTATTTCCAAACCTAATTCTAAAACAAAACCTCATGCACGTTCTAATCATGCATCCATATATAAATATCCTGTGTGGAAAACTAAGGTTGTTAAGAACACTGGAAAGACTAACCCAAAAGGACTAGGGAAGATATGGTTACCTAAGGATAAGATAGTCTATGTTGCAGATATCCTTAGCCACAGAGTTGAGACACCAGTCATGGTACCTGGACTCTAGATGATCGTGACACATGACGGGAAGAAGGCATATGTTTCAAAGCTTGTAACTTAAGTCTGGAGGTGTTGTCGGTTTCGGAGGTGATCAGAAAGGGAATATCATTGGCTTCAGAGTAGTAGGTAACGGTACTCTCCCTTCCATTACTAATTTTCTTTTAGTTTAAGGATTAATGCATGATATTTTGTCCATAAGTCAATTAAGTGATAATGGTTATGACATTATTTTCAATCAAAAGTCATGTAAAGTTGCCAGTCAAAAGAATGGCTCAGTTATTTTCAATGGAAAGAGGAAGAACAAAATTTACAAGATAAGACTTTATGATTAGAAAAATCAAAATGTAAAATGTCATATGTCCGTTAATGAAGAGCAATTGACATGGCATAGACGATTAGGTCATGTTAGCATGAGGAGGCTTCTCAACTTAACAAGCTTAATCTTGTCAGAAGCGTGACAAATCTGAAGTTTGCTTCAGATGCTCTTGGTGAAGCATGTCAGAAAGACAAATTTTCTAAAACGTCTTTCAAGGCTAAAAATGTTGTTTCCACCTCTAGACCATTGGAGCTTCTGCATATTGACTTGTTTGGTCCAGTGAAAATTTTCTATGTCAATGGTAAGAAGTATGGACTAGTCATTGTTGATGACTATTGTAACACCCCAACTTATAATTAGAGTATTTTATTTATTTATTATATTGAATTTTGTTGTTTTTTGAGCATATGGGTATTTTGGTAATTTACTAATTGTCGGGGTTATGAGATTGGAGATTAGATAAATATTATTATTAGCATTATTTAAGATAATTAGAAATAATTAATTATTTGGTGACAAGATAAAAAAGTACAATACATATATTTTTCTAATTAAATAATTGTTGAGTTAAATATTTATTTAATTTTAATATTTATTTAATTTCAATAATAGTATTATTAATTAAATAAGAGAATTCGGTCTTTAGTGTGATTAGAGGAGAGTGTGAGGTGCGAAAAGAGAATGGAATATTAAGTGGGTGAAAAGTGTAAATTTTAAGAATAATACTCATATATTCTAAAATGTGGAAAGATCTAGGTTTTTAGAAAATATTATGTACGTAGAAAAGAGGCAGATATCAGAGGCAATTTGGGAAGAGGATGGAGTATGTGAAGAGGAACTCAAAAGTTGTTGGCATCATCATCCTTACTGCAATTCTAAGGTAAGGGAATTATCTACCTTTATGTGATTGCTGGCATACAGGATAGTGAGGGTTCCTTACCCTCCTATCAGTACCCTTAAGCCATGTTGAGTTTCCCCTAATTTTACTTGTATATTGATGAGCTATAATTTTTTCTGACATATTGAATTATTTTATGTTGGATTGTTGTGTTATGTGTTTGATCGTAGACCCAATTGGAGGATTTTAGATAAATTCCCTTATGGTTCGATATCTCGTTGTTGAAGGTAAACGATCTTGTTATATGATATATTAGATGATTATTTGGCTGTTATGTGAATTTTGTTGCTTTTGTGTTGAAACTTACCCATGGGGTTTCGAATGACTTTGTAAGGGTCGTTTGATTCCCTCAGAATGTGATTTTTGGATCTGACCTGTGTTCCCAAACCATTTTTTTGTGAAATTTCTAGAAAAATTACAGAACTTAATTTTTAAGCTCTTTTACAAGAAAATTACTTTTTGGCAAAAACGACAAACTGTAAAAACAAAAAAAAATATTTTTTTTTAAATCGGACTTTCAAAAAAATCGAAAAATATGTCAAATAGGAAGAAAAACGCAGAAAATCGCAGGTAGTCATAGAAGGGGTTGACTGTCTTATTTCAGACATAACTTGAGTTTCGTAAGTCTCTTTGAGATGCCATCAGGTAGTTAAAAAGCTAATATGATAACCTTCCTTTTGAAGTAGAAAAAAAGGGTTTATAGACATTACAACAGTAACAGTTTACTGATTTTTATACCAGATCCATAGTTAATTTTAGTCTTGCGGTGGTCATCATGTTTCACGCGTAACTTGAGTTTCGTAAGTCCTTTTAGGATGTCGTCAGTTGCATTAAAAAAACAGCTTAATGGTCTTTCAAACTGAAAAGTTTCATAATTTACTAATGAATATATAATATTTTGAGCTATTTTGAAGTCATGCATTTTATTTTAGAGTTCATACAAGAATTATCACGATAGGGCTGAACTGAACTAAACAGATTTGGAGTTTTGTAACTCCGATTGAGGTACAGTTAAGTGCATTAGAAAAAGGGTTTAAAGAAATTAAAAACTGTAGAGTTTCATTATTTTATCATAAGTGTATAATATTTTGTGTTATTTCGATGCGAGACAATTTTAGAGTTATGTCTACAATTTTGAGCAATTTTGAGTATGGTGACATTTTGTTACCTTTTTTATGAGTTAAAGGATCCTATTTTATTTGGTTATTGTAAAAGTTATTTTTGAGTTATTTAGAGTTGGAGATCAAAATATAGGATACATTTGAGTTGAGATTGGAGCACTATTGATATTATGAGGTTACCTTTTGAGTAACTTAGAGGAAAACCGTCTACTATATCCTTAGTAGAGGTATCACTCGTGAATCTTATCCTCAGAGTAATTAGATACTTTAGAGTACCTTTGGGGTATTCGAAGGTTATTTTGAGCATTTCTTGAAGTTTTTGGAGTTCGGGAGCCTTCAGGGACATTTTGGAGCATCTTGTGACATTAGAGTCCTTTTTGTGACCTTAAGGTCACTTTTAAGTAAATTAAGGAAATTGGTTGTCATTACCATGTTAATGATCCGACACAATAATAATAATAATAATAATAATAATAATAATAATAATAATAATAATAATAATAATAATAATAATAATAATAATAATAATAATAAGTTTTTGAGATAATGAGTTTTTGAGAAAATATGACTTTTTGAGAAAATGATGAGTCTTTGAGACTTTTTGAGTTATTATGAGTAATTCGATGAGTTGAGAATATTTGGTAATAACATAACTTTACCTTGTGAGATAAATAATTAATTTGTTTTTGAAAATGACGTTTTTAGTTAGTAATCCAGATAGGGATTACAGTGATGGCCTTGAATGGTGTTTTGAGTTAGTAATCTAAAAAGGGGTTACAATGATGGCCTTGAATGGTGGTTTGAGTTGGTAATCCAGAGAGGGATTACAGTGATGACCTTGAATGACATTTTGAGTTAGTAATCCAGATAAGAATTACTGTGATGGTCGAGTATGGTGAATTATAGGTTCAAGAGTGGAACCTTTTGTGATGGATTATGACTTGTGTTTGTTATGATTTTGAGATGATATTGATGTTGTATGTTGTGTTTTTTGTGATCATACATTCATGTATTTTGGAGATAGGTGGGACTTCGATCCAGTGATGGCCTGGTTTAGAGAGAGTCTATGGCGGTCTCACGTTTAGAGAGGGACACAGTTCAGAGAGGAACCGGAGACATGGCAATATCAGTAATATACCTCTGATTCCATTGATTTTGGTACCACATGCATATGAGATGGAGGTGGTGGCATTGCATTGTATCTGCATCATGATCTATTTGATTGTCTTTTGATTGTGATTGAGAATACTATTACATTCTTGATTACTATCATGTCTTGTTGTTATTCACCGTTAATAATTGTTAGATGTATTCTCACCCCTTGTTTGTTATTTTGACGTTTTTGCTCCTCGGGAGTATAGACAATCAGGTACAAGTACATGAGTAACTACTGAGTAAGAGATGGCGTTTATGCCTTCTTTAGCTTTTATCATTGGGTTTTAGAGGAGTCGCTCTGATATGTAGCAATGGGGATGGGATGTCTTCCTTCATTGTGTGATGTTTTGTTTTGTTTTGTTAGAGTTGTTATTGAGACTTTATGTTGAACATGTATTAATTTATGTTGCGTATTTGCATGACTATTTGGTTTTTTGAAGTTTTACATTTTGGTGACACTCTAATATTTGATTTTATTCAAACTATTTTATTTAAATGTCTAATTGGGGATTAGGGTGTTTCATAGTGGTATCAGAGCAGGTCGGTCCGTCCGGCCAAGTTTTCGTGATTGTATATGTTTCCTAGTACGTGACAGGTGTGTGAAAACAATTTCGGTGCTTGTTGTTTTCTTACCGCTTGCCAGCAAGAGCAAGATTGAAACAAGTGGGGGAGAATTTTTTGCTTCTCTAAGAATCTTCTGGTGTGGAAGATTGGACCAATGGGTCGCTGATTACAAGATTTCAAGTTTTTAGATGAAGTTATGTTGCTTTCGGGCCCAAAGAGAGTATGGATTTGAGATTTGTGCTTGTCGGTCAAGTTGAGATATCTTTAAGGGAGAAGAATCAGGTATGTGATATTTGTTTCTCTGAGAATGGAGAACGATGTGGAAACTAGTGATATGTCGGTGGTGTGTGATTCCCTAACGTCTCCCTGAAGATATTTGCGACTTGCCAATTAGAGTGGAATATGGATCAACTTAGTTTGCTTACCGTTGAGTTAACTTGATATTACCATGAGTATGGACTGGCTAGAGTTCAACCGTGTGTATATCAACTGTTATAACAAAACATTGTTGTTTCCTGAGTTTGTAGGAGAGGATAGTATGTAGTTTAATTCTACAAGACAGGTTGAAGAATTCATGAAAGATGAAGCTCAAGTGTTTGCGATGTTTGCTTCCTTGCAGATTGAGGGTAAAGCGACGTTGGAAGATCTGCCTATAGTATATGAATTCCTAGACGTGTCCCATGATGATATTATTGAGTTACCGCCAGAGAGAGTTGAGTTCGCCATATATTTAGTGTCTGGTACTAGACCTATGTCGATGGCACCTTATAGAATGTCTCCAGCAGAGTTGAGTGAGCTGAAGAGTCAGCTTGAAGATCTACTTGACAAGAAATTTGTCAGACCAAGTGTATCACATTGGGGAGCTTTTGTGTTATTAGTGAAGAAGGAGGACGGTAGTATGAGATTGTGTGTTGATTATCGTCAGCTAAATAAGGTAACCATCAAGAATAAGTATCCTCTTCCAAGGATTGACAACCTTATGGTCCAGTTAGTGGGTGTCTGTGTTTTGAGTAAGATCGACTTAAGGTTAGGTGACCATCATATTTGAGTGAAAGATGAACATATTATGAAGATTACGTTCAAGGAACGATTCGGTCAATATGAATACGCAGTGATTTCGTTCGATGTGTCTAATGATCCTTGTGTGTTTAAGGGGTGCATGAACAGAATCTTCTACCCCTATTTGGATCAGTTCGTAGTGGTGTTTATTGACGACATTCTTGTGTATTCTAAATCAGATGAAGATGATGTTGGACATTTTCGTACTGTACTACAGGTGTTGTAGAAGAAGAAGTTGTATGCCAAGTTATCAAAATGAGAATTTTGTTTGTGAGAAGTGAGTCCTCTCAGTCATGTGATTTCCAACGGCGGTATAGCAGTGGACCCTACTAAGGTAGATGTAGTGCTACAGAAGGAAGCTCCAAAGTCAATTGCAGTGATCATAAGTTTCTTAGGGTTAGCTGGTTATTATAATATATTTGTCAAAGGTTTTTCCAAGTCATCCATACCTTCGACTCAGTTGACTCGAAAGGGTCAAACCTATGGGTGGGGCATGATGTGTGAGGAGAATTTATGAGAATTCAAGAAAACATTGACAACAGCGCCAATGTTGACATTTGTGAGATCCAAAGGAACCTTTTGTTATATAATGTGATGCATCCAAGATGGGATTGGCTGGTGAGCTTATGCAAAATGGGCAGGTTGTGGCTTATGCTTCGCGACAGCTAAAGGTTCATGAGAGGAGCTATTGTATCATGATTTAGATTTGCGGTTGTAAATTGTGCTAAAATGGTGGAGACATTACTTGTATGGTTCTAGATTCGAGGTATTCAACGACCACAAGAGTTTGAAGTATTTACTTAATTAAAAGGAGCTGAATATGAGGCAGAGAAGACGGTTAGAATTTTTGAAGGATTGCGATTTTGGTTTGAACTACCATCCTAGTAAAGCCAACATTATGGCAGATGCGTTGAGTCAAAAGTTCTTGCACATGGACACATTGATGGTTGGAGAATTGGACTTGATTGAGAAATTTAGAGACTTAAGTTTGGTGTGCGAGGTGACTGCGGATAAGGTGAAGTTGGCTATGTTGAAGTTGACTAGTGGTTTTCTTTATGAGATCAGAGAGAGTCAAAAGTTGAATGTAGCCTTGGTTGATCGTATGTCGTCAGTTATTGAAGACAAATATTTTAGAGTCGGTGAGAATGGAATTCTAAAGTTTTGGTATAAAGCTTGTGTACTTGATGTGCAGGAACTTAAGAAGACTATTTTGGAAGAGAGTCACTGAAGCAGATTGATTATTCATCCTGGAGTTACCAAAATGTACCAAGACCTCAAGAAAATATTTTGGTGGTCATAAATGAAGAGAGGTGTTGCACAGTTTGTTTATTCATACTTGACTTGTAAGAAGTCGAAGATTGAGCATCAAAAACCGTCTAGACTGATGCAATCATTGGATATTCCCGACTGGAAGTGGGACATTATATCGATGGATTTTGTGACTAGGTTTCTGAATACTCCTAGAGGATTTGATATGATTTGGGTGATTATGGATAGATTGAGTAAATAGGTGCATTTCATTCCGATTAAGATTAATTTTTCATTGCAAAAGTTGGACGGCTACATGAGGGAGTCATATCCAGATTTGTTTTCACTAGATAATTTTTTAGGACGAAAATTCTTTTAAGTGTGGGAGTTTTGTAACACCCCAACTTATAATTAGAGTATTTTATTTATTTATTCAGGTGATTTATTTATTATATTGGATTTTGTTGTTTTTTGAGCATATGGGTATTTTGTTAATTTACTAATTGTCGGGGTTATGAGATTGGAGATTACATAAATATTATTATTAGGACTATTAAAGATAATTAGAAATAATTAATTATTTGGTGACAAGATAAAATAGTACAATACATATGTTTTTCTAATTAAATAATTGTTGAGTTAAATATTTATTTAATTTCAATAATAGTATTATTAATTAAATAAGAGAATTCGATCTTTAGTGTGATTAGAGGAGAGTGTGAGGTGCGAAAAGAGAATGGAATATTAAGTGGGTGAAAAGTGTAAATTTTAAGAATAATACTCATATATTCTAAAATGTGGAAAGATCTAGGTTTTTAGAAAATATTATGTACGTAGAAAAGAGGCAGATATCAGAGGCAATTTGGAAAGAGGATGGAGTATGTGAAGAGGAACTCAAAAGTTGTTGGCATCATCATCCTTACTGCAATTCTAAGGTAAGGGAATTATCTACCTTTATATGATTGTTGGCATACAAGATAGTGAGGGTTCCTTACCCTCCTATCAGCACCCTTAAGCCATGTTGAGTTTCCCCTAATTTTACTTTGATATTGATGAGCTACAATTTTTTCTGACATATTGAATTATTTTATGTTGGATTGTTGTGTTATGTGTTTGATCATAGACCCAATTGGAGGATTTTAGATAAATTCCCTTAGGGTTCTATATCTCGTTGTTAAAGGTAAACGATCTTGTGATATGATATATTAGATGATTATTTGGTTGTTATGTGGATTTTGTTGCTTTTGTGTTGAAACTTACCCACGGGGTTTCGAATGACTTTGTAAGGGTCGTTTGATTCCCCCATAATGTGATTTTTGGATCTGACCTGTGTTCCCAAACCATTTTTATGTGAAATTTCTAGAAAAATTACATAACTTAATTTTTAAGCTCTTTTACAAGAAAATTACTTTTTGGAAAAAACGACGAACTGTAAAAACAAAAAAAATGTTTTTTATTTTTAAAATCGGACTTTCAAAAAAATCGAAAATATGTCAAATAGAGAGAAAAACGCAGAAAATCGCAGGTAGTCATAGAAGGGGTTGACTGTCTTATTTCAGACATAACTTGAGTTTCGTAAGTCTCTTTGAGATGCCATCAGTTAGTTAGAAAGCTAATGTGATAATCTTCCTTTTGAAGTAGAAAGAAAGGGTTTAGAGACGTTACAACAGTAACAGTTTACTGATTTTTATACCAGATTCGTAGTTAATTTTAGTCTTGCGTTGGTAATCATGTTTCACGCGTAACTTGAGTTTCGTAAGTCCTTTTAGGATGTCATCAGTTGCATTAGAAAAATAGCTTAAGGGTCTTTCAAACTGGAAAGTTTCATAATTTACTAATGAATATATAATATTTTGAGCTATTTTGAAGTCATGCATTTTATTTTAGAGTTCATACAAGAATTATCACGATAGGGCTGAACTGAACTGAACAGATTTGGAGTTTCGTAACTCCGATTGAGGTAGAGTTAAGTGCATTAGAAAAAAGGTTTAAAGAAATTAAAAATTGTAGAGTTTCATTATTTTATCATAAGTGTATAATATTTGGTGCTATTTTGAAGCGAGACAAATTTAGAGTTATGTCTAGAATTTTAGGCAATTTTGAGTATGGTGACATTTTGTTACCTTTTTTATGAGTTTAAGGATCCTATTTTTATTGTTTATTGTAAAAGTTACTTTTGAGTTATTTAGAGTTGGAGATCAAAATATAGGATACATTTGAGTTGAGATTGGAGCACTATTGATATTATGAGGTTACCTTTTGAGTAACTTAGAGGAAAACCGTCTACTATATCCTTAGTAGAGGTATCACTCGCGAATCTTATCCTCAGAGTAATTAGATACTTTAGAGTACCTTTGGGGTATTCGAAGGTTATTTTGAGCATTTCTTGGAGTTTTTGGAGTTCGGGAGCCTTCGGTGACATTTTGGAGCATCTTGTGACATTAGAGTCCTTTTTGTGACCTTAAGGTCACTTTTAAGTAAATTAAGGAAATTGGTTGTCATTACCATGTTAATGATCTGACACAATAATAATAATAATAATAATAATAATAATAATAATAATAATAATAATAATAATAATAATAATAATAATAATAATAATAATAATAATAATAATAATAATAATAATAATAATAAGTTTTTGAGATAATGAGTTTTTGAGAAAATATGACTTTTTGAGAAAATGATGAGTCTTTGAGACTTTTTGAGTTATTATGAGTAATTTGATGAGTTGAGAATATTTGGTAATAACATAACTTTACCTTGTGAGATAAATAATTAATTTGTTTTTGAAAATGACGTTTTTAGTTAGTAATCCAGATAGGGATTACAGTGATGGCCTTGAATGATGTTTTGAGTTAGTAATCTAAAAAGGGGTTACAGTGATGGCCTTGAATGGTGGTTTGAGTTGGTAATCCAGAGAGGGATTACGGTGATGACCTTGAATGACATTTTGAGTTAGTAATCCAGATAAGAATTACAGTGATGGTCGAGTATGGTGAATTATAGGTTCAAGAGTGGAACCTTTTGTGATGGATTGTGACTTGTGTTTGTTATGATTTTGAGATGATATTGATGTTGTATGTTGTGTTTTTTGTGATCATACATTCATGTATTTTGGAGATAGGTGGGACTTCGATCCAGTGATGGCCTGGTTTAGAGAGAGTTTATGGCGGTCTCACGTTTAGAGAGGGACACAGTTTCAGAGAGGAACCGGAGACATGGCAATATCAGTAATATACCTCTGATTCCATTGATTTTGGTACCACATGCATATGAGATGGAGGTGGTGGTATTGCATTGCATCTGCATCATGATCTACTTGATTTTCTTTTGATTGTGATTGAGAATACTATTACATTCCTGATTACTATCATGTCTTGTTGTTATTCACCGTTAATAATTGTTAGATGTATTCTCACCCCTTGTTTGTTATTATGACGTCTGTGCTCCTCGGGAGTATAGACAATCAGGTACAGGTACATGAGTAACTATTGAGTAAGGGATGGCGTTTATGCCCTCTTTAGCTTTTATCATTGGGTTTTAGAGGAGTTGCTCTAATATGTAGCACTTGGGATGGGATGTCTTCCTTCATTGTGTGATGTTTTATTTTATTTTGTTAGAGTTGTTGTTGAGACTTTATGTTGGACTTTGATTAATTTATGTTGCATATTTGCATGACTATTTGGTTTTTTGAAGTTTTACATTTTGGTGACACTCTAATATTTTATTTTATTCAAACTATTTTATTTAAATGTCTAATCGGGGATTAGGGTGTTACAACTATAGTAGATGAACATGGGTGAAATTTCTTAGACACAAGGATAAGTCACATTCTGTGTTTTCTACCTTCTTCTCCCAGGTGCAAAATGGGAAAGATCTCAGAATTAAAAAAGTCAAAAGTGATCATGGTGGCAAATTTGAAAACATGGATTTTGAAAAACTCTTTGATGCTAATGAAATTTCCCATGATTTCTCCTTCCCTAAAACTCCACAACAAAATGGAGTTGTAGACGGGAAGAATAGGACTCTACAAGAGATGGCTAGAACCATGATCAATGAGACTAATATGGCTAAGCACTTTTGGGAAGAGGCAGTCAACACAGCATGTTATATTCAGAACATGATCTCTATAGTACCTATTATGGATAAGACTCCCTATGAATTGTGGAAGAATTTAAAGCCCAACATTTCATATTTTCATCCTTTTGTATGTTCTTGTTTTATGTCAAACACTAAAGAGAGTCATAATAAGTTTGATTCTAAGGCACATATGTGCATCATGTTAGGATACTTTAAACGCTCGAAAGGCTACAAATTGTATAACACTGAGACATAGATTGTTGAAGAATCAATTCATGTCATATTCGATGATAAGCTTGAATATGAAAAGTCAAAGCTAGTTAAGGAATTTGCAGATTTAGAGATCACTTACTCAGGTTCTGAAGGAAAGACTTTAGAAGCCAAAGAAGATGGAGACAAAGTCTCTGAAGCTCCTCAACCAGAAGCTCTTGAAGCTCAAACTCCTCTGAGAAGGAACTGGTAGAGATCTTCATATTCTGAAGAATTGATTCTGGGAGATAAGTGTGAGCCCGTCAGAACCAGATCCTCTTTCAAGCCCTCAAAAGAAAGCCTTATGGGTTTGGTGTCTCTAATAGAGCCTACATTAATTGATGGAGCTCTTCAAGGAACATAATGGATTATGTCAATGAAAGAGGAACTCAATAAATTCTCCAAAAAAAAATTATGGGACCTGGTTCCAAGACCCAAAGGAACTCACGTTATTGGAACCAAGTGGATCTTCAGGAATAAGCTGAACGAACAAGGAGAAATAGTTAGAAACAAGGCTCGAATGGTTGTACAAGGTTATAGTCAGCAAAAAGGAATTAACTATACATAAACCTTTGCACCATTTGCCAGGTTAGAGTCTATTATTCTCTTAATTTCATTTGCAGTTAATCATAACATCATCTTATATCAGATGGATGTTAAGAGTGCATTTCTGAATGGGTATATTACTGAAAAAGTGGATGTACACCAACCCCCTGGTTTTGAAAGCTCTAAAAATACATATTTTGTTTTCAAACTGAAGAAATCATTATATGATCTGAAACAAGCTCCCAAAGCATGGTATGAAAGACTATTCCATTTTTTGTTAGAAAATGATTTCACTAAAGGGGAAGTTGATACAACATCATTTTGTAAATCATTCAAAAATGGCATTCCTGTTGTTCAGATTTATGTTGATGACATTATATTTGGTTCTTCTAATTCTACTTTGTGCAAGGAATTTTCTAATTATATGCAGGTAGAGTTTGAGATGAGTCTGATGGGAGAACTCAAGTTCTTTCTGGGGATTGAGATTAATCAAAGTCCATAAGGGATGTACATCCATCAGAGCAAGTACACCAAGGGACTTCTGAAGAAGTTTGACATGTCTGAATGTAATATATCAAAGACCCTCATGCATCCTACATGCATCCTTGAGAAGGATGAGGTAAGTGCTAAGGTAGAACATAAGGTATACATAGGTATGATTGGCTCTCTTTTATACTTGACTGCTTTTAGGCCTGACATTTTGTTTAGTGTATGTGTGTGTGCTCGTTTGTAATCAGATCCTAGATAGTCCCACTTAACAGTTGTTAAGAGGGTCTTCAAGTATCTGAAAGGTGTGACTAACCTTGGGTTGTGCTATAGAAAATCAAAATATTACAAGCTAGTTAGTTATTGTGATGCTAACTATGCTGGAGATGGACTTAAAAGGAAAAGCACTTCAAGAAGATGTCAGTTTCTAGAAGATAATCTAATCTCATGATCCAGCAAAAGGCAATCAGCAATATCATTTTCAACTGTTGAAGCTAAATATATAGCAGCCTCTGGATGCCGCACTCATATGCTCTAGATGAAAAGTCAACTAGAAGATTTCGAGATATATGAGAGTAATATTCCTATACTTTGTGATAATACTTATGCTATTTGTTTATCTAAGAAGCCTATTTTGCATTCTAGAGTAAAACATATAGAGATAAAATATCACTTCATTCGTGACTATGTTCGTAATGGTATTTTAAATTTAAAGTTTATTGATATAGACCATCAATAGGTTGATATCTTTATAAAACCCCTTGCTGAAGATAGATTTGTTTTCATTCTGAAAATTTTAAAAATGGACTTATGTCCATAATAAAAAAGGATGTTTCTCTCAGAATGGTAAAATATGACTCTGAGATTTGTTGGTTATTCTGATCATGTGAGACTTCTGAAGTGAGAAGGATTCATAAGTTCAGATGTATCTTGTCATAGTTTGTTTTGAAAACCTACTTTATGGATACTAAACAGTTTATTCATTAAATAGTTGTCAATCAATCTCAATTAGTGGAACAGTTTTAGACAGCAGTCTTATAAAACTGAATCGTATCTGATTAGATGATGTGACACATTGGGTGAATACATCTTAGGATTAGGAAAAAATCATCCACGCTTTACCCCTTGTCATATTTTTTGACGTTTGATTTTTATTTGTCATGATTGCAAAAATCTCTATTTAAACTCACTCAACTCACTTCACACACCTTTGTTACTCTCACAACCCACACTTTTACTTTTTGAGCCAAAAGTTGTAGTAAACCCTAAAACCCTTTTTGATCTTCAACAATGGATTTTACTCAACAATCTGCTCCACAATCTGAAGCTCAACAACAATTGTATGCTTCTACTCAAAACATTGACCGTGGTTCCTCATCTTCATCAAACTTTCCACAATAACTTCCTTGTCTACTTCAAGTTGTTACTACAATATCTTCTTCAGGGGATCTTTTTTGTAGTGAAGATGCATACGATGTTCATGAGGTTACTTTGAACATCTTTGTTGAAAGGCTGGAAGTTCTGAGTAAACTATTGGTTGATTTTGACAATATGAAGATCAATTAAATTGATCTTCTCTTTGCAGTTAGATTTCAAGGTTGTGGATCTTATTTCAATATCCTTCAAGGCCCTATCTTCTTCAATCTGGTCGAAGAATTTTAGATTCATTCTAAATCATCTCCATTTCAAGTCACATCCTTTGTATTTGGAAAGAAGATAGTGATTTCAGAGAAACTTATTGCCATACTCATAGATCATGGTGGGCCTGGAATAAGATGTGAACATGCGGTGGAAAAGGACTCAAATATCACTGAAATGTCTAAAGTGATTTTCTCCTCTAGAAAACATTCTAGAAAAATCAAGTATTTGTTTCCTCATCTGAAGGTTTGGGCTAGGATACTTCTTGGATGTGTTAATCCCAGACCTTCTACCAGATTCTCTGACCACATCAATAGTGATCAACATAATATCTTGTACTACATCGAATCTGGAAAGAAGGTGAATCTTCCTGCACTTCTGTTTCATAACCTAAGGGATACTGTGAGAGACACCAGAAATGGTAGCAAAAGGACCAATAGCTACATTCCTCTAGGTAGGTTGATCTCAGATATTCTGATAGAAAACAAGTGGATTGACTCTCTAACAGATGATCAGTTTACAGAAGGCATGAAACCTACTTCTGGAAAATGGCTCAACGGAAATGGTCTAAATAATATGAAGATCATTACTAAGGTATTAAATCCTCTTGCTGAAGTGTCCAAGGAAGAGATACCTCAGCAGAAGGATACATGTGAATCATTTTCCTATCTTCTCTAAGCCATATTCTCTAGATGTTGTGGTTAAGTTTCTGGAGAAGTGTCATGTTGATATTCTTCTGGAAGCTTCTGAAGTTATTTCTTAAAAGAAGAAAAGCAAGATTGTTAAGAAGCACTCTAAAAGGATGGCTAAGAAATTTAAGGCTTCTAGAGAGCATCAAGAGACTTCTGTTGAAGCACCTAGAGCTTCTAAAGCTACTTCTGTTGGAACTTATATTCCTTCTAATACTCATCTAGTTTCTGTTGTTAATAGTTCATCCATTCCACTCCAACTATCACTACATCCATTCCAACCACACCTTCACACTTTGTTCCACGTGTTCTTGGACCCTTACCTATTTCTGCTCCCCAATCCAAAAAAAAATGTCACAATTCCCCTACCCCCCCCCCCCCATCTGTTTCTGAACTTCTAACCCTTCCATCCTTTCTCATAAACAAACAAAAAATATCTTTCTCATTTATCCGTTGTTTCTAAAGCTCCTCAACCATCAAACCACATTCACCATGATGCTCCCATTGACGAGTCAGTTGTTGATTCAGATGATGAGTCATATCTGGAGTGTATAGCATTTCCAGATATATCCCCTCATCCATATTCTAACCAAACACCCCTTGAAACCAACATGCACCCCACTCCCTTGAACGATCGGTTGACTCAATTTGAAAGTGAGGTTGCTGGCAGACTCAACACTCTCTCCGAGGCTTGTGCTTCTAACACAAACCTTTCTAAGGTATGTGCTTTAACCAACAACTTCATAAGTTGGATCAAATTCAGTTATGAGGAGCTCGAGGTTGCTTGCTTGAAGGAAGCAAATAGGAACTTTCATGCCAGACTCTTTGGTATCGTTGAACCTCTTCTATAAAAAGTCCCTCCAACTCTTCTTCTTACTGCTCCTGCCATGACTCCACCTCCTTCTTCGGTTTAGGCTCCCTTGGTTACTTCTGAGCCTTCTCTAGAAGTTTCTAGTGTCTCCGGTGCTAAGAAGACTATGGTTACTGACGAGTTCATTTTGGATAATTTTGAGCATCTAACGATCGTGAATTATGAAGTGAAAGAGCAACTCAAGCTTCAAGGTGAGAAGACAGATAAGTTTACGAATATGCTTGGATAACTCTTATCAAGACTTCCACCCCTCATAAACCCTAATTTTAAAAAAAATATGTTTATTTCATTTCTATTCTATGTATTCTCATATTGTTTGAATGAAATGAAAATTTTCTGTATGCATGATGTATGTTTTTACTTTGTCTTTTATTTCTTTTTGAATGATGACAAAGTGGGAGAAAAAGAATGACTCATTTTGATATATCTAATTCCATTATGAAACCCAAACATGCTTCTAACTTGGTAAATTTTCCGAGAAATTTGTAAAAGTTCATATTTCTAACCAAGTGTTTCAAGAACAAGACATGTTCACGTTCTGATCTATGTTCTAGTGAACCAAGTTGAACTTTTACTCCGAAATCAGGCTATGAAACCAGTTTTGGCTAGAAATAAGTTATACTATAAGGAATCTGAAAGCTTATGTAACCAAGCTTATGAAAGCTCTGACAAATCATGCTTTGCGACGAGGCTGATAACTAGACTTATGTAACACTCAAACAAGGACTTTGTATGAGTTAATTTTCTACCCAAGTTGATGCATTATGGGAAGCTACTACATCCATGTTCACAAGGCTTATGTCTTATGGGAAGATAGAAAAAAGATGTTAACCAGATGTCTTACTTTTTAAAAAGAGACTAACTACTAGGATTTTTCCTTATGGGAATTTATTTCTTTCAAGCTGATTAAAATTTTTATATGTGTTAAGATTTATTTGAAGTCTTAAATTCAGGGGGAGCTTGCATACCTAACTCTGAAATTCTAAGATGAAAAATGAACTTTTAACAATATAAAATTCAGCGGGAGCTTACAAACCTTGCTCTGATATTTTTATGTGATTAAACCAAGTAAAAATTGTTCATCAAAATACATGGTTTTGTCATCATCAAAAAGGGGGAGATTGTTAGAACAAGATTTGGTCCTACATTTGGCCTTTAGTTTTGATAATAACAATGCATTATATCTTAGAGAACAATTTTGTACACTAATGGTTTTATTGTCTATTGTGTAGCTTTTGTTAACATGTTCTAACTTTGAAGCAATGACGGCTGACATCATCAGAATCTGGAATCAACACATTATAACTCTAAGGAGATACAAGTGCTTTACTAGATGATATCAAGTTCTAAACAGCTCTTACGCAATCGTATTGATGAACGTTCGTGCTAAAGCTTATGACTGTGACTCTTATTGTTAGAGCCTATGAAGGTTTGCTTGCCTTCAACATTTTGTACTCAAGTTCTAAAGACTCTGAAGAACAAGATCTGAAGACCAGGTTCTAAGGAACCGTGTCAAGACTTTGAAGACCAAGGTTCTGAAGCTTCTGTCAACTTGTATCTTGATCCTTCTAAGCATCCTTCAACATCATTTTATCAGAAGCCTATGAAGATTAGAAGATTAGATCAAAAGGTTTTGCGTCAGGAAAATAGTATATAGTACAAAATCACCTTTCCTCTACTACCCTGATTTTGTGGGCTGAGGATTGTACTGTTGTACCATTTTGCCGCTTGTATGAAAATAGTTATGAAAGAGACAGGTGCATTTTTAGTATTCCAATTCTACCATTCAACAGATCTTTTTCTCTGCCTATATTAAGGAGACTTGAAGATTTGAAGACTAAGCCAACTTACGCTACTGAAAAACACTTATGTTGTTCAACATACACAGGCTCTTAGTAAATATTATTTATGTGTATAGTTTTTGTAAACACATAAGAGTTTTTGCTCGTTACTGTGTGACAAATATTCATTGTATTAACTTGTGTTAATCTGCTTTTTAAAATTATTCTTTGTAAACACAACTTGTAAATCTTAAATATGTTTTAGTGGTTTTCTTGAGTGACTAGGTTTTAGTCAGATAGACTCGAGAACACAAGAACGGTTTGTCTTTTTGGTGTTTGTAATCAGGTTTTGATTATAGTGAATTAAGTCCTTCTTGAGAAGGAGAAATCACCTTGGTAGGATGGACTGGAGGTAGCTTCGTTAATAGCGAACCAGTATAAAAATAACCTTGTTATTTTTCTTGTTCGTATTGTTGCTTTATTGAATTGGTTTTGAAAAATATTTTGTTTTTAGAAACTCAATTCAAAACCACCCCCCCCCCCCGGTGTTTCTTGCCACTATCAAAAATGATATCAAGGAAAACTTTGAGATAAAGAAACAGCTATTTAACAAGACATTACATAACACTTTTTTGTTTTGCTAAAGTTGATGTTAGATATTTCGCAAAGGTGGTGAATAATAGTAGAAATCCAACTGGTCTGGCGTTGGGGAAAGCTCGTGTTCATCTGAAGTTCCATTCTGAAAAAGAAGATCCGGTTAGATACAGGAAGGCTTTTATGGGATTTGTGGTCAACCCATGTATGACTTATAATATTCAAATGATCTTTGAGATTGAGGGGTACTTTTCTATCAAGGTTACAAGTTTGGGTGCCAACCTCTGTTTGTTAGAGGAAAGTTAAGCATGTGAGATTAGAGACCTTATTAGAGAAGCTAAGATTTTATGGTGTCATTGGTTTTCGGAGAAGAGAATGGAGGGAAGGAGACGTAGATAACGAGAGAGTGACATGGCTGAGATGTTTTGGAATTCCTTGTCAAACATGGATTTTTTTCTTTCTTTGAAATGTTAGCTAACACGGTTGGGAAATATATTTGTGCTGATGAAAATAATATCAAGGGGGTGCATGGATGTCGCTAGATTCATGGTTATAATTAAATGTGCGGTGGTCCTGAATGAAACTTTTAATGTTCTGATCAATGGTGTGTCATTTGAATCAAAATGATGGAAGATACTCACGGCCCCCTTCATATCATGGCTAAAACATCTATTCAAAAGAAGAAGAACTCAGCTTCGGATTCAGAGTCAGATAGTTCATGGAGCAATTTTATCAAGGGGGCGAAACGGATTGATTTTTGGAGTGTAGTTTGAATTCTTTAGACAAAGGTACTCAATTAGTCTCTATTCCTAATGTAGAGATATGTCACAATCAGGGAGCGTTGGAAAAGGAGGATATTGGAAGAAATATTTCGGTTTCTACTAATAAGGAGGATAAGTCTAAAAGGTTGTCTGAGTTTGATGTTGTTATTTCTGCTACTAAGCAGCGACAGCTAATAGGTTGGCTATTGGTGGGGCCCTTGTGGAGAATCATATTAGTTCACCAGGTATCGAGAATAATCATTCACTAGACTCTTTGTTTAGAGAATAAAACATTAAGGATAAGGTAAGTGGTAAGAAATATTATAAAAAGAAGAATAAAACAAGATGTGTAAAAGAAGTGATGGGGCCTTTGGGTAAGAAGTTTAAAAGGCCCAAAAAGAGAGAGTTAGGTTTTCGTGATATTGCGCCGAGGTCTCATGTTGATTATTTGATTAAACCATTCTCACGACCCTTTTTCTTCGATATTCTTAAAAAACAAAACAAAAAACTGGAATTCGTTCTTCTTCTACGCTGAAAATTTCTACCGATCATGGTGTTTCGGAAGGAGCTGATAGCTACTCTGCAGGGGCTATTTTATGTTGTGATTCAACTTCGGAGTCAAATGTTAGGCACTTCAATTTTAGATTATGAGAGAAATTGGATTCTAATATAGGTGACAAGGTTTGGAAGGTGATTTCAAATCTTGGAGTGGTTGCGACAGACAAAAAGAAGGACTACTAGAAACAAAATTCAGAAATGGAGGCAAAGGATAAGGTTAGAAATCAGAATAAGAAGGCGTTAACCAATATTGTGCCATGATTATTGGAATGTTGAACATCGGAGGATGGGGTAACTTATCCAAGAGAAAGACGGTCAGACAAAGTATTTCTTCAGGTAATACTGATATGTTTTTTTTCAGGAGTCTAAATTCAAATATGTGGATCTTATTTTTGTTAGTAGCTTGTGGAGGAAACAGGATGTTAGGTGGTATAGTAGTAACGCTAATGGTCCATTGAGAGGGATTATCACTTTGTGGAAATTGAATTCTATAGAGGCTATTTTCTCTTTCAAATGGGAGGACTTTTCGGATTGAAGATTAGGTGGAAGAACAATTTGTATTATATCGTTAATGTTTATTAGGCTTGTAGTTTGTCTCTAAAGAAGAAAAAGTGGAAAGAGATCTTGGATTTTAAAAAGAAGATGATTTATGGTCTTTGGGTTATCGGGGGATATTTCAATTCTATTACTAAGTCTAGCGAAATAAAGGGTAGTCTGTTGGTTAACAGAAGTGTTGAACAGAGGCAGTTTAAGGAGTTGACTGAAGAATCGAATTTGGTGGGTTTGCCTTGTATTGGAAATTCTTTTACCTAGTACAATGGAGATGGGAAATTAATGAGTAGGATTGATAGGTTTTAAATCTCTTAATCTCTTTTGGATAAGTGGAGAGTGGTGGGTCAAGTTATTGGGAATAGGGACATCTCTGATCATTGTCATGTTTGGTTGAAGATCCATAAGGAAGATTAGGGTGCTAAGCCTTTCAAAACTAACAATTGTTGGTTCGATAATAAAGATTTATTGAATTTTGTGGAAAAAGAGTGGAAAACTATCAAAGTGGAAGGAAGGAGTGATTTTGTTATTAAAGAGAAATTCAAGATCTTGAAAGTCAGCCTTAGAAGATGGAACAAAGAGATATTTTGGTGGCACAATTTGAAAGTCAATGAAGGAGTGGAAGGGATCAAAGTAGTGGATAACTTGTTGTCTAGTTGTGTGAACGAAGAGGTGAAGGAGTTGGTTGATAAAAGGACCAAGGCCATTAGTTATATGTGGAGGAATTTATCTATTAGGGACTATATATTGATCCAAAAGTCTAGAGTGAATTGGATTGGAGAAGAGGATTTAAATTCTCTGTATTTTCATAATTCGATTAAGGGTAGGGCAAGGAGGAAGTTTATAGGGGTTGTCAATATGGTTAGTGGTGTGGTAGATACACTAGAAGAGGTTAAGGATGTCGTTTGTAAATTTTTCCATCAAAAATACAAGGAACCCAACATAGCTAGACCAATTTTGGAAGGTATTATAACTAGAACCCTCTGTCTGGTTGATGTAAACTATTAAGAAGCTCCTTTTTCATATGAATAGATCAAATATGTTGTTTAGTGTTGTGATAGAGCTAAGAGTCCAGAGGCGGATGGGTACAATTTTTTTTCATCAAATATTATTGAGAGATATTGAAGGATGATATTCTTTCTTTCGTTAAGGGTTTTCATAGCAAGGCAATTCTCTCAAAGGCTATTACTTCTTCTTTTCTCAGACTAATTCCTAAGATCTCTCATCCTTTTAATATTTAAGACTACATGCCGATTAGTTTAGTTGGTAGTCTATACAAGATCGTGGAAAAACTTTTGGCGTCGAGGTTAAAGAACATTCTTGGTGGATTGACTTCGCTTTGTCAATCGGCTGTTATGCTGGGAAGGAAAATATTAGATGGAGTTTTAGTTGCTAATGAAGTGGTAGATCAAGCTACTAGGGAGAAGAAATATTATTTTATGTTCAAAGTGGACGTCGAAAAGGCATATGATTGCGTGAGTTGGGATCTTTTAAGATTCATGATGAAGAGAATGGGATTTGGTAGTATTTTGATAGGTTGGATGAAAGCTTGCATTTTCAATAGTCACATGTCTATCTTGGTTAATGGAATTTTGACAAAGGATTTTAAGGTGGAGAAAGGCTTAAGGCATGTAAAACCTCTATCTCCCTTCCTTTTTGTGATGGTTGCGGAGGGATAACTCAATTGTTCTCAAATGTTGCGGTTATAGGTGATTTCAAAGTATATTGTGTGCAAGACTGTCTCTCTATTGATTTAGTCCAATTCGCAGATGATACTCTGATTATAGGTGCAGGTTGTTGGAAGAATTTACAGAGTATCAAATCCATCTTAAGGGGTTTCGGACTGGTTTTGGGGTTGCGGGTAAACTATCACAAGAGTAGGTTGATAGGGATCAATGTTAGTGATCATTTCATTCTTGTTGCTTCCATTTTTTTAGCCTACAAAGTGGAGGAATCAACTTTTAACTTCCTCGGGTTACCTACTGGTTCCAATCCAAAGAGGATAAAAATTTGGGTTACCTATCCATTATTGAAAAGTTTAAATTAAAGTTATCTCTATGGAGAGGGAGATTCATCTCCTTTGGAGGGAGGATTACTCTTATAAATTATGTCTTGAATAGTTTGCCGATTTTCATTTTCTCTTTTTATAAAGCTTCGGTGAAAGTTTGGAAATAAATCGAGAAAAATCGGCAGAGGTTTCTTTGGAGAGGAACTCAGGAGAAATCGAATATCCATTGGGTTAAATGGGAATTAGTTTGAAAAGATAAAGATTTTGGTGGTCTTGGTATAAAAAGCTTGAAGGAGTTTAACTTGGGTGTTTTGTCTAAATGGAAATGGGGGATTTTAGTTGAAAAGGAGCCATTGTGGAAGAAGATCATTGAGGCGAGATATGTTGATTGCAAGGATATTATGCTTTCGAGTAAGTGTTGCAATGTCAAAGTTCCCTCATCAACTTGGTGGAAGGATGTGACAAAAGTTGGAGCTTTATCTACTAATTTGGGTTTTCATTTTGTAGGTTTTGTTTTCTATAAAATTGGTGATGGTTCTCTAACTCGATTCAGAACTAAGAAAATGGTGTGGTGATAAAACTTTGGTGGAGTTATTCCCAGATATGTATTCTCTCAGTAATGATAAAGGGGCCTCCGTAAAAAACATGGGAAGTTGGTCAAATGTTGTTTGGAGTGGGGGGGACTGTGGGATTCTACATCAGGAGTCGGTCTCGGTTGGAAGTTTAAGACCCTAAGATCCCTCATGATATTCTCATCATATGCATTTTTGGGATCACACCTTGGCATCCTCCTTACCCCCGCATTCATTGGGTTTGCATTGGGAGAGATCACCAAGCATAATTTGATTGTATCATACTTTGTTTTTTATCATTTACTAACCAAAATACCAAAAATATGTCATTTTATAGTTTAACTCTTTTGTAGGTAGTGCACATGCTCACCTATGCTCTATCAAGCTCATATTTAGGGTTTGAGACCCTCAATGCAAGGAGCTCAATCAAGAAACAGTTCACATTGGCTCTAGACATCATATATGAATCCCTATGATCTTCACATGTTATTTTGATCAAGAAATCATTAATATTTTGGAGTTTGTTTGCCTTGGAAACCCTAATTCATCTGGGTATCTTGTGTGACTTCTTCAATAAGTTTCTTCACCAATTGATCAAATATTTCAAGGGATACTTCACATGTCATCATCTTATGCTTATATAATCCTTCATGAGTCCCAAAAGTCAAGAGAATATCAAGCTAGCAAGTTGGTTCATGGTGGTGGACCAGAGGAATTCAACTGGTCAAAACTAGGGTTCCTTATACCATATCTCCTACAATTTTTGTCATATAAAAATGATTCAAAGATCAAAGTTACTCTAAATTACACTCCAAACAAATTTTATGTTGATGTAAAGATCTAGTTTTCTTGGAAAGCCATTTTTTATGGTGAACGATTATAGGTCATTTTGTCTAAACCCTAGTTTGGAGGTCAACTTACCAAGACCATTACTTGCTCATTTTGTATGAGATGAAATCCATTCAAATTTCATGATCAAATTCAAGATGTCTACTTCAACTTTTATGTTTGGAGGAAGTGCAAATTCAACTTGCAAATGCATGTGCCAAGAGGAAACATTATAGGTCATTTTGGGCCAATATCATTGAACAAGTGATTTTCCTCAACTTCTAAAATGCATAACTCCTTCATGCTAAATCCAAATAAGGTCAAATTTATGACCAAATTGAAGGGATTTGAAAAATATGCAACTTTGATGAAGGAACTTTTCTAATTTGAAACCCATAGAAAAAGTTATTCAAGGTGGAAGAAGTGAACATATGGCTTGGTACTTAGAAATTTTTTTGACATGTTTGATTTTCCAAACTTCCACCTCAAAATTCATCATGATCCAAGCTTCAAATGAAAAATTGTTCAACATGAAAGTTATTCCTGATGATCTAACCTTTCCAAAAGGTCTAATATCATATCATTTGGACAAAGTATGAGGCATTTGCGCATGGCTTAAAGTTGAAGGACCATTTGGATGATTTCAAGTTCCACTTTTCATACACGAATGCATGGCTTCACAACATGATTTCAGCATGGCTTACACTCATTTTTGGACCTAAGTGCATCACTTGATGGGTCTATCACACACCCATGCAAGCATGCAAGAGAGATTTTCAAATTTTGCCAAAAATGGAAGTGTGCAAATATCAGTCCCATTGGCCTATAAATAAGACCTCTCTTGCACAGAAATAGAGACCTGGCGCGCAAGCTTTGATTCAGCAACCCTAAACCCTTATGAAATTCTAGTTATCAGACTTTAGATGTCACACGGGTTGTTATGACATCCAATTCTGCACAGACAAGAATTATGCAGAACTTAAAAGTAAGTGCAGTAAATAACACAAGTAATTGTTTACCCAGTTCAGTCCAACATGACTTACATCTGGGGGCTACCAAGCCAGGGAGGAAATCCACTATCAGTAGTATTAATTCAAAGCTAAACTCACCCGTTTACAACTTGTCACTTAATCCCTACCCAATGCAATTTCAATCTTACACTAAGATCAGAGTTCCTACTCACTCCCCCTCAATCACCTCAGTGATTACTACCTTTAATCAATATTAAAGACAACTTTGAAGTCACACTTCAAACAACTCTTGATTGTGCTTTACAACTTTAATCAAGATACACAGCACTCACGCTTAAAAGCTTTGAGCGACACAACACTTACAACTCAATGAACACCCTATGCCAAAGCAATCATCTACGTGATAATGGCTTGGCTTACAAGATATGTCTAATACAATACTCACAAAAATACAGCAGTGAAGTATGATGGACACACTTAATCTTCACGCCTCAAAATCCCCAAAACTGAATGAAGGAACGACTTCCTTTTATATTGCTGTACCTGGGCTTTTTAACTTGTATTCTCCTGAATTTAAGGTCACGCGAGTTCCCATAAATTCAACATCTAGGTTACTAACAAATAGGCTATTTGTTAGGTTCATTAAATGTAGCATGGTTGTTGATTTCCTGGATTTTCTCTAAGCTGTTGAATCCCTGAAGAATAGCCTGAGAAAAAGTTGAAACAGAAAACTGAACAACCTACAATATAGCATATGCTGTCAGGAATGAATGTCACGACATTCAGCTTGACATCAAGGATCATATGCTGAGTCTGTTTTCCAAAAAACAGACTGTACAATTTTGCTGACCTGTACATGACCAAAATGACCATACTACAGTAACAGCTTACATTAATAAATGTCAAAGTATCCAATTTGACATTTACACATTTGGCCTTAAGTCAGTTCTGTTATCCTCTTGAAGAACAGACTAAGAAACATACTGAAGTGTAGCAGAACACCACTCTGTCTATTATTCAGTATATATTGTCCATGATGAATGTCATAACATCCAGTTTGACATTCATATAGTAGGCTTTATGCCAGGTCTGGTTCTTCCTTGATAACCAGACTGCAAATGAATACTGAGCTCTAACAGAACACCAACTGTTCTATTCCTCAGTATCTGCTGACAGAGATGAATGTCACAATATCCCGTTTGACATTCAACAAATCCTGTATTAGCTATTCCTGCAGTAACTACTCAAGTGTGTCATGACATCAGTCAAGACATCAGAGTACAGTTAGATATTCTAACCTACAATGCAGTCACACATACACCATGTCATGACATCAGTCAAGACATTAGAATCCAGCTAGTGTTTTACCATATAATGCAGCCAATTAAACACCTACAAACTCCCCCTTTGGAAAAATTTTGGCTAAAACACTTTGATCCCCATAACAGAGTTCATAGCAGCGGAATCACACATCTAGCAGGAAATAAACCTAGCTAATACTCTCAGAGTGGCAGCACACTCACATATATGGAAGTTAAATAAAAACTTCACAAAGCAGCACACATACAGAGGAGCAGAAGTTAAATACAAAACTTCAACACACATCAGCTGCAGGGGAGGGAGTTAAATAAAAACTTCACACACACAACAGCATACAAACAGGAGTTACATCAGCTGCAGGGGAGGAGAGAAAAACTTGAATCTGTCATGAACCTGTTTTAACAAAATAAAATTTGTCCTAGGGTATCACTTGTCATTCCCCCTTTTTGTCAAAAATGTTGCCAAAGCAACACTTTAAGTTACAGATCCACAAATAGTAAGCAGAATTACACACAAACGACAGAAAACACAAAAAGACAAGTATTTACTCCTCAGCTTCATCATCAGCCTCCTCCTCAGAACTAGCCTCCTCCTTACCCTCAGAACTTTGCCCAGCAGCTTCATCCGTATCCTCAGCAGACGTCTCCAACTGAAAGATCAGCTTTTCCAACGCATGTTTCCTAGCCTCCAGTTCTTTGCAAGTCTCTCTGAGCACTGCAATGACAACAGCTTTATCTGGTTAGTGGTCAGCTTTGGATGCTTCTTCCGATGTCATGACAATGTCAGGAACATGCTTGCCCTAGAACAGTTTGTAGCTGAAGGCCAATGGACTCTCTCTCCTTTTCACAAAGTCATTGTCTGTCAGGATGTGTGGGAATTGATTCAGCACAATACCACATATGAGAGATGGAAAGGCTATAGGTCCCTTCACACTGAAACTCCCAGCATGTTTCATGGTCTGATCAAAGATGTAGGTGCCATAGTCCACCTTTCCCTTGGTTCCAATAGCATAGATGAACTTTCCCAACATCACAGACACAGTTGACTTGTGATTTGTGGGTACCCAGTTGGCTGCTCCAACTTTGTGCAACATGGCATACTTCACACTGAGTTGGCTGGCCACCAGCTTCCCTTTGAGAGGCCATTTCCGGACTTACTTTGCTGTGATGACTTGACATATTCTGTTGTCAGTCACTTCAAGCTCTGGTTGGACTTCATCTGCTCTTCCCAAGTACAGATTAATTACTGAGGGGGAAAAGGTCACACACTTGCCACGCACATAGACCTTTCTAAATTCTCTGGACTTCCCATCAGCACACTCCTCAGACAGATTGACAATGAACTCCTTCACCAAGGTCTCATAGCACTTGGGGAGTTGAGTCACAGTTCTCATCAGCCCTGCCTCTTTAATGAGGTCCATAATTTCCTTGCACTCCAAGGCGTTCTGAGCCAGTTCCCTCTCCAAGGCCAGCCTCTTGTGGTAGACATACTTCCACCTGTTCACACTAGAGGCAAAGTGGAAGGACACATTGTCTATAGGGACCTCTGGAACACTAGCAGCCAACTTGCTAGAGGTTGGCTTCTTCCTGGACATGGATGTTGTGACATCACAGGGAACATCTGAGTCAGACTCCACCACAACAGCCTTGGTCTTCAGTTTCTTGGGCACCTCTTTGCTCCAAGATTTTGCAGGTCCATGCCCTTTTCTTTTGCGTGCACTCTCTGTCACTGCTTTCTTGGGAGAGGTTGTCTCATCAACCTCCTTGGTTGGGGACTTCTGCACCACGGTCTTTTTCTCCCTCCTAGTCCTAACCCTCTTGGCTATGCTAGGGACAACTGAAGCCAAAAGTTCATTGTTAGAGAAATCTTCCAAGTTAACCGTTTCAGCTCTAGGGTTGTCATCAACACCTTGAGTGACATTGACCTTCTCACCTCTCACTTTGCCTGAGGGTTTGTCAATCTTTGACCCCTCATGAGCCTCAGGTTGCTCAACATTGTCAGAGACATTCTTTCTTAACACTACAGCATTATCTTGACATGCAACAATATCAGGTATGATAGTGTTCAAGGGAACAGAAACCCCAGGAACATTCCGATTACCAGATAGTATCTGAGTGACAATAGTTGCAATGGAGTTATGCACATACCTCGAGCCTTCCCTTGTTTGTTCATCAAGAGCGATTTCTGATGAAAATCCGGAGACCGTTTCCTTAGGTCTTCTTGCATGGGACGAAGTTGCCGCGTCAGCAACAGGATCCTCCCGGGTAGGGTTGCAAGACTCAGTGCTGAGGGAATCAGACATGGTGGTGTAGGTGGTTGAGTCGGAATTGTGCGACATGATTAACGTCTCGGAGGAGAGTTGAATCGTTTCTTTGGAAGAAGGTTTGCACAAATGAGAGTTGAAGCGACGGAATGTGAAACGCTTGACGCAAGAGTGAGGTCTATTAGATTTTGACCACTCAGAGCTCACTATTTGTTGTTTAATAATTTGCCTTACTAAACAGTAGCTAACTAACTTCATTAGTTGCTATAAATTTTCAGACGTACGCATTCCCTCTTTGCCCTTACTATTGTCACACTTAGCAGCGTACAATGTCATGACATTCCGGGTGACATTGTACTCTGTCTGCATCAGGTTCCTCCATACTAGGGTTGACCACCTGCTACCACACGCTAGGTATTGAGTTTCTGCAGACGACAATAATACACACCTCTGTCTATCCCTTGCTGTCATATCATTTGTATGATGACCAATAGGTGCCAATGGCTCATTACTTTCAATCAGACATTTTCCACAGTCTGTCCTTTTATCTAAAGACAGATATGAGACTCTTCTCATAGTTCTCTTGGAACTGCTCTTCTTTATTCCTTTTACCTGAAGATGATCAAGTCTTCCATGTCCCAGCTTCCCTTCCTGATCTCCCTTGGCTAAAGGACACTTGGGAAAGTTGAGAGAGTCTTTAGATTTCCATAGATAGCAATTATCTTTGGATCTGTCTCCTCTCATCACTTCTTGATTGCACCCATTCAACACCACACATCCTCCCTTAGTAAATTCCACCTTGCATCCTTGGTCACATAGCTGGCTTATACTTATGAGGTTCACAGTTAGTCCTTTTACTAACAATACACCACTCAATTTTGGAGCTTCAGGACAGTCCAACTTACCAACACCCTCGACTTCTCTTTTAGTTCCATCACCAAATATCACAAACTTGGTGGTAGGAGGATGTAGATTCACCACTAGGTTGTTCATCCCAGTCATATGCCTTGAGCAGCCACTATCAAGGTACCAGTCTTGTCTGATATGTGCCCTTGAAGATGTGTGAGCAAGGTTAGCAACACATTGTTGATTCTCAGGATAGGAGTGAAGCTTAGATGCCTGTTGCTTAGGATTGACCTGAGATGTCTGCTTAGCCGCCCATGTTTGTTTCTTAATGGGGACATTATGCTTAGACACCTTCTTCTTAGGCCTACCTTGCGAGGTCTGGTTTGGGTAACCATGCAGCCTATAGCAGAAGGGTTTTATGTGACCGAATCTACCACAGTAATGACATCTCCATCTCTTAAATTTCTTCTTCTGATGATTGCTCATTCTGGTTCTCGGATGTTGAGACATTGGATGTGACTTCTGCTTGAATTTCTGAAATACAGCCTTAGGCTCTTTGAGTTCAGATGAAGAGTACTTAGTGCTTCCTAAGTCAGACATGAGTCCTGACTTCTGTCCCACCTTTAGGATTTCTTCCAAGGTGTCAGATCCTTTATTCAACATTTTGATGGATTTGGTCATTTGGTCTAGCTTAGAGGTCAGCAAGGAAATCTCACCCTTCAGACCCTCTATGACTTTCAGCTGCTCTAGTTTCTCAGCTTCTAGCTCTTTGATGAGTTTCTTCTGCTTTTCTCCTTGGATACAAACTTCTGCACTTTTAACACATAGTTCTTTATATGAGGCAGCAAGTTCATCCAAGGTGAGCTCATCTCCACTTGAGTTATCCTCTGAGGCACAGACACTGGTCAGAGCAGTGACATGTTTGGCAGATTCTCCTTCAGATTCACTCTCAGTGTCTTCTTCTGACCAGGTGACAGATAGCCCTTTCCTTTGCATCATGAGAAAGGTAGGGCAGTCAACCTTAATATGACCATATCCTTCACATCCATGGCACTGGATTCCCTTGCCTTGGTTGAACTTTTCTTCAGAAGTTGATCTTTTCCTTATGTCAGACGAGATGTTCTTGACATTAGGTCTACCCTGTTGATAAAATTTCTTTATGAGCTTGTTGAACTGTCTCCCAAGCATGGCTGAGGCTTCTGATATACTTTCATCACCTTCAGTATATCCTGCTTCTGACTCCTCTTCAGCATTAGATACAAAAGCTACGCTTTTGTTCTTCTTTTCAGCATTCTCACACAGGCCCATTTCAAAGGTTTGGAGAGAACCAATGAGCTCATCCACCTTCATATTGCAGATGTCCTGCGCCTCCTCTATGGTTGTGACCTTCATAGCAAATTTCTTAGGCAAGGACCTGAGAATCTTTCTCACAAGTTTCTCTTCAGCCATTTTCTCACCTAGTCCACCAGAGGTGTTTGCAATTTCAAGAATATTCATGTGAAAGTCATGAATAGTCTCATCCTCTTTCATCCTCAGATTTTCAAACTTGGTGGTCAGAATCTGAAGTTTGGACATCTTCACCTTGGAAGTACCTTCATGAGTTACCTTGAGGGTATCCCAAACTTCCTTAGCTAGTTCACAGTGGTGCACCAGCCTGAAGATGTTCTTACTGATTCCATTGAACAATGCATTCAATGCCTTGGAATTTCCAAGATCTAATGCCTTTTGCTCCTTGTCCCACTCTTCTTCAGGAATCTGCACACTGACTCCATCTTCACCTGTCTTCGTTGGATGTTCCCATCCTTTGTTGACAGCTCTCCAGACTTTGCTATCTAGAGACCTTAAGAAGGCTATCATACGAGGCTTCCAGTCATCATAATTAGAGCCATCCAACATGGGTGGTCTATTTGAGTGTCCTATATCCTTGTCCATGGTACTAGAAAGTAACTTCCCTAGATCTCACCTAGAAATTCACAGGCAGGGTGCCTGCTCTGATGCCAATTGAAATTCTAGTTATCAGACTTTAGATGTCACACGGGTTGTTATGACATCCAATTCTGCACAGACAAGAATTATGCAGAACTTAAAAGTAAGTGCAGTAAATAACACAAGTAATTGTTTACCCAGTTCAGTCCAACATGACCTACATCTGGGGGCTACCAAGCCAGGGAGGAAATCCACTATCAGTAGTATTAATTCAAAGCTAAACTCACCCGTTTACAACTTGTCACTTAATCCCTATCCAATGCAATTTCAATCTTACACTAAGATCAGAGTTCCTACTCACTCCCCCTCAATCACCTCAGTGATTACTACCTTTAATCAATATTAAAGACAACTTTGAAGGCACACTTCAAACAACTCTTGATTGTGCTTTACAGCTTTAATCAAGATACACAGCACTCACGCTTAAAAGCTTTGAGCGACACAACACTTACAACTCAATGAACACCCTATGCCAAAGCAATCATCTACGTGATAATGGCTTGGCTTACAAGATATGTCTAATACAAGACTCACAAAAATACAGCAGTGAAGTATGATGGACACACTTAATCTTCACGCCTCAAAATCCCCAAAACTGAATGAAGGAACGACTTCCTTTTATATTGCAGTACCTGGGCTTTTGCACTTGTATTCTCCTGAATTTAAGGTCACGCGAGTTCCCATAAATTCAACATCTAGGTTACTAACAAATAGGCTATTTGTTAGGTTCATTAAATGTAGCATGGTTGTTGATTTCCTGGATTTTCTCTAAGCTGTTGAATCCCTGAAGAATAGCCTGAGAAAAAGCTGAAACAGAAAACTGAACAACCTACAATATAGCATATGCTGTCATGAATGAATGTCACGACATTCAGCTTGACATCAAGGATCATATGCTGAGTCTGTTTTCCAGAAAACAGACTGTACAATTTTGCTGACCTGTACATGACCAAAATGACCATACTACAGTAACAGCTTACATTAATAAATGTCAAAGTATCCAATTTGACATTTACACATTTGGCCTTAAGTCAGTTCTGTTATCCTCTTGAAGAACATACTAAGAAACATACTGAAGTGTAGCAGAACACCACTCTGTCTATTATTCAGTATATACTGTCCATGATGAATGTCATAACATCCAGTTTGACATTCATATAGTAGGCCTTATGCCAGGTCTGGTTCTTCCTTGATAACCAGACTGCAAATGAATACTGAGCTCTAACAGAACACCAACTGTTCTATTCCTCAGTATCTGCTGACAGAGATGAATGTCACAATATCCCGTTTGACATTCAACAAATCCTGTATTAGCTATTCCTGCAGTAACTACTCAAGTGTGTCATGACATCAGTCAAGACATCAGAGTACAGTTAGATATTCTAACCTACAATGCAGTCACACATACACCATGTCATGACATCAGTCAAGACATTAGAATCCAGCTAGTGTTTTACCATATAATGCAGCCAATTAAACACCTACACCTTACCACTAAAGGATAAGCTTGAGGATTTTCTTTGAAAATCGAGTTTGAATCTCCCACTATTTTTGAGATTGAAACTCCAAGAGTCATCCTTTGTTAGACTATGGCACGGATCTAGAAGGGGGGGTTGAATAGATCCCAATTAAAAACTTTAGTCGGCGCTACCAATTTAAAAGAAAAATTGGTTTAAAAATGTTTTTAGGTGCGGAAGCTGCCGAGGAAAATTAGTCTAAAACGAACCGTTATTGGAAAACCGGATATGCGTTAAGCGAATGGATTATTTGATTAGAAGAGATACAATTCACTACACACAAAGCACAATCAATTATCTAGATCACTTATTTGCAAGCCTAGTTCCAATGAGTCAAAATACCAAAGAGAAAACTTAAGGTAATTTTAGCTTAGGCAATATTACAAACACTTGGTGTGCACAAGCACTCCAAGTGATTTTTGAGTTAAGTAAGTGATACAATTTTTCCTAGTACAATATGTTATTGTACTTAGTATTCCAACAACAGTTTGCACCACTTTCTCAACTTAAATCAATGTTTGTCAGAAAATTGCTTAAACTAAAATCACTTAAATTTTAAGCTGAAAATTAACTTGTGCAGAAAATTTAAAGAAGACAGAGATTTGATGAGGCAGTTCCCCCGCCGTCCTCGCTTCGGGGTACGTCTGCCCTCAATTCTAAAATTAGAATTGAGATGATCAATAGATATAACCTGTGATGTTTAATCGTTTTTACAAGGAGTGCAGAGTATGTAAACAACAGAATTTCGCAATATGTTGAATGATACTTCTTCTCCTTTCCCCTTGATTCAAGATGAATCAAGACCTTTGATTGTTGCTGTTTGACCTCCGTTTCCTGCCGCTCGTTGATGAACCTTCCGTTCTTCAATCCCTTGGCCCGGCTGATCACGAACAAGAACAATCAAACCCGGATTCTTCACTGCTCAATCACCGACCCCGCTACTAAACTGATGAAGACTTTCTCTTATCAGTTACCTTCGCTCAGCTGAATGATAATGAAGCAACCCGTCCAAAAACCCCCAAACGCAAACCGGTATTGGAGGATAAAACCCTAATGGTTTTATTCAAGCAAGAACCTGTCAAGACTTCAACTCGAACCCGATTCTTCAATCGCTACCTCGAACCTTATCACCTTCAAACTGTCACAAATTTGCATCAAAAGTTATTGTGTGCAGTTGATGAATTTTTGGACTGTTGAAGATGAAGATGATGAATCTTTGACAACTATTTCACTCTTTCTTGTTTCCTTGAACACTTGTACTCAAAAATTCAAATGTTAGTTAATAGAAGTGTTTTTGCTTCTATTTATAGTAACAGACAAAACCAAACAGACAGAACAGAAATTTAAACTTTGAAATAACTTAGAAAATTGAGTTTGCGCGCGAACGGTCGACCATAGGGTCAGCGCACGCTGACCCGTGGGGCACGCGCTGACTGCATGCGTCGACGCAAGGGATTTTTGCGCCGACCCGTGAGTTAAGCGTCGACCTTATGCGTCGACGCATAGGGTTCTTGCGCTGACTCCCACCAGTTTGGGCAGAGCCCTTGCGCCGACCCGTGGGCTTTGAGCTGACCCCTATGGTCGACTCAAAGCCATGAAATCTGCAGAAAAACTGTGGTTAGTGAATTTTATATATATGGTCATGATCACGCTTTGTTTGTATGTCTTTAATGATCATAATAGCTTTAGGATAACGTGAAAAGGATATGGTGAGTAATGTGATGCATTTGTTCGTAGACTTGCATGATGGTCTTTTGTCATCATCGAAACTTGACATCGTATGTGTATGAGACTTTGTCTTTACATACTCCCCCTTTTTGATGATGACAACCCGTATAACTCAGCGTGACGAACATCATGCAGTATTGACACATTTTGCACACTCCCCCTTTCTTTTGTAATCTAAGGCCATTTGCAGTTTGTCAGACTGTTAGTTTGTCAGCAATGTCAGCATTTTTCTCCCCCTTTGACAACATCAAAAAGAGAGACAGAGTAATTATTCAAGGTTGCAACGATAAATTCACAGGCAGTAGTAGATACCAACGAAATAATATCACACATATATCATTTCTTAACACTAGTCATTAATTACGAATGAGAAAATACATAATGAAGTTGTGGTGCATAAACAGGCAAAACAACAACAAAATACATGCAAAAACAACAAGCAACATGTAAAGTGCATATGAATGGCTATTGTCTTAAGTGACGGTGTCCAGGATGGTAGCATACGCCTGGATTTCTGCTGGGGTCAGCCAGAGTTTCTAGATAATCAGTAACACCTTCCAGATGCCTAAGACTACCGGTGACTTGCCGATCCAAATCTGCATACCGTTCATTTAGGCTTGTGGAGAGATTGTCGAGCCGCTCATTTTGGGTCTGAAGTTGACTGTTAATTTGAGCAAGTCGGTCATCTTGAGATTGCATGAATGTTTGTTGGGCAAGCTGCATGCTTTGCATCATCGCCAACAGCTCTGAAGAATCAGCTTGATGTGGAGGGGATGGAGGAAGTTCTTCCTCAACCTGGTGATATGGCTGGTAAAATTCACGTTGAGTTGTCCAACCTGAATGTTGCCATTCACCCCAGCCACCCCACTGTGGAGCATCTTCTTCATATGTATCCGGCTGCTGTACCCAAGCAGAGCCGGAGTGGTCATGCGTGTCAACTGGTGGAGGACTTTCATCTCCACCAATGAAAGCATCATCGTGCCTTATTTCTTGTTCTTCTTCTGCTTCTTCTTCTTGTTCTCTTTCCACTTCATCTTCTTGATCTTCACTATCATCACTGTCATCCCTTACAGGAATATTTGATCTTCTAACAAACTTATATTGCTTCCGCTCCTTGCACCATAGATAACCCATCATAGACATGGTCTTTGTGCTGAACTCTTTGTCAGGTGTGATTGATGTTAACGGGAAGGACGGATGGCTAACATTTGCTGATGTGAGGATTTCTTGGATGAACGATCCGTAGGCGAGAGCAGTTCCTCGTCCGGAATCCCTAAGATTATACATTCTACTGGCAATGTAGTATGGCCAGTTGATCTGTATCTTATTTTTCAGAATATAGATCAAATGAACTTCGGGCTGTTCGACTCTGGAGAGACCGCCCTTCTTGGGCCGTAGGATGCGTGAGACAACCCACTGAAGAATCCTTTCCCCGGCGTTCAGTTTGCCGGCAGTGACGGTTCGTGGGAACATGTCACTCTGCACAAAATCATCAGAATATGGCCGTACCAACATGTCATTTAATGCGCGCTTAAACTCATAGCCATCAATGTGGTGAGTATCAGTCACCTCAGGCAGGGAGTTTCCGGCATCATCCACAGACAGATCAAAATATCTATTCCAAAAGTTTGATTTAACTGATACCTTAACAGAGCCAACTTTGGAGGAGAGTTTGTGTCCGCGAAACTTCTCATGAAGACCGGAGTAGAAGACTCGGACAAGGTCTTCACTGTATTGAGAGTTGCACTCCAAGAAATTTAGGAGACCTTGATGCTTCAGCAGAGCCAAAACTTCCGGTAAGTGCATACGGTCAGCTTCAAGTCTGTAGAACGCATGTTGTTGCACAACACTTCGTTTACCGATGTCTTGGTTGTAGGTTTCAACACGAGCAGGTGGAACGAGAGATACGGCAGATATGGGAAGAGATACACCAGATGATTCACGTGGTCTCTTGCCGGAAGGTCTGCGTGATGAAGAAGCCATTTGAGTGGGTTTGAGATAGAGTGTTTGGATGTATAGAGAAGGTTTAATGAGGGTTTTGAGAGTGATTTTTCAAGAGAAGGGTTTTTCCCAATTTATAGTGGAAAGGTTAGGGTTTTGGGAAGATGGAAGAATATAGAGCACTAGCTAGTGGGTAGGTGCAGGTTACAATGTAGTGGGTAGTTGGAAGGGTGTGGAGTGTAAATGCACGGTTAATGATGGAATGCATGAGTGATGATTCAAATTTTTCTGCAGGAAAACGGAATTTTCGAGCGATGCGTCGACCATACCCCTGTATGCGTCGACGCATACTGTTTGATTTTTGAAAATATGCAGAAATTAATTTTCATGCGTCGACCATACCCTGGTGCGGTCGACTCATACTGTACAAATTTTCATTTTCCACTGTTTACCACATGCCATGACTAGTTTGATGCATAAGCAACAATATATACAGCAATACACAACCAAATGGATATATTAAGGGAATATATATAAACCACATCATTTTGAGATGAAATTTTGAAGTCATGAGCTTTAGCAGAGATATAGAGAAAGGAACGATATCACCTTAATACCACAGTGACTTAGTGAACATTAGACATGTGCTTGCAACAACAGAAATTTGTTAGAAGTACAGTATTAAGGCTTAAGATGGGAGAATGTAAACAGCAGTTTAGACTGCCCGTTCCGAAATATCAAGGATGCCAAGTTCTCGACGAATATGAAAGAAAGGTTCATTTGCTAGCGGCTTTGTGAAAATGTCCGCTAGTTGATTTTCAGTGTTTACGTGTTCAAACACGATGTCACCTTTCTCTACATGATCCCGAAGAAAGTGGTGTCGAATTTCGATATGCTTAGTGCGAGAGTGTAGCACAGGATTTTTGGTTAGGTTAATAGCACTCGTGTTGTCACAAAATATGGGAATACGTTCCAGTTTTAGGTTAAAATCCAATAGTTGTTGCTTAATCCATAAGATTTGGGCACAGCAACTACCGGCTGCAACGTATTCAGCTTCGGCGGTTGACAAAGCGACAGAAACTTGTTTCTTGCTATGCCAACTAACCAAAGAGTTTGAAAATAGATGACAAGTGCCACTTGTGCTTTTCCTATCCGATTTACAACCGGCAAAGTCGGAATCGGAAAAACCTACCAAAGAACAATCATTACCTTTGGAATACCATAGTCCGTATTTCGGAGTACCGGATAAATATCGAAGTATCCGTTTAACGGCTTTTAAATGGGATTCCTTGGGACATGATTGGTATCTTGCACACATGCAAACACTAAACATAATATCGGGACGAGAAGCAGTAAGATAAAGGAGTGAACCAATCATACCTCTATACCGTTTTACATCTACTTCCTTACCGTCTTCGTCTTTGTTCAAGTTGGTACACGTAGGCATGGGGGTGTCTATGGCCTTAGCTTTTGCCATGTCAAATCTCTTGATAAGGTCCAAACAATACTTTGTCTGGCTCACGAAAGTTCCTTCTTTGAGCTGTTTGATTTGTAGACCGAGGAAGTATGTGAGCTCCCCCATCATACTCATCTCGAACTCACCCTGCATAAGGTCAGAGAACTCTCTCACAAGTTTCATGTTAGTAGATCCAAAAATGATATCATCCACATAAATTTGCACTAGTATCAAGTGCTTTCCTTGACGTTTAATGAAGAGGGTTGTGTCAACCTTTCCTCTTGAGTAACCTTGATCTAATAGGAACTTGCTTAGTCTCTCATACCAAGCTCTAGGAGCTTGTTTGAGGCCGTACAAAGCCCTTTTTAGCTTATAAACATGATCAGGATACTCATGGGATTCGAAACCCGGAGGTTGTGCGACATACACTTCTTCATTTATGTGACCGTTAAGGAAGGCACTTTTTACATCCATTTGAAATAGCTTAAAATCCTTTGCACAAGCGAAGGCAAGGAGAAGGCGTATAGCCTCGAGTCGGGCAACCGGCGCATAAGTTTCCTCATAGTCGATGCCTTCCTCTTGGTTATACCCTTGCGCGACTAAACGCGCCTTATTACGGGTTATTACCCCGTTTTCGTCCAGCTTGTTCCTAAACACCCATCGGGTGCCGATTACTCGATGATCTCGCGGAGGAGGGACAAGGTCCCAAACCTCATTTCTGGTGAACTGATTAAGTTCCTCCTGCATTGATAAAAACCAGTGTTCATCGAGTAGGGCTTCTTTAGGGTTTTTAGGTTCCATCTGCGAAACGAAAGCGAAGTGATAACAGAAATTACTTATCTTAGACCGAGTTGTTACACCCTTTGAGATATCTCCGATAATGTTGTCGATTGGATGGTCTTTGGAAGACTTCCAAGCTTGAGGAAGATCATTGTTTGAAGGTGGATGATCTACTTCTGTTTCATCATGGTGTACATCTTTGTCCTCCTCAATTTTGATTGTGTCGGGTTGATCAATCCCCGGCTCGCCATCATTGAGGATGTCTTTGGTAGATGTACCTGCACCATGAAAAATACTATCCTTTCCGACGTTTCTCGGATTGGATTCATCAAAGGTAACATGCACAGACTCTTCTACTGTAAGTAATCGCTTGTTGTAAATTCTATATGCTTTGCTAGATTGAGAGTATCCGAGGAAGATACCTTCGTCGGCCTTGGAATCAAATTTCCCTAAGTTTTCCTTTCCATTGTTTAACACAAAGCATTTGCAACCAAAGACATGAAGGTGAGAGACATTTGGCTTTCGCCCTTTTAAAAGTTCATACGGTGTTTTGTTAAGAATGGGGCGAATGAGCACCCTATTCAAAACGTAACACGCCGTACTAATGGCGTCGGCCCAAAAATATTTTGGTAAGCCACTTTCATTGATCATTGTTCTTCCCAATTCTTCCAAAATTCGATTTTTACGCTCCACAACCCCATTTTGTTGAGGAGTGCGTGGAGCGGAGAAGTTATGATCAATGCCATGGTTACCGCAATATTCTTCAAATAGGTGATTTTCAAATTCACCTCCATGATCGCTTCTAATTGCAACAATGTTTGTGTTTAGTTTATTTTGAGAAAGCTTAGCAAATCGTTCAAAGGCGGCGAATGTGTCACTCTTACTTACTAAGAAAATAGTCCAACAAAATCGAGAAAAGTCGTCCACTATTACGAAACCGTAATAGTTTCCTCCTAGACTCTTAATCCTAGATGGCCCAAATAAATCCATATGGAGAAGCTCGAGAGGTCTCGTTGTTGAAACGATGTTTTTGGATTTAAAAGAGATCCTCGTTTGCTTCCCCTTTTGACAAGCATCACAAAGGTGATCCTTGGTGAACTTAATTTTGGGGAGACCTAGGACTAGATCTTTTGAGACTATTTTGTTAAGTAAGTCGAAATTAACATGTGCTAAACGTCGATGCCACAACCATGAATCTTCATTCATTGTTACAAGACATTTGTCACTTGTTAACGACACTTCATTTAAGTCAAGCATATAGACCTTGTTCACACGAAGACCATTAAACATGCTCTTCTTATCATCAGTATGCACAATTTTGCAACAATCTTTTGAAAACGATACATTGTATCCTTTGTCGCATAACTGGCTGATGCTAAGTAGGTTATGTTTAAGACCTTCGACAAGCAATACGTCAGAAATAGTAGTGGAAGAGGGATTACCTACACTACCTTTACCAAGTATTGCTCCTCGGTTATTGTCACCATAAGTTACATATCCCTTCTTCTTAGCCACGAAGTCAATGAAGAGAGATATGTCACCTGACATATGCCTTGAGCATCCACTATCGAGAACCCATCTTCTCTCGGTAGTCTCGAGGCATTGTACCTGTGATAAGATAATTAACAAAAGGAGGTACCCAATGGCTTATTGGGTCCTGAGTGGTGAGAAGCAAATTGGTTGCATTTGGGCATCCATTGATAAATGCCTTTAGGAACTAAAAATCTCCTAAATCTACACTTAGCAATGGAATGACCCTTCTTGCAACAATAAAGACAAGAGAACTTTTCATTTTGATTACTTTTGCTATCTTCATCCTTTATAACATATTTGTACTTTTGATATGGATTAACCATACTTGTTCGAAAATTTGATTTATCAATAGCAAAAGTAATCTTGGGCTCAAGAGCCTTGTTAAGTTTGGCTTTTAGGTTCCTTACTTCACTTTGCCAAATGTAACAAGTATCACACCCAAAGTTCATCATTCTACTTTTAAGGTCCTCATAACTAGTTTTTGTGCTTTCCACTATAGAAGCCTTAAGTGCCTCAAGTTTCCTTTCGGATTCTTGAATTTTTTGTTCTAAATGAGAGAAAATTTTCTTATTTGAGGCAAGCCTTTTAAAGGCTTCTTTTGCTTCGCAGTGGAGAGTTTCAAAAACAGTTTGCAGTTCATGATGAGACATACTAGAGGAATTTTCATATTTAGCATGTCGTACCTGTTTCTTCTTATTCTTTTGATGAGCAGAGAGACATAGATTTGCATTTTCATCTTCATCACTTGAGCTTTCATCATCGGAGGAGTCGCTATCGCTTTCCCAAGCAATGTATGCCCTCCTTGGCTTTGATGGTTTCTTATGTGATTTGTATGAATCTTTTTCTTTTGCCTTTTTATTCATCGGACAGTCCGGTTTGTAGTGACCCGGCTTTCCACACTTGTAGCACGACCCTCTAGTTGTTTTTCCTTTGGAGTCATCATTTTTGGAGAACCTAGATTGCTTCCGGAAGTTAACTAAGTTTTTCTCGGAATGTTGGATGCCGTTCTTTCTCACGTAACGGTTGTAGCGTTTGACGAACAGCCCCATATCTTCACTCTTGTCCTCTTCTTCTTCGTCACTCGTAGAATAATCACTTTGCTCTTTTGCTTGAGACTTTGAGGAGGAAGTCTTTAGAGCAATTGATTTCTTTTCGCTCACCTTGGCTTTGTCTTTCTTATCTTTCCTTTCATGTTGTTCCAAGCTTAATAGAACTTGTTCGTGCTCTTGTAGTTTGCCGAACAATGTTGTTAAGTCCAAAATGGTAAGATCGTTTGCCTCTTTGATGGCGGTCACTTTTGGCTGCCATTCCCTGTTAAGACATCTTAAGATTTTATTAGTAGCAACATCATTGGAAATAGGTTTACCTAGTGAATGTAATCGATTGATTAGATGAGTGAATCTCTTTTGCATGTCGGCAATGGTTTCCCCTTGCTCCATGAAAAAGAGATCAAACTCTTGCGTTAGTGTATTGATTCTAGCCAATTTAACATCGTTCGTCCCCTCATGGGCAATTTGAAGTGAATCCCACATGGCCTTAGCAGTAGGGCAATGGGATACACGATAGTATTCGTCTACCCCTAATGAGGAGATTAAGATGTTTTTGGCTTTCCAATCATAGTTGTATTTCTTTTCATCATCATCGGTCCATTGTGCTTCAGGCTTAGGCACTATTTCATTATTCTCATTGGTCATGGTTATTTCAATTGGACCATTGAGAATAACATTCCATATTTTTCTATCTATGGAATTTATGTGCACCCGCATACAGTCTTTCCAATAACTATAATTTTCACCATTGAAAACGGGAGCTCTATTATAAGCCCCTTTAGGTTCGTTAGCCATTTTCTATCAAAGTTATATTTTGAAGCACGGAATAAACCGGAGCTCCTGATACCACTTGTTAGACTATGGCACGGATCTAGAAGGGGGGGTTGAATAGATCCCAATTAAAAACTTTAGTCGGCGCTACCAATTTAAAAGAAAAATTGGTTTAAAAATGTTTTTAGGTGCGGAAGCTGCCGAGGAAAATTAGTCTAAAACGAACCGTTATTGGAAAACCGGATATGCGTTAAGCGAATGGATTATTTGATTAGAAGAGATACAATTCACTACACACAAAGCACAATCAATTATCTAGATCACTTATTTGCAAGCCTAGTTCCAATGAGTCAAAATACCAAAGAGAAAACTTAAGGTAATTTTAGCTTAGGCAATATTACAAACACTTGGTGTGCACAAGCACTCCAAGTGATTTTTGAGTTAAGTAAGTGATACAATTTTTCCTAGTACAATATGTTATTGTACTTAGTATTCCAACAACAGTTTGCACCACTTTCTCAACTTAAATCAATGTTTGTCAGAAAATTGCTTAAACTAAAATCACTTAAATTTTAAGCTGAAAATTAACTTGTGCAGAAAATTTAAAGAAGACAGAGATTTGATGAGGCAGTTCCCCCGCCGTCCTCGCTTCGGGGTACGTCTGCCCTCAATTCTAAAATTAGAATTGAGATGATCAATAGATATAACCTGTGATGTTTAATCGTTTTTACAAGGAGTGCAGAGTATGTAAACAACAGAATTTCGCAATATGTTGAATGATACTTCTTCTCCTTTCCCCTTGATTCAAGATGAATCAAGACCTTTGATTGTTGCTGTTTGACCTTCGTTTCCTGCCGCTCGTTGATGAACCTTCCGTTCTTCAATCCCTTGGCCCGGCTGATCACGAACAAGAACAATCAAACCCGGATTCTTCACTGCTCAATCACCGACCCCGCTACTAAACTGATGAAGACTTTCTCTTATCAGTTACCTTCGCTCAGCTGAATGATAATGAAGCAACCCGTCCAAAAACCCCCAAACGCAAACCGGTATTGGAGGATAAAACCCTAATGGTTTTATTCAAGCAAGAACCTGTCAAGACTTCAACTCGAACCCGATTCTTCAATCGCTACCTCGAACCTTATCACCTTCAAACTGTCACAAATTTGCATCAAAAGTTATTGTGTGCAGTTGATGAATTTTTGGACTGTTGAAGATGAAGATGATGAATCTTTGACAACTATTTCACTCTTTCTTGTTTCCTTGAACACTTGTACTCAAAAATTCAAATGTTAGTTAATAGAAGTGTTTTTGCTTCTATTTATAGTAACAGACAAAACCAAACAGACAGAACAGAAATTTAAACTTTGAAATAACTCAGAAAATTGAGTTTGCGCGCGAACGGTCGACCATAGGGTCAGCGCACGCTGACCCGTGGGGCACGCGCTGACTGCATGCGTCGACGCAAGGGATTTTTGCGCCGACCCGTGAGTTAAGCGTCGACCTTATGCGTCGACGCATAGGGTTCTTGCGCTGACTCCCACCAGTTTGGGCAGAGCCCTTGCGCCGACCCGTGGGCTTTGAGCTGACCCCTATGGTCGACTCAAAGCCATGAAATCTGCAGAAAAACTGTGGTTAGTGAATTTTATATATATGGTCATGATCACGCTTTGTTTGTATGTCTTTAATGATCATAATAGCTTTAGGATAACGTGAAAAGGATATGGTGAGTAATGTGATGCATTTGTTCGTAGACTTGCATGATGGTCTTTTGTCATCATCGAAACTTGACATCGTATGTGTATGAGACTTTGTCTTTACATCCTTTTCCTTGATCCATTTCTATTCCATCAAGCATCTGAAGCAAGGCCAAGCATAATTGAGAGAAAGATCGTGCCAATCTGAAGCTCCATTGAAGGTGATTTTCCAGATTTTTCCACTCTTTGATTCTCTCTTATCTCTCCACTATTCTTGTTGATTTTTGGTTGTCTGAAGTCCTACCAATGTAGGCAACAAGATTGAGTTGCTTAGAGGTCAAATCGGAGCAACTCAGATCATGAGCCTCAAAATTCAACTCCTTCTATCTTTCTATATACTTGGAGTTAGACAAAATTGAGGCCAAATTCGAGCTCCTGCGCAATTTTTCTTTAAATCCATGTCTTGTTTTTTCATTTTGGTGATGGTTGAAGGTGGACCAGTCCGGTGAGGTCCACCGGAGAAGAAGACCGGAGCTCTGGTTCCGGCGATGCATTGACAAGTCTGTAAACCACATGATTCATCCAATATGTTTTAATCTTGAGCGTTGGTTTTTATTACCACATATGTTGCGCAGTTGACTAGAGATCACATGGAACGCGCGCTTGGGACCATCTGATCTGCCACTTCAATTAATGAGGGAGATCAGATGGTCCACGTTTTTTTTATTTTTCTGATTTTCATTTTAATTGCCTTATTTTCATTAATTCATATTAATTTTAAATTTGATCCAAAAAATATGGGACTTTCACCAAAAAAATTCAAATATTTTTCTTTCATTTTCTGAATTAAAATTATTTTTTGGATCAATATTAATATTTTTCATGATTTAATTGTTTTTGTGCATATTTTTAATTGTTTAAAAATACTTTTGAATTTCCAAAAATAATGAAATTTTTCTCCAAGGTCCTTTGACCTTGTTTGACCTATGATAAGTCTTTTGGCCATTTATTTGGTGTTTTGAAGAGGTTTTAGGTTTTTGATCAAACATAATTTAATTTAATGCATTTTTAATTGATTTTTAATTGTTTAATTGTGAATAAATTGTGTTGAGCCATTTTTGTTGACTTGTGGAGTTTGACTTTTGTGTTTGGGCCTTGGTCAAGGTTGATTTGACTTTGTTGGATTAAAATCATTGGATTTAGGGGATTGATGAAATGTACATTTCATCTCCCGAAATGAATGAATGATTTTAATTTGATAAAATCCTTCCCTTGGACAATTTGTGTTTTTCTCATTTCCCCTCCCTCTTCATCTTTAATCCCCTTCTATCTCATTCATTCCATTGACCTATGACATCTCTATATCCTAAGGATAATTGGTTGATAAACCAATACAAGTATGGATGAGATTAGGTCCACCCGTTTGCCATTTTCTTTTAAATGTGGTATATTTTAGGAGTATGGTTCATTATACCATATCTCTAACATGCATTAACACTATAATTTCTATTGTTCGGCCTCAGATAGTTGTGACTTCTACATAAGTCCAATTACGATTGCTTAACATAGCGCTAAATTTTGACCCAAAAGCATAGCATTCTAGTAAGTGAGATTGTAAGTCTCCCCCTTTCATGGTATTATGTGGAAACTTGGCCTTTTTTCCTTCCTTTGGAAGATACTTTGGTTCAAGGATCCATGCTAGTGAATAGAGGGTTGAGTGTTCTCCAAAGAATGACTTAAATAATTGAAAAGCAAAAGCAATACTAACATCTAATCAACTAACATTTGACTAACTTTTAATTTCAAGTCATTTACCTTATGCACTTTAAATTCAAGCCCTTTTATCATTTGACATTATTCATATCATTTAACTTGTTTATTTTAATGCCATTTTTTACTTTGCTCACTTGAGCCATACATTGTGAATATATTGTGATTGTATATACTTGTATGTGTATTTTGTTTGTATTTGTGGTCTTAGGACCTTAATGTACATAATAACAACAAAAACCCTTAAAAATGTTTGTGTGGACGGTTGGATTTGATCTAAGACTTGGACTTAGTATTAGGCAACATTCCCTATGCAAAAGGACTTGGTCAATGCCAACTTTTCTAAAGCCAAGTCATTGTGAATTGAACTTTCATTTAATGCAAGTATTGAGATCCCCTTTGAGTTCATATGCTACATGGTCTTGATGCAAGTGTTACTTTGAACCTGTGTCTAATGCCTATTTCTGAGTCATTCAAGGAGTATGTCATCTGATACATGGGGAAGATTATGAAGAAGATTATGAAGTTGCTAGCTTGGATGTGGATATCTTTATTTGATGCCTTGCTCTTCATCGTACTTGCTTATTGATATTGTTTGGTTTCTAAAGTCCAAAAGGAAAATTGGGTTTCTATATGACATTCTTGTCTATTGGATTGCATCCCATTGGTCAGATCTTTTCAACTCTTAACTTTTAAATTTTTGCTTAGGATTAGTATCTTCATCTCCTCCCACTTCTTAAATTTCAAATCTCTCCCCTCTTTCAAAACCTTCTTTGTTTGTGATTTTTAAACTTTGACTTGATTGCAAATTAAAATCTTTGGCCTTATGTCATTGCATTTTTATACTTCTTATTCTTAATCAAACTTGTAAATGAACTTAACCATACTTGACTTAAAATTTCAAAAGACAAAAAGAATTAACACTCATTCAAACTCTTTTAGGCCTTTTGTGCCTCTTTTAAACTTAATTTTTTGTTAAAAGTAATCCACTCATTTTGAAATTTATACCACGAACTACGAGGTTTTGATCCCTCATTTTATGTTGGTACGTAGGCACAAGTCCGAAGGTTTTGTCAAACACAAAAACATAATCAATCAATTCTTCTCTCATCCCCACGCTCTATTTTTCTCAAACATCTTTTATACCAAAACACATACACACATAAAAAAGGGCTCCCTAGGAGTACCTAGGACACTTGAGTGCTAACACCTTCCCTCTGTGTAACCAACCCCCTTACCTGTAATCTCTGGCATTTTATTAGTTTTGATTTGAAAACTTCTTATCTTTGGGTTTTGTTCGTACTTTTCCCTTTTCCTTTGGAAACAATAAAAGCGCGGTGGCGACTCTGGTTTTATTGACGTTAAGTTTATCCATAGCTTAATGGTCATGAATTTACCGCTACAGGAAGTAGAAAGCTTCAGCTGCTGAATTTTACTTCAGCTTTTATCCTTATTGCTGACTCAATGGATATTATGGAATAGGGTAAGATTGAATCCACTCATTATACTGCTAGTATTGATTACAAAGGATTTATGGAGGCCAAGGTTCAAGATACTATGGAGGAGGGTAGGAGTAGAGTTTTTCGTAGCCTTTGGAAAGTGGCGGTTCCGACGAACATAAAAGTTTTCGGATAGAGGCTTTTCTTGAATCAATTGGCTACCAAAGATCAATTGATCAAACGAGGTCTTTGTCTAACCGGTCATGATGTTCTTTGTGTGTTGTGTCTTCAATTGGAGAAAGACCTTAATCAACTTTTCTTTGGTTGTCTGGTGTCGAAAACAGTTTGGGAGCAAGTAGGATCTTGGACTAGATTCTACGTAAGTGTCATTGGTCCTTTTTGGAAGTTTTTCTTATCTTGGAGTAGTTTCTTTAAAACTATTTCTAATAAGGATAATATTGGTATCATTTGGTTGGCGGTTATATGGGGACTATGGAAGTCTAGAAATGATGATATATTTAACGAAGCGAGTTGCAATTTGAACAACATTGTTTGGTACATCAAATTTTTAGTTTGGAGATGGTCGGTGTTAGGAGATATTTCGTATTTAAACGTTAATTATCAAGTTATTTGTATGAATCCATTGTACTATTTATCATAAATGTTGTTGGTGGGAAATTTCTCTTGATTTCTTTAGGATTGTAAAGGGTTAGAGTACCCCTAGTGCTCTATTTCAATCAACTTGTTGTTAGAAGAAAAAAAACATAACATTTTCACTTCTTATTAAATGTTGTTTTGAAGTCCAAATCAACAACAATAAACTAAATTAAACTAAATTACATGAAACTGCACTAAACTATATTGTTACATTATCAAATTCATGGTTAAAAAATATTTATAATCATCTACAAAAACCATTAAACTCTTCCCACCAAACGCAATATTTGTATGTTTCAATTTCCAGTGATTTTAACACTGATAAAATATACATTGCAGAGGTTCGTCGAAACTAGTGAATCGCTATACTTTTATCAAACTCGTCGTAATTTGAAACATGCATTGATTTCACTAAAATAATTCAAACACAATCAAGATTGTCATCACTGTCTCCCCCATCTCCAACACTTTTCTCTGAGCAAACTCTGTCTCTGTTGAAATCCAGCAATCTAATTCCCTCTCTCTCCAAGCATACAACATGTCGTTTCAATTCATCCAATTCATCTTCTATGAGAAAAATTATTTCCTTAAGTATTAGATTATGTTCTTCAAGACATGTAATATGCAATTCATGTTCATCAACCATATTCTCTAAACTTTATTCACTTGGATATATCATCTCAAACCTCCTCAAAACACTATTCAATAGGCATGGCAACGAGGCAGGCCGGGGACAGTTTTTACCTCCCCCAAACCCAAACTCGAATCTCCAAGAAATCCTCGTTCTCCTCCCCAAACCCATCGGGGATGGAGAATTAAAACCTAAACTCATCCCAAATGGGTTTGTATTGGGTTCGGGTATTTCCATTTCGCCACCATCCATTTAGTGAAATAGATTTTTTTAATAGAATTATTTATATTTTCCAAAATCAAATTACATTACAAATAATAAAATAAAGCAATCTCAAAAATATTCATGCATACATTTCAAATATTTTAAATAATAAATACAAATCAAAAATTAAAACATTAACCACATATTAATATTATAACTTATCAAATTAAAAAATAAAATACATAATGAAATAAATGGAGCAGGTTCAGGGATGGGTTCGGGTGGGGATGGGTTCGGGTGGATACTAGTGTCCTCATTATCTGGATCATCCCTGTATTTTGTAATCGGGGAAAACCTAAACTCAATCAAGGTGGATTTTCCCCGTAAAATTCGGGATGGATTTGGATGGGTACCCGCAGATATGGATTATGTTGCCATGCCTCCTGTTCAATTTATTCTCAACTTCTAAATGTTCACTGCCATTCCATTGTTCTCTATTTTGTCTAAGTTTTCTTTACCTAGCTGGACATGAATTAGTCTTTTCATTATGTCGTATCCTTCAACTCCACATTTTTCCTTTGCCATTTCCACAACCACCTATGTGGATGAAGATAGTGTCGGCGTTGTCAATATCGTCGGAGTCGTCACACAAGGAGACACCAGAGAAGCTATATCGTCGGACTTCTACGCGTGGATTATGAACGAAGACATATTGTATGGCGCAAACGGGGTGGAGAAACGTATGTCGCCGCTGGTAAACCTCCTCTTTGGAAAATGAAATCGTCGAACCTTGCCAGTGATTTGGTTCGTCTCCGATGAGTCGTTAGGGTTTACGCGGCGTTTGTCATTGTGTCTCTCGTTTGTTTTCGTTCCATTTAACCCGACCTATGTAATTCCCCGGACACGACGAATGGCCGCTGAATGTTGGCGGTCGAGAAAACACAGGTGGATTTTTTGGCATATGAGGTAGTTGTCAATGCGACCAAGCGGCCTAATTTCAAGGAATCTAAAATTGGCCTATCATTATTTCATTCAAAAAAAATAACTTGGCCTAAAAATTTTCAAGAGAAAATTATATGACGAAAAACAAAGGGAAAATTTGTTCCGTACAACTTTGGCTTTGTGTTTTTCTAATGGTATAAATAAATAGAAAAGAATGGGATTGAGATGGGTATGGACACGTTTGTTTTGCCTTTTCTTTAAAATGATTTTAATAATATTATATATTTTAGTGTAAAAAAAAAATTATAAATAAATTTTTCATAAAAGTTTCAAATGAAAATTTGGTTTGAATAGTTATTCTTACAATGTTATTTTAAGTATTTCATCATTTTATCAAAACTTTTTTTGGATATCAAAATTTTAAAAAATCACTTAATTTTGAAGCTACTTCAAATAGTTTTTCATAAAAATTATTTTTGAGATACAACATTTTGAAAAATTGTGATTTTGACTATGTTTTGATCTTCAATAATGTATATTTATGTTATAGAATGAACAATTCAATCTTTTAATTTATAAAAAATAAATTTAAAAAAACTTATAATATTTTAAAAAAACGTTTTTGTAGAATTCATTTTCAAAAATACAAAGAAAAAATTTATTTTTTAAAGGTAAAAGAAATTGGCCCTATATTCAATATATTTATAGATTTTATGAATTTTACTTAGATTTCATGTTCAATATTTTGTCAAGAAAAAAGGGAAAAAAAATAATTGTATTATTTAGTGATTATTTTTTTTACAATCTATTTGGTCTATTTTTTATTTCTAATTTAAAAAATAGTTTATATATTAAATTATCTTTTTGAAAAAATCTCCAATTAAAATTATTAGTTGTATATTTTAAACATTCAAATTAATACTATTGATGTATTTTAAAACAAAAAAACTGAATTTAATAGATTTCTGTAAAAAAATTTAATAATATATATAAATAAGAATAGGATTGGACTTTATATATATATATATATATATATATATATATATATATATATATATATATATATATATATATATATATATATATATATATATATATATATATATATATATATATATATATATATATATATATATATATATATATATATATATATATATATATATATGAGATCATTTAACACCGGTGTCAAATATTAACTTTGACATCAAATCTAAACCATCCAATCTAAACCATCCAATAATATTTGATCCAAAGATGATATACAAATATTCATAAGTTGAAAGTTTAGAACACGCTTTTCTTTAACATCTTTTTAATTTTTTTCGTTCAATCTCGATTTTCATCTATCGCATTCTCCATACTAGTCAATATATATAGAGATATAGAAATTGTTTACACAAAAATAATAGAAATTAATATAAAATATTATTATATTACTAAAGGATATGAAATATGTTATAAAAAAATTAAATGAACACCAATAATGATGATGTTGGCACATAAATGAATACATATTTTTTAATTAGATAAATTAAAGTAATATGAGAAGAATTATGAAAATGTATCTTAGTATAAAAAATTTAAAATAATTATAATAATTTGATAGTATAAATTGTGTTCATTAGAATTCAAAAATATATTTAGTTAGGTCCAATAAATGTTTGGAAAATAAATTATATATTTATTCTTAATAAAAAAAGTCATTTTTTTTATAATGACCTATTTTAAAAATATTGTTTGGGCCAACTTCTTAAAGAAGAAGAAAAGTTAAAAAAAAAAATAGGGCCTAATGATATCTTAATATTATGAAAAGCTACTTGGATTATAAGCTTTTTATTTTAAAGTTAAAAAAGATTTTTTAACAAAAAGATTTTCTAAATATCTTAAACACTATTAAAATGACAAAATGATTTTTCTTTTGTTAAGTAACAAAAGCCTAAATTATTGATTGAAATGTATAGTTATCAAAACTCAGGCTGTGAAAGGACTTATTTGAACTTATTTAATGTCATAAAATTGGGAGACTTAATTAAAACAGCTTATGATATTTTTCATATATATTTTTTAATTTATTTTATAAACTCTTCAAGATAGTTAGTGAACAATATATAACATAAATTTATTTTATCTTTTGTCATAAAAATGAAATATACAAGGTTATTTATAAGCCTTTATTTTTAGATAAACATTTGTGCTATAAAGTGAAAATAAATTGTTACATTAAAAAAATGCCCATATTCAGATAATCTAATAAACCATAAATATTGTAACCATACTAAAGCATCACTGTGCTACAGGAACAAGTTGTACAACAGCAATTATTTACAAAATGGGCTGGTGTGATGAATGTAAATATATGTACAAACATTCCAATCTCACTATCATCCAAACCGTGTATGTTACATTAAAAGAATAGAATTTGATTAAGGCATCAATAACCATTGAAATCAAACTCTTAATAATGTAACATGCGACAGTTTTTTAATACTGATAAATCATGTACAACAGGACATAGATTGTTAATTTATAATCACTCCTTGCTGTTGGCGCGATCCCTTTTTTGTCCACCAAGAATACGGGAAATCTGTAAACCTCTACTGAAAGCTTGGTTGAAAAGCATTCTTGTTTGAAACTCTGAAACAAATGGAAACCAAGCCAAAAATGCTACTGGTGTGAAGAGAAGCAAGCCCATTATAACTTCATATCCACGTGCAAGTGCTCGAACTGAACCCCAGAGTCCAGATTTTGCAATGAGTGGTTTACAAGCTTGTGCAATCTTTATGAAATAGAGAAAAGAAAATGTAATCAGCAAGAGCAATAAAACACTAAAAAAGCTTAGAGACTAGAAATACTAAGCTATCACTTTAAATGTCTCAAGTTCAAGTCTTGAAATCAGACTCTACAATAGATCCGATGTTTCGTAAAACCAGGTTTCGCTCGTTAGACGATTTGGTAGAAGACAGATACCATGTAAAGAGAATGCAAGAAAAGAAGAAAAAATTACTGACCAGCAGCATTCCCCAGCCTGTTGGCATGACTGCTAGAATGCAGATTATTATATCTTTAATTGTCATCTTAACCACTGCTATTAATATTATAAGGATGGCAAGGAATGTTATGAAAATAGAACCCTCAATCAATCTAAATACAAGCTGAAAGTCTGCACTGAGGCGGCGCCTGCCAACAGATATACCCTGCAAAAATGTAGCAGATAGTATAGAAATGGTTAATTTATTTCTAAACCATATAATTCAAGTATAAAGTGATGTGTGAGTGGTATAAGAAATACAGAGAGCGAGGCTAGCTCAATTTACTTCTCATCTCTAGATTTACTTCATTAAAAAAATACTTATTTTTCGCTGATGTGCATGTAGTAGTCTGCAAAATTTCCTGAATAAAGTATTATACTAAAATTTCATGATGCAAAATATAATGATTTATAAATTCTCACCTTCATTAAACCCAGTATTAGAAAGATTATCATCCATGAAATAGCATATACCTGTAATCCAAAGGTAACTACGGTTAAATTCATATTGTAGTTGCTAGGTTATGAACAGACAAAGGATTGTTTCTAATGAGAGTTACAAGCAAACAGAACTTACCAGAACACTTTTATGTGAATCAGTGATTGAAAGGTGATATACAAGTCCATATTGATATATGAAAAACCGGAGGGCTAGTATTATCTCAGTAGCAATACCACGCATTCCAGAATGCTCGAGATGCTCGTGCTCCTTTTCCCACCAGGATTCCCAACTCTTTTCGGGAGGTACACCGATACCTCCGCGATTGCTTATCCATTTATGCCAATCTGTCCAATCATCAAGTATCTTCTGCCACTCAAATCCCGATGGATTGAAAAGGAAAGGAGCAAAAAGCCATGTTCCGGCCATGAACCATATGGTTATGGTAATTAAAATATAAGCAACAACTCCTCGGTATGCATGGCCAAATATATGGTAGACCACGAGAAGAATCACCAACTCAATTCCTTTAACAAAATGACTCCGAGAATAGAGCCTATAATTGTCAGCAAACTTGGCATGGAACACCACGAAACCACGACCAGTGCCTCTGTACTGTGCACCTCCATGAAGCAACGTCCTGCCATAATAGTGTGTTTTTGTTCCAAGAGAAAATGTGAAAAATACAGGAGCCAACTGTATCTGCATTAATACAAATTCACTAAACGCCTCGCGAAAACCCTTCTCCAAACCAATTTCCATTAACATAGGCAATGCCAATAAAAATCCGATCTGCACAACAGATTGAGATGCAAGAGCTACTTGAAGAGCTTTGTTGTCTCGAATAGCTTTTTGTTTGTTCAGTCCTTCTTCGAGTCCACTAAGGGAAAGATAGAGGCGGCCATAAAGGAATACATAAACAGTGAGGACAGTAAGCTGTTAAAAGCAAAGTCAGTACTTATAACAGATCATAATCATAAATACCACTAGTAACTAAAGAAACCGAAAGTCTTGACTATACCAGGGTACTGAAATAGAAACCGATGGTGGTGAAATAAACAGATAACATTCGGAAGAAATCAAATCGGTGTCCAAGCCTGTATATGTCCCTACTCATCGTCTGCTCACCATTCCCATTAGCTATCTTTGCCTCAAACATTGATATCTGGTTAAGACCCACATCCCTTCCTTTACCAACTTGTATGTACTCATGATGAGTGACATTTCCTTCACGTAACGTAGAATTGAAACCTGCAGCGAATGGACAAAGTTATGCTACTGATATTTCTATAAAAGAAATAGAAACAAATTCTGCACACATAGAAAGAAAAATTAAAATACATGCCTGCAAATATATCCTCACTCAAGTTGATGACTTTAGAAGCCTTGCTTACACCGCCTCTTGTCAGGTGGAAAAGTCTATCAAATACATCTGGGTGGCCGTAATGGAACCTCACTCTGAAGGAAAAACACAAGCATTACAAAGAATTTCAAAAACATACCATTTTATGCTCGGGAAATTAATGAAAGCTAAAAACCAGAAAATAGAACACGCTGAGAAATGGATCAGTAAAACAGTCAACTAAGGTAATCACACTTTTAATTTTAGTTTTACATATTCATAGTCAAAAAGTTGCACCATGCATCACAATGAGCATCCAAGTATTAAAAAAACAGAGACTTACTTCAGAGGATTAGCCAGCAATCTTTGCCCAATTGTCACAAAACTGGTTTCCTGATTGGACATAAACCATGCAAGCGATGAAACACTGCAACAAACATTAGACAGATAAAGATTAACAGCGTCTCTTCGTAAATTTTAAGTTACATCAGAAATGACACCACAAAAACACAAAAATTTATGCAATAGATCATACCTGCCAGTAAAAATATGCTCTCTGAGTCCAAGTATAGTTGGATATCTGGGACCACCATGTTTCTTAAGAAATTCTTGCAGCAAATTCCTCATTTTGAAAGCTTCTTCCATATAGTTATCCTGTTACACAAATGCTTAGCTGTCATAATTTTTTATGAGCACGCTCTCTCTTCTTTCTTCGATATATATATATATATATATATATATATATATATATATATATATATATATATATATATATATTATATATATATATATATATATATATATATATATATATATATATATATATATATATATATATATATAAAAATAATGTAAGACCTGATTCATATCAATTGTTTGCAAGCCTTCCCCTCGTGTGAAAATGATGGCATGGTTTTGATTTTCTGGCTTCCCCTCACCCAATATTGCAGGCCCAGGAAGCTTTATTCTGTAAATTACCTACACCAAATAACCAAATGACAAATTTGAAATCATCACTCAAAGTACATTGTACTTGAATATTTCCTCTTTAGTTACTGCAATAAAAAAAATATTTGAGAAAAATCTAACCATCTGGAATTTGTTTGATCATTTTCCATAATAACTAATCAAAAAACTACAGGAGAAACTACGTTTATTATCTTTTTCCTCTTAGGAGGAAAAATGATAGAACCAGTAAAATCAAGGTAACGAAACTGTATACATTGAATGGAAACGATGAGCTCAAGAACAATACAATGGTGGAAATGGAAAATGAAATGATAAACCAGAGTTCTATGAACTCCTAACCAGAGTTCTATGAACTCCTAACCAGAGAATACTTTCTCGTAACTGAATGCTAACAGCTTTCTGAATGCCTTCTTGAATCCCGTTACCTCTCTTTTATAACAGAAATCCACTTGCTGACAGAATATTGCAATTTATTGACTTCAGTTATCATTATTTCAGGAATGTTCTTTGGACAATACCTGGTCCAGATTTTGAACTGCTTCAGATGAATCAATTGATTTGGTTGGTAAAGCAGCTTTGGCTAGTGCTGAATAATAAACCTTGTCTATTTTTCGGGAAGAATCTTTGCTAGGCTCTTCAACCTCGTCAATATAAGCAACTCGAAGAGATGGATACCTGCAATTGTAACATTAGTACCAAATGTAACAAGACAGTTTTTGCATAAGCGATAACTAGTAACACAATTGACTTGAGAGTCTTACTTAGTCATGAGCTTTAAAATTTCTTTAGCCCTAGGATCACCAGATCGCTTGTGAATACTATATTGTTGACACGACACTACATATGTGAACTTCATGTCGGCTAGTGATTGACATTGTGTCCATAGCGACCGTTCACTTGTTGGATTTTCCTTACTCTCTAGTTCTGCAGCCTTATAACCTTTCATTAACTCTGTTTATGAAATGAAATGACAACATTAAGTCAAGCTGTTTAATAAGGTAAGGAACCCCTTTCACTCTCCTTAAATGAATCTTTCTCCATGTACCTTCATCCTTCGCCATATCAAGAAAAGCCTGTAGTTCCAATGCTTGTCGGAAATACATCATTCCTCGAACTTCACATGGTCAGAATTAAGTGAGAATGCAGAGGACACGCATAATGATACAATGCAAAATATAACATCAAATTACATATCTAACGTGTAAACTATTTTCAGTGGGTAAGGAAGCGATCTGTACCAGTTTTGGTCAATGTCTGGCCTCTGTACGATGCCCATAGACGGAGTTCTTCTTCTAACTCTCCTCTGAGTTTCTCTTCATTCTTACAATCAACACGTTGAAGGAAATTTTTCCATTCATCTGTGAAGTATATCATGGTCAGAAGCTAGAGTATGCTATATAGCATTGTGAATAGAGTATGAGCATTGTGCATAGAGTATGAGCGGAATACAGTACACCGTTAGTGGTGGTAGTTCCAATGTGGTTATTGATCCAACTAAATTTTACAAATTTGTTATTTCCATAGTATTTTCCCATTGTTCCCATAATATTTCAGGTTTAGACTCCAAAATGAAGATGTGTGCAACACTAATATCTAGGGGAAAGACACAAACCTGGAAATATTTTTTGCAAGTAAAAGAGGATAGAGACTCCATCTTCATTTGGCTCTTCCAGATGCTCTAGGGAGAAAAGAACCGGTTCATCAAAGTATGGAGTCAAGACACTACAAAATAAAGAAATATAATGTTTTTGATGGAGACTTTGTCTAGATAATGGATTAAGTCATACAGATCTCTCTTCTCACTTTTGCTTATAAATTTTAAAGAATGATCTATATACCACTACTTATAGATTTTCCAAAATAATGGTAAAATCCAAAACTTGAACAGAAATTATATTTATACACCACTCCAAATTTGCACTTCTATTGACTATTGACATAACACGTCAAATATCTTTAAAACAAAGTTAATACTATTATTAGTTATGGATATACAACAGCAGATTTTGCCGATATTTTAAAACTTTCAAGAAAAATAATCATTTTTTAAAAAATTTGAGTTTTCATATAAATTCCACATGTCAAGGAATCTAAGAGTAGAAAAACTGTATTAAATATAATAATGTTTAAAATTTTGAACAATTAAATGTACGATTTTAAATAGAATATTTTAGAGGGCCCGGCATATTAGATGATGTATTGAAGATTTGAAGTGAGTACATCTGCACAGTTCTCATCACATCATAAGAAAAATGTTAGCAACGCACTATGCATTGCTCCCTTTCCAACACTTCTATTGGGCGGAAATTCTGTGGAATCCACTATTAGATGATGCATTGAAATGAGTGCATCTGCTAACATTTCTCATCACATCATAACAGAAATGCTAGCAACAGACTATTTCAAACACTCTTCCTATTTGTGTGAAATCCGGGTTTTGTAGGGATGAGTTATGTTCAACCACATTTCTTAATGCACCTCCTCAAGGAAGTGGGCCGCACTGCTGATGATTAACAGTCCGGTTTCTCTTGAAGCTTCAGTTACAAAACTATTTGGTTTCGGATCCATTTGGTTCCGGATCGGCTATGAATGAACTGATCAAGATGTCTCAGTCGGATTCCTCTCTCTGGATTAAGGGTTCAGATGGCACGAAGGAAGTGCTTAATCATGACGAGTACACAAGGAACGGCTCTCCCTTTAACGATCCGAAACCAAATGGTTTTGTAACTGAAGCCTCAAGAGAAACCGGGGCCTAACTCAACCCTTAAAAACCGGCTTGTAAGGTGAGGGGTGTCAATATAAACTCTTTAGAGGCTCTATGTCTAACCAATGTGGGACTCGGAATCTTTCTAATACACCCCCTCGCGGCCAGCACTCTTTATGGGCTTGGTGTGTGTATCAACGGTGGGCGGCCCATAGTCCGATCAATAGGCTCTGATACCATATTAAGAAATATGGTTAATCATAACTTATCCCTACAAAACCACCTAAAACCGGCTTGTAGGGTGAGGAGCCCACATGTTTAGGTCATATATTGTCCGATGTAGGACTCTTAACACGGTTCATTTCCAAAGCCGGATGTTCCAATTAAATTTCACAAGCATGTCAGAAAAAGTATGTTAGAGAGTGTACCGCATTACAAATTGATGCCTAAATATGTGAAGGCAATCAAAATATAATTTGAGCTTACGAGAAGGACAGCATATTTCGAACTTTGGGAGCAGATGGCATATTCATAAACAATGAATTACTGAAGAAAGATATACGCCTCTTAGCATCCAAGTTGGATGGTACATCCATAGCAGACTCCTTGACAGTAAGCAGTAAATGAAGCCTTTTCATCTGTGAAGATAGAATGAAAGAAATTAAGCAAAAAAGTTATATAAATTATTTAAATACAAAAAAAACATAGTAACAGAATAAAAGAGACATAAAAACACATTTAAGTTTAGAAACTTACTTTCTCTGACCAAGCCTCAGTGTCTGTTGTGACAGGAAACTGAAGTGTACCAAGAAATTGATATTGTTGATCAAGGGGTGTCATCCTTTCATCCTTACTCAAAGCCCCGCCGTGGCTTGAATCTTGCAAACTAGCATGTGAATGACAATGAGTTATGATTCTAAGATGATCATCACACTAATCAAAATAGCTAGGGACTCAAAATCCCAAAGGACTTACCCCTCAACATCTCCGTCCATTATGTCTCTAGTCACGATTTCTAGCATGTCAAGCAAGAGAATCACAATTTGATCCTTGACCTCTTTTTTGTTTTCCAACTGAAGAAACAAACCAAATTTTGTTAAACTCCAAAACTTGATTGAACACAACGTAATATTTAAGTCTACAAAACAATTACCAAACACTCAATCAGTTTAACAAAACGATCATATAGATCAGGGAGAGCACTCAGATCCAGATCCCTCAGCAGGTCTCCTCTTTCTATAAGCTCATCAACTTTTTGAAAAATATTCTGCATAACTCTGCAAATCGTGAAGCCATATTATACAAATGTCAGTATTTGAAACTGTCAAACTTCTCTTTTGATGAATCATCCCTTCAGATTCAATTATAAGCAAAAGTAACCAATTACACACAGATTAAGGAAAGTGGTTAACCTCATTAAATTTTCTTGATGTAATCAAAAATAATAATTACATTTCCTAATACCCTTTCTTTTCATTTATTTTATTATTAGAACTTGTTTTATTGGAAGATATTTTGAAAATAGTAGAGCATTAAATAGGCTGAAGTTATTTAGATTTTGCTTATATTTTGGTCCACAGAATATGACTACTTTTTTGCTTATATTTGAGTCCAGTGTAGTATTCAAATAAACATTAACTTACATTTTCTCACGCTCTCCTAGAACCAAGAAATTAATGATATTTCTAAAAGAAGTATAGCATTCTTGAACAGCAGATTTCATGTACTTGTCCCTTAACAATCTTTTTTCCAGCTCCTGGCCTTTCCCAAAACTGTCTTTGGCCATAGATACTGCTATTGGGATCTGCATAGCAAATTCAAAGATTTGAAAAAATTTAGACAGGATAATGATTAGTCTTACACAAACTCACAGAAAAATTGGCCAGAAATAGATAACCTTGCTTGCAAGTAAGAAAGGAGGCCACTGAATGAGGTTCAGAGACCGGTCAGCCCAATAGGGTACAAGCATGAGGTCCATTTCCCTAAATATTTTATTGCAGTCAGACTAATTAGCAACAAAGCATAAAAGATCTTTAAAAAATACGACAAAGTCTCAATATAGTAGTTACTTAGGGTTCACCGTGGACAAAGAATTGCAATGTTAAAAATTGTTTAGTCATAGCACAAACTACCTGTTATCAATTAGGTCCTCTTCCCTCAAGCTAGTAATTATCTTATTCCATAGTTGGGCAAATCTTGCAGCTTCCTTCTCTTTATCAGTAGAGACCTGAAATAACCGGTTCTCCTAGAAGTTAATACATGTTGATAAAGGAACTATACATACATTTAAAATGGGGGTGGGGAATGCAATGAGAATATATATCAACAGAATAGAGAAAACCAGTATCCTAGCATGTTTCTTAAGGACCTTCGGAAAATAATGATTGACACCTAACATCACAAATGTTGGGAGAAGTCCCTCCATAATTGATGAGAGACTTTAATCAAAGTAATCTTACTACAAATATTACTTACACTATAAATATTTATCTTGTAGTAAGAATATCCCATTCATCTTACTACAAATATTTATCTTATTTTGAGATGAAGCCGCATCCCTTCACTATATTCTCTCACCCCATAGACGAGAGACTAATACAACGAGGCACCAAAGGCAAGGATACCTTGCAATTGTGCTAAGAGTCCTAATTTAGATGTAAAATGGCCTAAAAATGTGATTATAGGTAGAAGGCTTCCTTCATCTTAATAGTCAGTTTTGTAAGGTTGAGCTAGGTTCAACCCAAATTCTAAGAGAAACTATCATTAAAGATAAAGCTTAATCTCATACTGATTTTAATAATGAAGAATTATTTCAAAACCTGATCAAATTTACGAGAAAAGGTGGCCTTTAGTCCCTTCTTCTTTTTCATCTCCGTCTGATCCAAGGGAATCAAGCGAGCATTAAATGCACCCGGAATTGAATCAAAGCGAGATCTTAGTAACTCCAATGTCCGAATCTGAAATTATAATGAGAATAATGATTTGTATATTATAAGATCCATAGGTCTGCAGCCACTCTGCAGAAAAAATCTAGATGGCTTCCATTAGCATACATTAAATAACAACATAGTTTGTGACTCAGTAGCATGCAGGTGCTACAAATATAACATAAGAAAATGATAAATGAATTCAAAATGGAACATTTAACCTGAATAATCTCTTAATATCTAATGATATTGTTACTTTAAGGTTTCAACTAAGAGATTCTATATTGATTTTAGATTTTCTTATCCCACTTGTCGAAGCCATACTTGCAAAAACAGTTTTAATGGTTTAGGGTTTAGGGTTTTAACTAAGAGATTCTATATTGATTTTAGATTTTCTTATCCCACTTGTCGCAACCATACTTGCAAAAACAGTTTTTATGCTAAAAGCCCCCTTGCTGCTACTCTGCAGCAGTCAGACCAGAATCATAACTTGGAGGGGCAAGATTCGAATTAATTTGCAATGTTTAAAAATGTTGATGATAAATTATAGATAAAACACAGCTATCTATATTAGCATAAATTATGTTAAGAAAATTCCCATTTTGAAAGAGTATATTGTGAACTAAAAAAAAATAATTAAAGGTGAATTTAACACCTAGAACGAGCAATACAACAGCGAAAAATTAAAGCCTTCACAAAATAGGTAGGATCAATATGGAAAGGGATGTAATATTCAATTGGTAAAATAATGAATAGAATGGCAGAACAGGATAATATACAAAAGACAAACCTCTCCCAAACGACGAAATGCACCGTATATGCCTCCAACTATTGTAGCGTAAATAGCATACCAAATCTGTGTATCCATAAAGTAGACCTGCAAAAGGATACCTGATTGATTATCATAAAAGCGCAGCTTTAGTAAAACTAGTGAGGCGTACCACAGAAAAAATAAACTTACAAGCATGATAGGAGCCCATATAGCAATAACTACACCAATATTGTTTTTGGCTGCACATAGTAATTGATGATATCAATAATAATCCCATACATGAATTACATTCATTTTCATTTATTCCCAAAGTTTTTACCATGGGGAAAGAACTCGTGCCAGCTATAAACTGATACGCGGGCTCGCATGATGGCTTTTGTTGGGCTCACAAGAGGCTTAATCTGCAGTGTAAAGAAGATGAACAGTAAGAATTAACAAACACACACGAATACATATTTGTTTCTGATTGACAAACACCCCGTAAAAAATCTCTGCAACTTTGTAGCTATAGAAGAACATTTCTAAACTTATGAGATAGATCATTTAGAGGCTTGGAGAACCAGACGCACATTTATTTCTGATTCATACATGCATATTCTCATGCTAATATTGGTGTACACACTTACATTGTAATCATTCTAAGTGCCAACAAAGTAAAATGATATATTTCAAGATCAGATATTTACCTCAAGGTAATAACTGAATGCTAATTTAGATAGAATTAGGAGCACCCAGAAAGTAGAGTACCTAGAAAATAAGATAGTTGCATTTTAACCAATCAGAGATGACCAGTGAATATGATTACTGATGACTGAAAAATCAAACTTAATTCTCTTACTTGAACAATGAAATTGGACCCTCTTGCATTCCTCTTCCAACAAAGAGCCGAGGCTGCAAATTGTTGAAAAAGAAGAATAAAATAAACAAGATACTAAATAAATAAGGAATAAAAACTAAATATATGTTCTTTAAACCACTACATCAATAGTTTTAATCATCTTTAAGAATTCTTCAAAAAAATGTCATTTTTAAGAAAGAGCCTATACCATATCCTACTGAGGATAAAAAGGTAATGGTTTATAAGAACTTACATCATTATAAAACAAAAATATAAATTCACAAACCAAATATGCATCTGCTTACCTGGGACCACCACATCATGAGCTTCACAGCACCATAGTTAGACCTCTCAAGATACCGACGAATGAATGGAAACAGAAATAACAATGCAGAGAGAATATTTGGAGATAAATAGATGAAGACAGCCAAAATGAACATAGAAGGAGAGCCTGAACCATTTCCAAACCAATTCTTTATGGTTTGTGCAAAACCAGATGGATTTTTCCAACTAAAAGCGTAAGTGACTGGTAAGATTACGACCCAAGCTGCAGCTGAAATAGCTTTAAATATATATCGCAGCTTGACATGAAGCGACATGACATTCCTTGCTTTCCAACTCAGGACTATGTCAAGAAGTGCTGGAAAAATATAAAAGGCATATTAATCAAGCAGTAACTTAGAAAGAATATATATATAATATTTTTTTCCATATTACAGAAGAAGAGACGAGACAAACACAGAAAAAAGACAGGTGTTGGTTTTATCTACCTTGTGCAAGCTTCAATATTGCAGCAGTTATGAAGATGCTGAGAACTTTCTTGAAAACATCACCATCAAATATGTTGCTTAAATTGCCAGAGTCTTTCCAAGCAATGATTACCATTGCCTTAGTTAAAGAACGTAATCAGTTTAATTTGTTAAACAGAATTGATGCAGAATGAAGTGAGTAGAGGTTGTAAGTCAAAAACCGAACCGAGAACTACTATTACCTGTAAACATAGTATATAAAAGCTCCACATTCTGTCAAAACTTCTAAATACATGCCAAAATGAGCGGATCTCAACAAAATTAACTTTACCCATCCACCGTTCGTCACCATAAGATTTGATTTCCTGTTTTCCAAAATCAAGCGCAATTTGTTATGGAAATAACATGGATTGTTTTTCTCATATTCAAGACAACCTTTGGATTGATCAAAAGAATTTCAAAAGGAAACAATTACAATACATGTACGTAATAAATGAGACAATAAATAATGAATTGGTGTTGAATCTTTAATTGCAAAACATATGGTGGAAAACAACTCTAATATGTTTGAACTTCACATATATGATAATGTTCAAGCCCTAAGAACTGAAACCCTATCAATAAACAAAAAAGTAAGCCCCGCAATAACAGTACCAAGTAAATACCAATTTTACAGTATTTAGATGTTATCCTCTCCTTTTCCACCCTCTATATCTAAACTCCTGTAATTTCAACAGTACACTAGTTTATTCAGATTAAAAAGTTCATATTTATAATATGCCAAACCCTAAATGGGCAGGGACCAATGCTGTGAAGTCAGTATACAAGAATTTTCACATGTAAGTACAATGTTCTTAGGGCATGTAAGTACAATGTTCTTAGGTTGGTAACCTTCACTGTTTTCCTCTTAAGTTTTACTTCCACTCATTTGTTAATAAGAAGTTATGTCATACCTCTTCTTTGTTATTTCCACGCTGCGCTTGAGGCAAAGGCACAGAGAAGAACTCAGAATTAATACGCATAGGCCAACCTAGACGGAAACAATCAACTGACCTACAATTTGGGAATGAATTTACAATCTTTTTAATGATAAAAAAAATTATAAGGAAAAACAGGAAGATCAAAAGGAAGCATAATACCAAAAAAATTCATTTAAATCGTCATAGTTTCTCCAATGAGAATGCTTCGCCTTTCCTGCTTTACTCCTTATAGCTTCCTGTAATACGAAAAAAATTATTAATAGAACAAAGAGAAAGCAAAATGTTGAAAGAAAACTAAAACAGTTCTTTAGCTCATAAATAAAGCAAAAGCACACCTTGTATATTGTATCATATATTGGTTTTATTACTTTCATCAGAAATGCCTCATTGTCACCCCCATATGCAGGCTTTACAGGTTCACCCGTCAGTGGACTAACATTTCCAGCTAACATCCCATACAACTCAAATGCCATCTGGGTAGGTAAAGATAAAATGATGCTTAGATTCAGTTATTAACGTTCAAATTCATAACAAAGATATGCAAGTGCTCAACATATGTGGAAAGGGATTAAAAGTATCTTAGGTAGAGTATGTAGAGTGTACAAAAAAATAGAGTTTATATAAATCATTTTAAATACATCTTCATACTTTTAATAATACTTACATGATGGTAGATATAACAAAGGCATTCTGGCATAAATCTCAAATTTGCAGCTTCTCCCCATATAAGAAGATATAGACCCATGTATAACAATTTGCGCTGTTGCATTTCCTGCTGAATAGTTGGCAACCTAAATATCATCATAAATAAACACTTTAAAAGAGCATATTACAAATTCATAAAATAGCCATGTATGCCTAACTATAAATTTCAACTCAAATACTTCACAAAACAAGCATTTGACGTAATTACTACAGTAAGATGTGCAAATCTCACCAAAGGCTACTTTTGCGACCCAAATATTTACACCACTTTTTGTAGCTTCTAAAGAGTTTCTTCATCACTTCGTTTAAAGCACGGTCGTCCAACTGAATATGAAAAGTGCAGTTTGTAAAGCGCAATAAATTTTATTATGTCCAAATCAGAAATAAGGGTCCAAGCCATAGTCATTCACTGAAACAACAAAGAGAAAAAAAAATACCTTGGGTTGTTGATCATGTTTTGGAAATTGTCTTATATGTACATTCGCAAGCAAAAGAATCAAGTGCTCCCTTTGATTTTCCACATTTCCCTTCTGCAAAGGTACAAGGAGATAATATTTGAGCGAAATATAAAAAAAACAAATGGTGGTCATAAATCAATTTGGTCTCTACCTGGAAACCAAACATCAGCTGAAGCCAATCGAGAATGTCCTCATTAACTTTGTTACCGTGATTCGTCGGCCATGGCAAACCCCTAGTATTACGCAGTGCAGAGCAAGCAGCTTGAATCTGTAAATCAATAAATAAATGTAAGTAATCTAGTCAATACTCTGAAAACAATTCAAACATAAACCATGCATCTGATAAAAGTTATAAGGATAAGTTGATGCCGGACAGGACACTACAACCTGTAATAAATATTATGAGGAAAACATAAACTAACTCTCTTACCTTACTACTAAACTTGTAAAGAAAACATCAACAGACGATAAATTTAATACCACTAACAACTTTCATAACCCTAGTGATTTAGTCAACAGGGTCAAACACATACTCAAATAAACATTTGCGGAGAGGGCTCAAACCTGGAATTCCATATAAAATGTTGTCGCAAGTAAACTATTAGTCTATAACAACGAGAACAACAAGGACAAAGCTAGTAACTTCAGTGAAAATTGAATTAAAACATAGTAAAAGAGAACAAACCTCAGGATATCTCATTATAGCCTCTTTTCCACTTTCTGGATCAAGGGGCAAAATATTATAAGGTGCATATAATTGCTTCTTTTCCTCAACCCTGGTATGAGCTTCCAAAATCTACAATGAAACATTGGAATGTGAAAATCAGGAGAAAAAAGGAAGAATTTTAATATCATTCTATTTATTTGTATACTCCATTTGGTAACAAATAGAAAGCTAAAATGCTGAGATCTGAAAACGGCTGGAGACACTTATTTTACCTCATCAGATACTTCTACAGCCTCTGTTTGATTAACTGCTTTCAAAACCTCAAATAAAACAGCAGCAGTTTGATATGCTTTTGTGAGCTGGGCACTGGAAAAACATGCGAAGTTAATAACAGTATTTCCTTTTTGGTGAGCAAAATATACAAATCGTATCAACAGAAATAAGAACAATTCACAGATAATGTCTGATATAAGAGAGTGAAAGTTAAAGTCAATGTCCAAACTATTAATTGACTTCAATTATAAACTCACCGGTCTTTATCAGCAGCATTTTGTAACGCTTGAATATACTTTTGGTAGTAATGCCGATAAAAGCTCTGCATTTCACGAGCATCGCTCTTTGCTCTTCCCTCCAGCGTGGTGTCATTTTCCTGTAAAGAAAGGAAAAATACTACCACATATTCAAGTTTCAAATGAAAGACATTCCAATCTGTGCAATAATAACATGGGATCGAATTATTTGTTCGTTCTTCTTTTGTCGGAACATTAATATACTCAAAATCAAAAAAGAAAAAAGTAAAGTAAATAAGCCATTAATATTCATTGGTCAAACAAGAGGAAGATCCTAAAATGATTGAAGTTTAAAAGTATAAGAGAACTAAACAAATGTAGAAATTCTTAACAAATAATATCAGAAGTTTACCCTTTCTAAACGTTGAAGAAGAGCTGTTTTGAATTGACGAACACCACGTCCACTAGATGTGGGATCTAGTCTGTGAGCTTTTTCAAAAGCATAAAACCGACCTAATTGCAAAGCAGGCGAGTACTTTAGGCAGAAAATACGCAGATCAAACTTCGTAAAGCATTTCATTATTGTGTCGGTCATCTTATGAGGTTAAAATACTATCCAAATAGAATAATCAAAAGAAGAGAGCTTCAAAGTAAAATATAAAAGATGAAAGTTACAACATACATCAGAGTGATATCAAATTCAAAAGAAGTAAACATATTGTGATTTCATTAAATTATCAAATTGAGCTCTAAATAGAACTGGCATCTGATGATCTAGCCAATTTGTGCAACAAATAATTTCATTCCCTTATTTACCCGAACTCCATACTATTTTTTTGTAAGAGACAGCAAATTTATTAACAAATCAAGAAAAACATAATGTGCCATAACATAACTATGAGCATATTTACAAAATAAAATGTAGCATTCAATCAAATTTAGGTTAAAGAGACAACATTCAAAGAAAAGAAACATCAACTCACAGAGATAAGCAACTCTTTTATTGCTTGCTTCAACTTCATTAGCAACACGGAGAATAGGAGCTATCTCTACCAATGAGGAAGGCACCACTTCACTATCCAAAATCGGGTCTGCTCCTAAATTCCCAGCAGTCTGAGTCCGCAGTATCCGCCTCTGCGGCTGCTGCTCCGACCCCCTTCTATAAGACATCTTGATAGAAGCCTCAAATCAACAATCTATGTAACAACTCCTACAAGAATCAACAACAAAAACATCTAAAAAATCAAATACTTTCAATAAATCATATAATTATAACAATGATAGATCTCGTGTTAAGCTCATTTATTCAACTCAATTAGATTAAGTGTATGTTTGGTTTCCATTTTGGAAGGGCTAAAAAGCAATTCAAAGGATGTAAAATTGATTTTGAATTGATTTTAACATGTTTGTTTCAGCAAAAGTCAAATCGATTTTGTTTCCAGAATTGATTCTAGCCAAAGCTAGGATTTGTAGCTTTTGAGTTTAAAAGTGATTTTTCCCCTGAAATATGTTCTTCAACTTACTTTTACAATAAATGTATCCACACATAAATCAGTTTAGATTCAACTCATTCTCAACCACTTTTAACCTGAATCAACTCTACAAAATCAATTCACTCGGAATCAATTCTCTTCACCGCAGAACCAAACACACTAAGATTCAGATTGGAATAACAAAACACAAAAAAAAAAGCACGAGATGCAAAATTGAGTGAAATATGATTATAACCTGTTTCATGACCAATAAAAACCGAAATAGTAAAAGAAAAACTAAAATTCAGATTATAATAAAGCGATTTGAGTTGAGCCAAACCTCAGGCGCCATGGATGAGCATCTGAAAGTATGAATCAAGCGAGAAAGTTTCTTCAGTTGTCTTTTCCAGTATCAGTGAAGAACCTGTTAAGCAAAAGAGTGAAAAAAGGTGGATCAAGATAAGAGCATCTAAGCATACGGAAGATCAAGTAACACCGATTAAAAAATAATTTAAGTAAAAGGTCTTTATAAGTCCAAGTGTGAATAAAAAAAAAGCAGAAATATAAATTTTACAAGAAAGTGAAACGAAATTAAAATTAAAAATAGAAGAAGAAAAAAACCTACAAGTTTGTTGTGTATGTTAGGTTGTATGAGAAAATGAAAGAGTGATGGTTGTTGTTGTGAAGAGTGAGGTAAGTGAGTGAGTGGCAGCAACAACCAACTCGGAATAAGAGAAGAAAAAGAGGAATAGTAACTGCGGAATGAGAATGCATTGTATCAAGTGCAATTTAAGTCAGTGCTCTTTCAGCGGGTTAAGTTTTTTCTCCAATCAGGAGATGCCACGTCATTGTACGGGGGCTATGGTAGCTTTGCTTTTCCGAAGAAACATTTTACGAAGAGAGAGTATAAATATCACTCATTTTATAATTAAAATATTTTTTAAAAATATCTTAAATGTTTGACTGGCCACCTGTTTTTGCCTCTATTCAAGGTTTTTGATTATATTTTACTATTTTGAAATTAGTATTCCATTTATTTCCTAATAGCGGTTACATTTTATTTTTAAAAATGAGAGTATTTCATTTATTCCTAGTTAAATTGATTAATTGTGAAATTGTTAAGTTAAAAGTTAGTATTATTCAAATTCAAAATTTTATAATTATATGTGAGTGTAGAGGTGTTCAAATCCAAATCAATACAAATAAAAATCGTAAATCGATTTTAAAAAAAAAACATAAAAAATTAAAATTTATTGGATGTGGTTGAATGTCATTTTATAAAAATATATTACATTAATTTATTATTTGATGATCATTTATATTTTAATATTATTTATTAGTTTGAATTAATTTAATTGTTTTTATCATTTTATTTATTTTAATTATAATTGATCATTCTTATTTATAATATTGGTTTTTAATTTATTAGTATTTTTATAATATTAATAAAAATATAATTTATAATTTGGATATTCAAAAAATGATCTAAATTAAATTGTATTAAATCGGACCGGATCGATTTTTTAACATATCATTTAAAATCGAAATCGATCTAAATCGCACCGCTAATATCCTACCTGAGTTCATAATAATTTGTCACATTGTACAATAATAAAATATAAAATATGCATTTTAAGTAAATAATAGATTCTTAAGTATTTTTCATTTTTAAAAAATTACTATTTGAATACATTACTCAATTTTTTGACAAAAATAAATTGATAAAAAATATTTCATTTTAACACAATTAGAAACTACTCAAGTTGTCTAATAATACTCACAGAATTTGAACATCTAGAACAAAATATATTTTAATATTCAAATCAAATTAAAAATAGGAAACTAACATACATCTTTTCTGATGTGACAGTTGTTATATAACAAATGTATTAGTTTTTTTTATCTCGTTATATTATATTTTTTAATTTAATTAATATTATATTCATGATATTAATTACTATACACTGTCAGTGTAAAAAGTTTTACACTATCGGTTCATCACTATCACCCGTTTGTATTACTTTATAGATTTTTAAAATAAAAGTCAAACTTCTTTTAATATTCAACGTCTATAATTAATTGATGGTGTAAAACCCTTTTACACTGACAGTGTATTTCAATTAATCTCTATATTCATTATATTTTTTTAGAGTTTAATTGAAATACACTGACAGTGTAAAAGGATTTTACACCGTCAGTTAATCATAGACGTCGGATATTAAAAGAAATTTGACTTTTATTTTAAAAATCTATAAAATAATACAAACGGATGATAGTGATGAATCGGCGGTGTAAAACTTTTTACACCGACAATGTATAGTAATTAATCTCATTTTTTTATTATTACTTTCATTTGATGTTAAAAATAAATATATTTGATTTAAATTTGAGTCAAATACATTTAATATTTTAATTTTTTAAACAAAAAATACATCTTTTGATACTCTAAACAATGTTCTAAGACATGTGTTATTATTTTTCCATACTTATATCAAAAACAACATTATTTATTGGTTTTTTAATAGAATTTAATTGATATACACTGACAGTGTAAAGATTTTTTACACTGTCACAACCATTGATTTATTTAACATGTTTGACTTTTATTTTAACCATTTAAAAAGTAATACAAACGGATGATTGTGATGCATTGACAGTGTAAAACTTTTTACACTGACATTGCATAACAATTAATCTCTTTTTAATAATAAGTAAAGAATCATAAAATGGAAATGAAAGAAAAAATATAAATTTGAGCTGATTTATTTTATATTTCACAATTTCCAATTAATTTTTTATTGGTTTTTTATATGTAAAAATTCATAAAATGAAAATTAAATATGGAAGAAAAAAAGTTATTTAACTTAATGTATTTTATAATTCACAATTTCCAAATAATATTTTATTGTTTTACAATTTCCAACAAATATTTTAATATTACTGTTCAAAAAAATGTATTTTAGAATATTTTTCATTTTATAAAAAAAATATTTTTGTTATTTTTAAATTTTTAACGCATGTTTGAATTTCTTTTTTTATTTTAATAAAAACAAATATTAAAATGAAGGAGGGGTAGGTAGTTATATTTATAATAAATAAATATTATAATAAAAAGTAAATAATATTTTAAATTGAAAAGTAATATAAGGTAAACACCATTTTTTTAATATGATATTTAAGTATTATTGTAGCAAACCAATTAGATGTGGTCTAAAATCACATAATTATATTGATAAATTTAAGTACATAAACAAAATGCAATAGCATACGAGTTACATAAATACATGTCTCACATACAATACAGAGTATGCCAAAAATAGTATCATGCATAAATACAGAGTTATCATAACACTACAAGAAAAATGGTATTTTACAATCTTATCCTTCCAAATTCAATATATGTGACGATTGTCACCGCAGTTAAAGGCAACCGTCTCAACTTTAATAAAAAAAGAGAATTCCATTTTAAAGAAGGTCGGAGTGATTTATAAACCCTTTCAAACCACTGTGACGACGGTTGTTCACCCGTCGCACCACTTCACCTTAAAAATTTCTCTCACCAACGCTAAAGCTTATCATTATTGATTTGTTCAAAAGCTTTATTTTTATTCCCCGCTTTCCAATTTATTATCTCGCTTCCTAATTCCACCTAGAACGATAGTATTGGAAGAAAATCAATAACAATCAATCACATATATATGTTATACATATTATGTCATATACTTTAATGCATAATAAAATAAATAATACGAACATGTATATAATTATAAGATCTACCACATATTAGTATATGAGAGAAGAGATTGCAGGAATATCTAGATCTATTGAGAAAGTTTTTTGTTGACTTTAATCTTGAAAGTTAGAAGACAAAGAATGAACACGTGGTGGTTTGTATGGTTTTTCCTCAACCGGTATTTCTGATGCCTTGAATACTCTCATAGTCTATACATAAGGTGATGGTCAATTAGGATTCTCATTATTCTGAAATGCAGTGGTGGAGCCAGATAAAAAAATTTGGGATGCCCGCTAACATAAAATAAAGATTATAAATAAAATGTAAATAGTATTTTAAATAAAACATTAAAGTTTAAATAAATACAAAGTTAATTACTAAAAATTTAAATTATAGGACTTAAAACTACCTTAAAGTAATGCTTTACGCGTTCGGAGTGACTTGAAATCGTCAATAATTGACTCCGAACTAATGCTTGCACTAATCTCCCTTTCAATATATACTGTCATGCTATCTCCAAGAAACCCATCATTCATCTTGTTTCTCAACTTAGTCTTAATAATTTTCATTGCTGAAAAAGACCTCTCAGTTGTGGCCGTAGAAACGGGAAGAGTCATGATAAGACGAAGTAGTCTATCAATCAAGAAGTAAGTTTCAGTCTGTCCAGATGCAACCAAACATGAACATAGTTCTTGAATAGTTGATAAATTATTCAAGTTTGATGCTTGACGAGCAACAAATAGAAAATGTTGGAGTTGAAATTACAAATTATTCTTCTCTTGATCACTAAAATCCATAGGATGATATTTTTCAACTAAAGAACAAATAGTATCAATGCTAAAAGCTTTATATCCATCCTTAGGAGATAAAAAACAAGAAAGAGTTAACAAATCCATTGCCAGCTCACTGAATCTGCTATTCAACTCTTGTAACTGTTTGTCAATGGTAGTGAAAAAGATTTCAACTTTAAAGTAATGTTGAATTGTGACTTGATTCTCTTCAAGATGGGAGTGTCCAAATCTTGTTGTTGAATGAACATCATTAAGATTAGGAATCTTAATACCATGCTTTTCACAAAAAGATACCACTTTAGTAAATAATATATCCCAACCATTTTCTCTCAAACCTTGAATAAGATGTTTTATTGAACGAACCAAGTTCATAGCATTAACTACATCTTGATTTTTTTTGTAAGGCTTGACAAAGCATATCTATTATTCCTATGATTTCTTTCATCAAGTGCAAAATAAATATAAAATCAAATGCCTTCAAGTAATTGTAACAACTATCTGCATCCCCACGTGTAGCATAACTCCCTCTATATTTTGCAATTTTTTTTAAAACTAAACAAGTTGCTTCATACATGTTTATCAAGCTAGAAATTGAATCGTAATGTGATCCCCAACGAGTATCTCCAGCTCGTTTCAATGTACCAACTTGATTTGCACCTTTACCAGTTACAATCTCATTAATCTCTAACAAATAAGCAATTTCTTCTAATTGGGCAGCTTGTAACTCATCATGACGCTTTGTAGAAGAACAAACAACATTCACAATAAAGATCAGCTTCTCAAAAAAATTATGAACAGGTTTGACTTCTCTTGATGATGTAACTAATGAAAGTTGCAATCGATGAGCAAAACAATGAACATAGTATGCATAAGGACAATCCTTCATAAAAAGGGCTTGTAAACCATTTCATTCTCCTCTCATATTGCTAACACCATCATACCCTTGGCCACGAATGTTAAAAACATCAAGGTTATGTCGAGAAAGTATATCACATATTGTTTCCTTAAGAGTTAAAGATGTGGTGTCTTTAACATGTGCCACATCAAAAAATCTCTCTTGTATTAAACCAACTTTATCAACAAATCTTAATACAAGAGTCATTTGTTCCTTTTTTGACTCATCACGAGTTTCATCAACAACGATACAAAATTTGGAATCACCAATTTCCTCACGAATACTCTTTTTCACCCTACTAGAAAGAATTTGCAAGAGCTCTTTTTGAATTTGATGTGAAGTATACTTGCAATTTTGTGGAGCATTTTCCAACACAACTTTTGCAACTTCATCATTGTAGGATGCTAAAAGTTTCAATAACTCAAGAAAGTTACCTTGATTTCTTGATTTGCTACTTTCGTCGTGACCCCTAAAAGCACAAGCTTGTAGTGTTAACCAACGAATAGTGTCAATTGAAGTCTTGAGTCGTAACCGATTATTCATTCTTTGACTTGAACTTTGCACTTGAATAACATTTCTAATATGACCATCTTGATTCAACAAGTCTTGACAAGCTTTCATTGTATTGTTGTGTGGTGAGCAAGGATCATTCCTTATGTGTTTAAGAAAGGAACAATGTTTTCCATTCCTAACTTTCTTTCAATTTCTAAAACCCATAGAAATAAAGACAAGTGATCTGGGACGTTCACTTAGTTTTTTGCTAAAAAGGTAACATGGTAAGCAATATGTGGCATCTTCAGATGATGAATATTCTAACTATGATGGAAATATGCTAAACCAAGTATGTTGAAACCTTCTCGGATGATCCTCATTACCGGACAAATGATAGTTTTCTAAATGAATTTGATATGGAGCCCATTTTAGATAAGCTCTTCATATTGCATCCACTTGATTTGGTGGATATTGTCAAATCGGAGGACGCTTTCCAGGATCGTGTTCCAAAGAATTTTCAAAACCATGAGGCTCTTCAATTGTTGAATTCTCAAGAACTGTTTCAGATTCGGATGTCGGGATTATAATTTCTTCATCTCTCTCTTCTCTTTCAATTTCACATGCTTTCCTTTTGAAAAAAGAATCAATTTTCCTATTATTCATCTTTACTCTTCCTATAATACCATATCAGATCCAAAAATCAATTTAGAGAACATAAAAATTAAAAGAGAAAAAAATTAATAAACTTAATTAATCAACTTTAATCCGTTTTCAAATACCGGTAACTTCACTATTAGAAATTAGCAGCAACAATGATTAAATAAACCTTATTACAGTGTATAATTATATTTGTAAATTACAGTGTTATAAATTGGCTTAATAAACCTCATATAGATTATTTTAACACATCAAGAAAGAAGAACCCTAAAAATCTCAAAAACACAAATTAAGCGATCACTTTAATTTGTTACTTTTTATAAAAGAAGAATGAATAAAGTTTTTTACCTGTTAGATGCCGATCACTTTAATCTGTTCCGGTGCCGGTAGTAAACCCATATAAGAAAGAAAGGAAAGGTATGAGTTTTTTACCTTATCTGTATTTTAACCTAACTTTGAATGAAAAAGAAAAAATAAAAATTAATTTTAATTTAAAATAAGGATGTTTTAGTAATTTAATATATATGAATTAAAAAAAAAGTTGAGGGGTGGCCGTGGCCTTCCCATGTCCCCTCTCAGTTCCGCCACTGCTGAAATAGGTCATCCTTACCTCCATCCATATTTGAGCTCATATCCAATTAATTAATTAATTAATTACCAAATAGAAATCTAAATAGTCTTTTAAATTTATTTGACCACTTAATCAATTAAGGTTCTTAATTTTATAAATAGCTAATATAATTAAAATATATATATATATATATATATATATATATATATATATATATATATATATATATATATATATATATATATATATATATATATATATATATATATATATATATATATATATATATATATATATATATATATATATATATATATATATATATATATATATATATATATATATATATATATATATATATATGCTCACATAATAATTATTGGAATATAACATTCTAGTAAGTGAGATTGTAAGTCTCCCCCCCTGTCATTGTATTGTGTGGAAACTTGGCCTTTTTTACTTCCTTTGGAAGATGCCTTGGTTCAAGGATCCATGCTTGTGAATAGAGGGTTGAGTATTCTCCAAAGAATGACTTAAACAATTGAAAAGCAAAAACAATACTAACATCTAATCAACTAACATTTGACTAACTTTTAATTTCAAGTCATTTACCTTATGCACTTCAAATTCAAGCCCTTTTATCATTTGACATTATTCATATCATTTAACTTGTTTATTTTAATGCCATTTTTTACTTTGCTCACTTGAGCCATACATTGTGAATATATTGTGATTGTATATACTTGTTTGTGTATTTTGTTTGTATTTGTGGTCTTAGGACCTTAATGTACATAATAACAACAAAAATCCTTAAAAATGTTTGTGTGGACTGTTGGATTTGATCTAAGACTTGGACTTAGTATTAGGCAACATTCCCTATGCAAAAGGACTTGGTCGATGCCAACTTTTCTAAAGCCAAGTCATTATGAATTGAACTTTCATCTGATGCAAGTATTGAGATCCCCTTTGAGTTGATCTGCTACATGGTCTTGATACAAGTGTTACTTTGAACCTGTGTCTAATGCCTATTTCTGAGTCATCCAAGGAGTATGTCATCTGATACATGGGGAAGATTATGAAGAAGATTATGAAGTTGCTAGCTTTGATGTGGATATTTTTATTTGATTCTTTGCTCTTCATCGTACTTGCTTATTGATATTGCTTGGTTTCTAAAGTCCAAAAGGAAAATTGGGTTTCTATATGACATTCTTGTCTATTGGATTGCATCCAATTTGTCAGATCTTTTCAACTCTTAACTTTTAAATTTTTGCTTAGGATTAGTATCTTCATCTCCTCCCACTTCTTAAATTTCAAATCTCTCCCCTCTTTCAAAACCTTCTTTTTTTGTGATTTTTAAACTTTGACTTGATTGCAAATTAAAAACTTTGGCCTTATGTCATTGCATTTTTAAACTTCTTTTTTTTAATCAAACTTGTAAATAAACTTAACCATACTTGACTTAAAATTTCAAAAGACAAAAAGAATTAACACCCATTCAAACTCTTTTAGGCCTTTTGTGCCTCTTTTAAACTTAATTTTTTGTTAAAAGTAATCCACTCATTTTGAAATTGATACCACGAACTACGAGGTTTTGATCCCTCATTTTATGTTGGTACGTAGGCACAAGTCTGAAGGTCTTGTCAAACACAAAAACATAATCAATGAATTCTTATCTCATCCCCGCACTCTATTTTTCTCAAACATCTTTTATACCAAAACACATACACACATAAGAAAGGGCTCCCTAGGAGTACCTATGACACTTTGGGTGTTAAGACCTTCCCTCTGTGTAACCAACCCCCTTACCTGTAATCTCTGGCATTTTATTAGTTTTGATTTGAAAACTTCTTATCTTTGGGTTTTGTTCGTACTTTTCCCTTTTCCTTTGGAAACAATAAAAGCGCGGTGGCGACTCTGGTTTTATTGAAGTTAAGTTTATCCATAGCTTAATGGTCATGAATTTACCGCTACAGGAAGTAGAAAGCTTCAGCTGCTGAATTTTATTTCAGCTTTTATCCTTATTGCTGACTCGGTGGATATTATGGAATAGGGTAAGATTGAATCCACTCATTATACTGCTAGTATTAATTACAAAGGATTTATGGAGGCCAAGGTTCAAGATACTACGGAGGAGGATAGGAGTGGAGTTTTTCGTACTCTTTGGAAAGTGGCGGTTCCGACGAACATAAAAGTTTTCGGATGGAGGCTTTTCTTGAATCAATTGGCTACCAAAGATCAATTGATCAAACGAGGTCTTTGTCTAACCGGTCATGATGTTCTTTGTGTGTTGTGTCTTCAATTGGATAAAGACCTTAATCAACTTTTCTTTGGTTGTCTGGTGTCGAAAATAGTTTGGGAGCAAGTCGGATCTTGGACTAGATTCTATGTAAGTGTCATTGGTCCTTTTTGGAAGTTTTTCTTATCTTGGAGTAGTTTCTTTAAAACTATTTCTAGTAAGGATAATATTGGTATCATTTGGTTGGCGGTTATATGGGGACTATGGAAGTCTAGAAATGATGATATATTTAACGAAGCGAGTTGCAACTTGAACAACATTGTTTGGTACATCAAATTTTTAGTTTGGAGATGGTCGGTGTTAGGAGATATTTCGTATTTAAACGTTAATTATAAAGTTATTTGTATGAATCCATTGTATTATTTATCATAAATGTTGTTGGTGGGAAATTTCTCTTGATTTCTTTAGGATTGTAAAGGGTTAGAGTACCCCTAGTGCTCTATTTCAATCAACTTGTTGTTAGAAGAAGAAAAAACATAACATTTTCACTTCTTATTAAATGTTGTTTTGAAGTCCAAATTAACTAAACCGACAAGATACAACATATACAACATTTATAGAGTGAAGTTAAAATCAACAACAATAAACTAAATTAAACTAAATTACATTAAACTGCACTAAACTATATTGTTACATTATCAAATTCATAGTTAAAAAATATTTATAATCATCTACAAAAACCATTAAACTCTTCCCACCAAACGCAATATTTGTATGTTTCAATTTCCAGTGATTTTAACACTGATAAAATATACATTGCAGAGGTTCGTCGAAACCAGTGAATCGCTATACTTTTATCAAACTCGTCGTAATTTGAAACATGCATTGATTTCACTAAAATAATTCAAACACAATCAACATTGTCATCACTGTCTCCCCCATCTCCAACACTTTTCTCCGAGCAAACTCTGTCTCTGTTGAAATCCAGCAATCTAATTCCCTCCCTCTCCAAGCATACACCATGTCGTCTCAATTCATCCAATTCATCTTCTATGAGAAAAATTATTTCCTTAAGTATTAGATTATGTTCTTCAAGACATGTAATATGCAATTCATGTTCATCAACCATATTCTCTAAACTTTATTCACTTGGATATATCATCTCAAACCTACTCAAAACACTATTCAATAGGCATGACAACGAGGCAGGTCGAGGACAGTTTTTACCTCCCCCAAACCCAAACTCGAATCTCCAAGAAATCCTCGTTCTCCTCCTCAAACCCATCGAGGATGGAGAATTAAAACCTAAACTCATCCCAGATGGGTTTGTATTGGGTTCGGGTATTTCCATTTCGCCACCATCCATTTAGTGAAATAGAGTTTTTTTAATAGAATTCTTTATATTTTCCAAAATCAAATTACATTACAAATAATAAAATAAAGCAATCTCAAAAAATTTCATGCATACATTTCAAATATTTTAAATAATAAATACAAATCAAAATTAAAACATTAACCACATATTAATATTATAACTTATCAAAGTAAATAATTAAATACATAATGAAATAAATGGAGCAGGTTCAGGGATGGGTTCGGGTGGGGATGGATTCGGGTGGATACTAGTATCCTCATTATCTGGATCATCCCTGTATTTTGTAATCGGGGAAAACCTAAACCCAATCAAAGTGAGTTTTCCCCGTCAAATTCGGGATGGGTTTGGATGGGTACCCGCAGATATGGATTATGTTGACATGCCTCCTGTTCAATTTATTCTCAACTTCTAAATGTCCACTGCCATTGTTCTCTATTTTGTCTAAGTTTTCTTTACCTAACTGGACATGAATTAGTCTTTTCATTGTGCCGTATCCTTCAATTCCACATTTTTCCTTTGCCATTTCCACAACCACCTATGTGGACGAAGATAGTGTCGACGTTGTCAATATCGTCGGAGTCGTCACACAAGGAGACACCAGAGAAGCTATATCGGCGGACTTCTACGCGCGGGTTATGAACGAAGACGTATTGTATGGCGCAAACGGGGTGGAGAAACGTCTGTCGCCATTGGTAAACCTCCTCTTTGGAAAATGAAATCGTCGAACCTTGCCAGTGATTTGGTTCGTCTCCGATGAGTCGTTAGGGTTAAATTTTGAGCTGATTTATTTTATATTTCACAATTTCCAATTAATTTTTTATTGGTTTTTTATCTGTAAAAATTCATAAAATGAAAATTAAATATGGAAGAAAAAAAGTTATTTAACTTAATGTATTTTATAATTCACAATTTCAAAATAATATTTTATTGTTTTACAATTTCCAACAAGTATTTTAATATTACTGTTCAAAAAAATGTATTTTAGAATATTTTTCATTTTATAAAATAAATATTTTTGTTATTTTTAAATTTTTAACGCATGTTTGAATTTCTTTTTTTATTTTAATAAAAACAAATATTAAAATGAAGGAGGGGTAGGTAGTTATATTTATAATAAATAAATATTATAATAAAAAGTAAATAATATTTTAAATTGAAAAGTAATATAAGGTAAACACCATTTTTTTAATATGATATTTAAGTATTATTGTAGCAAACCAATTAGATGTGGTCTAAAATCACATAATTATATTGATAAATTTAAGTACATAAACAAAATGCAATAGCATACGAGTTACATAAATACATGTCTCACATACAATACAGAGTATGCCAAAAATAGTATCATGCATAAATACAGAGTTATCATAACACTACAAGAAAAATGGTATTTTACAATCTTATCCTTCCAAATTCAATATATGTGACGATTGTCACCGCAGTTAAAGGCAACCGTCTCAACTTTAATAAAAAAAAAGAATTCCATTTTAAAGAAGGTCGGAGTGATTTATAAACCCTTTCAAACCACTGTGACGACGGTTGTTCACCCGTCGCACCACTTCACCTTAAAAATTTCTCTCACCAACGCTAAAGCTTATCATTATTGTTTTGTTCAAAAGCTTTATTTTTATTCCCCGCTTTCCAATTTATTATCTCGCTTCCTAATTCCACCTAGAATGATAGTATCGGAAGAAAATCAATAACAATCAATCACATATATATGTTATACATATTATGTCATATACTTTAATGCATAATAAAATAAATAATACGAACATGTATATAATTATAAGATCTACCACATATTAGTATATGAGAGAAGAGATTGCAGGAATATCTAGATCTATTGAGAAAGTTTTTTGTTGACTTTAATCTTGAAAGTTAGAAGACAAAGAAAGAACACGTGGTGGTTTGTATGGTTTTTCCTCAACCGGTATTTCTGATGCCTTGAATACTCTCATAGTCTATACATAAGGTGATGGTCAATTAGGGTTCTCATTATTCTGAAATGCAGTGGTGGAGCCAGATAAAAAAATTTGGGATGCCCGCTAACACAAAATAAAGATTATAAATAAAATGTAAATAGTATTTTAAATAAAACATTAAAGTTTAAATAAATACAAAGTTAATTACTAAAAATTTAAATTATATGACTTAAAATTACCTTAAAGTAATGCTTTACGCGTTCGGAGTGACTTGAAATCGTCAATAATTGACTCCGAACTAATGCTTGCACTAATCTCCCTTTCAATATATACTGTCATGCTATCTCCAAGAAACTCATCATTCATCTTGTTTTTCAACTTAGTCTTAATAATTTTCATTGCTGAAAAAGACCTCTCAGTTGTGGCCGTAGAAACGGGAAGAGTCATGATAAGACGAAGTAGTCTATCAATCAAGAAGTAAGTTTCAGTCTGTCCAGATGCAACCAAACATGAACATAGTTCTTGAATAGTTGATAAATTATTCAAGTTTGATGCTTGACGAGTAACAAATAGAAAATGTTGGAGTTGAAATTGCAAATTATTCTTCTCTTGATCACTAAAATCCATAGGATGATATTTTTCAACTAAAGAACAAATATTATCAATGCTAAAAGCTTTATATCCATCCTTAGGAGATAAAGAACAAGAAAGAGTTAACAAATCCATTGCCTGCTCACTGAATCTGCTATTCAACTCTTGTAACTGTTTGTCAATGGTAGTGAAAAAGATTTCAACTTTAAAGTAATGTTGAATTGTGACTTGATTCTCTTCAAGACGGGAGTGTCCAAATCTTGTTGTTGAATGAACATCATTAAGATTAGGAATCTTAATACCATGCTTTTCATAAAAAGATACCACTTTAGTAAATAATATATCCCAACCATTTTCTCTCAAACCTTGAATAAGATGTTTTATTGAACGAACCAAGTTCATAGCATTAACTACATCTTGATTTTTTTTGTAAGGCTTGACAAAGCATATCTATTATTCCTATGATTTCTTTCATCAAGTGCAAAATAAATATAAAATCAAATGCCTTCAAGTAATTGTAACAACTATCTGCATCCCCACGTGTAGCATAACTCCCTCTATATTTTGCAATTTTTTTTAAAACTAAACAAGTTGCTTCATACATGTTTATCAAGCTAGAAATTGAATCGTAATATGATCCCCAACGAGTATCTCCAGCTCGTTTCAATGTACCAACTTGATTTGCATCTTTACCAGTTACAATCTCATTAATCTCTAACAAATAAGCAATTTCTTCTAATTGGGCAGCTTGTAACTCATCATGACGCTTTGTAGAAGAACAAACAACATTCACAACAAAGATCAGCTTCTCAAAAAAATTATGAACAGGTTTGACTTCTCTTGATGATGTAACTAATGCAAGTTGCAATCGATGAGCAAAACAATGAACATAGTATGCATAAGGACAATCCTTCATAAAAAGGGCTTGTAAACCATTCCATTCTCCTCTCATATTGCTAGCACCATCATACCCTTGGCCACGAATGTTAGAAATATCAAGGTTATGTCGAGAAAGTATATCACATATTGTTTCCTTAAGAGTTAAAGATGTGGTGTCTTTAACATGTGCCACATCAAAAAATCTCTCTTGTATTAAACAAACTTTATCAACAAATCTTAATACAAGAGTCATTTGTTCCTTTTTTGACTCATCACGAGCTTCATCAACAACGATACAAAATTTGGAATCACGAATACTCTTTTTCACCCTACTAGAAAGAATTTGCAAGAGCTCTTTTTGAATTTGATGTGAAGTATAATTGCAATTTTGTGGAGCATTTTCCAACACAACTTTTGCAACTTCATCATTGTAGGATGCTAAAAGTTTCAATAACTCAAGAAAGTTACCTTGATTTCTTGATTTGCTACTTTCGTCGTGACCCCTAAAAGCACAAGCTTGTAGTGTTAACCAACGAATAGTGTCAATTGAAGTCTTGAGTCGTAACCGATTATTCATTCTTTGACTTGAACTTTGCACTTGAATAACATTTCTAATATGACCATCTTGATTCAACAAGTCTTGACAAGCTTTCATTGTATTGTTGTGTGGTGAGCAAGGATCATTCCTTATGTGTTTAAGAAAGGAACATTGTTTTCCATTCCTAACTTTCTTCCAATTTCTAAAACCCATAGAAATAAAGACAAGTGATCTGGGACGTCCACTTAGTTTTTTGCTAAAAAGGTAACATGGTAAGCAATATGTGGCATCTTCAGATGATGAATATTCTAACTATGATGGAAATATGCTAAACCAAGTATGTTGAAACCTTCTCGGATGATCCTCATTACCGGACAAATGATAGTTTTCTAAATGAATTTGATATGGAGCCCATTTTAGATAAGCTCTTCATATTGCATCCACTTGATTTGGTGGATATTGTCAAATCGGAGGACGCTTTCCAGGATCGTGTTCCAAAGAATTTTCAAAACCATGAGGCTCTTCAATTGTTGGATTCTCAAGAACTGTTTCAGATTCGGATGTCGGGATTATAATTTCTTCATCTCTCTCTTCTCTTTCAATTTCACATGCTTTCCTTTTGAAAAAAGAATCAATTTTCCTATTATTCATCTTTACTCTTCCTATAATACCATATCAGATCCAAAAATCAATTTAGAGAACATAAAAATTAAAAGAGAAAAAAATTAATAAACTTAATTAATCAACTTTAATCCGTTTTCAAATACCGATAACTTCACTATTAGAAATTAGCAGCAACAATGATTAAATAAACCTTATTACAGTGTATAACTATATTTGTAAATTACAGTGTTATGAATTGGCTTAATAAACCTCATATAGATTATTTTAACACATCAAGAAAGAAGAACCCTAAAAATATCAAAAACACAAATTAAGCGATCACTTTAATTTGTTACTTTTTATAAAAGAAGAATGAATAAAGTTTTTTACCTGTTAGATGTCGATCACTTTAATCTGTTCCGATTCCGGTGCCGGTAGCAAACCCATATGAGAAAGAAAGGAAAGGTATGAGTTTTTTACCTTATCTGTATTTTAACCTAACTTTGAATGAAAAAAAAAATTAATTTTAATTTAAAATAAGGATGTTTTAGTAATTTAATATATATGAATTAAAAAAAAAGTTGAGGGGTGGCCGTGGCCTTCCCATGTCCCCTCTCAGTTCCGCCACTGCTGAAATATGTCATCCTTACCTCCATCCATATTTGAGCTCATATCCAATTATTTAATTAATTAATTACCAAATAGAAATCTAAATAGTCTTTTAAATTTATTTGACCACTTAATCAATTAAGGTTCTTAATTTTATAAATAGCTAATATAATTAAAATATATATATATAAGCTCACATAATAATTATTGGAATATAATAATTAAATAATATTAAAATTATAAAATATTCCAACAATCTTTCACTTGGACAATATATTTTAATAATTATATCACAATTCTTTAGGCGCACATCCGAATGCTATTTATCTTTAGATTACAACTTTACAATCTGGTCAACCTCATACATCAATAATGGGACCGTTGCGGTTGTTGTCAATGACGTATAACATGACAGAACCCCGACAACCACCACATAAATGTACTTGATGACATAGATCGATATGGATGAGTGACATAGAAATTTCATGTAATGTGATCTCTGAATCATGCATATTTCCAACTGGTCCAATTGAATTCTTTATTGAGATCAAACTGAAGTTTGCAAATTCAATATTTGCACAAACGATACAAAAATGGTTATAACAATAATAACCTCATAAACTTTATTCCTGCATATAATCTTTACCTAAAGTCTATATCGATATCAAAACAATATTATAAAATATAAAGAAGGAGTGACTCTCACTAATCTAGGACATCCTTAGTGACAACAATCATATGAAAGATCGTATATGTCAAATATTTGATTAGTGAGTCTTTAGCTTAAATTCTATATGTATATATTATAGTTTCAACAATAATAATTTCTAAGTCAACGGGCCTTTTAAAATCTATTGTTAAAACATTATATGATTGTCTTACAACACAATATAACTTAAGCGGTATTTTAAATCCTTCTGTTAAGTTACAACTGAATGACATAAATACATACCTTCATTTTTTTTTGTATTCGAATATCTATTTGACATCTAAAATATCGGAGTCTAACATATTGATGATCTCCCCATTGTCCGATCTCCAATTTTTTAGCACAAGTTCTTTTGTTCCCTATAATAATCCTCACGGTTGTCCTTATTTTTTTCTTCCAACAATTCAATATTAATTTTCAAGTGTATAGATTTTCCATATAGATATAAGAAAAATCATATATAAAATACTTACAACCAAAACGTAAGAAAATACTCAAATTTTTAATTTTTCATGTTTACTTTAAGGTAATTATAATTGAGACCCAATAGTCTAAATTAATAATTGAAATATCTCAAATATTATTGTATTTCATGTTGAATTTGCTTTCAACCTTATTATTGAAACTCTTTTGTGATATCCGAAGGGTTCCTTAGGAATAATCTCTAATTACCAAAATAGCTTAGTACAAAAGAGGTTTTCCCAAGATCCTTCATCGCTAAATTTTCATTAGAGATTTCTTGGTTTCACATAATAAAATTGACATGTTATATAAGAAACATAAACTTACTCCCACCGACTTTATAATACCCACAATTTTTTTCTCTTGTTCATCTCAAAACTGAATGAGAGAACTAACTTTAGAATACTCACCTTAAAATCAAATAAGACAATTATTATCATAATATTCATCTCAAAACTAAGTGAGACAATTACCTTACAAAATATTATGGTATTACTAATGAGACAATTTCATTAACTCATAAATAGTTTTTATCTGTTCGGAAACCATAAACTTTATATCTATTGACACAAAATTTTCTCTCATTGCACCATATTGCATTTCTTAATGTCTCAATTAAGAAACACTAAATTGATATCCATCTTATGAAGCTCCAAAATTATAACAAGTAACAAGTGTCACAACTATCATAATAGAGTCTTCCAATCATATCAAATATAATTTCTATTTTCAGTCAAATCTTTATGACACTTGATGTTTTAGTTCTTCAGGATATTGAGTTTGATCTTCAAGAATTAATTTCTTAATTTAATTTAGAGAAAGAACAATAATATCCGTATAGGGTCCAAATTTGCATATGTAAATAGCAATCATATGAATTGAGTTAGAACCAATTCTTTCTCATTTAATTTTGTTCCTTGACCATATCTCTCCCTCAAACTCAATATTCTCAAGACACATTACAACATTTGTCTCAAAATATTAAAATTTATATTTCTCAAACTTTTCAACAATTCTAGATTGTCACAAGTCATGATTGAAGTAATTAACCATAATAATATTTAAATTTAAAAGACAAAATGAATACATCATTTTAAAAAAAGAAAAAAAAGTTATCATATTAAAACAAAACTTTATTCATTCACCAAATTGTCTTTTATATACAAATTTAGGCTTATAATGAAAATCTAAAATAGTTAAAAAATAATAATATCAATCTTCACCAAATTTGTCCTCTTCAAATTGATGTATCTTTCAAGACCATTGAACATTTGTCAGTTCAAATCATAATCATATTTTTTTATTATTCTTTATTTGTTCTTATCCTTTGAGGTATTTATCAAATTGACACTATTTTATTTTCTCTTGCTTCAATCTTTTCTTTATTGTACACTTTACGAAATTATTCTATTAAATAATAATTTTTAACTTCAATATTATAAACTCAATTGGGCAAAGAGAATACCATATGCTAAATTTTCGACAAAGTCACCTAATTGACGAAACTATAGCGTATTAGCAAGATTAAATAGTTTCATAGTTTCATAATGCACTTATGATATTTTCTTTGCTTAATAATTTTAATGAAAAGTCATCACTCTAATGAGAGTTTGTCTAGTTATTGTCTTAAAAATACCTTAGATTTAACAAAGAAAGTATGGAAAAATTTGTGTCATCTTAAATGATACAAAAAAAATTAGGAAATGTCATACTTTATGATCATAAGTTAGATTTACCTTAAAAGAGAACAACAAAATGGAGCAAAATTTACTCACCAAAATATCAAATTCACCATTGATATCAAGTATTTAGCCAATAAATTCAATTACTAGTAGTATTTATTTTCAATGATCAAAGATTGATAATTAATATTTATAAAAAATAAATTCATACAATTGTCACATATTTGTATTATATGTGTGATTACAATCAAATAAACACTTAAAAAATTTACACTCATACAACATCATTACTGATATGTGAATAAGTTATTACATAGAAATTCATCTTTACTTATAAATTAAAAGACTCAGATAATATACCAAACACACCATTAACTCTCAATCTTTGATTGCAAAAATTAACCGTAAACGGTACTCTCACGCAATGATCAAACATTAGTAATAAGTCTGATTAGATAATAGACGTATTTGACACAAATCATTACTCACATGGATAAAATTAATAATTATTACATATTTACCATCACATATATGCAATTATTCGGTCAAATTGTGTCTTCCTTTTGACCGACCATAACAGTTCGCATGAACAATTACACACTACATCTTTTGTAATTTCAATTGAATCAAATTTACACAACAGAGATTACTTTTGCAACATGTTGCTTCAATTACCTCAATCTAAATGACTAGACATTTTAATAAATTCAATGAGAAGAGTCATAAATTTACAAGATAGTATTAATAAATATGTGAAAAGTTTTAATAATAATATTTCTTGAAAGTCTTTAATGTTTGAACAAATTCAGATTGTATAAAACTTAATAACAATAAACTCAAATAACATAAGCATGTTAAATGTATAACTTAAAATCTGATAAATATTAAATATTTATATATGTAAAATAAGTGTCAAATAAATTCACATATACACCAAATAATTATTTAAATAAATCATTTTAGAATCAACAAAACCAATTATAAAATCCAAAGTTTAAAGAATCAAATATTTAGGTTTAGCTTATAATTTTGAGAGATATTCAAAATATTAAAAAAAAATCATAAATAATATATAATAACTAAATATATATTAAACAAATCAGTACTTGTCTTATCTCTCAAAATCTAAATTCATGTGCAGATTTTATGTGAATCAAATTGAAAGACAAAACAATAATTAAAAATCAAATAAAATTATTTGATAATAAAACTTTTTTTTAAATTCAAAACCATAAAAAAACTGAAATTTATTGGATGGGTTTGAATGTCATTTTATAAAAATATATTACATTAATTTATTATTTAATGATCATTTATATTTTAATATTGTTTATTAGTTTGATTTAATTTAATTATTTTTATTATTTCATTTGTTTTAATTATAATCGAACATTCTTATTTATAATGTTGGTTTTTAATTTATTAGCCTATGATTTATTAGTATTTTTATAATATTAATAAAAGTATAATTTATAATTTGGATATTCAAAAATCGATCTAAATTAAACCGCATTAAATCGGACCGGATTGTATTTTTGCTTCAAAACCGATCCAAATCGCACCATTAATATCCTACCTGAGTTCATAATAATTTCTGTCACATTGTACAATAATAAAATATAAAATATTTGTTTTAAGTAAGTAATAAATTCTTAAGTATTTTTCATTTATAAAAAAATACTATTTGGATACATTACTCAATATTTTGACAAAAATAAATTGATAAAAATTGTTTATTTTAACACAATTAAAAACTATTCAAATTGTCTAATAATACTCACCGAATTTGAACATCTAGAACAAAATATATATTAATATTCAAATCAAATTAAAAATAGAAAACCAACATACATTTTTTCTGATGTGACAGTTGTTATTTAACAAATGTATTAGTTATTTTTATCTCGATATATTATCATTTTTAAATTTAATTATTATTAGTTAATATTATTTTCATTATATCTTTTTATTATTACTTTAATTTGATGTTAAAAATAAATATTTTTGGTTTAAATTTGAGTCAAATACATTTAATATTTTAATTTTCGAAAGAAAAAAAAAACTTTTGATACTCTAAACAATGTTCTAAGACATGTGTTATTATTTTTCAATAATTATATCAAAAAAAATATTATTTGTTGGTTTTTTAATAATAAGTAAAGAATCATAAAATGGAAATGAAAAATGAAAGAAGAAATATATATTTGAGCTGATGTATTTTATATTTCACAATTTATTGGTTTTTTCATTATAGGTAAAAATTCATAAAATGAAAATAAAATATGGAAAGAAAAAAAAGTTATTTGACTTGATGTATTTTATAATCCACAATTTCTAATTAATATTTTATTGTTTTACAATTTCCAACAAATATTTTAATATTATTGTTCAAAAAATGTATTTTAATATTTTTCATTTATAAAAAAAATATTTTCGTTATTTTTAAATTATTAACGCATGTTTGAGTTTCTTTTTTTATTCTAATAAAAACAAATATTAAAATGAAGGAGGGGTAGGTAGTTATATTTATAATAAATCAATATTATAATAAAAAGTAAATAATATTTGAAATTGAGAAGTAATATCAGGTAAACACCATTTTTTTAATTTGATGTTTAAGTATGGTTGTAACAAACCAATTAAATGTGAATCTAAAATAACATAATTAAATTGATAAATTTAAGTACAAAAACAAAATGCAATAGCATATGAGTTACATAAATACATGAGTCTCGCATACAATATAGTATGCCAAAAATAGTATCATTACATATACACAAAGTTATCATAACACTATAAGAAAAATGGTGTTTTGCAACACTTAGATTGCGACCCTTATATAAAAATTGCCCTTGCAACACTGTCGATTTGGTGAGTGGTTCTGAAATGGAGGTCTCATATGGGTTATCGTTTGATACTCATCACCCATCTCTATAGGCACAATGGATAAAATGGGCAAGCTTAATATGTCCTACCGCCTTGCAAATGCCCAAGGCATATGTACTGCGGTAAATGTCGGTACCCCAAAATCTACTCCTTCTCCTTTTGTGGTTATTGCTCTGGCCCCGGCGCCTTCTCATACCCCGTCTCTAGAAGCTTTGGCTCATGTGCTCAAGGTAAATCAGCTTGTGGATTCCATGTCTGTTGGGACAATTGAGGATCCAACCTTATCCTTTATTTCTTCAAAGAGGGCCCTGGAGGAGGGACATCAATCTCCTAAGACTGAATATTCTCCAAAATGGACTCGGGTTGCTGAGGATGATGCTCATAAGGAGGCGGATCCCTTTATAAAGATATCGAATATTTTCTCCTCCTGGCTTCCACACACTCCCGGGGAGATTCATGCTATTGACTCGACGTCAAATTTATCCGCCCGGAGTCTCTCTAATGAAGATAACATGGAAATGACTTATGAGCTTGCTTATAACATGTCCATATCTACTTTTATTTTATCTCTTTTTTCTGTTGGGTGGGGTGATGTCTTAGCCCTGAGTAGTCCTTTCAAGGAAAGGGATAATTGGAAAGGGAAGGCCGAAGTTATGGAGTTGAAGTATGCCAACCTTCAGAAGAAGCTTCTCGCGTTGCGGGAGGAATTTAAAGTTGCTAACTCTTTGCAAGTGGTCGTGAAAACACATGGCTCTCCTTCTTCTTTTCCAGCTCACGTAACCGAGCTGAAAGATGCCCTCAGAGGTGAAGGTGAATGGTATGAGGTTTCTTCTGCTTCTGTTAAGGAGAAGGTTTTCCAGGTGAAAAAGTACCAAAAAGATGTAGAGGCCTTGAAAGCTCTCAAAGATGAGGTGGTCGACCTGAGGCGTGCGTTTCATACTGCTCTTGAACAGACTATGCGGGATGTTCTTAAAATTTGGGAACAAAGTTATGGAACATACGAGGAAGTTTTGTTCTGACACATGATTTATGCTGAAACACTAAATCCTTTTAAGTTTATTCCCGCCTTCCTAAGGTGACTCAAGAAGATGGTCCAGATACCTCAGCTTGATTCTCCTTTATTTATATTTTTATTTCTTGTAATGCTTCTTGGGATTTTATGTTGTAGGAGTAATAATTTTTAATATTTAAGGAAATATTTTACCTTGATATTTCAACTATTGTTAGCTTTCGAGCCTTGTATCGATCTTTACTGTATCCTTATAATTTTTTGAATCATTATAACTTCGAGGATTGCTTATCACCCAACAAAGTCTTATTCCTTTTCGAGTTTGGGTTGGACAATGGAGTTTGTTAGCTATGGCGGGATATTTATCTTGGGCGTGAGAGCCTTGACTGCCTTTTGCTTTATGAAAGAAACAACATATTTGATTGTAATGAGATGGCAAAAATGCCTCTGCAATTTTCTTGTTTTTGCATTTTGGTGCATCAAATGATGTCGGTCACTGTTTTTGGTTATTGCATTCTCTTTTCCTTTTAGTGTTTTCCATAACAATATATTGATTTGTATATCATGTTCATAGAGTTGCTTACATTCTCTAGGACAGGGCCTATGATCGGCGAAGTCAAAATCATGTAACCGTATTTTGAATTGTGTTTCGTATCAAAGAGGATCATTCCCCGACCAAAGGTAAGATCTGCTTCCCTGTCTGAGGCTTAGCTAAAATCGAGGTGGACATATCTAGCCCCACCACCTACGTCTTGGAATTGACTAGATCCGAAGGGGGTTGCGTCATCTATGCATAAGTGCATTTAATAGGCCTTAGATGCGAGGTGTGTGTTTGGGCCATATTAGAATCGCAAAATTGTGTTAAGGATGTATCAAATACGCAGTTGGACATTGATCGGTAAAATAGCAAGTGTACTATTTGCACCAATGTAGTAATAAAATGGGAGTTATCCCGAGTATCGATCTCGAGGACTGCGATATAAGTACCAATCTTTAGAATAATTCAATTGAACAAAAGATCATAGGGGGTTTGATCAGTGTTTTCAAAAATAATAATAACAAGAAATAATTATATTAAGCGTACAAAAACTGTTTAATCGATATGAGAAAGCATGCTAGGGTCAGATGTGTGAATTGCTTTGTAATACACTTCTTCCATATCATATAACATTTATGTTGTAATTATTCAAAACCGATTCTCAAGATATGTCTTCTCTAATTCCTTAGCTGAAAAACCATTAACAGTCAACTTCAATCCTAATTCCTTAGTTATTCAAATTGATGTTACGAAATATGTAATTGATCAAGAATTAACGGTTACTACGGTTTGATCCTCATTTGTAAGTGATTAAACTGGAGTTTTATTATACAACAAGCGATAAGGCGGTTTGTCCGACCTAAACCTTAACCAGAGATCAGAATTTCATTTGTCCGATAAAATAAAGCATTAAGAACGTTGTATAATAATTTGAATGAAATCGATGATCATAAAAACATAGAAAAAGTATTCATACAGTAGCAATTCAGGGACACCCCCTAGCATTGGGGGGTTTAGCTTCTCATAATATTCAAAGACAGTAAATTACAAATTAAAGACATTACAATTTGTTGTTGATGAAGGTTGATCTTCAATCTCTTCCGATCTTGAAGATCTCTTATCTTCTAAACACCTTGCACGCTCGCTTCTTCTGTCTGTCTTTTTTTTTCTATGATCAAAAGTTCCCTTTTCTCTATGCCAAAATCCAGACTAAATAGCTTTCAATCAACTAAAAACATTGCGAAATACCCAAACTTCCCTCCGGACGTACAAAGGGGTCAATACATGAAAAATCAGCAAACGGGGCAAAATGGCCAACACGGGTCGTGTCAAGTGACACGGCTGCCCGTGTTGGCTCTCTGTAAGTTTCCAAGCTCCAGCTCTTGCTGACATGGGTCATGTCAGCTGACACGGGCACCCGTGCCAGCCCCCTGTTTTTGTCTTTTTTCCACTTTGCATGATGTCCTTGACTTCCATTCTTCCGGTATGCACCTTTCGGACTTGTTGTTGGATCTGGAAACCAAACAGTACTACACAGAAACACATAAAATGCGACAAAAAGAGAAGAACTACTAATGCAACATAAAACAAGCAGAAATTTATAAAATGCGATAAACTTAAAAAATCAACTAAAATAAAGAACAAAATGTTACCAATTCTTGAAGATTCAATGTTGGATGGATGATGAAAACTAAGTGTAAATGGTGACCGATCACAACCCCAAACTTATCTCATTGCTTGTCCTCAAGTGATGTAAGAGACAACACGGAGGTCAACCATGGGTTCTATTCTTTCCACAACACAGTTGATGCTATTCGCAACTTATCTTCCTCCTTCCCGATTAAGCTTCTGGTTTACCCATTCGAACTTATCCACTGCCTTATCATTTCAGAGTGTTCTTTTACCTGCAAACTTCTTCACACTACTCACCAAATCTCTCAGGGTTAAGGTGTTTAGCACTCATGATATCAAGGTATGCAATATCAACTCTTACTTTTTGAATAGATTCTACGTTAACTACACAAACAAAATTCACACACTTTAAGAGGTCTTCCGGGTTGTAATGGAGCTTAGGTACGGTTGGGAGTAGACAAGAAAATGGATGACAAAAGGTTTTAGAACTCGGCATTCATGATGTTGTTTTTCTTTGTGCACGAATTATTTTATGGGGTGTTATCCAATCTTGACTCTTTTTCACTCAATTTTTTTTTCTTTTGAGTATCACGTTAATGCATGAGTCTATGACCTAGGCAAGTGCTTATACTTCATTTCTATTTTTCATTTTTTTTTGGTAGAAGCGGATGTTTCTACACAATTTTTCTTTTCTTTCTTTTTTGTTGCACTTGCCCCTTTTCCAAAATTACTTCTAAGGATCACAATCCCAAACTTATCTTTTTGCACAAATTTTACACTACAACAGTCATGCCAAGCGAGGGTAGGATGTTTGGCTTATGGTTAACATGACGGTTTACACAAACAAGGGGGTACAGGCTCAACAGGGTTAACAACGGATAAATACAACATTGTGGATGGTTAGAAAGGCTAAAAGGGTGAAAACAAACAACGTGCCTCAATGTGCGTCTTTGTATTGTGTTGTATCAGTAGAACTTACGCAAAATTAGAGAGATAAAGTCATACTTGAATGCCCTCTTTTGTGTTTGGTTATGTTGAAATCTCACCATGTTGGATAAGCTTGCACACTCCAAACCTCTCTTTATGATAAACAACTTCTTTTTCAGCTTGGGCTTACCTTCCCCTCTTTCGGTCTAGAGTTTCCAAGTTGCGTCCAACATTTTGTTTCTTAGCTGTATCACCTTCTAGGTTGCCTCGGGAGCAAATCCTGGGTTGCGTTTTTCCCTCACTGTTCACTAGTCCATCATTTATCCAACATAATCCACTTTCATCTGTAACTTAAAAAAATAAAACAGTCACACAATGACAAACAAAGTAACACAACAGACACAACTAAAAATAAAATTCAAAACAATTAAAAACTCCCTCACACTTGAACCAAACATTGTCTGCAATGTTTAATGTCAAGATAAGAGGGGTACTCACAATGTTTACTGAGGAGGTGGGGGCGGGTACGGATAATGCAACATCATGCGTTGCATCATCGCGTTCATCTCATCCAAAACCGTCCCTTGACGGCGTTATTCAACTCCGAACCTGGTGAGCTCCTCACCTTGCCTAGATTGCTCAGTGCGAAGGTGACCGATCTCATCCTGAATCTAACCCCATTGGTCTTGCAGCATGGAGTAGGACCCTGAAGCTTGAGTCGGTTCTTGCGGTTGCTGGTAAAAAGGCTCCTCGTTGCTCGGTGCACCTTCCATATGTTCATCTGCGGGCAAAGAGTCAAGAAAATCTTCGTCCCCCTCATCCAGGTCGGGACAGTCATAAAGCCAGTTGGCTCTGTTAGTAATATTGATGAAATCATAAGCAGGTAAAGCAAGGACATGAACTTTTTGGCAAATAAGAGAATAATAATCTTGTTTTACCGCAATCATGCCTTGTTGGATCAACGCGGCCATGTCCAGTTTGTTTTTACCTGGCACTTGTGGAGATTCAGTCAGTGCAGCACCAAATCCAAAATGATCGGCAATTTGTGTAATCATGCCGCCAACCGAAATGTCGCCTGAAGTAGCGCGACCAACTCTACCTAAGTAGTCAGCTGCAAATGCTGATACGTTGATTGGAGTTTGTGATGCCATACTGTACAGAAAGAACAACTCCCTTTGGGTGGCGACATCGGTGCTATCTCCGCGACCAAACATGGTGTACGCCAAAGCCTTCTGTGCGTACCTGAAACACGGGTTATGGATACCCAATTCTTTTGCCCCTTTGGAAACATATTTAGTGTTACCTGTTATAGCAATCCAAAATTCCGCCGGGACAAACGTATCGGGCACCGTTCCAGGGCCTACGATTGGGAGTTTTAAGATACTCCCTAACTCATCCACAGACAATTCCATATCAGTATTAAATAATCGAAACTGCAACGTACCGTAGTATTCTTTTTCCATTCCATTCCACCTATTTTTCAGCTTAAATTCAATTGTACTCAGGAATTCAAGCGTAATGCGTGCGAAAGTTGGCGCTTCTAGCTGCATGAATTCCAGCATTCCTAAGGTGTGGAACATACGGTGAACCTCAGCTTGCAATCCCAATTCCTGCAAAGTTCCATTACACGTGTACCTGGTGGGGGTTAATTTTCTTTTAAGATGAACCGCATACCTCTTATGGTGCTCCAAGTTCTCGAACACAATGTCGTGCTCATTCGGGGTTCTTCTCGCCCTTTGTCGTAGCCGGGATGATTCCGCCACATTTTTGCTTTTGTCTACTCGGCGAGACATATTCTTACCTGCATACAACAAAAAGAAACAAGAAATTGAACAAAGAGATTAGGCAAAAATATTACCGTAGGAAGATCGAGGTTGGAAAATGGTAGAACTTTTGTGAAGACGGATGGAGAAATGATGGAGATATGAGGTGAAAGTAGGGAGCTTTAAGTGAGAAAAATGGAGGTTTTTAGGTATTTTTGAGAGAAAGAGAGATAGAGGTGAGAGAATAGGAAGGAGAAGAGGTTAATGAGGAGAGAATGGGTGAGAAAGTGGTTTTATTTGGGGAAATTCAGTTGTGGGCCCATGCTCCAATGGTACAAAATTTTGAAAAAAAAAATCACATTGCGCTAGCTGACACGGCCGTGTTAGCTGACACGGGTGACCGTGTCAGCGCACAACACCTCAAGGACACGGATCGTGTCCTTCCAATAAGCAGCTTAATCCACGTAGGGGCTGACACGGGCCGTGTCACCTGACACGGGCACCCGTGTCAGGCCCCTGGAAACCCCCTTTCTGACACTTCCTTGGTACTTCCTGACACGGGCGCCCGTGTCAGGCCCTTAATTTTTCATTTTCCTTCAATGCTTTCTCGAGTTGTGCCAGGCTTCTGCTTCCGACTTTTCCAGAGACTTTTTGGGCACGAGATCTTTAACTCCTCTAGCAACACTGTTCACACATACAAGTAAATAACACACAACCAAACAAAGAAAATAATTAGACACAAAAGCGTGAGTTTCCTCCCATGTAGCGCTTCGTTTAACATCGCTTGGCTCGACGGTTGTGCATCTTATCAGACAAGATGAACAACATCAATTTGGCCAACTTCTTGCTCCATGTTGTAAGGCTTCAATCTTTGGTCATTCACTTTAAAAATATCCCCATTGGATGGATTTTTTATTTTGATTACTCCATGGGGATATACCTTGTGTACCACAAACGGACCCGACCATTTCGATCTCAGTTTCCCAGAGAACAACTTCATCCTTGAATTAAACAATAGTACCATTTGTCCTTCCCAAAATTCCTTCCTTTGGATTCTTCTATCATGCCATTTCTTAGTTTGATCTTTGTATATTTTTGCATTTTCATATGCCCGGTTCCTAAATTCTTCTAACTCATGGAGTTGAAGGATTCGAGATTCTCCCGCTTTCACAAGATCCAAGTTAAGGAATTTTGAAGCCCACAAAGCTTTGTGTTCAAGTTCCAAGGGTAGGTGACATGCCTTACCATATACCAATTGATACGGGGACATACCAATCGGTGTTTTGAAAGCAGTTCGGTATGCCCAAAGCGCATCATCAAGCTTACTCGCCCAAACCTTGCGAGAAGCGTTAGTCGTCTTCTCCAGGATTTGTTTCAGCTGCCTATTTGACACTTCAACTTGACCACTGGTTTGCAGGTGGTACTGAGTGGCTATCCGATGTGTTACATTATACTTCAAGAGTAGATTCTCCATTAGGTGATTTAAGAAGTGAGTTCCTTCATCACTTATTAGAGCTCTTGGCACTCCGAACCTGACAAATATGTTTTCTTTCATAAACTTAACTACCACATTTGCATCATTTGTTGGTAGAGCAACTGCTTCTACCCACTTGGATACATAATCCACTGCCACCAAAATGTAATTCTTTCCAAATGAAGGTGGAAACGGTACCATAAAGTCAATACCCCAAACATCGAAGAGTTCAACTTCCAACATGGGGTTTTGCGACATCTGATTTCTTTTCGAGATGTTTCCCATCCTTTGACACTTATCACACTCTTTGGTTACTTGCTGAGCATCTTTGAAAAGTGTCGACCAGTATAAGCCTGACTGAAGGACTTTGGCAGCGGTTCTATCACCACTAAAGTGTCCACCATAGTCAGAATCATGACAAGCTTTCAGGACATCCTTATGTTCTTCTTCGGGAACACATCTTCTGACCAACCCGTCTACTCCTTTCTTGTACAAGAATGGGTCATCCCACAAGTAAAACCTGCAATCATGCACAAACTTTTTATTTCGGTTAGAATCAAATTCGCTAGGGATCACCCCGCTTACTAGATAGTTTGCGTAGTCTGCGAACCAAGGCATTCCAATAACCGCAAGGATGTGTTCGTCAGCAAACTCATCCTTTATTGGACGTTTTTCCTCATTTTCCTCTATGGGGGACATCCGAGAGAGGTGATCTACCACAGTATTTTCACACCCTCTTTTGTCGCGAATTTCCACATCAAACTCTTGGAGGAGTAAGATCCATCTCAGCAGTCTTGGCTTAGAATCCTGCTTAGCAAATAAATACTTCAAAGCAGCATGGTCAGTATAAACAATGACTCTAAAACCCAACAGATATTGGCTGAATTTATCAAAGGCATAAACCACGGCTAACAACTCCTTCTCGGTAGTCGCATAGTTCAGTTGTGCAGGGTTCAAAACATGACTAGCATAATATATGACATGCAACAGTTTATCTCTACGTTGTCCAAGAACTACTCCCACTACAATGTCACTCGCATCACACATGATCTCAAAAGGTAGAGACCAATCTGGGGCAATGATAATTGGTGTCGTCACCAATTTATTTTTTATAGTTTCAAAAGCAACGACACACTCTTTATCAAAGATGAAAGCCTTTCTCTTAACCAACAGGGTAGTTAAGGGTTTAGCTATCTTGGAAAAATCTCTTATGAACCTGCGGTAGAAACCTGCATGCCCTAAGAAACTTCTTATACCTTTTTCATTCATAGGAGGGGGTAGTTTTTCTATTACCTCAATCTTGGCTAGGTCCACTTCTATCCCTTTGTGAGAGATTTTATGACCCAAGACTATTCCTTCTCGCACCATGAAGTGACACTTCTCCCAGTTGAGAATCAGATTGGTCTGTTGGCATCTTTCTAACACAAGGGAAAGGTTAGTTAAACAATTATCAAAAGAAAAACCAAATACCGAGAAGTTATCCATGAAGACCTCCATATGCTTTTCGAGCATGTCCGCAAAAATGGAAGTCATGTATCTTTGAAATGTGGCTGGTGCATTACATAACCCGAATGACATTCTTCTACAAGCAAAAATACCATAGGGGCAAGTAAAAGTTATCTTCTCTTGATCTTCTGGTGCAACCGCTATCTGATTGTATCCAGAGTATCCATCAAGGAAACAATAATACTCATGACCTGCCAACCTTTCCAACATCTGATCAATGAATGGTAACAGAAAATTATCCTTTCTGGTCGCCAAATTCAACCTCCTGTAATCGATGCAAACACGCCACCCCATGACCGTCCTTGTAGGGAGTAACTCATTTTTCTCATTCCTTATAACGGTAGTCCCTCCTTTCTTAGGAACCACATGAACATGACTCACCCAAGAGCTATCAGATATGGGATAGATTAACCCAACATCTAATAGTTTAACAACCTCTTTCCTAACCACTTCCTTCATTGCGGGATTTAGTCTTCTTTGGGGTTGCACCACTGGTTTGTGACCATCCTCCATGAGAATTTTATGCATACAAACCGTAGGGATAATTCCCTTCAAGTCTTCTATCGCACATCCCATTTCACTTTTGTGCTTTTTCAGAACCTTGACCAGCTTATCTTCTTGAGAAACTTCTAGATTAGAGCTTATAATAGTTGGGCATTTTCTTTCGGGATCTAGAAAAACATACTTGAGATTTTCAGGCAATTGTTTCAGCTCAGCCACTTCCTTGGTCTCATCTTTCTTTTCCTCAACCTGGGGTTCCCTTAAGTTTTCCCATTGGAGTGATCGGGATCCCTTAAATGGTGGTTGTGTTGCCATCATAGTTAACACTTCCCTCTCCTTTTCATCAACTTCTTGAGTGTCTTCAGAAATTGATAGACTTAGAACTCTCTCCAAGGGCAATTTTTGTTCACCTAGAGGATTTTCTTTCAGAACCATTTGATCAATCACCTCTATGTGTTGACTGGTGGCCACTTCATCTTTGTATTTCATGGTGTTACGCACATCAATTTTTAACTCTTCGTCGTAAACTTTTAGAGTCATGGTGCCCTCTTCTATATCTATCAAACATCTTCCGGTCTCTAAAAATGGTCTACCAAGAATGAGCGATATCTCTTCATCTTCCGGCATTTCTAAGATGACAAAGTCCACTGGAAATACAAACTTATCAATTTTCACAAGAACATCTTCCACCACTCTATAAGGTCTCTTCACAGAGTGATCAGCAAATTGAAATGTCATTCTGGTATCTTGCACTTTTCCAATCCCCAACCTCTTGTAAATGGATAACGACATGAGACTCACACTTGCCCCTAAGTCTATAAGGACCTTTTTGAAAGATCTATCCCCGATAGTGCAAGGGATAGTTACCGAGCCTCGATCTTTCTTCTTTACCGGAATCTTCATACCCTGCAAAATTGCACTACAAGTGTCGGTTAGTACAACAGAGTCAATGTCAGTGCTCCTCTTTTTTGAAATAATATCCTTCATAAATTTAGCATAAGAGGGCATTTGCTCAAGTGCCTCCAAGAACGGAATGTTAATCTCAAGTTTTTTGAACATCTCCAAGAATTTCTCGAAGTTCTTCTCATGTTGCTCTTTCTTCTTATTTCTTGTGGGGAAAGGGAGTTTGACAACCGACTTTGATTCACTAACTTTTTCTTTAACCACTAGTTTAGGTACCACCACCTCTTCACTAACAACCTCATTTTCTTTTATCTCCAACTCAACTTAAAGCAATTGGTCTTCTTGGTCATCATCTTTTTCAGGGACTTCTTTTGCTTTACCATTCCTTGTGGTTACAACACTCACATTATTATGCTCTTGTGGATTTGTAACTGTAGCACTCGGTAATGCACCCGGTGTTTGCGAACCCCGCGAGTTGTTGAGCAATCTGACTCATTTGCACTTCCAGATTTTTTATTGAAGCACCAGTGTTTCTCAGATTACTTCTAGTCTCCTCTTGAAACTGTTAACTTTGAGCTGCCATTTTTTCAATGGCAATTTTCCAATCTGCTTTTCTTGGAACCTATTGTTGAAATTGTTGTTGGGATTGGTGAAACTGTTGTTGGTAAGGTTGTTGTTGTTGCGGTCGATACTGTTGTTGTGGTTGGCTTTGATATTGGGTGGACGCTTGCTTCTGAGCATTTCCTTGCTGGTCTTTCCAGGAAAAATTTGGATGATTTTTCCATCCAGGATTATACGTATTGGAGTAAGGATTGTTCTGCTTCAGAAAATTAATCTCTTCTACCTGTTGTGCAGTTGCCACACAATGCATGGCAAAGTGAGGTCCTCCACAAATTGCATAACTAACTGCTTGAATAGGTTGAATCGGTTGCACTTGTGCCAACGTTTGAGTGTCAAGAGTCATTTTCTTGAGTCTTCTCTCTACTTCAGTAGTTATTTGATCTTCCATCTTCACAACTTGATTTTCTAGCTTGAGATCAATGATACCTTCAGGTTGACTTACACTGCGTTCATAGAGTTTCAGATGCTCATTTGCTGCAATGGCTTCAATGATTTTCTTTATAACAGTGGCTGTTGTAAAATTTGTTGAGCCACCGGCAGCTGTGTCTATGAGTTGCTTAGTCTTCATTCTAAGGCCATTCACAAAATTTTGCATATGTTCAGTTGCATCCATGTTATGAGTTGGACATGCAACCAACAATCGCTTGAACCTCTTGTAAGCGTCTTCGAGTGACTCTCCTTCCTTCTGTTTGAAATTAACAATATCATATCTCTTGCGGATATACACAAAAGCAGGGAAGTACTCATTCAAAAATGTTGTCTCCATTTGTTGCTAAGTTGTTATGCTTCCCGCGGGTAAAGAGTAAAACCACTCTTCGGCATCTTCCGAAAGTGTAAACGGAAACATCACCAACTTTTTAGCTTCCTCTGAGTGTCCCTCAATTTTTAACGATGTCGTCATGGTCAGAAATCTTTGTAAATGCTTGTTGGCATCTTCATTGATTTTTCCGGAGAACGGTCTCCTTTCGAGTTGACGAATCGTTGAAGGGTGTAGCTGAAAATGATCAACATTTGCCGGTTGGTTCACAATTGTTAACCTTCCAGTAGGAGCATTTGCACCTCCATAGTCACCCAGAAGTCTTTCCGCAAGAGGTGGAGCTTCAGCCATTGGTTCAGAAACAGCTTCGGAGTCTTCCGAATGAACTGAAACAACTTCTTCTTTTTCAAACTCAGAAACAATAGGGGTTGCTTCTGAAAGTTCCAGCCTAGCTTTTCGTCATCTTGCACGCAATAATATTTTTGGTTCTGTGTCAAAAAGAAATTCAGCTGAGGCCTTACCTCGCATACACAGATTAGACAATTATTAGAATAAACAATAATACAGAAAAAATTTGGCTGCAGAGCAACAAAATTCCAATTGAATTATTTTTCAACTTATACTTTGGCAGTTCCCCGGCAACAGTGCCAAACACTTGATCGATAAAATAGTAAGTGTACTATTTGCACCAATATAGTAATAAAATGGGAGTTATCCCGAGTATCGATCTCGAGGACTGCGATATAAGTACCAATCTTTAGAATAATTCAATTGAACAAAAGATCATAGGGGGTTTGATCAGTGTTTTCAAAAATAATAATAATAACAAGAAATAATTATATTAAGCGTACAAAAACTGTTTAACCAATATGAGAAAGCATGCTAGGGGCAGATGTGTGAATTGCTTTGCAATACACTTCTTCCATATCATATAACATCTATGTTGTAATTATTCAAAACTGATTCTCAAGAATTGTTTTCTCTAATTCTTTAGCTGAAAAACCATTAACAATCAATTTCAATCCTAATTCGTTAGTTATTCAAATTGATGTTACGAAATATGTAATTGATCCAGAATTAACGGTTACTACGGTTTGATCCTCATTCCTAAGTGATTAAACCAGAGTTTTATTATACAACAAACGATAAGGCGGTTTGTTCGACCTAAACCTTAACCAGAGATCAGAATTTCATTTGCCCATAAAATAAAGCATTAAGAAAGTTGTATAATAATTTGAATGAAGAAAACATCGATGATCATAAAAACATAGAAAAAGTATTCATACAGTAGCAATTCAGGGACACCCCCTAGCATTGGGGGGTTTAGCTTTTTATAATATTCAAATACAGTAAATTACAAATTAGAGACATTACAATTTGTTGTTGATGAAGATTGATCTTCAATCTCTTCCGATCTTGAAGATCTCTTATCCTCTAAACACCTTGCACGCTCGCTTCTTCTGTCTGTCTCTTTTTTTTTCTACGATCAAAAAGTCCCTTTTCTCTATGCCAAAATTCAGACTAAATAGCTTCCAATCAACTAAAAACATTATGAAATACCCAAACTGCCCTCCGGACGTACAAAGGGGTCAATACATGAAAAATCAGCAAACGGGGTGAAATGGCCAACACGGGGCGTGTCAGGTGACACGGCTGCCCGTGTTGGCTCTGTGTAAGTTTCCAAGCTCCAGCTCTTGCTGACACGGGCCGTGTCAGCTGACACGGGCACCCGTGTCAGCCCCCTGTTTTTGTCTTTTTTCCGTTTTGCATGATGTCATTGACTTCCATTCTTCCGGTACGCACCTTTCGGACTTGTTGTTGGACCTGGAAACTAAACAGTACTACACAGAAATGCATAAAATGCGACAAAAAGAGAAGAACTACTAATGCAACATAAAACAAGCAGAAATTTATAAAATGCGATAAACTTAAGAAATCAACTAAAATAAAGAACAAAATGTTACCGATTCTTGAAGATTCAATGTTGGATGGATGATGAAAACTAAGTGTAAATGGTGACCGATCAGACATGGAATGTGCTTAAGCCGTATTAGAATTGCATGGATGTGTTAAGTCATTATCGGAGACACATTGGGGCACGGGATGTGCTTAAGCCATATCAAAATCGCAGAAATATGTTAAGTCCGTATTGAAAATATGTTTATACACTTTATCTTTACTTTCCTTTATTTTGGGTATTATAGTAGAAAGAATCAAAAGAGCACAAAGAAGATGGATATATATATATATATATATATATATATATATATATATATATATATATATATATATATATATATATATATATATATATATATATATATATATATATATATATATATATATATATATATATATTTCTCCATCTTCTTTGTGCTCTTTAGAATCTTTTTGCTAATAATATATATTAATGTTAATAATTGACCAAATTAATTACAAATAAATAAATAATTTTCGGGTGGGTACTCTTTGCGGTAACCTCAAAATGGTCGGAAGGCGACCAGAATCTTCGCACGTCTTCTTCTTTAAAGCTCCAGACGAAGTGCACTTCTCGCTTCGGAATGTCTTCTTTGGCGGGTTGGTGTCGAAGGTCTTTAATGTCTACCTCTTACTAGGGTTATAATATGGAAGGTCTTACTTAGGGATCCCAGGTGAGACTCATTTCTTAAAGGCGTCTCCTTGAATTGGACAAAGCCTGAGATCTAGTGTCTTGCACTTGTCAAGATTCGCCCGTTAATTGGTCAACTTCTACGACCTCAGAGGGAAGAAAGCTACCATTTTTCCTAGTTTTTACTTTGGGGTAGCTATTGAAGGAGAAGGGCGATCCAAAACGCAGCGGAATTTAAAAATTCTCCTTTAATGATCCTTATGAATGGGCATGATCAGTGATAGAATCGTTACCTCTTGTGGCGATTATAACCTTTGATGCAGATCTACTGAGCGATCACGAACGTTGAACAATGACAACACCTCTACTCAGTCCACACAAACGGATTCCTTCAATCTCAGTGCTAGCTGCTAGGAATGAAGGCTTTGAGTGTGTGTGTGTGTGTGTGTGTGTATGTGTGTGTGTGTGAGAGAGTGTGTGTGTGTGTGTGTGAGAGAGAGAGAGAGAGAGAGAGAAACGAAATTGCAACTGCAACAATGCTTCTACACAAGGGTTCTATTTATAGAACCACTTGTGTGGGCTGCAAGCTAAAAAGCCCACTCAAGTGTATATGGGCCATATCTTATAATATGCCAAAATTACTTAAGCGCGTGGTACCTTACCATATTTCGTATTCTACTTAAGTACACAATACCTTACGATCTTCTATAATTCACTTAAGGGCACCGTACATTACGGTATTCCTTAATTACTCTATCTCTCATCAATCCGTCCTTTGTGTGTGACCCTATAGGTTTTCGCGGCATTGACAATTATATTAAATCACGTATTTAACATAATAAACAGTGAGCGGTATCTAGCAACACATCACTGCTACCCAAGACACGAAAATGTCATGTGTTATGACAAATCCTTCTGTGATAATAATTATGTGTATAATTACCCTTTTGCCCTTATGTCTATATTGAACACAAGGCATAGACTGTGTCATCCTTGTCCAATTCAATATTGGGCCCATAGACATTTATCCTGTTATGCAGGATGGGTAAATTCCATCTAGGTCACTCATGTCCCTTAGCATGCTTCGCGGAGTACCCATCAACTATCTTTATGGTCATCCAATTACGGACAATGTTTGATCAGCAATAAGGCAGTCGACTTTACATCTAGGGTCCATAGTGGTTTCAGGTCGAAGGGTGGTATACACCATTATCACCATGAGAATAACTTATGACACTTTGCATAACATTCTATATAATATTCTCATAACGGGTCAATCCAGTATAAATATTACTCTTAATATTCATACCTATGTTTAAGACTTGATAACTCTTTATCCATGATCCATGAGATGTGATCATCAGTCTATAAACATAATAGTCTTCATGCTTTAATGTTATCCCACTTTACAATAAAGCTTGACTACAGATACTTTAAGAATAGTGTCCTTATGTTTAATGTGATCTCATGATTAAGTCATACTTGATACATTAAACGGACTAGCTATTCTAGGGACTTTATTAAACAAACATAATAAAGAAAAAGCCTTTTATTATTAATAAATAATTCGATACAAGTACCAAAAGTATTGGCCTCTAAGGCTTACACCAACAATCTCCCACTAGCACTAGAGCCAATCAGGCATACCCCTAATGCCTATAGATCTAGTATGGCCATCATGCTTCTGCTGCGCAAGAGGCTTTGTCAGTGGGTCAGCAATATTGTCAAGTATAGGTACTCTGCATATTTTCACATCTCCTCTATCTATTATCTCTCGAATGAGGTGATAACGCCTAAGTATGTGTTTGGATCGTTGGTGAGATCTAGGCTCCTTAGCTTGTGCGATAGCACCATTGTTATCACAATAGAGACCAATAAGATCCACAATGCTAGGAACTATGCCAAGTTCACTAATGAACTTTTTGATCCAAACAACTTCCTTTGCTGCACTTGAGGCAGCAATATACTCGGCCTCGGTTGTAGAATCAGCAATTGTATCTTGCTTTGAACTTTTCCAGCTCACAGCGCCACCGTTTAAGCAAAAACATAACCAGATTGCGATCTAAAATCATCCTTATCTGTCTGGAAGCTAGCATCGGTGTATCCAATTACAACCAACTCTTCCTGACCTCCATATATCAAGAATGTGTCCTTAGTCCTTCTCAAATACTTAAGGATATTCTTAACAGCTACCCAATGGGCATCACCAGGATCAAATTGGTACCTACTCGTTGCACTTAAAGCATACGAGACATCTGGTCGAGTACATAACATGGCATACATGATAGATCCTATTGCAGATGCATATGGAATCTTATTCATGCGATCCCTTTCTTCCTTAGTTGAAGGGGATTGTATTTTTGATAGACACATGCCATGTTGCATAGGTATGAATCCTTTCTTGGAATCATGCATATTAAAGCGTCTCAACACTTTGTCTATGTACGTACTCTGACTTAGGCCAAGCAGTTTTTGTGATCTATCTCTATAGATTCTGATTCCTAATATATAGGCTGCTTCACCTAGGTCCTTCATAGAAAAGCATTTCCCCAACCAAGACTTTACTTGTTGCAGGGTAGGGATATCGTTTCCAATGAGTAATATGTCATCTACATATAATACCAAGAAAACGATCATGCTCCCACTAACCTTCTTGTAGACACAAGGCTCATCTTCGTTCTTGATGAATTCATATTGTTTTACCGTTTCATCAAAACGAAGATTCCAGCTTCTAGAAGCTTGCTTCAATCCATAGATTGATCTTTGTAACTTACATATCTTTTGGGCTTCTTCTGGTATGTCAAATCCTTCAGGCTGTGTCATGTACACATCCTCAAGAAGATTTCCATTAAGGAAAGCAGTTTTGACATCCATCAGCCATATTTCATAATCATGATATGCAGCGATAGCAAGTAAAATCCGAACAGATTTAAGCATTGCAACTTGTGAAAAGGTTTCATCATAGTCAACCCCATGAATTTGTTTATATCCTTTTGCAACCAGTCTTGCCTTATAGGTATGTACCCACTTGCATCCTATAGGGTTAACTCCTGCAGGAGGCTCTACCAAGGTCCAAACTTGGTTTGTGTACATGGAATCCATTTCAAATTTCATGGCTTCAAGCCACTTCTCAGACTCGGGACCAGTTATGGCCTCTTGGTAGGTCACAGACTCATCTTGATCCATGAGTAATACATCACCTTAATCAGTTATGAGATATCCATATCTCTCAGGTTAGTGACGTATCCTGCTTGACCTACGCTGGTCTTGTTCTACTTGAGCAGGTTGCTCTTCCACAACTACTTGTGTTTCCTGCTCTAATTCCTCCGTAGGTGTATCGATGCTTTGTGATTCTTGAATTTCTTCAAGCTCTAGTTTCCTCCCACTGATTCCTTTAGAAATAAAATCCTTTTCCAGGAAAACTCCAGTTCGAGCGACAAACACTTTGCCCTCAGAAGGATTGTAGAAGTAATACCCTCTTGTTTCTTTAGGATACCCCACAAATAAGCATTTATCAGATTTGGGCTCAAGCTTAGTTGAAATTTGTCGTTTCACATAAACTTCGCAATCCCAAATCTTCATGTAAGACATATGTTGTTTCTTACCACTCCATATCTCATATGGTGTTTTCTCAACCTTTTTGGATGGAACACGGTTAAGTGTGTAAGCTGTTGTCAATAACGCATGTCCCCAAAAGGAGTTTGGAAGATCGGTGTGACTCATCATGGATCGGACCATGTCTAACAGGGTTCGATTTCTTCTCTCAGATACACCATTCCATTGGGGTGTTCCAGGAGGACTAAGTTGGGATAGGATCCCACACTCTTTCAGATGGTCATCAAACTCTAGGCTTAAATACTCACCACATCGATCTGATCGAAGAGTTTTAATATTCTTACCTAGTTGGTTTTGTACTTCATTCTTGAATTCCTTGAACTTTTCAAAGGACTCTGATTTGTGTTTCATTAAATACACATAACCATATCTACAGAAATCATCAGTAAATGTGATGAAGTACTGAAAACCTCCTTTGACTGGTATGTTCAGTGGTCCACATACATCAGTATGTATGAGGGCCAAAAGATCATTAGCTCTTTCACCTTTTCCTGTGAATGGAGACTTTGTCATCTTTCCAATTAAACAAGATCTGCATGTCTCATATGGTTCATAATCAAAAGAGTCCATCTTTATGGAGTTTGGAAATGCGTTTCTCATTTATGTGGCCTAATCGACAATGCCAAAGGTAAGTTGGATTTAACTCATTAGGTTTCATCCTTTTAGTATTAATGTTATAAATAGGCATTTCAAGATCAAGGACATATAGTCCATTGTTCATTTGGGCAGTAGCATAGAATATATCATTCAAATAAATTGAGCAACAATTGTTCTTTATTATAAATGAAAAACCAAACTTGTCCAAACAAGAAACGGAAATAATATTCCTGCTAATTGTAGGTACATAATAACAGTTCTCTAACTGAATTATTAAACCACTAGGTAAAGTCAATACATAAGTTCCTACGGCTAAAGCAGCAACCTTTGCTCCATTGCCAACTCGTAGGTCGACTTCACCTTTTGCCAAATCTCTACTCCTTTTTAGTCCCTGCATATTGGTACAAATATGAGAACCGCATCCAGTATCTAGTACCCATGATGCAGAAGTAGATAAATTAATAACAAAAATACCTGAAGTTGAAGTCTCTACTCCATTCTTCTTATCTTCCAGGTACTTTGGGCAGTTTCTCTTCCAGTGTCCGGTCTTACCGCAATGGAAGCAGGTGCCTTCTTTTGCTATGCCTCCACTAGGCTTCAAAGCCGCAACAGTGGGTTTGGGTTTGGCAACTTCCTTGCCTTTCCCTTTATCACCCTGCTTGGTGGGCCTTTTGTTCTGTCTCTTTCCATTTCCGATCATCAGAATGGACTTCCCTTTTGACTTCAGATTCTGCTCAGCAGTTCTTAACATGGTTAGCAGTCCAGGAAGAGATTTGTCCATATCATTCATATTGAAATTTAGGACAAATTGACTGAATCTATCTGGCAACGATTGCAAGATCAAATCAGTCGCAAGTTCCTCTCCGAGGGGAAAACCCAACCTCTCAAGGTTTTCCACATACCCAATCATCTTGAGCACATGGGGACCTACAGGGGCTCCCTCAGCTAACTTGCCTTGAAAAAGGGCTTTTGAAACTTCAAACCTTTCATGCCTTGCTTGCTCTTGATAGAGCATCTTCAGGTGTTCGATCATATCGAACGCTGCCATGTTTTCATGTTGCTTTTGCAACTCTGAGTTCATGGTAGCTAGCATGAGACAAGCAGTTTCATTGGCATCATCGACATGCTTCTTATAAGCATCTCTTTCTGCCTTAGGTGCAAAACTAGGAGGTTCCTCTTCAGGAACAGGTTTCTCCAAGACGTACAACTTTCTATCATGTTTGAGGATAATCCTCAGATTTCGGTGCCAATCCAGAAAATTTGTCCCAGACAATTTTTCCTTGTCAAGGATTGATCGCAAAATGTTGTTAGAGGTGTTTGTTGTCATGGTAATCTACATGAAAATAATGAAAATATAAGTATCAATAACATATTTAATTAGGCCTTTAATTAAATATGCTCCCACTATTTTACTCAAAACAAATGACCCTCACCATTTGATTCGGAAAATCCCGTTGGAAGATTTTCTAGTGGGTCGAGATCCATATTTCACTTTGTTTAAGTCCGCGTAGGCGGATTACACAAAACTAGGTTATTTAGGTAGGAACTCCTTCCAATTGTATCTAATACAACTCTCGAATATTTTAGTTGGGTGAATAACTCCTTATTCCAATCCATCACATGGATCATTTCCAACTCTTGCTTCTAAACATATATAATCTTATTATAATTTGTTTAGTTAAGTTTGACCCATTGTTTTAACAATTGGATATTACAATTATCCCATCGCACCTTACTAATATAGATCATGCACCTCGCATGGGCGAAACCTACATTATCCGATACTAGTCTTGATGAGTGCTAAAACTTGGAAAGCATAAACTTAATATTTAATTTGAGGGAATTTGCAATTATTCTGATCTCACCGGCTTATTTATCATATAAATCGTCTCTCACATGCATCAACATTCATTCACATGCATCAACATACATACATAATGAAACAGTTATGGTCCCTAGCGCAATTGTTCTCCCAAGCCAATGAGAGAACCTAAGCTAACATAATAACGATCTAAGCTTCTCCAAGCAAGACCTTCAAGGTTGTCCTACTTTGATATTGACTTCTTCTCTTTCTTCATAACATTACATTACATAAAAGAAACTCGTTTTACATACGAGGGAGTAAGATGAGAAAAGAAGTTACATTATGAGATTAAAAGAGAGGCACGACACGCAGGTCGTATTTTAAAAACCCAAAATAAAATAAAGGAAAACTAAGGCCATAACCGATCGCCAGAAGACAATAATAATAAACACATTATTATTATTATTAATTTTAATTATTTTAATTAATTAAAACCAAATTAAATTTCGGCGACCGATCACACTACGCAGAGTTAGTTGGGGGTCCGCTACCCGGTCAGCGGGAACGGGTGTTCCGCTGCCCGGTCAGCGGACGGTGGTTCCACATAACTCTTTAACAACACAACCCTTGTGCCGTCATTAACCCTAATGCACCAATTTCAGACCATCAAACACATCTCGATTGTTGATTCAATATGATTGATCAATACGTCATTGCTTCACCATACTAATGTCGGATTAAGAAGCAAACAACCATTAATCGCTCAAAGGAAAACAACCATTAAGTGTTTGAAAGAACGAAATAGAAACAGTATATCATATATACCGTATTTTGCATCAGAATTACTTATATCATATATATAACTTGATCGATCTCAATTTAATTACTCGTTTATTCTTTGATTCATTCTGTCTTTTAATCGTATTAATACAGAAAATACAGAAAATAAACAGCTATCAGATGCATGGTTTCGTAAGTGGCTCTGATACCACTGAAGGAGAAGGGCGATCCAAAACGCAGCGGAATTTAAAATTTCTCCTTTAGTGATCCTTACGAATGGGCATGATCAGTGATAGAATCGTTACCTCTTGTGGCGATTGTAACCTTTGATGTAGATCTACGGAGCGATCACGAACATTGAACAATGACAACGCCTCTACTCAGTCCACACGAACGGATTCCTTCAATCTCAGTGCTAGCTGCTACGAGTGAATGCTTTGAGGGAGAGAGAGAGAGAGAGAGAGAGAGAGAGAGAGAGAGAGAGAGAGAGAAACGAAATTACAACTGCTACAATGCTTCTACACAAGGGTTCTATTTATAGAACCACTTGTGTGGGCTACAAGCTAAAAAGCCTACTCAAGTGTATATGGCCCATATCTTATAATATGCCAAAATCACTTAAGCGCGTGGTACGTTACCATATTTCGTATTCTACTTAAGTACACCGTACTTTACGATGTTCTATCATTCACTTAAGGGCACCGTACATTACGATATTCCTTAATTACTCTATCTCTCATCAATCCGTCCTTTATGTGTGACTTTATAGGTTTTCGCGGCATTGCCAATTATATTAAATCACGTATTTAACATAATAAACAGTGAGTGGTATCTAGCAACACATCACCGCTACCCAAGACACGAAAATGTCATGTGATATGACAAATCCTTCTGTGATAATAATTATGTGTATAATTACCCTTTTGCCCTTATGTCTATATTGAACACAAGGCATAGACCGTGTCATCCTTGTCCAGTTCAATATTGGGCCCATAGACATTTATCCTGTTACGCATGATGGACAACTTTCATCTAGGTCACTCATGTCCCTTAGCATGCTTCGTGGAGTACCCATCAACTGTCTTTATGGTCATCCAATTACGCATAATGTTTGATCAGCAATAAGGCACTCGACTCTACATCTAGGGTCCATAGTGGTTTCAGGTCGAAGGGTGGTATACACCATTATCACCATGAGAATAACTTATGACACTTTGCATAACATTCTATATAGTATTCTCATAGTGGGTCAATCTAGTATAAATATTACTCTTAATATTCATACCTATGTTTAAGACTTGATAACTCTTTATCCATGATCCATGAGATGTGATCATCAGTCTATAAACATAATAGTCTTCATGCTTTAATGTTATCTCACTTCACAATAAAGCTTGACTATGGATACTTTAAGAATAATATCCTTATGTTTAATGTGATCTCATGATTAAGTCATACTTGATACATTAAACGGACTAGCTATTCTAGGGACTTTATTAAACAAACATAATAAAGAAAAATCCTTTTATTATTAATAAATAATTCGATACAAGTACCAAAAGTGTTGGCCTCTAGGGCTTACACCAACAACTATATTAGCAAAGATATTGGGATTATGATTTGTCATTCCCTTCTCAAAGAGAACTCGAAGTGTCATGGCCTTCTCTCTAACTACATGGTTGAATAACCTTTTCTACCCTCGTCACTCTGGTTGTTTCCGGGTTCGAGGTCTCATTCCTTTTGATATGTTGCTCCAGAACAGTAGTGACAAGTAGTTCATCACTAGGTAATCACTAGAATCAATTTTACCCTCAAGAGAAGTACATTTGAATTGGCCAACTACTCCCTGGGCTATTAGATCTGACATGAGGTGTTTTGTATGTAGGTTCGATATCCTTTGGTAACCATAGTGGACATCCTGGTAACCATTATGCGCTCGATGTTAAGTATGAACTTGTAGTATATTTCATGTCTCCCCTATGAGTACCCCAATAACGAAGGGGATTACATGCGACACTAGTTTGAAATGTGGATTGTGAGTCCTCTTCCCGATCTTCATGGAGATTGCCTCCAGACTCCGTCACAACCCTAGATATGGATCTAAAATACTTTTTTGATATTCTTCTGAATTCTCGATGGTATTGGATACTTGGCTCTTGAAGAATGGGGTGATAAATAGTGGTTAACTGAGTCAAATGTGACCGATCCAAATTTTTGTGTCTGAATGCTCCTTGATTGAGATCTGGAGAGGTTGAGATGCGTGAGAATGAAAAATAACTGAGAGACGATTGAGGAGTCATCAAAGATGGAGAAATATAAAGTTGGATCATCCTTGATTTAGTTACCTATTAAAGTCACGAACTAGTGAATCAGATAACTGGATATAAACTGCAAGAATCCAGATCTGAAAATTTGAACTTGTTCAATGGTGTTTGTGAAGTAACATGATTCTTCGTGGAAATAGTAGGAATCAAAAGTATATTCCCACATACTACACCATTGTTCTGTTCAGGAACTAGAAATGGATGTTTCGGCTTCACGAAGTAACTAGAAATGAATAGAGGTTAACAAATGTTGATTTGTACGGTGGCTCTTATCTCCTTTACAGTTGCGCTGGATGGGTGTTAGGGACCAATTAGTACTACTTTTTATACCATTTTATTGGTCCCTTTTACTATATTTTGATGTAATTACACACTTTTATTCTCACTATTTTGTATAAATGCAATTAGGTTTAATTTATTTTGTTTTGAATAGTTATTTCATATTTTTTGTTAGTTGTGTAGAATTGTGGATAAGAAAGGCCTTGGATTGCAACACTACATTTTGGAGGAAGCTTGCCAAACAAGGAAGCTGGAGAAGTAACAGTTCGCGCCGCGAACTTCCTTCGCGCCGCGAAGGCTGCGAATCCAGCAAGCTGACTGAGGGTCAAAATTGCTGTTCTGCAGGAAAAGTTTATTGCCATTTTGATGTCTGCCTGGGAATTGCTTTTCTGCTTTAGATGACAATGTCCAATTAGGGAAATGTCAACCTTTTTTGTTGGAGACAAAATACATTAATCTAGGGCATGGAGAAATAGACTATTATCATTCACACATTGTTCTTGAGAGTTTTTGTAAGAGAGAAAAAAACAGAGTTTTTCTATTTGAACTTTCTGCTTTGTAACAATGATGATGAGGAGCTAAACTCCCCTTTGTCAAGATTGGAGGTAGTAGCTATTCTCATCTGTTTATGTATTCACATTGATTTATATTTATGATAAAGATTGTTGATGTATTGAATACTGTTTTTGCTCTAAGTTGAAAACCATATTTGAGTAGTTGTCGAGAGAGATTACTTGAGTTTAGACATAAAACAGATTTTCAAGTAGTGAATAAGTTGTAGAGATAGATTTATTCATTACTCTTCTTTGGTATTAAACATTAAAGATTGCTATATTGATAGTTAGGTGGAGAGATCGTCTAAGGATCAATATAGTGATTATCACGATATCATTTAGACATAAATGACTTTGAGAGGATACTTGAACATCATCAATAATCTTGAATCTATTTATTTATCATAAGGAATCATAAACATTTGAAATAGTGAACTCCAATCTTGCCAAGCTTTTATATTTGATTAAAACCATTTTTAACTGTTTTAGTGACATTCACTCACAAGATATTTTTCCAAACAAAACAACCCTGTTACTTATAACATTCGGATTATAGAACGGCGGTAATATCAACCAATCTCTGTGGATACGATACAAAAATATTTGCCGAAGATATACTTTTCAACAAATTGGCACCGTTGCCGGGGATTGGTGTCGATATTACAAGCATTGCAATAATTCTTTGTTTTAAGTTGTGTTACATTTATTACTATCCCTCTTTTGTTTCACTTGGTTTGTTAGTTTTGTAGATTCTAGTGCATGCGAGGAAAAGCAACCGAGGAGCAACTTCAATTCGATCCTGAAATTGAAAGAACACTTCGGAAGCTCAATAGCAAAACACGAAGAAGAAGGAAACTAGCCGAAGAGAGGAACCGGAGAGAAGAAGCATCTACTTCCGCACTTGTTCCAATCGAAGAAGTGGTTGTAGAGGCTTGTGAAGGAAACATGGTGGAGGATAATCATACCGAAATGTCCGCTAATAGTCCAAGAAGGAATGCTCAATTTGCCCGTGGAGGAAGAAATACGGAGATGAAGACCGGAATCCTCCAACTTCTCTATGCAAATCCATTCACCGGAATGGATCATGAAGATCCGTACACCCATCTCATTAAATTTTATGAGATTGCGGGTTCGACGGGAATAGATGAAACGGGTGAAGAGGCACTATTCAAGAGGATGTTCCCACACTCCTTAGTGGGAAAGGCAAAAGAGTGGTACCTTGATCAAGCACCAAGAGTGATGATGGATTGGAATTTATTAGAGGAAAAGTTATTAGAAAGATACTTCCCTCAATCCCGATTCATGGAAGCCAAGACGGCTATTGCGGTATTCACTCAAGGAGGCAACGAATCTCTAAATGAAGCCTGGGAAAGATTCAAGGCAATGTTGAGGAAATGCAAGGGACATGGGTTTGATGAGCTCACTCAAATCCATATTTTCTTAAATGGGCTCCAATCAACTCATAAGACACTTCTGGATGCCACCGCGGGTGGGTAGCTTATGTCAAAAACTGCGGAAGAAGCTAAAGTCATTATTGAACGGATGGCCCTCAATGATCATCAAGGTCAACATGATCGTAGCCCTTCACAACGTAAGCCCGGAGTTCTTGAGTTAAATACCAATGATGCCATCCTTGCTCAAAACAAGCTACTCTCTCAACAAGTGGAGCTTCTCACTCAACAAATGGCCAAGCTTCCACAGCAAATAAAAGAGATTCAAGGGTTTCAAGTTCAGCATCAAGTAGCATGTTGCGAATTATGTCAAGGGGATCACCCTACTGGTTTTTGTCCTCCACCCCAAGAAGAAGTGAGTTATGTGAACAATCAAAATCAGGGCTATCAAAGACAACAGCCTAACAATCAAGGCTACCAACCACGAAACAATCAAGGCTATCAACCGTCAAGGTTCAACAATCAGAATTTTCAGCAGCAAAATCCTTACCAACATCCAAACTCTCAAGGACAGCAGTCGCAAGGAGGAAATTCCAAGCTAGAAGACACTCTTCAACAATTCATGCAAGCTTCCATGGCAAATCAGAAGAGTAACGAAGCAGCAATTAAAAATCTGGAAAATCAAGTAGGCCAACTCGCGAAGCAACTGTCGGAACAAAATGCAGGACCATCTTTCTCTGCTAACACTCAACCGAATCCAAAGGAACATTGCAAAGCAATTGTCACAAGGAGTGGTAAAGAGTTGGTAAGTGAAAAAGGTGAAGAAATTGTAGAAGAGAACATCACTGATGGGATGCTGGAAGAAAAAGACATAGTTGGTGAAAGGGAAAATGCTTCTGGAAATGCTCAGTTCGCGCCGCGAAAAGAGCAGGTTTTGCCAACTGATCAGCAGACTGACTTAGAGGGGAAAAAGGATGCTGAATCAAAGAAGAAGAAGAAATCTGAGAAAGGGGTGAGCGTCATTCCAACCCAACATCTACCCTACCCACATGCTCCATCAAGGAAGGACAATGCTAGGCATTATGCACGGTTCATGGACATCTTCAAGCAACTCCAAATCAACATTCCATTTGCTGATGCATTAGAACAAATGCCACGGTATGCTAAGTTTATGAAGGATATTCTTACCAAGAAAAGGCGACACGTGGACGATGAGACCATATTGCTTGATGCACGGTGTAGCGCCATCATCCAAAAGACTCTCCCAAGGAAGGAGTCCGACCCGGGCCGGGTTGTTCTACCGGTGACCATTGGAAGCACATACGTTGGAATTGGTTTGATTGACTTGGGCTCTAGTATAAATTTAATCCCCCTCTCCATTGTCAAAAGATTGGGGAATGTTGAGATTAAATCGACGAGAATGACTCTGCAACTAGCCGACAAGTCTACCACCTCACCATACGGAATTGCTCAAGACATGCTTGTGAAAGTGGACAAATTTTTGTTTCCAGTGGATTTTGTAATAGTAGAGATGGATGAGGACCGTGATGTACCCCTAATTCTTGGAAGACCTTTTATGAAGACAGCTCGGATGATGATCGACATAGATGATGGGCTAATGAAGGTGAGAGTGCAAGATGAAGAGGTGACTTTTAATCTTTTCGAAGCTATGAAGCATCCAACCGATAAGCATGATTCTTTCCGAATCGATGCAATTGAAGAGGAAGTAGTGGAGGTCGCGAACCAAATTCATATCTCTAATCCTCTAGAAAGATCCCTTATCGGAGCATACAACGTGTTAACCGACAATGAGGAACGAGAGATTGAAGCAATGTTGCATGAGCTAGAATCTTGTGGTGAGCTGGCTTATCAAGAAGAATTAACGGAAGATTTGGATACAAAGAAGAAAACGGAAGAGCAAAAGTTAGAGTTGAAAATGCTCCCATCACACTTGAAGTATGTGTTTCTTGGAGATGAGTGTACTAAACCAGTGATTATAAGCAACACATTGTCCATGCAAGAGGAAGATAAGTTGATTCAAGTATTGAAAAAAAACAAAGGTGCAATAGGGTGGGTGTTATCCGATCTGAAGGGTATTAGTTCGGCCTATTGTATGCATAAGATCATGATGGAGGAAAATTTCAAACCAGTTGCGCAACCTCAGAGGCGTCTGAATCCATCAATGAAAGAGGTGGTCCGGAAAGAAGTTGTCAAACTATTGGAAGCCAAAATGATTTATCCTATATCTGATAGTGCATGGGTGAGTCCGGTACAAGTGGTCCCCAAGAAAGGCGGAATGACGGTGATTAAAAATGATAAAAATAAGTTGATTCCGACAAGAACAGTGACCGGGTGGAGGATGTGCATCGACTATAGAAGGTTGAACCAAGCCACAAGGAAAGATTATTTCCCACTACCTTTCATGGACCAAATGTTGGAGCGGCTCGCCGGCAAAAATTTCTACTGTTTCTTGGACGGATATTCGGGGTATAATCAAATTTCAGTAAACCCGGCAGATCATGAGAAGACAGCTTTTACGTGTCCTTTTGGCATCTTTGCTTACCGAAGAATGCCTTTTGGATTATGTAATGCACCGGCCACATTTCAACGGTGTATGCAAGCTATATTTTCAGACTTGATAGAAGAATGCATTGAGGTGTTCATGGACGATTTTTCTGTTTATGGATCATCTTTTGAATTGTGCTTAAAACACCTTGATGTAGTTCTGGGGAGATGCGTGGAGACCAACCTAGTGCTCAACTGGGAAAAATGCAATTTTATGGTCACTGAGGGTATAGTACTTGGTCACAAGATTTCTTCTGAAGGGTGTAGCACCTCAAATTTGCACCTATCATTGTGCATACCATCTCATATTAAGTCATAGCATATCATGATCCATTGCATAGCATTTGCATTGTCCCCAGTTGCCTCAAGAGCAAGCAAGCAAGAATTAGGTCAAACTGAGCAGGAGATCAGTCCACCAATCAAGCAAAGATGTTTCTCAAGGAATCAAGGCCCTAGGGTTTGCCCATCAAGTTCACATGCCTTGGGGGTCTTTTTGAAGTGTTCAAGTCAAGGGTTGAAGGCTCAGAGGTCATCAGTCAATGCACAGGCAGGCAGAAAACCCTAAACAGTCAACAATCAGTCAAAGCAGTGGATGGTGGCCATTCTTGTGGAATTTGGGCACCATGGTCAATAATCAAGAGTTCATATGTCTTGGGGCATCATTTGAAGTCAAGGTCTCAAGGAATTAGGGTTTGGAATTCATCAGAAGTGCACAGTCAGTCCAAAACCCTAGAAAAGTCAAAGTTGGTCAACTGTGGATTTAATCAGTGATTTGATGGATAGAATTGATCTGAAGGAGTTCATTAATGCTTGTATAAGTCTCATGTATCATGTCAAGCCTCATCATGGAAGAAAATCAAGCCAATCAGAAATTTTCCAGAAATAGAAAGTGGACCTGTAATTTCAACTGCCAAAAATGGAAACTTCTTGATCTTAAACTTGCATCATGATACAAGCTTCAAATGAATTTTTGCCCAACATGAAAGTTGAAGATCTTGTCTTCCCATTTTCAAAAAGTCCAAGAACTCTCAAATCCCATGTGTGGTTGTCAAGATATGATCAATTCATTTTCATCAATTTGTGAACTTCAAATGAGCATATCTCTCAAACCATAAGGCCAAATTTGGTGGGGTTTTTTCCTACAAACCACATTTTTCATCCTCTTTCCAAAAATATAAATTTCATTCATCAAAACCCTACCAATCAAAATGGCATTTTTTGACCTTTTCCTTTTAAAATCAAAGTTTGACCAAACTTTGACTTTTTGAATTAAGACTTTTTTCACTATTTTGCCAATTGAGATTGCTTTCATATCATGTTTGAAACTTGCTCCAATCCCAAATTCATGTCCATACCATTACCATACCATAATTTTGGCAAAAGTGCATAATTTGTTAGTTTTGCAAATGGGAGCATAAGAGAGTACAACAAGGACAGCAATCCTTCAGCAACATAAAACAGCATTTGCAAAGGTCTTTGACAGCCTGTGCCCAGCCCAAATCGACCAGCTTTGTACCTCCCTTCTCCACTTATGCATAATTAGCAAAAAAATGCAATTGAGTTCATTAACACTAAACCAACTTAGCACATGGTTTAGTAATGATAAACAGACCATATTTAAGCTTCATTCTGTAAAATCCAACCCTAGTTTTTGCAGCCTACCATCACAAAAACACTCTCACTCTCATCTTGCATTTTAGCCAAAGCAAGATTTCTGCACAAACCATTTCGAAAACTCAAGCAGCCCTTGCATCTTTCATCATCCATCATCACTATAAGTTGGTTCCAAGTATAAAATATTGGCTGGAACTTCATCTTTAGACCCTGTTTTCTCCAAGCATCTCCAATGGCAGTTTGAGTTGTGGAAGCTTCAAAGCCTTGCTGAGCTCGTTTCCCTTAAAATTTCATCATCTCCAAGCATTTGAAGCACCTGTCTGCACTCGAATCAACCAAAACAACACTGCATCATCGAGTTCTTCGAATCAAGTAAGATTTTCGACTTTCTTATTTGCCTAAACCATGCTATGTATCATGTGGATCTTCGTGTGCTGATCATTTTGAACCATAGTTTGCTTAAATTGGTTGTGTATTTCTGGAAATATGCTGATTTGAAGTTTAGGGTTCATATGTTTTTTGTTCGAATCTAGCTGGTTTATATGCTTTGATGAAAATGAACAGTGGATTATGTGTGCATGATGCCTGAGGATCACAATGCCATGCTTACTTCTTATTTCTGGACATTTCGTTTTTTTGAGTTCTTGATGATAATGATGACTTTATGCTGCTGCTGAACAAACATAACCATGCCCATAATTCTCCCATGATTATGCTTATGTTTGTTGTTGGCTAATGATGTTTTGATGTTGGTGTTTTGAGTTAGTGCTCATTTTGATTGATAATGCTATGCTGATGTTTGAATCATGAGGATTTTCTTCCATGCTGTTTATGTGCTGTTGTATGATGTTGTTGCTGCTGTTATTTGAACCAAGCACTCTGTCCAGAAAACCCTCATGAATTGCATTTGGTATGTTGTTGTTAGGTTGCTGTATGGACTTTACTTAAATGCCGTGCTGTTGTGTTAATTTTGCTTGAAGCTGGTTTTATGAACATGAACTTGATACTGTGCTATGCCCTGCTGTTTATGTGCTGTTGTTGGATTTCATCGAAATTAATTGCTTGCTACTGTTTTGAACCTCATAAATATGCCTATAAAATCCATGTGAAATATGTGGTGTGCTGCTGTTTGGTTGTCGTTTGCGCATTGATGCCATGCTGTTACCATACTCTTGAAATGTTGATTGATGATGATTACATGATGATGATGTTTGTGTGCTGTTGTTTCTAAAACCATAGAACAGAACTCTCCCCAGATTTTTTCCCATGAGTATGCTTGTCTTGTTGTTGGTTGATGCTGCTTAATGTTGATGTTCCATGGCCACACTTGTTTGTTGATGTTATTGCTTATGGTTTGATGATGAACATTGAAGGGAATATGCTCTGCTGCTGTTTTGAACTTTCCCAGAAAATCCACATGTTCTGTGTTTGTTGTATTTGGTCATGGATGCTGGTTTGTTGTATGATCATTGTTACATGTTGCTGTTCATTTGTTGTTGGTTTTGATCGATTGATGACATTGAACATGATACCTTTGCCATGCTTAAACCCTAGGGTTTTGAAAACTCATAAAATTTGAGATCATTGGCCACGTTACTGTTTTATTGGCTGAGAGCCAATCAAAACATTTCGTTTTGCAAGCCCAAAACGCAGCACTTCAATAAGTGACTGCGCTATTTACCAAAATGCCATCCTGTTGACTTTATTTGACCATATGCTATGCTTATTTGCTCATATTTCATCCAAATGTTCATCAACTTCAACAATTCTTTTTTAATTCATTTCAACTCCAAAAATCATGCAATTTTTTCCATCATGTTCATGAATGTGTCCTCTATTTTATTGTGAATTTTAATTAATTTTCCATTGGCTGGATTTTTAATGATAATTATTTTCCCAACATGTATGCATAAATGATACATTGTGCCATTTCAATTGTGAAATACTCATGTCATATCCTTTGAGCTTGAAACTTTTTGTGGTGAAACTAGACACAATGACCTTCATTTCCATATAAAGTTTGTGCATTTATCATTTGTGGATTGAGAGTTATGATTTTCTGAAGTTATGTGTTACATTTGGTGCTATATGAATGATGTGCATTTTCTTGATTTTTGTTCATATACTTCCTGGCCTCCAAATGACCCCAAATTTTGCATGAGCCCTCCCTTACATGTCTAGTTCATGTGTGATTTTTATTGGAATTGATTGTGCTGTTTTCCATTTGATTGTGAATTTTCTTCCCTGCCTAGTCCATGGTTGACTTTTTGTGCTACATGTTGCCAAATCATTTGGGAAATCCTCATACCATATTGTATGATCATGAAATTTCATATGTGATAGCTAGACATCTTGAGCTTTGCATTGGTGTTAATCTCATTCATTTCTCATCTGTTTTCAATTTGATATGATTTTTTGAAGTTGACCCATGTTTGTTGACCTTCATTGTGCATGTTTGAAATTGTGTTGACTTCTTGATTTTCATTAACTGCCTTCCTCTCATCCAAATGCCATGAAATTTTACATGTATACCATGTTAGATGTTAGGATTGAGTATGATTTATTTGATGATTTTTTGAAAATGCTTGGGTTGACTTTTGATGCAAGTCATTCTGTTGACTTTTGTGTGCCTTCCTTTGCCTTACTTTGACTTCAAATGTTCATGAAATGATAATAATGCATGATTTGAATGTGGGCCCAATTGTGATAGCTTCTCAAATGTTTGACCTTGACTTTGGTTGACTTTTACTTGCTGCTTTGACTTTTTCTTCCATCCTTGACCCTAGGCTAGTCCTAGTGGTCTTCTGTGCTTACAATTGAGCTATTGTTTCAGGTTGAGCACCAATGCCTCAAAGATCATTCAAATTTGATTGAGTTGAATTGTTTATCATGTGCTAACCCTTGTTTTGTAGGTTGACTCATGTAACTTGAGTCTTTGTGCTTTGCACATTGGTCCCTCTGTGGTTGACTATTGGTTCATTTCCCTTTGATTTTGATTGTTGAGCTGTTTACTAATTGGTTTGACTTTTTCAGGTACTTTAGTTGCTTAAGTTCTCTGAACTTGCTTGCTTTGCTATTTAGCAATTGCTTTGAGGTATAAACCTTTCTTCTTCATGTAGTCTGGAGACCCGGTCTGTTATTTGACCGGGCAAACTGTCTGAAGTCCTCCTTAAGAGGCAATGCCTGTGTTTGTTTAAAATTGTCCCAAGCAGGAAAAGTCCTTCAAGTAAGGCAATTGGTGGAAGGTAGGGATAAGCAATCTATCCCCCACTATTCAGTGTGTCCTCTCTTTGCTCCCATTACATGGTTGAAGCATCGAGATAAAAACCCAAGATCTATCGAGTCAATAATGGGGAAAGAGTTCCATCTTTCTGAACTCCCCCACTTTCTATTATTTGATGCTCTCCCTGATTAGGGATAGAAGCAATGAGGCACACCCCTCATCTCCTTTTCATCTGCTTCACCTTAGCCTCTCAATGGCAAGGTTAAGAGCAACACTTACCCTATTCCAGTTGGCCCTAGTGCCTAACCTTTTTGCTTGAGCCTCTTGTACGCATATAGAGTGTGCTTCCTGTGATTGCTTGTTTGCTTTGCCTCTTTAGGTTTAGCTTAGACTTGCCCTTGTGCAAGGTAGGTTGTGCTTGACTTGCTTCCTGTGCAAGTCAAGTATGTGTGGCTTAACCCTTGTGTGAGCCACGTTTAGAGCTGTTCGGCCGAACTACGGCAACTCTGATTCTCATGTTCAGATGAGATACGTAGGCACGAGACGCGACGTCTTGCCGAGTTTGACTAACGACTAACAGCTAATCCTTGCTTGCTTTCGCCCTCGTTGCGATCCTTTCTCTCGCCCTCGTTGCGATCCTTTCTCTCGCCCTCGTTGCGATCGAGCCTTTCCCTTTCTCTCGCCCTCGTTGCGATCGAGCCTTTCCCTTTCTCTCGCCCTCGTTGCGATCGAGCCTTTTCCTTTCTCTCGCCCTCGTTGCGATCGAGCCCTTTTTCCCTGCCTGCCGAACTACGGCAACTCTGATTCTCATGTTCAGATGAGATACGTAGGCACGAGACGCGATGTCTTGCCGAGTTTGACTAACCACTAACACTAACTCTCTTCTCTCACCCTTGCTGTGATTGAGATATCCCCTTTCTCTTGCCCTAGTTGCAATCGAGACCCTTGCTTCCTGTGCAAGCCTTGTCTAGGATAGGTCGGCCCTTGTGCCATTTAGCTAGAAACCTTAACTTAGGGTTGACTTTGCATGACAACATCTAGGCTCGAGTCGTAGTCTCCCTAGTGTTGTGTCTCCCTCTGTTATCTGGTTAGGCTAGATCCTTGTCCCTGCGTAGGGGAACTACATCGCCCTGATCTTCATACCAGATGAAGTATGTAGGCAGGAGATTGAGCTGATCTCTCCGGGCGCCTCTTTTTTTCTTTTTGTGTGTGTTGTCTGACCTTTGCTAGGCTCGAGTCCCCGTACTCCTTAGCATTTGCTGTCTGTTTGCTTGTGTTTGACAGTTGTAGGCTGAGTCCCAGACTCCCTATCTATCCGTTGTGTGCGTTTAGGTTCGGATGTCAATGTAAGTCCAGTGATTGGCATTTGGGCTCCACGTTTGCCTCTTTGCGTGTGTTTAGGTTCGGATGCTGATGTAAGTCCATCGATTGGCATTCAGGCTCCACGTTTGCCTGTGTTTTGTGTGTTTGTGTGCGTGTCAGCCGAGCTACGAATGCTCTGATTCTTCTTCGGTGTCGGTAAACACCATCTTTCGGTGATTTCCAGTCATGCGTAAGTGTCTGGTTTTCTTTGGTGTCGGTAAACACCATCTTTCGGTGATTTCCAGTCATGCGTAAGTGTCTGGTTTTCTTTTGATGTCTGTAAACACCATCTTTCGCCTTCGCGGGAAACATCATCTTTCGATGTTCGTAACATCGTTATCCCTTCCCTAGTGAAGATTTCTCCTCTCCATTGGTGTCGATAAACGTCGAGTTTTTCCTATTCGTCCTATGACGTCTAGTTGTACCCTCCCCATGTGGATTTACCTCTCCGTTGGTTTCGATAAACGTTGAGTTTTTCCCAGTCGTCCGTTGACGTCTGGTTGTTTTTCTCTTATTCCCATTCATCTGTAAATGTCTGGTCGATCTTTTTGGTGTCTGTAAACATCATCCTTCGATGTCTGTAAACGTCGAGTTTTCTCCCATTCATCCGTTGATGTCTGGTCGAGCCTTCCCATTCATCTGTAAATGTCTGGTCGATCTTTTGGTGGTGTCTGTAAACATCATCCTTCGATGTCTGTAAACGTCGAGTTTTTCCTGGTCGTCCCCAGTTGTTTACCTCTCCGTTGGTCTTGGTAAACGTTGAGTTTTTCCCATTTCGTCCATTGACGTATGGTTGTATTCCTTCCAGTCATTCATTAATGTCTGGTTACCTCTCCGTTGGTTTCGATAAACGTCGAGTTTTTCCTGGTCGTCCCCAGTTGTTTACCTCTCCGTTGGTCTTGGTAAACGTTGAGTTTTTCCCATTTCGTCCGTTGACGTATGGTTGTATCCCTTCCAGTCATTCATAATGTCTGGTTACCTCTCCGTTGGTTTCGATAACGTTGAGTTTTTCCTAGTTGTCCGTCGGCAGCTAGTTGTGATTTTCTTTTCCCATTCATCGTCGTTGCGATGTCTGGATGTGGCCGTACTCTTTGAAAACAAAAACCCAAAAAACAAAATACCCAGTAATAAGAATCAAACCCCAGTGGACGTTTCCATTGGTAGATCCTTGTATTGTGCAAATTCTACGGTTCTTTTGTATTCAATCCCTGTTTACCCTGAAAGTCTGACAGCCGCTGCTATCATCCATTCGGGTTCCCAGCTGATTGAATAGGGGAAGCTGTAGCACCTCAAATTTGCACCTATCATTGTGCATACCATCTCATATTAAGTCATAGCATATCATGATCCATTGCATAGCATTTGCATTGTCCCCAGTTGCCTCAAGAGCAAGCAAGCAAGAATTAGGTCAAACTGAGCAGGAGATCAGTCCACCAATCAAGCAAAGATGTTTCTCAAGGAATCAAGGCCCTAGGGTTTGCCCATCAAGTTCACATGCCTTGGGGGTCTTTTTGAAGTGTTCAAGTCAAGGGTTGAAGGCTCAGAGGTCATCAGTCAATGCACAGGCAGGCAGAAAACCCTAAACAGTCAACAATCAGTCAAAGCAGTGGATGGTGGCCATTCTTGTGGAATTTGGGCACCATGGTCAATAATCAAGAGTTCATATGTCTTGGGGCATCATTTGAAGTCAAGGTCTCAAGGAATTAGGGTTTGGAATTCATCAGAAGTGCACAGTCAGTCCAAAACCCTAGAAAAGTCAAAGTTGGTCAACTGTGGATTTAATCAGTGATTTGATGGATAGAATTGATCTGAAGGAGTTCATTAATGCTTGTATAAGTCTCATGTATCATGTCAAGCCTCATCATGGAAGAAAATCAAGCCAATCAGAAATTTTCCAGAAATAGAAAGTGGACCTGTAATTTCAACTGCCAAAAATGGAAACTTCTTGATCTTAAACTTGCATCATGATACAAGCTTCAAATGAATTTTTGCCCAACATGAAAGTTGAAGATCTTGTCTTCCCATTTTCAAAAAGTCCAAGAACTCTCAAATCCCATGTGTGGTTGTCAAGATATGATCAATTCATTTTCATCAATTTGTGAACTTCAAATGAGCATATCTCTCAAACCATAAGGCCAAATTTGGTGGGGTTTTTCCTACAAACCACATTTTTCATCCTCTTTCCAAAAATATAAATTTCATTCATCAAAACCCTACCAATCAAAATGGCATTTTTTGACCTTTTCCTTTTAAAATCAAAGTTTGACCAAACTTTGACTTTTTGAATTAAGACTTTTTTCACTATTTTGCCAATTGAGATTGCTTTCATATCATGTTTGAAACTTGCTCCAATCCCAAATTCATGTCCATACCATTACCATACCATAATTTTGGCAAAAGTGCATAATTTGTTAGTTTTGCAAATGGGAGCATAAGAGAGTACAACAAGGACAGCAATCCTTCAGCAACATAAAACAGCATTTGCAAAGGTCTTTGACAGCCTGTGCCCAGCCCAAATCGACCAGCTTTGTACCTCCCTTCTCCACTTATGCATAATTAGCAAAAAAATGCAATTGAGTTCATTAACACTAAACCAACTTAGCACATGGTTTAGTAATGATAAACAGACCATATTTAAGCTTCATTCTGTAAAATCCAACCCTAGTTTTTGCAGCCTACCATCACAAAAACACTCTCACTCTCATCTTGCATTTTAGCCAAAGCAAGATTTCTGCACAAACCATTTCGAAAACTCAAGCAGCCCTTGCATCTTTCATCATCCATCATCACTATAAGTTGGTTCCAAGTATAAAATATTGGCTGGAACTTCATCTTTAGACCCTGTTTTCTCCAAGCATCTCCAATGGCAGTTTGAGTTGTGGAAGCTTCAAAGCCTTGCTGAGCTCGTTTCCCTTAAAATTTCATCATCTCCAAGCATTTGAAGCACCTGTCTGCACTCGAATCAACCAAAACAACACTGCATCATCGAGTTCTTCGAATCAAGTAAGATTTTCGACTTTCTTATTTGCCTAAACCATGCTATGTATCATGTGGATCTTCGTGTGCTGATCATTTTGAACCATAGTTTGCTTAAATTGGTTGTGTATTTCTGGAAATATGCTGATTTGAAGTTTAGGGTTCATATGTTTTTTGTTCGAATCTAGCTGGTTTATATGCTTTGATGAAAATGAACAGTGGATTATGTGTGCATGATGCCTGAGGATCACAATGCCATGCTTACTTCTTATTTCTGGACATTTCGTTTTTTTGAGTTCTTGATGATAATGATGACTTTATGCTGCTGCTGAACAAACATAACCATGCCCATAATTCTCCCATGATTATGCTTATGTTTGTTGTTGGCTAATGATGTTTTGATGTTGGTGTTTTGAGTTAGTGCTCATTTTGATTGATAATGCTATGCTGATGTTTGAATCATGAGGATTTTCTTCCATGCTGTTTATGTGCTGTTGTATGATGTTGTTGCTGCTGTTATTTGAACCAAGCACTCTGTCCAGAAAACCCTCATGAATTGCATTTGGTATGTTGTTGTTAGGTTGCTGTATGGACTTTACTTAAATGCCGTGCTGTTGTGTTAATTTTGCTTGAAGCTGGTTTTATGAACATGAACTTGATACTGTGCTATGCCCTGCTGTTTATGTGCTGTTGTTGGATTTCATCGAAATTAATTGCTTGCTACTGTTTTGAACCTCATAAATATGCCTATAAAATCCATGTGAAATATGTGGTGTGCTGCTGTTTGGTTGTCGTTTGCGCATTGATGCCATGCTGTTACCATACTCTTGAAATGTTGATTGATGATGATTACATGATGATGATGTTTGTGTGCTGTTGTTTCTAAAACCATAGAACAGAACTCTCCCCAGATTTTTTCCCATGAGTATGCTTGTCTTGTTGTTGGTTGATGCTGCTTAATGTTGATGTTCCATGGCCACACTTGTTTGTTGATGTTATTGCTTATGGTTTGATGATGAACATTGAAGGGAATATGCTCTGCTGCTGTTTTGAACTTTCCCAGAAAATCCACATGTTCTGTGTTTGTTGTATTTGGTCATGGATGCTGGTTTGTTGTATGATCATTGTTACATGTTGCTGTTCATTTGTTGTTGGTTTTGATCGATTGATGACATTGAACATGATACCTTTGCCATGCTTAAACCCTAGGGTTTTGAAAACTCATAAAATTTGAGATCATTGGCCACGTTACTGTTTTATTGGCTGAGAGCCAATCAAAACATTTCGTTTTGCAAGCCCAAAACGCAGCACTTCAATAAGTGACTGCGCTATTTACCAAAATGCCATCCTGTTGACTTTATTTGACCATATGCTATGCTTATTTGCTCATATTTCATCCAAATGTTCATCAACTTCAACAATTCTTTTTTAATTCATTTCAACTCCAAAAATCATGCAATTTTTTCCATCATGTTCATGAATGTGTCCTCTATTTTATTGTGAATTTTAATTAATTTTCCATTGGCTGGATTTTTAATGATAATTATTTTCCCAACATGTATGCATAAATGATACATTGTGCCATTTCAATTGTGAAATACTCATGTCATATCCTTTGAGCTTGAAACTTTTTGTGGTGAAACTAGACACAATGACCTTCATTTCCATATAAAGTTTGTGCATTTATCATTTGTGGATTGAGAGTTATGATTTTCTGAAGTTATGTGTTACATTTGGTGCTATATGAATGATGTGCATTTTCTTGATTTTTGTTCATATACTTCCTGGCCTCCAAATGACCCCAAATTTTGCATGAGCCCTCCCTTACATGTCTAGTTCATGTGTGATTTTTATTGGAATTGATTGTGCTGTTTTCCATTTGATTGTGAATTTTCTTCCCTGCCTAGTCCATGGTTGACTTTTTGTGCTACATGTTGCCAAATCATTTGGGAAATCCTCATACCATATTGTATGATCATGAAATTTCATATGTGATAGCTAGACATCTTGAGCTTTGCATTGGTGTTAATCTCATTCATTTCTCATCTGTTTTCAATTTGATATGATTTTTTGAAGTTGACCCATGTTTGTTGACCTTCATTGTGCATGTTTGAAATTGTGTTGACTTCTTGATTTTCATTAACTGCCTTCCTCTCATCCAAATGCCATGAAATTTTACATGTATACCATGTTAGATGTTAGGATTGAGTATGATTTATTTGATGATTTTTTGAAAATGCTTGGGTTGACTTTTGATGCAAGTCATTCTGTTGACTTTTGTGTGCCTTCCTTTGCCTTACTTTGACTTCAAATGTTCATGAAATGATAATAATGCATGATTTGAATGTGGGCCCAATTGTGATAGCTTCTCAAATGTTTGACCTTGACTTTGGTTGACTTTTACTTGCTGCTTTGACTTTTTCTTCCATCCTTGACCCTAGGCTAGTCCTAGTGGTCTTCTGTGCTTACAATTGAGCTATTGTTTCAGGTTGAGCACCAATGCCTCAAAGATCATTCAAATTTGATTGAGTTGAATTGTTTATCATGTGCTAACCCTTGTTTTGTAGGTTGACTCATGTAACTTGAGTCTTTGTGCTTTGCACATTGGTCCCTCTGTGGTTGACTATTGGTTCATTTCCCTTTGATTTTGATTGTTGAGCTGTTTACTAATTGGTTTGACTTTTTCAGGTACTTTAGTTGCTTAAGTTCTCTGAACTTGCTTGCTTTGCTATTTAGCAATTGCTTTGAGGTATAAACCTTTCTTCTTCATGTAGTCTGGAGACCCGGTCTGTTATTTGACCGGGCAAACTGTCTGAAGTCCTCCTTAAGAGGCAATGCCTGTGTTTGTTTAAAATTGTCCCAAGCAGGAAAAGTCCTTCAAGTAAGGCAATTGGTGGAAGGTAGGGATAAGCAATCTATCCCCCACTATTCAGTGTGTCCTCTCTTTGCTCCCATTACATGGTTGAAGCATCGAGATAAAAACCCAAGATCTATCGAGTCAATAATGGGGAAAGAGTTCCATCTTTCTGAACTCCCCCACTTTCTATTATTTGATGCTCTCCCTGATTAGGGATAGAAGCAATGAGGCACACCCCTCATCTCCTTTTCATCTGCTTCACCTTAGCCTCTCAATGGCAAGGTTAAGAGCAACACTTACCCTATTCCAGTTGGCCCTAGTGCCTAACCTTTTTGCTTGAGCCTCTTGTACGCATATAGAGTGTGCTTCCTGTGATTGCTTGTTTGCTTTGCCTCTTTAGGTTTAGCTTAGACTTGCCCTTGTGCAAGGTAGGTTGTGCTTGACTTGCTTCCTGTGCAAGTCAAGTATGTGTGGCTTAACCCTTGTGTGAGCCACGTTTAGAGCTGTTCGGCCGAACTACGGCAACTCTGATTCTCATGTTCAGATGAGATACGTAGGCACGAGACGCGACGTCTTGCCGAGTTTGACTAACGACTAACAGCTAATCCTTGCTTGCTTTCGCCCTCGTTGCGATCCTTTCTCTCGCCCTCGTTGCGATCCTTTCTCTCGCCCTCGTTGCGATCGAGCCTTTCCCTTTCTCTCGCCCTCGTTGCGATCGAGCCTTTCCCTTTCTCTCGCCCTCGTTGCGATCGAGCCTTTTCCTTTCTCTCGCCCTCGTTGCGATCGAGCCCTTTTTCCCTGCCTGCCGAACTACGGCAACTCTGATTCTCATGTTCAGATGAGATACGTAGGCACGAGACGCGATGTCTTGCCGAGTTTGACTAACCACTAACACTAACTCTCTTCTCTCACCCTTGTTGTGATTGAGATATCCCCTTTCTCTTGCCCTAGTTGCAATCGAGACCCTTGCTTCCTGTGCAAGCCTTGTCTAGGATAGGTCGGCCCTTGTGCCATTTAGCTAGAAACCTTAACTTAGGGTTGACTTTGCATGACAACATCTAGGCTCGAGTCGTAGTCTCCCTAGTGTTGTGTCTCCCTCTGTTATCTGGTTAGGCTAGATCCTTGTCCCTGCGTAGGGGAACTACATCGCCCTGATCTTCATACCAGATGAAGTATGTAGGCAGGAGATTGAGCTGATCTCTCCGGGCGCCTCTTTTTTTTCTTTTTGTGTGTGTTGTCTGACCTTTGCTAGGCTCGAGTCCCCGTACTCCTTAGCATTTGCTGTCTGTTTGCTTGTGTTTGACAGTTGTAGGCTGAGTCCCAGACTCCCTATCTATCCGTTGTGTGCGTTTAGGTTCGGATGTCAATGTAAGTCCAGTGATTGGCATTTGGGCTCCACGTTTGCCTCTTTGCGTGTGTTTAGGTTCGGATGCTGATGTAAGTCCATCGATTGGCATTCAGGCTCCACGTTTGCCTGTGTTTTGTGTGTTTGTGTGCGTGTCAGCCGAGCTACGAATGCTCTGATTCTTCTCTCGTCCGAGAAGATACGTATGCATAGGATGCGATATCCTAGCGAGCATGTGTCGTTTCCCAGTCCGAACTACTTCGACTCTGATGTCTATGTCTGATAGACTAAGTAGGCCCAGGATGCGACATCCTGCCGAGTTCAGTTTCAGTCAGTCTCTCGTTTTCTTTTCAGCCAGTGTTGTGTGAGTGTTTTGAGCAGTATTAGCAACCATTTTCCTTTCTAGTGTGCGTGGATCCCGTAGAATACTACGGATGCGTAGGGTGCCTAACACCTTCCCTTCGCATAACCGACTCCTGAACCCATCCTCTTTGGTCGCGAGACCATGTTCTTTTCCTAGGTTTACTCTGAGCGTTTCCTTTCCCTTTTTTGGGATAAATAACGCACGGTGGCGCTCTGTTGTTTCTTTCTTTTCCCGCCGGTTTTTCGCGCGATGCGACAGCTGGCGACTCCACTGGGGATGTAGAGAAGTTGACCTATGCTGGTCCATCTTCCCTGAGCGAGTCTCTCCTAGCGCTCTCTAGGATTAGGGTTTTGGTTGCTTTCTGCTTGTTGTATTTTATTGCATTCATTGTATATATTTACATTTATTGTTTGCATTGATTGTGTGCATTGATGTTTGCATTCATATTCATTATTCATTACTGGTTGGCTGTCTGTTTTTCTCTGTGTGGGGGGAGTCAGTTGAGGTAAAAGGTCCAATACCCAGACCGTGAGTGAAATCTAGGATACCTAGGAATAAAGTGGTTCATGGGAAGCGGGTGGTATGGCGCCACTTAGCGGAACATTGATATCACGAGCAGTTCAGACCCTGGTGGGATACTGTCGTTACATACTTCGGGTGTGTATATGATAGTATTTCCGCGGAAGGTTATTTATGCTGCGTTTCTCTCAGCTTTACCCTGGCCTAGACTACACCCGTGAGTGGGGAAGGGTTATTCATTACAGGTACCGTTGGTGACTATTGGTTCTGATGGTGACTTTCTGATCAGACAGTGTGATCAGTTAACCCTAAGTTGGATTTATGTTCTGATTCCGACTGAAGCTTCGACCTAGTCAGAGTTTGCACAACCAGCCAGCCGTGTCTGCATCATGTGCATCATAGCATATTTATTTTTCAAAAGAAACGCATTGAAAAAAAATTGAGAAAAAAAAAAACCTTAAAAAAAAAAAAGAAAAAAAAACTAATCTCTGCATGCATATCATTTCTCAGGTACATTCCCGAGCTTGTCTACTGATAGAGATGGCAACAGTTCCTGAGCTGAAGCGGAAGACCTGTTCCTACAGTTTCCACCGTGAGCCGTTGACTCCGCTAGTTGAGTTGGGTAGCCTCGTGACAGACGACCGATTGAAGAGTTTTGTTGGGCGGTATGGAGACATCCTGACAGTGCTGAAGACGGTAGTGGATCCAGTGCCTCTGCAGACATTACTACAGTTTTATGATCCAGAGCTCAGATGCTTCACTTTCCAGGATTATCAGCTAGCACCTACTCTCGAGGAGTATTCTATCTTGTTGAGTATCCCAGTACAGCATCAGACTCCCTTCTTGGACGTCCCAAAGGAGGTCGACTTCAGATTGATTGCCAGAGCTCTCCAGTTGAGTATTGAGGAGGTTGGTAAGAATTGGAAGCCCTGTGGGGAGGTTGTAGGTCTGCCATTGAAGTTTCTGTTGAGAGTAGCCAGAGCTGAAGCAGATAAGGGTAATTGGGAAGTTTTTCATGCACAGCTAGCTGCTATGATCTATGGGATCATCTTGTTTCCCAGTATGCCGAATTTCATTGATCATACTGCCATCAGTATCTTCATCAGAGGGAATCCAGTCCCCACTCTCTTAGCAGACACTTACTATGCCGTCCACAGTAGGCATGGTAAGGGTGGAGCCATTAGATGTTGTCTACCTCTTCTGTTTAAATGGTTCATGTCTCTTCTGCCAGCTAGTGGACCATTTGTGGATACCCAGAGCACTCTGAAGTGGACTCAGAGGGTCATGTCGCTCACTTCCTACGACATCAGGTGGCAGTCGTACCGGATGGATGTGAAGGATGTCATCATAAGTTGTGGTGAATTCCGGGGTGTGCCACTCATAGGGACCAAGGGTTGCATCAACTACAACCCAGTTCTCTCCCTTCGCCAGCTAGGGTTTGTCATGTGTAGAAGGCCGCTCGAAGCAGAGATAGCTGAGAGTTTTTGTTTTGAGAAGAAGGATGACCCTGCTAAGTTGGAGCAGATAGGGAAAGCCTGGAGAGATGTTGGAGTGAAGGATGGATCCGTCCTAGGAAAGAAGTTTGCCATTGCAATGCCCGATTACACCGATTGGGTAAAGAAGAGAGTGGAAACTTTGCTGTTTCCCTACGATAGGATGGAGCCGTTGCAAGAGCAACCACCCTTGGTACTCGCTGATAGTGTGCCTGCTGAGCACTATAAGCAAGCATTGATGGAGAGTCGTCGTCTGAGAGAAAAAGAGCAAGACACTCAGATGGAACTGTACAAGGCTAAAGCTGATAAGCTGCACTTGGCCCATCAACTCAGGGAAGTGCAAGGAGAGGATGCTGGTAGAGCAAGGGGGAAAAAGAGGTCATATGAGGAGATGGAATCTATGTTGGATACAGAGCATAGGGAATGTCTGAGACTGCAGAGAGCAGAAGTCAACTACCAAAAGAAGATCAGAGATTTGGAGAAGCAACTCAAAGACAAAGACGCTCAGTTGAAGAAAGAGATGGAGTTGAGACAGAAGTCAGAGGAGTATCTTGGAGGAGAAGTCTTAGAACTTAGAAGACAATTGAAGGAGAAGATCACTCCCCTACCAGATTGTTCAGAATGCTCACTGTGGATAGACCAGTGTCATTACCTGAAGACCCTCATTCCAGAAGACCGTCTGCCGTAGACTGTATCTTTGTTTGTTTTTTTTTTTTGTTGAGAATCACCTCCAGGCTTGTTGGATGGGATTCTTTTTCTTTGTACTTTGAGAATATTCTGCTGATCTTGGTTGTATGACTTTTCTACCCTTATGTATATATAAGGCTATCAGCATTTCCCTGTTGTTCATTTTTTCCTTGTATCTGTTGTTCTTTTGTTGCTGCAGGTTGCCATCTTTTGAGGATGGGTCAGGCTCTTTGAATGCCTGAGAAATGAGCATATCATGCGCATCATACGCATCATTTAACATCATACTCATATCATTTGCATAACAGGTGTTCTTGTGCTGTCTTCTCACTCCGGTCCCTTTGTCAGGCAGGATAGCTGATCAAAGACCACACCGGTTTTCAACCAGGCTCAATCAACAGAGGAGTATGGACCAGGTTCAAGCCGAGTTGGCTGAGATGAGGGCAAACATGGCCCAGTTCATAACAACGATGCAAGGAGTTGTTCAGGGGCAAGAGGAGCTGCGTGCCTTAGCCCAGAGACTGGAAGCTGTGATTCCAGCTGCCAACCGTGCTTCACCAGTGGGTGTTCCTGTGGATGATAATGTTGCTGCTGCCGCTCCCGCCAGTAATTTTGATGTGGGTGATGAATTGAGGGGGATCAGAATCAGTGAACAGCCTCTTGCTGCAGAGACTGTTAATGTCAGAGCAACCCGCGCTCCGGTTCGCCATCCTGGTTCTTCAAGTTCTTCCAGTTCTAAGAAGACATACTCTGGGGCACCCAAAAGGGGAGAAAGTGAAACAAATGCTGTGCACCGTCGGAGGAGCGCAAACAGAGGACAGTATCGTCAGGCAGCTGCTGTGACTATCCCAGCAACTCAAACTCAACAGCAACAGAGAAGACCCGCTCAACAGCATCAGCGTCAGCAACATCGTCCTCAGCAGCAGGTTTACCAGCCTCCCATTGATAATCAAGCCAATACAAGTAACGAGAGGAAGAAGATCATTTTTGATCCAATCCCCACGTCCTACGCCGAACTGTATCCCACTCTGATAGAGAGGAACTTGATCACTCCCAGAGACCCGCCGCCCATACCTGTCAACCCTCGGTGGTGGTATAGGCCTGAACAGCATTGTGTCTATCACTCGGGTGCTCCTGGTCATGACGTGGATAGTTGTTTCCAGCTGAAGATGAAGGTTCAAGACCTTGTGAGGTCAGGTATTCTGATCTTGGAAGACTTAGGTCCCAATGCTAATCAAGTTTGAAGATAACAAGTCCTGGGCTGGCGCCGACTTTTTCTTCAGAAGGGTTGTTCAGAAAACAGAAGCTGCTGATGCAAGAGATATTGACAGTTGTCATCCCTGGTGGGATCTATCACAATTGGGTCAATGTGGGCGTTCCTACAGCTGTTCATAAGTCTTTGTAACAATCACTTTGTTTAAAAACCCTTCTCCCATGCCAAAAGGAGAAGTGATGACATTGTTGGCAACATTTTGTGCAATGATATTTTCATTCAAATAAATTCATGTTAAACATTTGTTTTTCCATTTGTTTTCCCTTTTCGCTTTTTGCATGAAGTCGGTGATCACAAAAAACCTTTAAAAAAACAAGAATAAAAGCAATCTTTTCATCTGCATAACGATTGTCTTGTTTGATTTTCAAAAAGCTTTTCATATCAAAATCATTATGCAGGTTGTTTCTTAAACCCATTGAACATAGTGATCGGACGTCATCTCCCAATTTTGAATTCCCTATATTCGAAGCGGAAGAAGATGATGATTGAAGGGATTCCTGACGAGATTCCCCGACTTCTTGAGCAAGAAAGAAGATCACTCAGCTGCATCTCGAGAATCAGCAGAACAGCCAACTGGGGCATTATCAAAAAAAAGAGAAAGAAAAAAGAAAGAGAGGGTGCAAAATCAAAAGAAATCCAAATCAAAAGAAATCCAAATCAAAAGAAAAGAAAAAGAAAGAAAGAAACAAAAAAGATAGCACCCTCAAAGTCCCAAGCTGGCTGATGCTGAATTCGATCGAAAGGAAGAGATCAACTGCCATGTGTCATGGTCAGTCATATCAGCAGAGAGTGAAAAAGCATTCAACAAGAAGGTCAAATCTCGTGTGTTCCGAGGGACCCTGTGCTCAAGAAAGTCTTGTTTTTCATACCCGATTTCAGGGGCAAGTGAACTCCAAGTTAAGAACGTCCATACGTTTTTAAGAAAGCCTCTTCAGGCAGTGTTCTAACACTTACTACGATGGATAAAGAAGTTCACTCGTCCTGTGAATTCCGATGCAGTCAAGAAATACTTCGCCTAAAAAAAAAAAAAAAAGCAAAACAGCTCGCTAAGTCGAACACCCCAAAGGGCGACTTAGGCAGAAAGGAGCGTCTCGGTGGATTGAAAACCCGAAAGGGCGATCCAGGCAAAAGTTAGAGACATTGAAAAAAAAGAGAATTTGCATCCCGCTAGATTGATCACCTCACACTGGGGCAATCTAGGCAAAAATTAGGGATTTGGCAAGTAACTGCATCTTGACAAGACTGTGCTGTACATCTGTCATCCGTCAGGAATTCTCGATTCGTCATTAACTGAAGCTTTGAATACATCGAAAATTCAGAATGGTAGAGGAAAGGTCATTATGTTCAATGTAGCCCTCTCCAATATATATCATCGATTTCAAACTTGTACAGATCCATGGAGTCTCGCCCTTTGCAGACTACCATTCCATCACATCGATTTGAGCTTTTACCCCATTATTTGCACTCTTATTTGTTTCAACTCAACAAACGTTTTGCATGTTTTAATTGATAAAGTATCATTGTTTTTCAAAATAAACAAATTTTTCACAAAACTGTTCTTAAGCAAAGTGAACATTCACAATGATGGAAGAATACTTAGGAGATCCGCAGTGCTCTCCCGAGGGTGGTATGATTACCAACAGGTAAGACAATTGTTCGTATCTCGAGCATGACTGTATCTTTTTTCCTGCAGAACCTCGCATGGTCTCTCCTCAGCAAGTTTGCCCGATGCAGTGTTGTTTGAAGTTGTTTACCTTCATGTTCCCGGCAGTACAGATTCTTCCTCCAAATCCCTGTTAGCTCTATTGTGGGGCATTCCCAGTAGAGTGTTGTTTGAGCCCTATCGTGGGGCATCCCCAGCAAGTTTGCTGTTTCGGACATTATTGTGGGGCAGCTCCCCTAGCAGAGTGTTTACTGAAGACTTCAACTTTCGCCTCTCCAGCAGGCCAGTCTTCCTCTCCACCAGCACGGGTGTTTTTCTTTGAAGATTCAGTATCCGGTGGATTGACGTCCCAGTAATCCGACATTCTCTCAGATAGATCCCCGAGTGGAGCGGGTTTCAGTGAAATACATCTCCAGCAGTAATTCTCCTACATATGGATTGGTTGGGCCGTCCCTAGTAGAGTAGAATTATTCACTCCAGCAGAGTTCATCCTACCAGTGGATTGGACGAGTTCCTATAGTAGACTGATATTTGCATCCCCGACTGAGTTGATTCTACTTATAGTCGGCATGGGTCACCCCCAGCGGAATAACAGATATTCTCCAAGCAGAGTTTATCCTATCCGAGGATTGGTTGGGTCTTCTTTCCGGTGAAGTCGCTTTGCTATTCCCCCAAGCAGAGTTCCCCGCAGAGTTTCCTCAGTCAGAATGTCCCCACAGAGTTGGAATGTCTGATCTTTTGGGCTCCCTAGCCAGGGTTCATTTGCATTTTGCATGTAGTGATCATTGCATCTTCAAAAATCGCGTAGCATTTCCATTCCTAAATGGAGCATTACGCTATAGAAAAATTCAAACATATGCATTCATGTGTTCGAAACCCCATCAGACCGTATCCCCTGCAGAGACGGATTTTTTGTTCAACCTGTACAACGCATTTGCTACAGTTGCTCCAGTCAGCATTTGGTGTCCCCACAGAGGTTTATTTCCTCACCTGTTGGTGACAGAAAGTTTGTTTCTCCCCAGTGAGACCCCCCCGCAAGTGTTCAGCCTAGCCCTGTCATCTTGAGAATATCAATACCCCGTCAGCACCCGCGTGTGTTTGTTTCTTTGGTGTCGGTAAACACCATCTTTCGGTGATTTCCAGTCATGCGTAAGTGTCTGGTCTTCTTTGGTGTCGGTAAACACCATCTTTTGGTGATTTCCAGTCATGCGTAAGTGTCTGGTCTTCTTTGGTGTCGGTAAACACCATCTTTCGGTGATTTCCAGTCATGCGTAAGTGTCTGGTCTTCTTCGGTGTCGGTAAACACCATCTTTCGGTGATTTCCAGTCATGCGTAAGTGTCTGGTTTTCTTTGGTGTCGGTAAACACCATCTTTCGGTGATTTCCAGTCATGCGTAAGTGTCTGGTTTTCTTTTGATGTCTGTAAACATCATCTTTCGATGTTCGTAACATCGTTATCCCTTCCCTAGTGAAGATTTCTCCTCTCCGTTGGTGTCGATAAACGTCGAGTTTTTCCTATTCGTCCTATGACGTCTAGTTGTACCCTCCCCATGTGGATTTACCTCTCCGTTGGTTTCGATAAACGTTGAGTTTTTCCCAGTCGTCCGTTGACGTCTGGTTGTTTTTCTCTTATTCCCATTCATCTGTAAATGTCTGGTCGATCTTTTTGGTGTCTGTAAACATCATCCTTCGATGTCTGTAAACGTCGAGTTTTCTCCCATTCATCCGTTGATGTCTGGTCGAGCCTTCCCATTCATCTGTAAATGTCTGGTCGATCTTTTTGGTGTCTGTAAACATCATCCTTCGATGTCTGTAAACGTCGAGTTTTTCCTGGTCGTCCCCAGTTGTTTACCTCTCCGTTGGTCTTGGTAAACGTTGAGTTTTTCCCATTTCGTCCATTGACGTATGGTTGTATTCCTTCCAGTCATTCATTAATGTCTGGTTACCTCTCCGTTGGTTTCGATAAACGTCGAGTTTTTCCTGGTCGTCCCCAGTTGTTTACCTCTCCGTTGGTCTTGGTAAACGTTGAGTTTTTCCCATTTCGTCCGTTGACGTATGGTTGTATCCCTTCCAGTCATTCATAATGTCTGGTTACCTCTCCGTTGGTTTCGATAAACGTTGAGTTTTTCCTAGTTGTCCGTCGGCAGCTAGTTGTGATTTTCTTTTCCCATTCATCGTCGTTGCGATGTCTGGATGTGGCCGTACTCTTTGAAAACAAAAACCCAAAAAACAAAATACCCAGTAATAAGAATCAAACCCCAGTGGACGTTTCCATTGGTAGATCCTTGTATTGTGCAAATTCTACGGTTCTTTTGTATTCAATCCCTGTTTACCCTGAAAGTCTGACAGCCGCTGCTATCATCCATTCGGGTTCCCAGCTGATTGAATAGGGGCAGCTGTAGCACCTCAAATTTGCACCTATCATTGTGCATACCATCTCATATTAAGTCATAGCATATCATGATCCATTGCATAGCATTTGCATTGTCCCCAGTTGCCTCAAGAGCAAGCAAGCAAGAATTAGGTCAAACTGAGCAGGAGATCAGTCCACCAATCAAGCAAAGATGTTTCTCAAGGAATCAAGGCCCTAGGGTTTGCCCATCAAGTTCACATGCCTTGGGGGTCTTTTTGAAGTGTTCAAGTCAAGGGTTGAAGGCTCAGAGGTCATCAGTCAATGCACAGGCAGGCAGAAAACCCTAAACAGTCAACAATCAGTCAAAGCAGTGGATGGTGGCCATTCTTGTGGAATTTGGGCACCATGGTCAATAATCAAGAGTTCATATGTCTTGGGGCATCATTTGAAGTCAAGGTCTCAAGGAATTAGGGTTTGGAATTCATCAGAAGTGCACAGTCAGTCCAAAACCCTAGAAAAGTCAAAGTTGGTCAACTGTGGATTTAATCAGTGATTTGATGGATAGAATTGATCTGAAGGAGTTCATTAATGCTTGTATAAGTCTCATGTATCATGTCAAGCCTCATCATGGAAGAAAATCAAGCCAATCAGAAATTTTCCAGAAATAGAAAGTGGACCTGTAATTTCAACTGCCAAAAATGGAAACTTCTTGATCTTAAACTTGCATCATGATACAAGCTTCAAATGAATTTTTGCCCAACATGAAAGTTGAAGATCTTGTCTTCCCATTTTCAAAAAGTCCAAGAACTCTCAAATCCCATGTGTGGTTGTCAAGATATGATCAATTCATTTTCATCAATTTGTGAACTTCAAATGAGCATATCTCTCAAACCATAAGGCCAAATTTGGTGGGGTTTTTTCCTACAAACCACATTTTTCATCCTCTTTCCAAAAATATAAATTTCATTCATCAAAACCCTACCAATCAAAATGGCATTTTTTGACCTTTTCCTTTTAAAATCAAAGTTTGACCAAACTTTGACTTTTTGAATTAAGACTTTTTTCACTATTTTGCCAATTGAGATTGCTTTCATATCATGTTTGAAACTTGCTCCAATCCCAAATTCATGTCCATACCATTACCATACCATAATTTTGGCAAAAGTGCATAATTTGTTAGTTTTGCAAATGGGAGCATAAGAGAGTACAACAAGGACAGCAATCCTTCAGCAACATAAAACAGCATTTGCAAAGGTCTTTGACAGCCTGTGCCCAGCCCAAATCGACCAGCTTTGTACCTCCCTTCTCCACTTATGCATAATTAGCAAAAAAATGCAATTGAGTTCATTAACACTAAACCAACTTAGCACATGGTTTAGTAATGATAAACAGACCATATTTAAGCTTCATTCTGTAAAATCCAACCCTAGTTTTTGCAGCCTACCATCACAAAAACACTCTCACTCTCATCTTGCATTTTAGCCAAAGCAAGATTTCTGCACAAACCATTTCGAAAACTCAAGCAGCCCTTGCATCTTTCATCATCCATCATCACTATAAGTTGGTTCCAAGTATAAAATATTGGCTGGAACTTCATCTTCAGACCCTGTTTTCTCCAAGCATCTCCAATGGCAGTTTGAGTTGTGGAAGCTTCAAAGCCTTGCTGAGCTCGTTTCCCTTAAAATTTCATCATCTCCAAGCATTTGAAGCACCTGTCTGCACTCGAATCAACCAAAACAACACTGCATCATCGAGTTCTTCGAATCAAGTAAGATTTTCGACTTTCTTATTTGCCTAAACCATGCTATGTATCATGTGGATCTTCGTGTGCTGATCATTTTGAACCATAGTTTGCTTAAATTGGTTGTGTATTTCTGGAAATATGCTGATTTGAAGTTTAGGGTTCATATGTTTTTTGTTCGAATCTAGCTGGTTTATATGCTTTGATGAAAATGAACAGTGGATTATGTGTGCATGATGCCTGAGGATCACAATGCCATGCTTACTTCTTATTTCTGGACATTTCGTTTTTTTGAGTTCTTGATGATAATGATGACTTTATGCTGCTGCTGAACAAACATAACCATGCCCATAATTCTCCCATGATTATGCTTATGTTTGTTGTTGGCTAATGATGTTTTGATGTTGGTGTTTTGAGTTAGTGCTCATTTTGATTGATAATGCTATGCTGATGTTTGAATCATGAGGATTTTCTTCCATGCTGTTTATGTGCTGTTGTATGATGTTGTTGCTGCTGTTATTTGAACCAAGCACTCTGTCCAGAAAACCCTCATGAATTGCATTTGGTATGTTGTTGTTAGGTTGCTGTATGGACTTTACTTAAATGCCGTGCTGTTGTGTTAATTTTGCTTGAAGCTGGTTTTATGAACATGAACTTGATACTGTGCTATGCCCTGCTGTTTATGTGCTGTTGTTGGATTTCATCGAAATTAATTGCTTGCTACTGTTTTGAACCTCATAAATATGCCTATAAAATCCATGTGAAATATGTGGTGTGCTGCTGTTTGGTTGTCGTTTGCGCATTGATGCCATGCTGTTACCATACTCTTGAAATGTTGATTGATGATGATTACATGATGATGATGTTTGTGTGCTGTTGTTTCTAAAACCATAGAACAGAACTCTCCCCAGATTTTTTCCCATGAGTATGCTTGTCTTGTTGTTGGTTGATGCTGCTTAATGTTGATGTTCCATGGCCACACTTGTTTGTTGATGTTATTGCTTATGGTTTGATGATGAACATTGAAGGGAATATGCTCTGCTGCTGTTTTGAACTTTCCCAGAAAATCCACATGTTCTGTGTTTGTTGTATTTGGTCATGGATGCTGGTTTGTTGTATGATCATTGTTACATGTTGCTGTTCATTTGTTGTTGGTTTTGATCGATTGATGACATTGAACATGATACCTTTGCCATGCTTAAACCCTAGGGTTTTGAAAACTCATAAAATTTGAGATCATTGGCCACGTTACTGTTTTATTGGCTGAGAGCCAATCAAAACATTTCGTTTTGCAAGCCCAAAACGCAGCACTTCAATAAGTGACTGCGCTATTTACCAAAATGCCATCCTGTTGACTTTATTTGACCATATGCTATGCTTATTTGCTCATATTTCATCCAAATGTTCATCAACTTCAACAATTCTTTTTTAATTCATTTCAACTCCAAAAATCATGCAATTTTTTCCATCATGTTCATGAATGTGTCCTCTATTTTATTGTGAATTTTAATTAATTTTCCATTGGCTGGATTTTTAATGATAATTATTTTCCCAACATGTATGCATAAATGATACATTGTGCCATTTCAATTGTGAAATACTCATGTCATATCCTTTGAGCTTGAAACTTTTTGTGGTGAAACTAGACACAATGACCTTCATTTCCATATAAAGTTTGTGCATTTATCATTTGTGGATTGAGAGTTATGATTTTCTGAAGTTATGTGTTACATTTGGTGCTATATGAATGATGTGCATTTTCTTGATTTTTGTTCATATACTTCCTGGCCTCCAAATGACCCCAAATTTTGCATGAGCCCTCCCTTACATGTCTAGTTCATGTGTGATTTTTATTGGAATTGATTGTGCTGTTTTCCATTTGATTGTGAATTTTCTTCCCTGCCTAGTCCATGGTTGACTTTTTGTGCTACATGTTGCCAAATCATTTGGGAAATCCTCATACCATATTGTATGATCATGAAATTTCATATGTGATAGCTAGACATCTTGAGCTTTGCATTGGTGTTAATCTCATTCATTTCTCATCTGTTTTCAATTTGATATGATTTTTTGAAGTTGACCCATGTTTGTTGACCTTCATTGTGCATGTTTGAAATTGTGTTGACTTCTTGATTTTCATTAACTGCCTTCCTCTCATCCAAATGCCATGAAATTTTACATGTATACCATGTTAGATGTTAGGATTGAGTATGATTTATTTGATGATTTTTTGAAAATGCTTGGGTTGACTTTTGATGCAAGTCATTCTGTTGACTTTTGTGTGCCTTCCTTTGCCTTACTTTGACTTCAAATGTTCATGAAATGATAATAATGCATGATTTGAATGTGGGCCCAATTGTGATAGCTTCTCAAATGTTTGACCTTGACTTTGGTTGACTTTTACTTGCTGCTTTGACTTTTTCTTCCATCCTTGACCCTAGGCTAGTCCTAGTGGTCTTCTGTGCTTACAATTGAGCTATTGTTTCAGGTTGAGCACCAATGCCTCAAAGATCATTCAAATTTGATTGAGTTGAATTGTTTATCATGTGCTAACCCTTGTTTTGTAGGTTGACTCATGTAACTTGAGTCTTTGTGCTTTGCACATTGGTCCCTCTGTGGTTGACTATTGGTTCATTTCCCTTTGATTTTGATTGTTGAGCTGTTTACTAATTGGTTTGACTTTTTCAGGTACTTTAGTTGCTTAAGTTCTCTGAACTTGCTTGCTTTGCTATTTAGCAATTGCTTTGAGGTATAAACCTTTCTTCTTCATGTAGTCTGGAGACCCGGTCTGTTATTTGACCGGGCAAACTGTCTGAAGTCCTCCTTAAGAGGCAATGCCTGTGTTTGTTTAAAATTGTCCCAAGCAGGAAAAGTCCTTCAAGTAAGGCAATTGGTGGAAGGTAGGGATAAGCAATCTATCCCCCACTATTCAGTGTGTCCTCTCTTTGCTCCCATTACATGGTTGAAGCATCGAGATAAAAACCCAAGATCTATCGAGTCAATAATGGGGAAAGAGTTCCATCTTTCTGAACTCCCCCACTTTCTATTATTTGATGCTCTCCCTGATTAGGGATAGAAGCAATGAGGCACACCCCTCATCTCCTTTTCATCTGCTTCACCTTAGCCTCTCAATGGCAAGGTTAAGAGCAACACTTACCCTATTCCAGTTGGCCCTAGTGCCTAACCTTTTTGCTTGAGCCTCTTGTACGCATATAGAGTGTGCTTCCTGTGATTGCTTGTTTGCTTTGCCTCTTTAGGTTTAGCTTAGACTTGCCCTTGTGCAAGGTAGGTTGTGCTTGACTTGCTTCCTGTGCAAGTCAAGTATGTGTGGCTTAACCCTTGTGTGAGCCACGTTTAGAGCTGTTCGGCCGAACTACGGCAACTCTGATTCTCATGTTCAGATGAGATACGTAGGCACGAGACGCGACGTCTTGCCGAGTTTGACTAACGACTAACAGCTAATCCTTGCTTGCTTTCGCCCTCGTTGCGATCCTTTCTCTCGCCCTCGTTGCGATCCTTTCTCTCGCCCTCGTTGCGATCGAGCCTTTCCCTTTCTCTCGCCCTCGTTGCGATCGAGCCTTTCCCTTTCTCTCGCCCTCGTTGCGATCGAGCCTTTTCCTTTCTCTCGCCCTCGTTGCGATCGAGCCCTTTTTCCCTGCCTGCCGAACTACGGCAACTCTGATTCTCATGTTCAGATGAGATACGTAGGCACGAGACGCGATGTCTTGCCGAGTTTGACTAACCACTAACACTAACTCTCTTCTCTCACCCTTGTTGTGATTGAGATATCCCCTTTCTCTTGCCCTAGTTGCAATCGAGACCCTTGCTTCCTGTGCAAGCCTTGTCTAGGATAGGTCGGCCCTTGTGCCATTTAGCTAGAAACCTTAACTTAGGGTTGACTTTGCATGACAACATCTAGGCTCGAGTCGTAGTCTCCCTAGTGTTGTGTCTCCCTCTGTTATCTGGTTAGGCTAGATCCTTGTTCCTGCGTAGGGGAACTACATCGCCCTGATCTTCATACCAGATGAAGTATGTAGGCAGGAGATTGAGCTGATCTCTCCGGGCGCCTCTTTTTTTTCTTTTTGTGTGTGTTGTCTGACCTTTGCTAGGCTCGAGTCCCCGTACTCCTTAGCATTTGCTGTCTGTTTGCTTGTGTTTGACAGTTGTAGGCTGAGTCCCAGACTCCCTATCTATCCGTTGTGTGCGTTTAGGTTCGGATGTCAATGTAAGTCCAGTGATTGGCATTTGGGCTCCACGTTTGCCTCTTTGCGTGTGTTTAGGTTCGGATGCTGATGTAAGTCCATCGATTGGCATTCAGGCTCCACGTTTGCCTGTGTTTTGTGTGTTTGTGTGCGTGTCAGCCGAGCTACGAATGCTCTGATTCTTCTCTCGTCCGAAAAGATACGTATGCATAGGATGCGATATCCTAGCGAGCATGTGTCGTTTCCTAGTCCGAACTACTTCGACTCTGATGTCTATGTCTGATAGACTAAGTAGGCCCAGGATGCGACATCCTGCCGAGTTCAGTTTCAGTCAGTCTCTCGTTTTCTTTTCAGCCAGTGTTGTGTGAGTGTTTTGAGCAGTATTAGCAACCATTTTCCTTTCTAGTGTGCGTGGATCCCGTAGAATACTACGGATGCGTAGGGTGCCTAACACCTTCCCTTCGCATAACCGACTCCCGAACCCATCCTCTTTGGTCGCGAGACCATGTTCTTTTCCTAGGTTTACTCTGAGCGTTTCCTTTCCCTTTTTTGGGATAAATAACGCACGGTGGCGGCTCTGTTGTTTCTTTCTTTTCCCGCCGGTTTTTCGCGCGATGCGACAAAGGGCTAGAGGTGGACAAGGCCAAGGTGGAGGTTATTGAGAAACTGCCACCTCCGACTAACATTAAAGGGATAAGAAGCTTTCTAGGACATGCTGGTTTCTACCGGAGATTCATACAAGATTTTTCAAAGATCGCAAAGCCATTGAGCAATTTGCTCAACAAAGGTACGCCTTTTCTTTTTGATGAGTCATGTCTTAAAGCTTTCTTAGATTTGAAAGAAAAGTTGGTCACTGCACCAATAATCGTAGCACCAAACTGGAACCTTGATTTTGAGCTCATGTGTGATGCTAGCGATTATGCAGTTGGTGCGGTGTTAGGACAAAGAAGCGATAAAGTTTTCCATGCCATACACTATGCTAGTAAGGTGTTGAATGATGCACAAGTTAATTATGCAACAACTGAAAAGGAATTACTAGCCATAGTATATGCATTGGAAAAATTTAGAGCTTACTTGATTGGTTCAAAAGTTGTAATCTACACTGACCACTCAGCGATAAAATATCTACTTACCAAGCCGGATTCAAAACAAAGACTTATTCGTTGGATCCTTTTATTACAAGAGTTTGATCTAGAAATTCGGGATAAAAAAGGTTCCGAGAACTTGGTGGCAGATCATTTGTCTCGTTTGGTCAATGTAGAAATTACAAACAAAGAAGAAGAGGTGAGAGAAGAATTTCCAGATGAAAAAATTTATGCGATTCAAGTGAGGCCTTGGTTTGCTGATTTTGCTAATTACAAAGCAACTGGTTTAACACCGGAAGACCTCACTTGCAATCAAAGAAGGAAATTCTTAGCAGATGCAAAATATTATGTTTGGGATGATCCCTATCTGTTTAAAGTAGGAGCAGACAATATTTTGAGAAGGTGTGTAACAATTGAGGAGTCAAGAGACATTCTTTGGCACTGTCACAACTCTCCGTATGGAGGTCACTATAGTGGTTTGAGAACAGCTACTAAAGTACTCCAATCGGGTTTTTATTGGTCATCTTTATTCAAAGATGCGCACGAACATGCGAAGAGTTGTGATACTTGCCAACGGAGTGGAGGAATAGGAAAACGGGATGAAATGCCTCTAACCAACATGCTAGAAGTGGAAGTTTTTTATTGTTGGGGTATTGACTTCGTTGGCCCATTCCCCTCTTCTTTCTCAAATGAGTACATACTAGTAGCTGTCGATTATGTTTCGAAGTGGGTGGAAGCAATTGCCTCACCTAAGGCCGATGCCAAAACTGTGATTAAATTTTTAAAGAAGAACATATTTTCACGTTTTGGTGTGCCTAGAGTGTTGGTAAGTGATGGAGGCTCACACTTTTGCAATACACCCTTAGAAAAAGTTCTGCAACATTATGGTGTAAAGCACAAGGTGACCACTCCCTACCACCCACAAGCGAACGGTCAAACTGAGGTTTCAAACCGGGAAGTCAAACGGATCCTTGAGAAAACAGTCTCGAATTCAAGAAAAGATTGGTCCTTAAAACTAGATGAAGCTTTGTGGGCGTATCGCACTGCCTACAGAGCACCGATTGGGCTGACTCCGTTTCAACTGGTGTATGGGAAGACTTGTCATCTTCCAGTTGAAATGGAGCATAGAGCATTATGGGCTCTTAAGTTCTTGAACTTCGACTCCACTCTAGCTGGAGAAAGAAGGAAAGGTCAACTCCATGAATTGGAGGAACTAAGGAACGATGCATACCATTCTAATAAGCTGTACAAGGAAAAGATAAAAGCATATCATGATGGAAAGGTTCGCCATAAGGAGTTTCATGTTGGACAGATGGTACTGCTTTTTAACTCAAGGTTGAAGTTGTTTCCGGGTAAGTTGAAGTCAAAATGGTCAGGACCATTTGTTGTCAAGGAAGTACGAAATTATGGAGCCATTGTGATAGAGGACCCAAAGTCTCAAGAAAGCTGGACTGTCAATGGTCAAAGACTGAAAGTCTATCATAGCGGTGACATAAACCGTGATGTGTGTGTCCTGTCATTATCTGGATCAGGCTAATCGAGGTACCGTCGAGCTCTTAACGACGTTAAACAAAGCGCTGGTTGGGAGGCAACCCAACGTTGTTAGTTTGAATTTTAATTTTCTATGTTCTGTGATTTTTAGCTCTGTTAAAGTTTTAGAATTTTTAAGTTCTGTTTTTTGCAGTTCGCGCCGCGACCTCCTGTTCGCGCCGCGAACTGAATGAATAAATTTGAGTGGGTTCTGTTTTTTGCAGTTCGCGCCGCGAACTGAATGAATTTTTTTTAAGTGGTTCTGTTTTCTGCTGTTCGCGCCGCGAACACTGTTCGCCCCGCGAACTTTGCGTGACAGAATCACTTAAATTCTGTTTAGGTCATTTCTTTTTCATTTCAAACATTCCTCATTTCAAACCACTTTGCCGCGCTTTCACCCCACTCTCAAAATCCCACCAAATCTTAAGATTCTTACGTTTCAATTGTTCAAAATCTTCATCTTTTGGCAAGCGCTAGCGATTCATAAGGTATTTGCTCTTAAATTTCTCTTTTCCAATCCCTTTTTAGGATTTTCATTAGGGTTGGTTAGAAGTCAAATTTTTCTGTTGAATACCGCTTGAAATCGTTTTGCATGTTTGATTTAGAATAGGATTAGGGTAGAGTTGAGAATTTTGACTGATTGGGAGTAGATTACTCCCCAATGGTGGAACCCTAGGAAGCTTTGGGGATTTCCTGAATTCGCAGAGTTCGCGCCGCGAACTGAATGAATAAATTTGAGTGGGTTCTGTTTTTTGCAGTTCGCGCCGCGACCTCCTGTTCGCGCCGCGAATTGAATGAAAAAATTTTAAGTGGTTCTGTTTTCTGCTGTTCGCGCCGCGAACTTTGCGTGACAGAATCACTTAAATTCTGTTTAGGTCATTTCTTTTTCATTTCAAACATTCCTCATTTCAAACCACTTTGCCGCGCTTTCACCCCACTCTCAAAATCCCACCAAATCTTAAGATTCTTGCATTTCAATTGTTCAAAATCTTCATCTTTTGGCAAGCGCTAGCGATTCATAAGGTATTTGCTCTTAAATTTCTCTTTTCCAATCCCTCTTTAGGATTTTCATTAGGGTTGGTTAGAAGTCAAATTTTTCTGTTGAATACCGCTTGAAATCGTTTTGCATGTTTGATTTAGAATAGGATTAGGGTAGAGTTGAGAATTTTGACTGATTGGGAGTAGATTACTCCCCAATGGTGGAACCCTAGGAAGCTTTGGGGATTTCCTGAATTCGCAGAGTTCGCGCCGCGAACTGAATGAATAAATTTGAGTGGGTTCTGTTTTTTGCAGTTCGCGCCGCGACCTCCTATTCGCGCCGCGAACTGAATGAAAAATTTTTAAGTGGTTCTGTTTTCTGCTGTTCGCGCCGCGAACACTGTTCGCCCCGCGAACTTTGCATGACAGAATCACTTAAATTCTGTTTAGGTCATTTCTTTTTCATTTCAAACATTCCTCATTTCAAACCACTTTGTCGCGCTTTCACCCCACTCTCAAAATCCCACCAAATCTTAAGATTCTTGCGTTTCAATTGTTCAAAATCTTCATCTTTTGGCAAGCGCTAGCGATTCATAAGGTATTTGCTCTTAAATTTCTCTTTTCCAATCCCTCTTTAGGATTTTCATTAGGGTTGGTTAGAAGTCAAATTTTTCTGTTGAATACCGCTTGAAATCGTTTTGCATGTTTGATTTAGAATAGGATTAGGGTAGAGTTGAGAATTTTGACTGATTGGGAGTAAATTACTCCCCAATGGTGGAACCCTAGGAAGCTTTGGGGATTTCCTGAATTCGCAGAGTTCGCGCCGCGAACTTGCCTTCGCGCCACGAACTGTGAATTCCAGCACCATATTTTTTTTTGTGTTAATTGTTGCTAATGCTGTTCATATTTGTTCTGTGGTTGTTCTGGTGTTGATTGCAGATGTCCAAAAGAACTAAAACCATGACACCTCCTCAAGCACGTTCATTCAGGAAGTTCATTAGTGATGAACACGAGGCACGATTTGAGAGCCTCGTCAAGAGAACCATTTTGCCTGAGAGGTTTATTCGGCTAGCTCCAACCGGGGTGTATCATAGCGTGGTTGCGGCTTTTGAGCAACGAAAGTGAATGAAGTTATGCGAACTGGAAGCCGCAATCAACTACGACATTGTTCGAGAATTTTATGCGAATGCTATGCATCGCGAGGAGGGTACGGCTTTCATTTACCGATCCAGGGTAAGGGGCAAGATCGTTTCCTTTGGAAGGGATGACATTAATTCTTATCTGGGTAATCCCTTAACTCTCGGAGAGGGTGAGCGTTGTGAGTACAGTACCATGGAGGCAGCTAACAGGTGGAATCTGGAAGCGGTCAATGCTACCCTATGTTTCAGCGGAAAATCTTATGAACTGAATGATCAAGGACATCCGAAATTGTGGAAAAGGGAAAATTTCAATTTGGAAGCTAGGGCTTTTCTGGTGCTACTGTTGTCTAATATCCGACCAAGAAGCCACACCACCACAATTCCTATGGACGTAGGGTGTCTATTGTACTGCATCATGGTCGGAAAGTCTGTGGATGTTGCAGCCCTCATTGCAGGCGAATTGAGAAAGATAGTGTTAAGCGGAACCAATTTCGGGGGCAAAGCTGGTGTGCTAGCTTATCCAGGCCTTATCATGGGACTGTGCCGTAAGGCAAATGTTCCCATCCTTGAGGAAGTACACTTCTCGATCACCAGCGTGATCAATGACTCATACCTGAACAGGTTCCTGCATAACCCAAATGATAAGACTGATGCACCCGGTACTTCTTCATCCAGAGCCCGAGCCAGACCCTGACCTCAACCTCAACCTCACACTACCCCAGGTTTTGATCAGATGGCGTTTGCCAACTACTGCTGCGAGAACTTTGAGGCCTCCAGGAGGTCTCAATCATTTCTTTTCGATGCCATGCAGCAGCAGTTCCAAAACACGTTTCTGGCACCAGAGGTGTAGCACCTCAAATTTGCACCTATCATTGTACATACATTCTCATATTAGGTCATAGCATAACATGGTCCACTGCATAACATTGCATTGTCCCTTTTGCCCAAGTGCAAGGTCATTCAGAAGATTTAGGTCAAACTGGTCAGGAGACCAGTCAGTCAAGCAAACAAGTACAATCTCCATTGAGCCAAGGCCCTAGGGTTGGTCCAACATGTTCACATTACCTAGGGGTCCCTTGGAAGTGTTTTGGTCAAAGTTTGGATGCTCAAAAGTCATCAGTCAATGCACAGTTTGCCAGAAACCCTAAAAAGTCAACCTTGGTCAACTGGGCTTGATTTTATGGATTTCAGGGTGGGAATTGGTTTGAGAGGGTTCCTTCATGTCCATATAGGCCTCATATAACATGTCAAACACCATCATGGAAGAATTTGAAGCCAGACAAGAAATTTCTAAAAATAGAAAGTTGACCTGTAATTGGAATTTGCCAAAAATGGAAAGTCTTGATCCTCAAACTTACATCATGATAAAAGCTTCAAATGAATTTTTGCCCAACATGAAAGTTGAAGATCTTGTTCTCCCATTTCCAAAAAGTCCAAGAACACTCAATTCCCATGTATGGTTGGCAAGTTATGATCAAATCATTCTCAAAAATTCTTGAACTTCAAAAGGCCATATCTCTCAAACCATTTGGCCAAATTTGGTGAGGTTTTTTCCAACAAGTCACATTTGACCCCATCTTTCCAAATATGTAACCCTCATGCACCAAAACCTCATGGATCAAAATGGCATTTTTGAACCTACTTGAATTAATTTTAAGTGAGGTGAAAAATTGAACTTTTGATTTAACCACTTTTAACCACTTTGGCCTTGCAAATATGTTCAGAAATGTTGTTTGTGACTTGTGGAAGGCCCAATTTTCGTGCTATAGCCATTACACCTCACCATATGGACAAAAGTGGTAAATTAGCAAATTGCTCATTAAACCAAAACATGATTAGCACCTTGTTTATGCAACCTTAAACAGAGGTATAAGAACTCATTTTCTGTCATTCCAAAGCCCTAGCAGCTACTGAAAACAAAAGAAAAACACTTGCTCTCAAAAACCATTTTCACCATTCTTCAAAAGTTCTGCTGAAACCCTCGAAGGAGCGGGGTTGTTGTTGATTTTGTTCATCATATACCATCACTTTGAAGCATTTTCCAGCTTGGCTTTCCCACTGCAAGCAAGAAACACAACTCTGTTTTCATAGAGCTCTTCTATGGCAGATGTTGTTTAGAGCTGTTTTGAGCCTTCTTGAGTTGAAATCTTTTGACCATTCATCAAAGCAAACCTGAAGCTTCAACTGTTTCGTCACAAAACAACCAAGGAAGCACTGAATCAACACTGCACTTCAGATTTGGTGCTTTTAGTTGCTCAGTTCCTTGTGAACTTTTGCTTTGCTTTGCTTGTATAAGCAATTTGCATTGAGGTATACTTCTAAATCTTCATGTAGTCTGGAAGACCTGGCCTGTTACTTGGCCAGGCAACTGTCTGAAGTCCTCCTTAAGAGGCAATGTTTGTGACTGTTTACATTTGTCCTTGTATAGAGTCAAAGACCTCCTAAGTGAAGAGGCAATTGGCAGAACCCAAGGGATATGCAACCTATCCCCTGCTATTCTGTGTGTCATCTGTTTTGCTCACACCACTGTGTTGATGCATTGCAGATACAAACCCAAGATCTTGTACAATTGTACAGTTGAGTCAGTTTTAAATGTGTAGAAGGGTTCCCACTTTCTGAACCCACACATTCTTGTCTTAAGCTCTCCCAGGCCAGGGATAAGAGCTGTGAAGTCCTATCTTCACTCACCTTTCATCTGCTTCACCTTAGCCCCTCAATGGCAAGGTTAAGAGCTAACATTACCCAGTTCCAGTGGTTTGTTTGTTGAGGTTGATATGACCCCTCGACTAAAACCTAACCTTGATTGAGCCCATTGTTTGCATATAGTGTGTGCTACTTGTGCTTGTGTGTTTGTTTGACTTGCTTCCTGTGCAAGTTAGGTTTAGTTTAGCTTGCTTCCTGTGCAAGTTAGGTTTAGTTTGGCTTGCTTCCTGTGCAAGTCAGGGTTACGATAGGCTTGCTTCCTGTGCAAGTTAGCTAGAAACCTTAACTTAGGGATGATTTGCATGATAACATCTAGGCTCAAGTCGTAGTCTCCCTAGTTGTGTCTCCCTCTGTTATCTGGTTAGGCTAGTCTTTCTCCCCTCTGTAGGGGAACTACATCGCCCTGATCCTCGTTCCAGACGAGGTATGTAGGCAGGAGACCGTGCGAGGTCTCTCCGGGCACCTTCTTTTTTCTTTTTGTGTGTGTTGTTTGACGATTGTTAGGCTCGAGTTCCCGACTCCTTAGCAATTTGTTGTCTGTTTGTTCTTGTTGTGTGCGTGGAAGCCGGTATAAGTCCATCGAGTGGCATCTGGGTTCCAGTGTGCGTGTGTTGGTTTGGATGCTGATGTAAGTCCAGTGATTGGCATTCGGGCTCCACGTTTGCCTTTGCCTGTGTTTGTTTGTGTGCGTGTCAGCCGAGCTACGAATGCTCTGATTCTCCTTCGTCCAAAGGAGATACGTATGCATAGGATGCGACATCCTAGCGAGCACGTGTCGTTTCCCCAGTTCGAACTACTTTGACTCTGATGTCTATGCCTGATAGACTAAGTAGGCCCAGGATGCGATATCCTGCCGAGTCAGTTTCAGTCTTGTTTGTTTTCCTGTGTCTCTTTCAGCCAGTGTTTGTGTGTGTGGTGTTTGTTTTAGCAACCTTTTCTTTCTTAGAGCGTGGATCCCGTCGAGTACGACGGACGTGAGGGGTGCTAATACCTTCCCCTTGCGTAACCGACTCCCGTACCCTTTCTCTTTGGTCGCGAGACCATGTCTTTTCCAGGTTTACTCTGAGCGTTTCCTTTCCCTCTTTTGGGATAAATAACGCACGGTGGCGGCTCTGTTGTTTTCGTTTTCCCGCCGGTTTTTTCGCGTAATGCGACAGCTGGCGACTTTGCTGGGGAAATGCGGATGTAGACCTGTGCTGGTCCATCTTCCCTAAGCGAGTCTTTCCTAGCGTTCTAGGATTAGTTTAGGTTGTTTGTTTGCTTTGTTTATTGCATTTATTATTCTGACGGTGTATATATTTGCATAAATATTTGCATGCATCATACTATCATGTTGCCGTCCTCTGTGCAGGTGGTTCCTCTGTTTGGGGTGGGTGTTCTGAGTGAGGCCCAATACCCAGGCCTGAGTACACACCTAGGATTAGCGTGGTCTCATGTCTCTTCACATGTTGTACGACATGATGCGGAGACATGTCACCACAGCCGGACGAGGTTCATTTGAGAGAGTCTTGCCGGGTGGAGTTATTCCGCTTAGGTTGGATTATCTCTTTTGGGCTATTGACTCTGGTGACCGATCATTTCCCGGATCTTTGGTTTAGACGATCTCAGGAGAGCTACAATGGCACACCCGAAAGGGCAAACCCATTGAGTATCTCTGCCCGATTGTCGAGACTATTATCCGCCTTAGGATGACCTGATTAGAATTTACCTGTGAGGGGAGGGTGATTCTTACAGAGGTATGTTCAGATGGTGACTCAGATGGTGATTTTTTGTTCCGTGGATCAGAGTCATATTTATAAGTCGGATTTATGGTCATTTATTGCCGAGACGCCGGAGTGCTGTCCGAGTTATCAGTGGGGATCCGTTTATTTCAGGATTCCCCGGGCCGATTCAGAGGTTATGGGTATCTGATCAGAGATTGGTTGGTGATGATGATGATGGTGTATCTTTCAGTTCCGTTTATTTCGGAACCCTTGAGTCGGATTTATGGTTAATCAGACTTCAGATGGTTGTGATTGGTTCAGAGATCAGGGTTGTGATTCAGAGTAACAGATGATTAGATGGCTTGGAGGATGGCAATGCATTGCATTCATTCATCTGCATCATTCTCATTTTGCATTCATCTGCATCGAACCTATGTCTAGCCATATGGGGAGTATTATTGATTGAGAATCTGGTTGAGAGACATCTGAATGTCAAAATGTTATTGGTGAAATATTATCTGTCTCGATGAAACCAGAATCAAAGGACAGAATCTTCCTCATATGGACAGACGTTGCATTCATGCATATTAACCTGTTCGCTGTTTTGCAGGTATCTGTTGCTAACGTACTTGATTGTTTCAGGAATCATTGCTCGTGCTCGCAGAGTTGTACCTTTGCGCTCAACCCGACCTCACAGATACTTCACGAGGCGCAACACTCCTCGACTGATGGATCTTCCAAACACTGATATCCTCGAGCTAAAAGACAAGATGACTGAGCTGATCAACATCATGCAAGGCTTTGCAGTTGGTCAGAAGGCTCTAGCGGATAAAGTTGAGAAGCTCGAGCGGGCTTCAGCAGCAAACAGTGGTGTAAACTTGGATGGTGTCTCCAACCAGGGGCTGGGTGGTTCTAGAGATGGTGGAAAGAGAGCAACGGTGGGTATGGTAAACAACGCCGCTGAGGGTTTCGGTGCTGCTGGTGGTCAACCGGGGCAGAATTTGAAGGATAGTCTGTTTCCTCCATTCTTCGGGGTTGAGGATGACAGAGAGGAAGACAGGGAAGCAGACCAGTTCTCGATGCATAATGAACCTTTTGGTCAGTACAGTGCTCCGCCACAGAACAAAGAGATTCAGCTGCTGGCTGAAAAGATCAGAGCTCTGGAGAGCTATGCCACTCCTGGGGTGGTAAACATGTCAAACATGGGGCTAGTGGAGGGGATTGTGATCCCGCAAAAGTTTAAAGCGCCCGCGTTTGATCGCTATAATGGGAGTTCCTGCCCCGAGACTCATCTGCAGGCTTTTGTCCGCAAGATCTCAGCTTACACCATGGACCAAAAGCTGTGGATGTACTTCTTCCAGGACAGTCTGTCTGGAGGATCTTTGGAATGGTATACCAAGCTGAAATCTTCTGATATCAAGAATTGGCAAGATCTGGGGGACGCATTCTTTAAGCAGTATCAGTTCAATGCTGATATGGCCCCGAGTCGTACCCAGCTGCAGGGTATGTCTCAAAAGAATAACGAAGGGTTTAAAGAATACGCTCAGAGGTGGAGGGAGTTGGCTGCCAGAGTGCAACCTCCACTAGTTGACAGAGAGATGTCTGATCTCTTTATGGGGACTTTGCAGGGGGCGTATGCTGAGAGGATGGTTGGTTGTCCGGTGACCAACTTTTCAGATATAGTTGTGGCTGGGGAGAGAATTGAGAGCTGGTTGAAGCTCGGGAAGATTCAGGGTGTAGCTTCGTCGTCTGGGTCAAAGAAGCCCTTTGGGAATGGACAGAGGAAGAAGGAGGGTGATACCAGTGCAGTATACGCACAAAGAGGACCCAGTAGGGATCGTTACTTCCAGCATACTGCTGCGGTAACCATTCCTGCTGAGCATCAGCCTGCACAGCAACAACAACAACAACAACCTCAACAACAAAGACAACCATTTCAGCAGAGGCCTCAAAGGGCTGGTTATCAGGTGTGGGGGAGAGCAGTTGATAGGCAGTTTGACAGGCCGCCTGTGACTTATTCTTTCCTGTTCAAAAAGCTGATGGATCTGGGGTTGGTACAGACAAGGACTCTGGCACCTTTGAGACCTGATCAAAGGCCAGCCAGCTATGATGAAAATGCAAAGTGTGAATTCCATTCGGGTGCTCCTGGACATAATATAGAGAACTGTAAAGCTTTTAAGCACACAATTCAAGACTTGGTGGATTCGAAAGCTATCAACTTTGCACCATCTCCCAACGTGAATGCTAATCCCATGCCCGCGCATGGTCAAAGGGGGGTGAATGCTATCTCTGAGGAGGGCAGAGTTGGGTTGTCAAGTGTTAATCAGTTGAAGACTCCTCTGGCTGAGGTCAAGAGGCAGTTGTTGAAGAATGGGGTTTATCCAGGATGTGATGAGCAATGTGCTGAGTGCGTTGGTGCCCCTGATGGGTGTGAACTCTTAAGGAAGACTGTCCAGAGTTTGATGGACGATGGGAGTATTTTGGTTGAGAAGGTTGATATGGGAAAAGAAGAGGTCTCCACCATAACAATTTATTTTGACCCGGTAGATTTGTCTACCCTGGCGGAGGCGGCTCCAGTTACCATCACGGTACCTGGACCCATTCCGTATGACAAAGAGGATGCCGTACCATGGCATTATGGTGGAGAGGTATACTGCAATGGTGAGAGGGTAGAGGATCAGACTACGGATGAAACCACCGTTTCGAAGGTGGATAATGCCGGTCCTAGCGGTTTCACTCGCAGTGGCAGACTGTTTGCTCCGGATGCCTTAAGGAGAGAAGAAGGAGAAAAAGAGAAAAAAGAAAAGGCCGAGGCTTTAGCCAGGGCAAAAGGGAAAGCAGTGGTGAGTGATAGTACTCCAGTGGTGACACCGGCGCCGCTTGGGTCGGAAGAAAAACTTGATGATGATGCAGAGGAATTCTTGAGAATCATCAAGAAGTCTGAGTACAAATTGGTTGACCATCTGCAACAGACTCCTTCCAAAATATCCATTTTGTCCTTGCTGTTAAGCTCTGAGGGTCACAGGGAGGCTTTGTTGAAGATTTTGAGGAAAGCCTATGTTCCTCAAGAGATTACCATTAACCAGTTGGAGACGGTCGTGTCTAACATGCATGCCAGCCATGGGTTGGGTTTTACAGACATGGACTTGACTGTGGATGGGAGAAATCACAATCGGGCGTTACACATAGCGATGGAATGTAAAGGAGCCGTGCTTTCGCATGTGTTGGTTGATACCGGCTCCTCTTTGAATGTGTTGTCGAAGAAGGCTCTGGCAAAGTTGAATTGTGATGGGCTGATTCTGACTCCGACTGATTTAATAGTGCGAGCATTCGATGGGTCGAAGCGGGCCGTGTTTGGAGAGGTTGAACTTCCTGTGAAGATAGGTCCAGAGGTGTTCAAGTCGACTTTTTACGTCATGGATATCCAGCCGGCATATAGTTGCCTGTTGGGTCGACCATGGATCCATGCTGCTGGCGCAGTGACCTCGACTTTACACCAAAAGTTGAAATACATTTGGGAGGGACAGGTCGTCACTGTCTGCGGAGAGGAGGATATCTTTGTCAGCCACCTGTCCTCATTCAAATATGTGGAGATGGATGGCGAAATCTGGGAGACGCCAAGTCAAGCTTTCGAAACCGTTAAGGTGGAGAATGCTCTGTTTGCCAAAGAGGAGGAGAAACCGTCCATTGCTTCGTACAAACAGGCCGCCGAGGTGGTAAAGAATGGAGAGGCTCCTGGTTGGGGCAGGATGATGGATATCTCCGCAAAGAAAGATCGCTTCGGAGTGGGTTACCAGCCGGGCCGAGGCTCAGGACAAGGCAGAGGACGCCGTACGTCAGTAACCTTCACAAGCGCCGGAATGCTGGATCCGGATCACATCTGCATGATGAGTGAGGAAGCTGATAGCGACTGCGACATTGACCGGTGGATAAAGCCGTGCGCACCAGGGATGGGAATCCAAAACTGGAAGGCTGAAAAGATCATCCGGGTCACTCTACTGGAAGAGTAATATTTTTCTTGTTTTGATTTTATGTGCATGAAAGCCATACGCGTTGCCCGACACGTAATGGTCCATTGTAAGGGCCACCTCATGTTTAATTTTGCAAGTTCGCATCATTAATAAAAGGATGTTTTTCAATTAAAAACGGTGTTCCCTGTTTTTTATTTATTTTTGCAGTTTAAAAATAAAAATAAAATAAAAATGGCAATGTTTTCATTTTTCTTTTTCCATTTGTCTCACACCGGTTCTAAAGCAATGCATGAATCAACATTCATGCAGATGTGATTCTTCTCTGGATCTCATTGATAACAATCCTGTTACACCCTCGTATGACTTCGACAATCCAATCTATCATGCTGAAGAAGAAGGCGAAGAAGATTGTGAACTGCCAGGGGAATTAGCCAGGTTGTTGAAACAAGAGGAGAAGGTGATTCAGCCGCATGAAGAGCAGATTGAGGTTGTGAACTTGGGTACCGACGAGGTCAAAAAAGAAGTGAAAATCGGGGCTGCTTTGGAGGAAAGTGTCAAGAGCAGAATGGTAGCACTGTTGAAAGAGTATGTCGACATCTTTGCCTGGTCTTATCAAGATATGCCAGGGTTGGATACCGATATTGTTGTGCACAAGCTACCGTTGAGAGCAGATTGTCCTCCAGTGAAGCAGAAATTGCGCAGAACTCGACCTGACATGGCGATGAAAATCAAAGAAGAAGTGCAGAAGCAGTGGGATGCTGGTTTCCTTGCTGTCACTAATTATCCGCCGTGGGTTGCAAATATTGTGCCAGTTCCGAAGAAGGATGGGAAGGTGAGAATGTGTGTGGACTACCGAGATCTGAACAGAGCTAGTCCGAAGGATGATTTTCCGCTACCTCACATCGATGTGTTGGTAGATAATACAACTCAATTCTCGGTGTTTTCCTTCATGGATGGCTTTTCTGGCTATAATCAAATTAAAATGTCGCCAGATGATATGGAGAAAACAACGTTCATCACACCGTGGGGTACCTTCTGTTACAAGGTGATGCCATTCGGTCTCAAGAACACCGGTGCTACTTATCAGAGGGCCATGGTGACTTTGTTTCATGATATGATTCATCATGAAATCGAATGCTATGTTGATGACATGATAGCAAAGTCCCAGACAGAAGAGGGGCATTTGGTAGATTTGGCCAAGTTGTTCGACCGGCTGAGACAGTTTAGACTGAGGTTGAATCCGAACAAGTGCACGTTCGGAGTGCGGTCCGGTAAATTGTTGGGGTTTATTGTAAGTGAGAAAGGAATCGAGGTTGATCTTGCAAAAGTAAAAGCAATAAGAGAAATGCCTGAACCGAGAACGGAGAAGGAGGTTCGTGGTTTCTTAGGTAGATTGAACTACATTTCACGGTTCATATCTCATCTAACAGCCACGTGCGAACCGATATTCAAGTTGTTGAAAAAAGATCAAACGGTCAGGTGGAATGATGATTGCCAAGCGGCATTTGAAAAAATAAAAGAATATTTGCAGGAGCCTCCGATTCTGATGCCTCCTGTGGAGGGAAGACCGTTAATTCTGTACTTGACGGTCCTTGAGGGGTCTATGGAGTGTGTATTGGGGCAGCATGACGAGTCTGGTCGAAAAGAGCATGCCATATACTACCTTAGCAAAAAGTTTACCGACTGTGAAACAAGATATTCACTGCTCGAGAAAACTTGTTGTGCTTTGGTCTGGGCTGCTCGCCGACTAAGGCAGTACATGCTGGTTCATACCACTTTATTGATTTCCAAGATGGATCCAATCAAGTACATTTTCGAAAAGCCAGCATTGACCGGACGGGTTGCGAGATGGCAAATGATTTTGACTGAATATGATATATAATATACCTCTCAGAAGGCTATCAAGGGGAGTGTATTGTCTGATTACCTCGCTCAGCAACCCATTGATGATTATCAACCGATGAAGTTTGAATTCCCTGATGAGGACATCATGTTTCTCAAATCGAAAGATTGCGAGGAACCAATCCCGGAGGAGGGGCCTGACCCTGAATCCGAATGGATTTTGATGTTTGATGGGGCCGTTAACGTGAATGGAAGCGGTGTTGGTGCTGTTTTAGTTACGCCGAAAGGATCCCATATTCCTTTTGCTGCCCGGCTAACATTTGAGTGCACCAACAACGTGGCTGAATAGGAAGCTTGTATATTGGGAATTGAGGAGGCGATTGATTTGAGGATCAAGAACCTTATCATATATGGAGATTCAGCTCTGGTGATAAATCAGGTTAACGGGAAGTGGTATACGCATCAATCTCATTTAGTGCCGTACCGAGATTATACGAGGAGATTGTTGACGTTTTTCACCAAGGTGAAGATGCATCATGTGCCTAGAGAGGAGAATCCTTTGGCAGATGCTTTGGCTACTCTAGCCGCCTTGATTAAGGTGCAGTGGTGGAATCAGTTCCCCAGTGTTGAGGTTGGACGTTTGGATAGGCCGGCTTATGTGTTTGCTGTTGATACAGCGCCTGATGATGAGAAGCCGTGGTATTACGATATCAAGCGCTATCTGGAGACTCAAGAGTATCCCGAGGGAGCATCTAAAAAGGACCGAAAGACTCTGCGGAGGTTAGCCATGGTGTTCTACCTGAATAAGGATGGGGTTTTGTATAAGAGGAACTTTGATTGGGTCTTGCTAAGATGTGTTGATGATAAAGAAGCAAGCCAATTGATGAAAGAGGTTCATGAAGGATCGTTCGGTACCCATGCCAGTGGGAATGCAATGGTAAGGAAGCTGCTGAGGGCAGGTTATTATTGGATGACAATGGAGGCCCAATGTTTTAATTTCGTGCGGAAGTGTCATAAATGCCAGATTTATGCTGATAAGGTGCACGTGCCTCCGAATCCTTTGAGCTTAATGTCGTCTCCCTGGCCGTTTGCTATGTGGGGCATTGATATGATCGGAAAGATTGAGCCTACAGCTTCGAATGGGCATCGGTTCATATTAGTGGCTATTGATTACTTCACCAAGTGGGTTGAAGCAGCCTCTTCTACGAACGTGACGAAGCAGGTTGTGGCCAGGTTTCTCAAGAGAGACATCATTTGCAGATATGGGGTTCCCGAGAGAATTATTACTGATAATGGTTCTAATTTGAACAATAAGATTATGGCAGAACTGTGTCGGGAATTCAAGATCGAGCATCATAATTCTTCTCCTTATCGTCCGAAGATGAATGGGGCGGTTGAGGCAGCCAACAAGAATATCAAGAAGATTGTGCAGAAAATGGTGGTAACCTATAAAGACTGGCATGAGATGTTGCCGTTTGCATTGCACGGGTATCGAACGTCGGTGCGTACATCTACTGGGGCAACTCCTTTCTCATTGGTGTATGGGATGGAGGCTGTATTACCTATTGAGGTTCAGATTCCCTCTTTGAGAGTCCTGATGGACGTGAAATTGCAAGAGGCTGAATGGGTAAGAACCCGATACGAGGAGTTGAGGCTAATTGAGGAAAAGAGGCTGGCGGCCATCTGTCATGGGCAGTTATACCAGCAAAGGATGAAGCGTGCTTTTGACAAAAAGGTGCGACCTCGGGTATATCATGTAGGTGATATGGTGCTGAAAAGGATCCTTCCTCCTCAAAACGATCGAAGGGGAAAATGGACACCGAATTATGAAGGTCCATTCGTGGTCAAGAAGGTCTTCTCTGGCGGAGCCTTGTTGCTAATGACCATGGATGGCGAGGATTTTCCATCCCCTGTGAATGCGGACGCAGTTAAAAAATACTTCGTGTAAAGAGACCCGCTGGACGAAAAGAATAAAACAGTTCAGGCAAAAATGGGCATCCCGGCGAACCAAAAACAGAAAGAAAGATTCGGGCAAAAATTAGGGATAAAAGGAAAAATTGTACACCCGGCAAGTCGAAAACCTGGAAAGGCGGCTTGGGCAAAAAAGGGTATCCCGGTGGACTGAAAACCCGAAAGGGCGGTCCAGGAAAAAGAGGGATTGAAACGAACAGCTGCGTCTAGCATGATCGTTTGCGCTTTGGTTAAAGCATCATGGATAATACCCGGTGGGGATCAATCAGAAACGTCTTGTTCAGAAGGCAGAAAGCATGGAGAGTCTGAGGATATATGGGGTGTAACTGAGTTGGAACTCGATGAGATCACGGGTTTCACATTGCCATTAGGATAGATTTTTCCTTTTGTGCGCAATTACCTCTTTTCAGGAATTGCTTCCTTTGTATTGCTCATTTGAGCCACACTTTTTTCAATCAATAAAATGCATATTCAGTCAAATAATTTTGTTTTTGTTTTTCATTACCGCTTTGATTGCAAAAACATCCAATTCTTTTTGATAAAGAATCTTGCATTTTGAGACATACAGGTCCCTTCCAATGCATGTTTATAAGATTGAGAGCTTGAAATCTTATTCGGAAGGTTGAGGGACCCAAGTGTTGAAATCTTGACACGCCTGGGGCACGGTTTTATCTGACGATTTCCTTTTGCAGGTGCTGTTAGATATTTTCGCTCACTTGCAGGTTGTGATGTGGAAGCTTTTGACAAGACAAATCCCCGTGGAGTCCGGTCAGGGACAAATGAATATGAAGGGATGACGAAGAGACGTTGAGACGTGCGACGATCCTTGAATGATAATCAAAAAGACTCTTCAAAGTCGGAAGACTGGAAAGTCTGTGGAAAATCCCCGCAGAGTCCAATCAGGGACAGGCGAGTTGGAGGAACGGTGAAGAGACGGCGAAGGACGTCCGAGGGCCTTTGAAATTAATCAAGAAGACTCTTCAAAGTCGGGGAATTGAAATTTCTGTATAAGTCCCAGGAGTTCGATCTTTGTCGAGTGCGGAGCGATTGGGAATACAAGATGATGGAGCAGAAAAGGTCCAGACGAGTCTGGGAATTCTCAAAAGTGGAAAGCTGATACGAGATTAGGAGGCGGATACTATGGTTCGACAAGTCGACGGGTGTTCTGTACCAACTTTTCTCATTTCCCCAGCGTAGTCTCCAAACAGAGTCGTGAGAGCTAACTCCCCAACGGATCCAAGGTCTGTGGGTCCCCTAGTCGAGTCAGGATGGTTATCCCAGGCAGGTTTAAAACGATGTTTCCTCAGCAGCAGGCCCGAAGGTTGCTATCCCCGAGTGGAGCGGGTTTCAATGAAATATATCTCCAGCAGTGCTCATCCTACCAGTGGATTGGACGAGTTTCCGTAGCAGACTGATATCTGCATCCCCAGCTGAGTTGATTCTACCTGTGGATTGCATGGGTTGTCCCCAGCGAAGTAGCATTCGCTTCCCCTGGCAGGGTCAGGATGGTTATCCCCAGCATGTTTTAGATCGATGCTTCCCCAGTTGCCAGGCCTGGAGGTTGCTGTTTCCTAGCGGAGTATCTGTGAGCATTTCCCCAGTGAAGTCGCAGGTATCTGTGAGGGTTCTCCAAGCAGAGTCGGGATTGATATCCCCCGCAAGTCAAAGATTGTGGTATCCCCACTGAGTGTTGGTGGTTCCTATCCCCCAGCAATTCCCCAAGCGGATTGGGTGCAAAGGAGGCTTTCCCCAGCAAGGGTTACCTTTTCCCAACAGCAGCGTCATTCCCCAGTAGGGTGGAATCGGAGTATTGACGAGTTCCTCAGCAGAGTGTCTCGAGCTCCCCAGGAGAGTCCCTTGAGGGGGACATTTTTTATGCATTCATCATGAAGAATAAGCATAGCATATTGTATAATAAATCGCGTAGCATTTCCATAATTATGGAGCATTACGCAGAAAAGTCAATCATGCATCATATTGCACGCATAAGCTATGCTGAAGCCGTGGTTACCGTTTGAGAGGTGGTTTTATCAGAAGTGAAGGTGTTGCTCCGCGGAGTTTAGTATCTTGATTTTGAATCAGAGGTGTTCCTCAGTAGTGCGATACTGGAGGAGTTTTCTGTCGTGCGAGACAGCGATTGGAAGATGTTACTTTGAGGAGTCTAGCATCATGACGTCAGATCAGCAATGTTCCCCAGTAGTGCGATATTGGAGGAAATTTTTTCTGTCAAGCGGAGAAGGAAATGGAATCAAAGGACGTTACGCGATCAGCGCGATTACGGGGTTTAACTGGAGAAAAGGAAATGTTGAGACATTTTTTTTGGAGATCGAGGTTTAACTGGAGAAAAGGAGATGTTGCGGCATTTTCTGGGGTTCAAATGGAGATTGGAGTTGAAGATTGTATCCGGGATGAGGTCCTCAGGATTATCTTCTGTTCATGTGTCACCTTAGACTTTGGTTGAGGCCAATGGAGGTCGTTATAGGTGTCTTCCAGGGAAGAGACGCACATGTTACCTTCCTTTTGTGAAGGTATACCCTCTGATATGTCGCCCTCAGAGTGGTGTTGGTGTTATTTCCGACGTTGCCAGCGGAATTATCACGAGAAATTGGAGAGCGGGGTTCAAACGGAGAAAAGGAAATGTTGAGGCATTTTCTGGGAACGGGGTTCAAATGGAGAAAGGGAGATGTTGAGGCATTTTCTGGGAACGGGGTTCAAATGGAGAAAGGGAGATGTTGAGGCATTTTCTGGAGAGCGGGGTTCAAATGGAGAAAGGGAGATGTTGCGGCTTTTTCTGGAGAACGGGGTTCACAATGGCGATCGCGAGTTATCGTCAGGCGATTGGGGTTCGAATTGGAGAATGGGGTTCATTATTTTGGCAAAACAAGATGTTGAGGTTCAACTGCAGCGATCGGGGATCATTTGCGCAAAAGAAAAATCTCGGGGTTCAAGAAAAGCATGAAAAGGAGAGATAATAATCCCCAGCGGATGTGTGGTGTTCAGGCCATGGTTATCCCTGCGTTACCATTTATTTTGGTATCCAGGTCGACGTTACTATTTCGGTGATCAGGCCGACTTTTTCCGTTCCAGACGGATTCTTGTTTCAAGACTGTTCCTTTGCCGATTATGACAGGCGTTGTTAATTATTTTTCCAGCAGAGTGCAAATTTCTACGGTTCTTTGGTATTCAATCCCTGTGTACCCTGAAAGTCTGACAGCCGTTGCTCTCATCCATTCGGGTTCCCAGCTGATTGAATAGGGGCAGCTGTAGCACCTCAAATTTGCACCTATCATTGTACATACATTCTCATATTAGGTCATAGCATAACATGGTCCACTGCATAACATTGCATTGTCCCTTTTGCCCAAGTGCAAGGTCATTCAGAAGATTTAGGTCAAACTGGTCAGGAGACCAGTCAGTCAAGCAAACAAGTACAATCTCCATTGAGCCAAGGCCCTAGGGTTGGTCCAACATGTTCACATTACCTAGGGGTCCCTTGGAAGTGTTTTGGTCAAAGTTTGGATGCTCAAAAGTCATCAGTCAATGCACAGTTTGCCAGAAACCCTAAAAAGTCAACCTTGGTCAACTGGGCTTGATTTTATGGATTTCAGGGTGGGAATTGGTTTGAGAGGGTTCCTTCATGTCCATATAGGCCTCATATAACATGTCAAACACCATCATGGAAGAATTTGAAGCCAGACAAGAAATTTCTAAAAATAGAAAGTTGACCTGTAATTGGAATTTGCCAAAAATGGAAAGTCTTGATCCTCAAACTTACATCATGATAAAAGCTTCAAATGAATTTTTGCCCAACATGAAAGTTGAAGATCTTGTTCTCCCATTTCCAAAAAGTCCAAGAACACTCAATTCCCATGTATGGTTGGCAAGTTATGATCAAATCATTCTAAAAAATTCTTGAACTTCAAAAGGCCATATCTCTCAAACCATTTGGCCAAATTTGGTGAGGTTTTTTCCAACAAGTCACATTTGACCCCATCTTTCCAAATATGTAACCCTCATGCACCAAAACCTCATGGATCAAAATGGCATTTTTGAACCTACTTGAATTAATTTTAAGTGAGGTGAAAAATTGAACTTTTGATTTAACCACTTTTAACCACTTTGGCCTTGCAAATATGTTCAGAAATGTTGTTTGTGACTTGTGGAAGGCCCAATTTTCGTGCTATAGCCATTACACCTCACCATATGGACAAAAGTGGTAAATTAGCAAATTGCTCATTAAACCAAAACATGATTAGCACCTTGTTTATGCAACCTTAAACAGAGGTATAAGAACTCATTTTCTGTCATTCCAAAGCCCTAGCAGCTACTGAAAACAAAAGAAAAACACTTGCTCTCAAAAACCATTTTCACCATTCTTCAAAAGTTCTGCTGAAACCCTCGAAGGAGCGGGGTTGTTGTTGATTTTGTTCATCATATACCATCACTTTGAAGCATTTTCCAGCTTGGCTTTCCCACTGCAAGCAAGAAACACAACTCTGTTTTCATAGAGCTCTTCCATGGCAGATGTTGTTTAGAGCTGTTTTGAGCCTTCTTGAGTTGAAATCTTTTGACCATTCATCAAAGCAAACCTGAAGCTTCAACTGTTTCGTCACAAAACAACCAAGGAAGCACTGAATCAACACTGCACTTCAGATTTGGTGCTTTTAGTTGCTCAGTTCCTTGTGAACTTTTGCTTTGCTTTGCTTGTATAAGCAATTTGCATTGAGGTATACTTCTAAATCTTCATGTAGTCTGGAAGACCTGGCCTGTTACTTGGCCAGGCAACTGTCTGAAGTCCTCCTTAAGAGGCAATGTTTGTGACTGTTTACATTTGTCCTTGTATAGAGTCAAAGACCTCCTAAGTGAAGAGGCAATTGGCAGAACCCAAGGGATATGCAACCTATCCCCTGCTATTCTGTGTGTCATCTGTTTTGCTCACACCACTGTGTTGATGCATTGCAGATACAAACCCAAGATCTTGTACAATTGTACAGTTGAGTCAGTTTTAAATGTGTAGAAGGGTTCCCACTTTCTGAACCCACACATTCTTGTCTTAAGCTCTCCCAGGCCAGGGATAAGAGCTGTGAAGTCCTATCTTCACTCACCTTTCATCTGCTTCACCTTAGCCCCTCAATGGCAAGGTTAAGAGCTAACATTACCCAGTTCCAGTGGTTTGTTTGTTGAGGTTGATATGACCCCTCGACTAAAACCTAACCTTGATTGAGCCCATTGTTTGCATATAGTGTGTGCTACTTGTGCTTGTGTGTTTGTTTGACTTGCTTCCTGTGCAAGTTAGGTTTAGTTTAGCTTGCTTCCTGTGCAAGTTAGGTTTAGTTTGGCTTGCTTCCTGTGCAAGTCAGGGTTACGATAGGCTTGCTTCCTGTGCAAGTTAGCTAGAAACCTTAACTTAGGGATGATTTGCATGATAACATCTAGGCTCGAGTCGTAGTCTCCCTAGTTGTGTCTCCCTCTGTTATCTGGTTAGGCTAGTCTTTCTCCCCTCTGTAGGGGAACTACATCGCCCTGATCCTCGTTCCAGACGAGGTATGTAGGCAGGAGACCGTGCGAGGTCTCTCCGGGCACCTTCTTTTTTCTTTTTGTGTGTGTTGTTTGACGATTGCTAGGCTCGAGTTCCCGACTCCTTAGCAATTTGTTGTCTGTTTGTTCTTGTTGTGTGCGTGGAAGCCGGTATAAGTCCATCGAGTGGCATCTGGGTTCCAGTGTGCGTGTGTTGGTTTGGATGCTGATGTAAGTCCAGTGATTGGCATTCGGGCTCCACGTTTGCCTTTGCCTGTGTTTGTTTGTGTGTGTGTCAGCCGAGCTACGAATGCTCTGATTCTCCTTCGTCCAAAGGAGATACGTATGCATAGGATGCGACATCCTAGCGAGCACGTGTCGTTTCCCCAGTTCGAACTACTTTGACTCTGATGTCTATGCCTGATAGACTAAGTAGGCCCAGGATGCGATATCCTGCCGAGTCAGTTTCAGTCTTGTTTGTTTTCCTGTGTCTCTTTCAGCCAGTGTGTGTGTGTGTGGTGTTTGTTTTAGCAACCTTTTCTTTCTTAGAGCGTGGATCCCGTCGAGTACGACGGACGTGAGGGGTGCTAATACCTTCCCCTTGCGTAACCGACTCCCGTACCCTTTCTCTTTGGTCGCGAGACCATGTCTTTTCCAGGTTTACTCTGAGCGTTTCCTTTCCCTCTTTTGGGATAAATAACGCACGGTGGCGGCTCTGTTGTTCTTGTTTTCCCGCCGGTTTTTTCGCGTAATGCGACAAGAGGCCCGAACTTTTCCTTCGCAAGCTGACTATGCAGCTTATGCTAATTGGCCTGAGGGCAGGCCAAATTTTATGGGGGGTGCAGGAGGTAGTGCAGACCCAAATGAGGAGATGGAGGATGTTCTTGGAAACGTAGGTGGTGACGAAGAGGAGGAGGATTGAGAATGTGGAGATTTGAGAGTTGTGTTATTTTTGAGTTTGTTTTTACTAATTCTGTTTTGTTTTTGGGAATTTGTAATGTACTTTTGGGTGGCTCTAGTTCACCATAACTTTATTTTGGCACTTTATTTTTGTTAGTATTTTGACAATTGCATGAATGCTAGTTGAGATTTAAGTGTGTTTTGATTAAATTGTGTTTTACCAACATTTTTGTTTAATTGTTCTTATTCTTAAGTTAAGCTTTAAGCAACCGAGAAATGATCGCAAAGAGAGAAGCATAGGACACTTCGAGTGGTGATGATAAGAATTAGTGTCGGCATTTCAAGGTACACTTTATCGCTTTCTAGACTTAACATGAGTAGTTTGATGGGTTGTGCTAATTCCATTTCATAAACTCATTGAAATGTATGTCATCTTTGAATCAAAGTAGGACTTAACCAATTGTGAGGAAGCTTTCCATTGTACACTAAAAAGCGGGAAACCGAGCATTATTTTAACTCATTCTTATCATGCTAAATCATGCATCAAGCTATTTGTGTGTAAATTTTTTTGAAAATGATATAGGCATTGTTTGTGAGAAAAACCACTTGACCAAAAAGTTTGAATCAACTAACCTTGTGAGGAATAATCCTTAGTTAACCCCCTTTGAGCTTTATTTAGGATTCATTTTATTGATCATTGAAAAATCCATTGAAAATTGTGGAATAAATGAATCCTAATTTCTTTCGTGTCAATTGAAACCTTAAATCGAGTTGTTGAAAATTTTGCCTTTTGCTTATGTCTAAGTAGGGAGCATTATTGAATAAATTTGGTTTTGGAATCTAAGTTGGGGAGAGTAAAGTGAAAAGTTGATTAGAAACTTGGAAAAGTAAATTGTTATGAAAGGGTAAAAATTTGAAAAGAAACAAGAAAAAGAAAATACCCTTGAAACCATAGAGCATAAAAAAAAAGATTAGAAAATGAAAAGCAAAGAAAATGCTCATGGTTGTGTGGAGTTGAAAAGAAAAAGAAAAAGAAAAAGATAGGGACCAAGGAAAAGGAAATTGTGTAGAGTTGAATGTTTGGGAAATGCTCCCTTAGAATAGGCAACTTTGTAAATTCTCTTAATCATATCCTTTCTTGTAACCTAAGCCACATTACAACCTTTGAAAGACCTCTTGATTCTCAATTTTTCACATGATTTGGTACTTGTTGTGATAACCGCATGATTTGAGTTGTTGTTGATTTAATTGCTTGGATGAGTGAAAGTAACCCTTCATGTTATTCATCATTATCATGATGTGTGTGTAAGCTTGATTCAAATTTGACATATATGGCTTTGAATTCCTTGGAATGATTTTTGCACTTTACCATTTCCCTTATTCATGTTTTGTCTAGAATTGAGATAGGTGAATTGAGAAGATGCCAAACACTTTTGAACCATTTGAATGTCCTTGATAAATTCTTGTTTAAATCTTTTGTGTCATGACTTTGGTTGTAAGGGTGGAAACTTTTGTTTAGGGACAAACAAAATGCTAAGTTGGGGAGAGTTGTTAGGGACCAATTAGTACTACTTTTTATACCATTTTATTGGTCCCTTTTACTATATTTTGATGTAATTACACACTTTTATTCTCACTATTTTGTATAAATGCAATTAGGTTTAATTTATTTTGTTTTGAATAGTTATTTCACATTTTTTGTTAGTTGTGTAGAATTGTGGATAAGAAAGGCCTTGGATTGCAACACTACATTTTGGAGGAAGCTTGCCAAACAAGGAAGCTGGAGAAGTAACAGTTCGCGCCGCGAACTTCCTTCGCGCCGCGAAGGCTGCGAATCCAGCAAGCTGACTGAGGGTCAAAAGTGCTGTTCTGCAGGAAAAGTTTATTGCCATTTTGATGTCTGCCTGGGAATTGCTTTTCTGCTTTAGATGACAATGTCCAATTAGGGAAATGTCAACCTTTTTTATTAGAGACAAAATACATTAATCTAGGGCATGGAGAAATAGACTATTATCATTCACACATTGTTCTTGAGAGTTTTTGTAAGAGAGAAAAAAACAGAGTTTTTCTATTTGAACTTTCTGCTTTGTAACAATGATGATGAGGAGCTAAACTCCCCTTTGTCAAGATTGGAGGTAGTAGCTATTCTCATCTGTTTATGTATTCACATTGATTTATATTTATGATAAAGATTGTTGATATATTGAATACTGTTTTTGCTCTAAGTTGAAAACCAGATTTGAGTAGTTGTCGAGAGAGATTACTTGAGTTTAGACATAAAACAGATTTTCAAGTAGTGAATAAGTTGTAGAGATAGATTTATTCATTACTCTTCTTTGGTATTAAACATTAAATATTGCTATATTGATAGTTAGGTGGAGAGATCGTCTAAGGATCAATATAGTGATTATCACGATATCATTTAGACATAAATGACTTTGAGAGGATATTTGAACATCATCAATAATCTTGAATCTATTTATTTATCATAAGGAATCATAAACATTTGAAATAGTGAACTCCAATCTTGCCAAGCTTTTATATTTGATTAAAACCATTTTTAACTGTTTTAGTGACATTCACTCACAAGATATTTTTCCAAACAAAACAACCCTGTTACTTTCTAAACTTATAACATTCAGATTATAGAACGGCGGTAATATCAACCAATCTCTGTGGATACGATACAAAAATATTTGCCGAAGATATACTTTTCAACAATGGGCCTACATAGTTAGTACTCTAATGTCCAAATCAGTTCAAAATTTCATATGAGTAAAGTGAAATTAGAGATCAGCGATTGTGTACCTTCTTATGATATATGAGTTATTTTTGTATTATGGTTTGAGTAGAGTGGGCTTGAGATGAATTGTATGATCCCATGAACATAGATGTTTACATAACCCAAATAAAATATAAATACAAGACTTTTTATTGAGGGTTGATGAGAATAACTATGTTAACCTTAAACCCAAATGAGAATTCTCCACTAGGTAAAATGGTAGATCTGGAGACAACCTGTTTAAAAGAATATTATATGGAGTGTTTTGCTCCCAAAGTGTGCACATCAATTGTCTTACAATCTCTATAACTACTCTCCCGAAGATAAAGTTAGATTATTCCCAAATTTATTTGAGACCTATTTCAGTCATAATAGATTTTTGTACCATTTCAAGTTCCATAAGATGTGGAATCTTCATGATAGTTGCAAAAATTTCATTACAAGTAGCTGGAATATTCCCATATGAGGTTGTCCCATGTATATATTGAACAAAAAATTTCAAATTCTAAAGATCAAACTTAGGGTTCAGAGCATAAAAGTTTTTGGAGATGTGCACAATTTGCTTAAGACTTCTATTTATACACTAAGTAACATTCAAAATCAAATCCAAAATGAATGGAGAAATGCATAACTTTAATTTAAAGAGAAACTTGCTCAAGAGGAGTTAGAGAAAGCTTTAGATAAAAAGAGCTTTTATGGCATGAAAAATCAAGAGTCATATGACATGTTGAAGGGTAAATAAATACAACTTTCTTCCATAGAATGGAAAAAATAAAAAATTCCATAAATATGATCACAATGCTAAAACACAGAGGCAATGTCATTACAGATCCTCAAGAGATTGCAGATCATGCAGTAAGTTATTTCACTAACATCTTTTGTTTTGCATGTGTGACCTAAGATTCTTCATTATTTGAGGAGGCCATTCCATATATGGTAGATGATAACATGAAAAAATTGCTCACAATTATTCCACCAGAATCACCTGCCACTAATATCATTTATTGATAAATATGCATGCAAACACATAATCCACATTCTTCCTCTTTTTGATGATGACAATGCATCACTCAGTGAGGTAGACAAATAGAATAACATAGATTAATGATTAGAATGGTTAAACTCCCTCTAAAAAATTTAGAGAGTATTATCCTACTCTAGTTAAGAGTATACTTTTTCCTCTTTGGCATAATCAAAGACATGGAAGATAACATAAAGCAAGCACATAGATCATATAAAATACATAGAGAAAGGAAAGAAGAATAAAGAGAAAAAGCATCTAGAATATTTCAATCTATGCATAATTGATTTAATATTCCTAATTCAATTCTTATGAAAAATAATTTGTTTCTTAGTTCTTATGAAGAAGAGGTTTAATACAAATTTATGTCAGTTGATTATATGAATACACAATTACGCAAGTCTTATTTTCGAAATTATCTCTACCTAAATGATGTCTAACCTCAATGTGTTTCGTTCAAGAGTGAAGTATCAGAATTTTTGTGAGGTTTATGATACTAGTGTTGTCACATTTTATCGAAATAACTCTAAGATAAACTATGTAATCACTTAGTTGATGTTTCATCAAGATAATTTGCGCATACCAGCTACTCGAAACGATATATTGTGCCTTAGTTGTGGATAGTGGTACACTTGCTTGTTTCTTGCTATTCTAAGATACAAGTGAGTTACCAAGTAAGTGACACATACCACTGATACTTTTTTGATCCAATTTGCACCCAATAAAATCAGAGACACTGTACCCAATTAAGACATAATTCTTCCATTTGGGGTACCATAAAAACCTATTATTAGCGTGTTAGTGATATATCTCATGATGCATTTTACCATAGCGAGATACATTCATTTGGGGTTTGCTTGAAAATGGGCACAAAGACACAAAACAAACATGATATTAGGTTGATATGCAGTGAGATAAGTGAGATACCTTATCATACCTTGGTACATGTTTTCTTTGACAAACCTTCATCTCTCGTCTTTATCCAATCAACACGACATACTCATTGGAGTGGATATAGCCTTTGCTTTGTTCATCTTGAATCTTTTGAGTAATTATTTACAATACTTTTCTTAATCAACAAATGTACCTCTTTTAGATTGATGGATTTGAATGCCTATGAAGTATCGAAGCTCCCCTATCTTTAACATCTCAAACTCATTATGTATAATCTCAGAAAGTTCCTTACACAAGGATTTATTAGTAGCACCGAATATGATATCATTTACATAAATTTGAACTAATAAGATGTCATGCTCATTTTTTTTATGAAAAGGGTTTTCTCAACCTTTCCACTTTGGAAATAATTTTCAAGCAGAAACTTGCTCAAATGGTCGTACTAAGCTCTAGGAGCTTATTTTAGGTCGTATAAAGCCTTTTTCAGTTTGAAAACATGATCAAGAAAAAAAGAGTTTACAAATCCCAAATGTTGATCAACAAATATTTTCTCCTGGATGTAACCATTCAAGAATGCATAATTTACCTCCATTTTTTTTTAAATCAATGATGCATGAGAAAGCTAGAAGCATACTTATGGCTTCTAATCGAACTATAGGGGTCATAAGTTTCATCAAAATCCATGACTTTGGGGTGACATTCATATGGTAGGCATCTTGAAGAATCCGCTCGTGACACGTGTATAATGGAGTGAAGCGTTCCAAGGAATTTGGGGTGGGATTGAAGGTTGTTATATCACGAACAAGTATCGCATTTTTGTGCCTTATTCGCCCGTCAACCTCTTATTTTCCCATCCTTTACTTATTGTATTCCCCGTTATCTTCTTGGATTTTTTTCCCTTTTATGTAACATTCCACCCTCACCATGATCTCCTTTATTAAGGAAGGCGATTTTTGCCCCAAAAACTCGTTGAAGTGTCCCGCTTTGAGGCCATTATGGAAGTCCCCTACAAACATCTCTTGGTTGGGATGAGAGGACTTGATGGTTTCATCATTGAAGCATGCCAAGTATTCTCATAATGACTCGGAACTCGAAATATCCTTGGAGGATATTAAAGACGCTTGTGATGAACACCTTTCTATGCTTGCTGGTTGAAAATTGGTGTATAATTTTCCTCGTCATGTCTCGGTAGTTGGTAATATAGAGCCTAGGGAGGCTCATGTACCAAATGAGGGTTGTAACACCCCTTTTTCTACCCCAAAATACTTAACATATAATCAAAGTAAATAAGCACGCATATGAACAAAAGGGCGTCACATCGACGTTTTCAAAAACTAAGAGCTTTCAAAAACCAATCATCATTCCTCATCAATATACCATACACCTGGTCATTCAAAATAACACATTTCACTTCTCATGAATATTCAAGAATATGCGTTCGCAGCGGAAAATAATGAATACTCATGCATTTCATAAAATGATCCATGTCCCATACCATGATCATCTCTCAATAATCTCTTCGATTAAACATGTTCACAAGTAATAACATAATATGTATCCGAATCAGATATGAGTTCAATACTACGAATCTACCCAGTGTTACATGACCAGAGCATTGACTCACTACTTAGTCTCTAAACTGAAACACGGAAACTCTCCAGCTAAATCTCGGGTGAGCTACCATCCACTTACTTCAGCGATACTACTCCTGAGTATCTGCACGATACCCATGTAAAGGTAACATTCAAACATAAAGGGTGAGAATTCAAATCATTATGAAGAAGTATAATCAAGCACAATGATTAAATCAACAATTAAAGGAATTCATCACACTTCGTATAATCATGTAAATAATACTAATCAATATTTATTTCACATGTTCCAAACATCCATCAACATGCAAGGAGTATAATATTAAAATCCAATACTATATTCCCAAATATACACATAACTACAATTATCACATAATCACGTATTTTGCAAGTTATGTATTCAAACATCATCAAATTCAATTACCATAACTCATACACACATTACAATCACATCAATGCACATATTCAATTTCCACATAACTCTAATGTGACTCAATGCATGACATGTGACTCTATGCATGTGGTACCATAATGTGAACCCAATGTTTCACCGCTTTCCGATTCAATATCTAGAATCCAAGCCACGCTTCCGATCCGGACAAGATCAAAGCCACTACCACGCCTATTTCCAATTAAGGATCAACGTGTGCTACATCTACCATGCCTATTTCCAATTAAGGATCAACGTGTGCTACGTCTATTTCCAATTAAGGATCACCGTCTATCTACCACGCCTATTTCCAATTAAGGATCAACGTGTGCTACGTCTATTTCCAATTAAGGATCACAGTCTATCTACCACGCCTATTTCCAATTAAGGATCAACGTGTGCTACATCTACCACGCCTATTTCCAATTAAGGATCAACGTGTGCTACCATGTGAACCCACAGTTTCATCGCTTCCACCATGAAGCCGACCATGCCATGAATGAATGTACAAATACCAACAACATATGCAATTAAGATCATCTCTACCATCTTAACATTCCACATATCACCATAATTCAACTCTATGAATTATCCACCAATGGTACATATACATATTCATAACAAATACACCATTCACATAATATGCAATTAAGATCATCTCTACCATCTTAACATTCATAACAAATACACCATTCATATAATATGCAATTAAGATCATCTCTACCATCTTAACATTCCATATATCACCATAATTCGACTCTATGAATTATCCATCAATGATACATATACACATTCATAACAAATACACCATTCACATAATATGCAATTAAGATCATCTCTACCATCTTAACATTCATAACAAATACACCATTCACATAATATGCAATTAAGATCATCTCTACCATCTTAACATTCATAACAAATACACCATTCATATAATATCTATTAGAGTCATCTTTCTAATGCTTTAAACCCCAACCCAAAATGATTCACGAGTTGAAAGTTATGAATAAAACCGTGCACGAAGGCGTTACTAAAACGTTGTTGTTTTCCAAATTTTCCAACATAATTTTCATCTTCTTCAACCCTAAAAACGTCCATGAAATAATTTCCAAAATTATTTTATTCCTGAAACAAAGTTATATCCTTCTGTTTCAGGTATCCAACGCTTCGAACGGCACTCAATTTGGACTTACGGATCAAAAGTTATGACCAAAACGATTCCGACCGAAAAACATAAAAAAAGGCTCGCGATTGCGACGGACAGAATGCAGAATTTTCTGCGGTTTTCATCGTTGGAGGACCTTCGGACCTCCGATTTCAATTCCGTAAAAAGCCAAACGTTCAGAAAATTATAAGTTGCACAATACTTTAAATATATAATGTTAATTTGCAATTTTAACACAATCAATCACCACAATCAAGCATACTCATCAAAACCTAACAATTCCAAACAACCATACAAAATTAGGGATTTTAACCTAAACATACATCTACCCATTGACCCAATCAAACTAACCCATAATAATAATGATTCCCCCTTACCTCTTTGATTTTCTAGAAACCCTAGCTCTTCTCTTGTTCTTCCCCTCTTCTCCTTACTTTTCCTCTTCGCTTTCTCTATTGTTATCAAATGATCAAGTGAATCCTAATTCTCACTCTCCTCCCTTTTATATACTAGTATTCTATTTGGGCTTAAATCATGATACTTCTAATTTAATTAATAGGCCCAATAAGACCTAATATTTAAATATCTCTAATTAGTTCAATTAAATTAAACTAACACAATATGCACACCAAGTTAATTAATTCAATTATTCATGATAACTCATATCAACTAAATAATTAATTAACACACCAAATTAATTAATATAATCAATTATTATACTACTTAACAACCAATTAATTAATTAACACTCCAAATAAATAAAATAAAATATAGTAATAATAATATAATAATTAATTACTAAAATTGGGTTGTTACAACTCTCCCCCACTTAAAAGATTTTCGTCCTCGAAAATACCTCAAACGAACAACTTCGGATACGATTCCTTCATCTTATCCTCGAGTTCCCAAGTAATATTTCCATTGGCGACTCCGCCCCATATTACTTTCACCAAAGCAATCTCCTTACCACGAAGCTTCTTCACTTCTCGATCTTTAATTCGCATAAGTGATGTATCAACCGTCAAATTATCCCGCACTTGCACATCATCTAATGGAACAGTATGCGATGGGTCCGCAATGTACCTCCTCAATTGAGACACATGGAACACATCATGAAGATTAAAAAGTGATGGTGGTAATGCAATCCGATATGCCACTTCACCTATCCTATCGGAAATCTGATAAGGACCAATGAAACGCGGCGTCAACTTACGCGACTTCAAAGCTCTACCAACACCCGTTATTGGCGTAACTCGAAGAAACGCTTGCTCATCTTTCTCAAACTCAAGAGCTTTCCTCCTCTTATCATGATAACTCTTTTGACGACTCTGAGAAGCCTTCATCTTCTCTTGAATTATCTTAATCTTATCCGTAGTCTCTTGAATCAACTCGGGTCCAACCACAACACTCTCTCCCGATTCATACCAACATAAAGGAGTTCTACACGTTCTACCATAAAGAGCCTCAAAAGGTGTCACTCCAATACTCGAATGGAAACTGTTGTTATACGTAAACTCGATCAAAGGCAAGAAACTATCCCAATTTCCTCCTTGTTCCAAAACACAAGACCTTAAAAGATCTTCAAGTGATTGAATAGTCCTCTCCGTTTGACCATCAGTTTGCGGATGATATGCCGAACTCAAACGCAACTTCGTACCCAAAGCACTTTGCAAACCTTCCCAAAATCTCGAAGTGAACCTCGGATCTCTATCTAAAACAATGCTCGACGGAATACCATGCAAACACACAATCCTCTCGATGTACAACTTAGCAAGTCTGTCCATCGAATAATCCATTCTCATCGGAATAAAATGAGCACATCTCGTCAACCTGTCCACAACGACCCAAATCACATCACAATTACTCGATGTTCTTGGCAAACCCGAAACAAAATCCATAGAGATACTATCCCACTTCCACTCGGGAATAGATAACGGTTCCATCAAACCAGACGACTTTTGATGTTCAATCTTTGACTTTTGACAAGTCAAACATGAATACACAAATTCTGCTACATCCTTCTTCATACCTTGCCACCAAAACATCTTCCTCAAGTCTTGATACATTTTAGTAGCACCAGGATGAATGCTCAGACCACTTCTATGCCCTTCCTCAAGAATTCTTTTTCTCAAATCCGCAACATCCGGAACACAAACTCGATCACGACACCTCATGATACCATTCTCATCAATCCTAAAGTCACCACCTTTACCTTGGTTAATCAATGTCATAACATCGACTAATTTCAAATCTGACTTCTGGCCTTCTCTAATCTCGTCAAGAATGCCACACGTAAGCTTCAACATCCCAAGCTTAACACACGAAGGCGCCGCTTCACAAACCAAACTCAAATCTCTAAATTGCTCCAACAATTCAAACTCTCGAATCATCAACAAAGACATGTACAATGACTTCCTACTCAATGCATCAGCTACAACATTCGCCTTTCCAGGATGATAATTCAAACCAAAATCATAATCTTTCAAGAATTCCAACCATCTCCTTTGCCTCATATTCAATTCTTTCTGATCGAACAAGTACTTCAAACTCTTGTGATCACTAAACACGTCAAATCGCGATCCAAACAAATAATGTCTCCAAAGCTTCAACACAAACACAACGGCGGCCAACTCTAAATCATGCGTCGGATAATTCCTTTCATGAACTTTAAGTTGCCTTGAAGCATAACCTACCACTTGCCCTTTTTGCATCAGAACACCTCCCAAACTCACAAACTATTGGCAATTCTCCAATCGTCCTCTTCTCATGAATATCCAAAGTTGCCAACAACATAAACAACTTGGCACCATCTTGCACCGATTCATCAACTTACTTAGCAGACACAACCAATCTTCCTTAGCACCAACCCCAGGGAAATAATTGTCTTCTCAAAACAGTTGATTTACACCCGATTAACTTCTAACCAACACCATCTTCGAATCCGACCTCTCTTCGGGTTCAGGAAAAACACAACATTCTCAAAACAGGTTAACTAGCCAACACTGCACTCCTGCATGCAACAACCTAATGTCCAAGCTCGATACAATTGGAACATCCAAGAGAAGCAGACGCTTTTCCCCCACTTATTTCATTCCCAACCTGCAATGTAGAATAAAACAAGCATCGACAGTGTTCTCACACATGTGTCGCATACTAGGGAACAAACATAATTAAACAACCTGGCCGGACGGACCGACCTACTCTGATACCACTTATGTAACAGAGCAGACAACCAGACAAACATCGTCCTAAACAACCCGAACAACCAGACGAACAGTATAGATCGTGTCAGATACATAAATCAAATACAACAGGATTGGAAAACCCTAACGACTATTGACCAACTGGTCGACCATGCTCTGACACCACTAATGTAACACCCCTTTTTCTACCCCAAAATACTTAATATATAATCAGAGTAAATAAGCACGCATATGAACAAAAGGGCGTCACATCGACGTTTTCAAAAACTAAGAGCTTTCAAAAACCAAACATCATTCCTCATCAATATACCATACACCTGGTCATTCAAAATAACACATTTCACTTCTCATGAATATTCAAGAATATGCGTTCGCAACGGAAAATAATGAATACTCATGCATTTCATAAAATGATCCATGTCCCATACCATGATCATCTCTCAATAATCTCTTCAATTAAACATGTTCACAAGTAATAACATAATACGTATCCAAATCAGATATGAGTTCAATACTACGAATCTACTCAGTGTTACATGACCAGAGCATTGACTCAGTACTTAGTCTCTAAACTGAAACACGGAAACACTTCAGCTAAATCTCGGGTGAGCTACCGTCCACTTACTTCAGCGATACTACTCCTGAGTATCTGCACGATATCCATGTAAAGGTAACATTCAAACAGAAAGGGTGAGAATTCAAATCATTATGAAGAAGTATAATCAAGCACAATGATTAAATCAACAATTAAAGGAATTCATCACACTTCGTATAACCATGTAAATAATACTAATCAATATTTATTTCACATGTTCCAAACATCCATCAACACGCAAGGAGTATAATATTAAAATCCAATACTATATTCCCAAATATACACATAACTACAATTATCACATAATCACGTATTTTGCAAGTTATGTATTCAAACATCATCAAATTCAATTACCATAACTCATACACACATCACAATCACATCAATGCACATATTCAATTTCCACATAACTCTAATAAGACTCAATGCATGACATGTGACTCTATACATGTGGTACCATAATGTGAACCCAACGTTTCACCGCTTTCCGATTCAATATCTAGAATCCAAGCCACGCTTCCGATTCGGACAAGATCAAAGACACTACCACGCCTATTTCCAATTAAGGATCAACGTGTGCTACATCTACCACGCCTAATTCCAATTAAGGATCAATGTGTGCTACGTCTATTTCCAATTAAGGATCGCCGTCTACCTACCACGCCTATTTCCAATTAAGGATCAACGTGTGCTACGTCTATTTCCAATTAAGGATCACCGTCTATCTACCACGCCTATTTCCAATTAAGGATCAACGTGTGCTACATCTACCACACCTATTTCCAATTAAGGATCAACGTGTGTTACCATGTGAACCCACAGTTTCACCGCTTCCACCATGAAGCCGACCATGCCATGAATGAATGTACAAATACCAACAACATATGCAATTAAGATCATCTCTACCATCTTAACATTCCACATATCACCATAATTCAACTCTATGAATTATCCACCAATGGTACATATACACATTCATAACAAATACACCATTCACATAATATGCAATTAAGATCATCTCTACCATATTAACATTCATAACAAATACACCATTCACATAATATGCAATTAAGATCATCTCTACCATCTTAACATTCCATATATCACCATAATTCGACTCTATGAATTATCCACCAATGGTACATATACAAATTCATAACAAATACACCATTCACATAATATGCAATTAAGATCATCTCTACCATCTTAACATTCATAACAAATACACCATTCACATAATATGCAATTAAGATCATCTCTACCATCTTAACATTCATAACAAATACACCATTCACATAATATTTATTAGAGTCATCTTTCTAATTCTTTAAACCCCAACCCAAAATGATTCACGAGTTGAAAGTTATGAATAAAACCGTGCACGAAGGCGTTACTAAAACGTTGTTGTTTTCTAAATTTTCTAACATAATTTTCATCTTCTTCAACCCAAAAACGTCAATGAAAAAATCTCCAAAATAATTTTATCCCTGAAACAAAGTTATAGCCTTCTGTTTCAGATATCCAACTCTTCGAACGACACTCGATTTGGACTTACAGATCAAAAGTCATGACCAAAACGATTCCGACCGAAAAACATAAAAAAGGCTCGCGATTGCGATGGACAGAATGCAGAATTTTCCGCGGTTTTCATCGTTGGAGGACTTTTGGACCTCCGATTTCAATTCCGTAAAAAGTCAAACGTTCAGAAAATTATAACTCGCACAATACTCTAAATATATAACGTTAATTTGCAGTTTTAACACAATCAATCACCACAATCAAGCATACTCATCAAAACCTAACAATTCCAAACAACCATACAAAATTAGGGATTTTAACCTAAACATACATCTACCCATTGACTCAATCATACTAACCCATAATAATAAGGATTCCCCCCTTACCTCTTTGATTTTCTGGAAACCCTAGCTCTTCTCTTGTTCTTCCCCTCTTCTCATTGCTTTTCCTCTTCTCTTTCTCTATTGTTGTCAAATGATCAAGTGAATCCTAATTCTCACTCTCCTCCCTTTTATATACTAGTATTCTATTTGGGCTTAAATCATGATACTTCTAATTTAATTAATAGGCCCAATAAGACCTAATATTTAAATATCTCTAATTAGTTCAATTAAATTAAACTATCACAATATGCACACCAAGTTAATTAATTCAATTATTCATGATAACTCATATCAACTAAATAATTAATTAACATACCAAATTAATTAATATAATCAATTATTATACTACTTAACAACCAATTAATTAATTAACACTCCAAATAAATAAAATAAAATATAGTAATAATAATATAATAATTAATTACTAAAATTGGGTTGTTACAAGGGTTGCCTCCTTCGTTCTTCCTGCAATTAGTTTGCATTTTAGGGAATTAATGGCTCAAATAATGGTCATTTGGGTATTAATAGTAATAATGTGTTCTTGAGGGTCGCTCTTGTCGTCGAAAATCACTAAGGAATGCGAGTTAAAGTTACATGGGACATGCACGTCCCAACTTTCCGCCGACAAGGGTTCAAAGGTCCACTAGATATTCTTGTTCGTCAATTGCAGGCTGTGTATTGCTATTGTAGATCCCACACATTATCTTGTAGTGTCTCATTCTAATGAGGTATTGGCGATGATTATTGATATTGGCGACAACCCTTGTCATCATGAAACAAGGTTGGGTTTGTAACACCCCGATTAAAATAAGGGAATTATTTAATTGAGTTAATATTATTTTATTAATTTAATTAAATAAAGTTGGATTATTGGAATATTTTATTATTATTATAAGATGTTATTTATTTTAATAATAATTAAATAAATAAATAAAGGGAATATGAAGAGTGGAAGGGCAAAAGTGGAAAGGGGATAAAAGAGTCCAAGTGAAACTTAGGTTGTTTTCACGTATTGTGTCTCAGAATCAGAGAGAAAGGGAAAAGCTGCAGAGAAAGAGAAGGAAGAGGAAAAGGCCAAAGATTGCTCGGAGCTTCCTTCAATCCAAAGAGGTAAGGGGTCTGAACCATTATGAAACGATAATATGCGAGCAATTTCGTGTTATCTGTGTGATTGTTGATGGATTTTGGGGATTTTAGGGAGATTGAGAAAGTTGGGGTTTTGAGGGAAAACCCTCCGATTTGTGAATCCTGTTGCGTTATATGTACTGTAGTCGAAGTATGTTGTGTATATATGTCTGTTAAATGTCGATTTTGGTTGGTTAGCTGTGGGGTACGGTTTATGGCGAGTAGAGAAGCAAAGCTGCGCTGAATTCTGCAGCAGAGGGGTTCTGTCGCGCGCGATTCGCGGCGCGAAGCCTAGTTCGCGGCGCGAACTGGGCAGGATTTAGAGGAGTTCTGTAACTCATTATTCGCGACGCGAACCCTGCTTCGCGGCGCGTACTGAAGCGAAATAAGTTATTCGCGACGCGATCCTTCGTTCGCGGCGCGAACTGTGTTGTATTGGAGAGTTCGCGGCGCGTCCCTATGTTGGCGGCGCGAACTGGCGAAATGCAGAAGCTAATGCTGGTGGGTTTGGAGTACGTTGAGTTGCGAGACTCTTAGTAAGTCGCTGTAGTTGTACTATAAACCATTAATAGTGATTATATGAATTGTATGAGGTGTTATGATGATGCTACGTTGAACTTATGTGTTTAATTATGAATATGTTATGTGACGATGTGATATCGTTATGATGTTGTTGTTGTTTTGTTGAGTTGTATGTCATGATATTAATGATGATGATAACATGACCAATGATGTTGTTGTTGCTATGATGATTATGATGCATGTTTGATGTGCATGCATTCATGAAAGGCCGATGCCTAGTGATGAACGGACATGAGTTCCAATGATGTTGTTGACTCCGGGCTTGTTGAGAGGCTTGGTTCCTTACGGGGGACTCGGATTCTATGGTGATGAATCTGGGAGTGGTGATCCTGTAGTTGATCACAAAATGGGTATACCGAGTCGTGTTGAGTCATGCATGGGTTTGTGCATTGCATTTGATGTGTTGCTTTGTTGATGTTCATGAGTTTGTTAATTTTGATGATGATGATGAGTTGTGTGTGCCTATGGGAAATATATATTTATGTTTATATTTCTGTCGTTATATTATTATTTAATAATGTAATTCTCACCCCTTCTGCATGTGTTTCTGTTCATCTATGATGAGCAATGTGCAGATAATGTGGAGTAGCTATTGTTGAGGTTCGAAGAATAAGAGTAGAGTCATTCTACAGAGTCGAGTCAATGCTCTGGTCATGTGACACCGGGGATTATGGGATTCGATAGCCATATTATTGTTATTTACGTTGTTTGTGATGAATGATTTGTTGAGATCATGTTGGCACATTATAAATAAATAATTATGTTGTTGTCCGCTGCGAAGTTTTAATAAAACAAATAATATGATTTATGTTGTGATGAAATGAGTGTTATGTTTTTATGAAATGTAAACTCTTCTACATGTTGTACTCTGATAATCTATTTAAATATGTCGTTTGGGTAGAAGGGTGTTACATTAGTGGTATCAGAGCATGGTCAGTCCAGTCGAGTCGTAATGTGAGGTTTTCCCTGTTGGTCGATTAGTGTGAATGACACTGTCGATATTTAACGGTTGTGGTTGTGTTGTGCAGAGTATGGCTGGAGAAAATGACCGTGCGATTGCTGAGGCTTTGACTGCTATGGCGCAGGCTATGCAGGCGCAGCAGAATCCGCCGGTCGATGAGTTTAAGAATTTGGGAAGGTTTCTGAAGAATAACCCTCCTACATTCAAAGGGCGCTATGACCCAGATGGTGCTCAGATTTGGCTGAAGGAAATTGAGAAGATTTTCCGAGTGATGACGTGTACTGAAGCACAGAAGGTGCAGTTTGGTACGCATATGTTATCTGAAGAGGCTGAAGACTGGTGGGATAACACTCGCCAGAGAATTGCAGTACCAGGTGCTGAGATGACTTGGGAAAGGTTCAAGACGGCCTTTCTGGAGAAATATTTTCCTGCTGATGTGCGATGTAAGAAGGAGATGGAATTTCTAGGACTGAAGCAAGGTAACATGTCTGTTGCTGATTACGCTTCGAAGTTTGAGGAGCTGGTGCAGTATTGTCCTCATTATAATAATGCTGATGCTGAGGAATCCAAGTGTGTCAAGTTTGAGAATGGGTTGCGTCCAGAGATCAAACAAGGCATTGGTTACCAGGAGATTCGTAGGTTTCCTACACTGGTTAATAAGTGCAGGATATTCGATGAAGATAGCAAGGCTAGGACTGCTCATTACAAGAGTCTTAGTGAGAAGAAGAATAAGGATCGTGGTAGTCCTTATGCATCTCCGAATGGTAAAGGTAAGCAGAAAGTGGTAGATGAGAAGAAGCCAAGTGGGGGAGGATCTCCCATAGCTGGTAAATGTTTCAGGTGTGGCGAGCCAGGCCACCGTGCTGATAGCTGTACCAAGAAAGTGCTGAGATGTTTCCGACGCGGTCAGGCTGGTCATAGAGTTACGGAATGTAAGGATGCTGGTCCGACATGTTTTAATTGTGGCGAGAAAGGCCATATCAGTTCGCAGTGCTCGAAACCGAAGAAGGCGGCTACTGCGGCTCATACTACTGGTAGGGTGTTTGCTCTGAGTGGGACTGAAGCTTCTAAAGAAGATAATCTGATTAAAGGTACTTGCTTGATTAATAATGTTGAATTGCTTGCTATTGTTGACACTGGTGCTACTCATTCGTTTATTTCGTATGAGTGTGCGACCAGGATTGGTGTGATTATGTCGTCCCTAGGCGGAAGTATGGTGATAGATACTCCTGCTAATGGTTCTGTGAGGACTTCTGTTGTCTGTAAAGGGTGTCATTTGACGATCTTTGGGAGAGAGTTCGTGGTTGATTTGGTGTGCTTACCCTTGCACCAAATCGATATTATTCTGGGAATGAATTGGCTAGAATTCTATGGCGTGTTTATCAACTGCTATAGTAAGACGGTGCGGTTTTCTGAAGTTGGCGAGAATGATGAGGCAAGATTTCTATCTGCTAGGCAGGTGGGGGAATTTGTGAAAGATGAAGCTCAGGTATTCGCTTTATTTGCGTCTCTGCAAGCGGATAGGAAAGTGGTGAGTGTAGATTTGCCTGTTGTCTGTGAATTTCAGGATGTGTTTCCGGAGGATGTAAGTGAATTACCTCCAGAACGTGAAGTCGAATTTGCCATTGACTTAGTACCAGGTACGAGTCCAGTGTCGATGTCTCCTTATAGAATGTCGGCAACTGAATTAGTTGAATTGAAGAAGCAACTTGAAGAATTGCTTGAGAAGAAGTTTGTGCGTCCAAGTGTTTCTCCTTGGGGTGCACCAGTATTGTTAGTGAAGAAGAAAGAAGGTACGATGAGGTTGTGTGTCGATTATCGGCAGTTGAATAAGGTGACTATCAAGAATCGGTATCCATTGCCGAGGATTGATGATTTGATGGATCAGTTGGTTGGAGCTCATGTTTTCAGTAAGATTGATTTGCGGTCGGGTTATCATCAGATCCGAGTGAAGTCAGATGATATTGCGAAGACTGCTTTCCGTACGAGGTATGGTCATTATGAATACACTGTGATGCCGTTCGGTGTGTCTAATGCTCCAGGTGTGTTTATGGAATATATGAATCGTATATTTCATCCGTACCTTGATAATTTTGTTGTGGTGTTCATAGATGATATATTGATATATTCTAAGACGGAAGAAGAGCATGCAGGACATCTGAGAGTTGTTTTGCAGGTGTTAAGAGAAAAGAAATTATATGCAAAGTTATCTAAATGTGAGTTCTGGTTGAAGGAAGTGAGTTTCCTTGGCCATGTGATTTCGAGTGGTGGAATTTCTGTTGATCCTGCTAAAGTTGTTGCTGTATTACAGTGGGAGACTCCAAAGTCTGCTACTGAGATACGCAGTTTTCTGGGGTTAGCTGGTTACTATCGCAGATTTATTGAGGGCTTCTCTAAGTTGGCATTGCCGTTGACGCAGTTGACTAAGAAGGGTCAGGTGTATGTGTGGGATGCAGCTTGTGAAGCGAGTTTTGTTGAGTTGAAGAAGCGGTTGACCAGTGCTCCAGTGTTGATCTTGCCTAATCCTGGTGAGTCCTTCGTTGTTTATTGTGATGCTTCTTTGATGGGTCTTGGTGGTGTTTTGATGCAGAACGGTAAAGTTGTAGCTTATGCTTCTAGACAGTTGAAAGTTCATGAGAGGAATTATCCTACGCATGATCTAGAACTTGCAGCTGTTGTATTTGTGTTGAAAATGTGGAGGCATTATCTGTATGGTTCCAGATTCGAAGTGTTCAGTGATCACAAGAGTCTGAAGTATCTGTTTGATCAGAAAGAGTTAAATATGAGGCAGAGAAGGTGGTTAGAATTACTGAAGGATTTCGACTTTGAATTGAGTTATCATCCCGGTAAGGCTAATGTAGTTGCAGATGCGCTGAGTAGAAAGTCTCTACATATGTCTATGATGATGGTTCGGGAGCTTGAGTTGATTGAACAGTTCCGTGATATGAGTTTGGGTTGTGAAGTTTCCGCCAATAGTGTAAAGTTGGGCATGCTGAAGTTGACTAGTGGAATTATGGAAGATATTCGGAATGGTCAGCAAGTTGACGTCGCTCTAGTTGATCATATTACTATGGTTAACCAGGGTAATGGTGGTAATTTTGAGATTGATGAGAATGGCATCCTGCGATTTAAAGGTAGAGTTTGTGTTCCTGAGGTGTCTGAATTGAAAAAAGAGTATTCTTGAAGAGGGCCATAGGAGTGGATTGAGTATCCATCCAGGTGCAACTAAAATGTATCAAGATTTGAAGAAATTGTTTTGGTGGGCTGGTATGAAAAGAGATGTTGCTAAGTTTGTGTATGCCTGTTTGACTTGTCAGAAGTCAAAGATTGAACATCAGAAACCGACAGGTATGATGCAACCTTTGAAGATTCCTGAATGGAAGTGGGATAGCATTTCCATGGATTTTGTGACGGGATTGCCGAGGACGGTGAAAGGTAATGATTCTATTTGGGTGATTGTGGATCGATTGACTAAGTCGGCGCATTTCTTGCCGATGAAGATTAATCACTCTTTAGAGAAGTTGGCAGAGTTGTATATTGAGGAGATAGTGAGGCTGCATGGTATTCCATCCAGTATTGTGTCTGATAGAGATCCCAGATTTACTTCTAGATTTTGGGAAAGTTTACAGAAAGCGTTGGGGACTAAGTTGAGGTTGAGTTCAGCTTATCATCCTCAGACTGATGGTCAGACTGAAAGAACTATCCAATCCTTGGAGGATTTGTTGAGAGCTTGTGTGTTGGAGCAGAGTGGTTCTTGGGATAGTTATTTGTCGTTGGTGGAGTTTACTTATAATAATAGTTTTCATGCTAGTATCGGTATGGCTCCATATGAAGCATTGTATGGTAGGAGGTGTAGGACTCCATTGTGTTGGTACGAATCAGGTGAGAGTGTTGTACTCGGACCTGAGATTGTGCAGCAGACGACTGAAAGGATTAAGATGATTCAGGAGAAAATGAAGGTTTCTCAGAGTCGTCAGAAGAGTTATCATGATAATAGGAGAAAGGCACTTGAGTTCCAAGAGGGAGATCACGTGTTCTTGAGAGTTACTCCGACGACAGGTGTGGGTAGAGCTTTAAAGTCTAAAAAGCTTACTCCGAGGTTTGTGGGTCCGTATCAGATTTTGAAGAGGGTTGGGGAAGTGGCGTATCGGATAGCTTTACCGCTGTCGCTTTCTAATCTACATGATGTGTTTCATGTATCTCAGTTGAGAAAATATATTGCGGATCCTTCGCATGTTGTTCAGTTGGATGATATCCAGGTGAGGGATAATTTGACCGTTGAGGTGTTGCCAATTCGGATAGATGACCGAGAAGAGAAGACCCTGAGAGGTAAGAAGATTGCTCTAGTGAAAGTTGTTTGGGGAGGTCCAGCTGGTGAGAGCTTGACTTGGGAGCGTGAAGATCAGATGAAGGAATCGTATCCGGCTCTATTCGCTTGAGGTATATTTTCGAGGACGAAAACTCTTTTAGTGGGGGAGAGTTGTAACACCCCGATTAAAATAAGGGAATTATTTAATTGAGTTAATATTATTTTATTAATTTAATTAAATAAAGTTGGATTATTGGAATATTTTATTATTATTATAAGATGTTATTTATTTTAATAATAATTAAATAAATAAATAAAGGGAATATGAAGAGTGGAAGGGCAAAAGTGGAAAGGGGATAAAAGAGTCCAAGTGAAACTTAGGTTGTTTTCACGTATTGTGTCTCAGAATCAGAGAGAAAGGGAAAAGCTGCAGAGAAAGAGAAGGAAGAGGAAAAGGCCAAAGATTGCTCGGAGCTTCCTTCAATCCAAAGAGGTAAGGGGTCTGAACCATTATGAAACGATAATATGCGAGCAATTTCGTGTTATCTGTGTGATTGTTGATGGATTTTGGGGATTTTAGGGAGATTGAGAAAGTTGGGGTTTTGAGGGAAAACCCTCCGATTTGTGAATCCTGTTGCGTTATATGTACTGTAGTCGAAGTATGTTGTGTATATATGTCTGTTAAATGTCGATTTTGGTTGGTTAGCTGTGGGGTACGGTTTATGGCGAGTAGAGAAGCAAAGCTGCGCTGAATTCTGCAGCAGAGGGGTTCTGTCGCGCGCGATTCGCGGCGCGAAGCCTAGTTCGCGGCGCGAACTGGGCAGGATTTAGAGGAGTTCTGTAACTCATTATTCGCGACGCGAACCCTGCTTCGCGGCGCGTACTGAAGCGAAATAAGTTATTCGCGACGCGATCCTTCGTTCGCGGCGCGAACTGTGTTGTATTGGAGAGTTCGCGGCGCGTCCCTATGTTGGCGGCGCGAACTGGCGAAATGCAGAAGCTAATGCTGGTGGGTTTGGAGTACGTTGAGTTGCGAGACTCTTAGTAAGTCGCTGTAGTTGTACTATAAACCATTAATAGTGATTATATGAATTGTATGAGGTGTTATGATGATGCTACGTTGAACTTATGTGTTTAATTATGAATATGTTATGTGACGATGTGATATCGTTATGATGTTGTTGTTGTTTTGTTGAGTTGTATGTCATGATATTAATGATGATGATAACATGACCAATGATGTTGTTGTTGCTATGATGATTATGATGCATGTTTGATGTGCATGCATTCATGAAAGGCCGATGCCTAGTGATGAACGGACATGAGTTCCAATGATGTTGTTGACTCCGGGCTTGTTGAGAGGCTTGGTTCCTTACGGGGGACTCGGATTCTATGGTGATGAATCTGGGAGTGGTGATCCTGTAGTTGATCACAAAATGGGTATACCGAGTCGTGTTGAGTCATGCATGGGTTTGTGCATTGCATTTGATGTGTTGCTTTGTTGATGTTCATGAGTTTGTTAATTTTGATGATGATGATGAGTTGTGTGTGCCTATGGGAAATATATATTTATGTTTATATTTCTGTCGTTATATTATTATTTAATAATGTAATTCTCACCCCTTCTGCATGTGTTTCTGTTCATCTATGATGAGCAATGTGCAGATAATGTGGAGTAGCTATTGTTGAGGTTCGAAGAATAAGAGTAGAGTCATTCTACAGAGTCGAGTCAATGCTCTGGTCATGTGACACCGGGGATTATGGGATTCGATAGCCATATTATTGTTATTTACGTTGTTTGTGATGAATGATTTGTTGAGATCATGTTGGCACATTATAAATAAATAATTATGTTGTTGTCCGCTGCGAAGTTTTAATAAAACAAATAATATGATTTATGTTGTGATGAAATGAGTGTTATGTTTTTATGAAATGTAAACTCTTCTACATGTTGTACTCTGATAATCTATTTAAATATGTCGTTTGGGTAGAAGGGTGTTACAGGGTTGCTGCTGGAATGAGAATGTGACACTTAAATTAGTTTTACAGAGCCTATAGTGGGTGTCATATGTACACGCCGACTACACTAATTGATAACCTACTAATGTTAAGTTAGTAAGAGTCACACACAATCTTATAAGTGAAAATTGTAAATTAATCCTCCTTTTACGTTCTTCTTCTTTTATAATGATATTAACCCATCTCTTTGGAATGCCAATTAATATCATTTAACGTGGTCGACTAGGTCCTATACTGAAGATTGAGATTCAATTTTGATAGAAGAGCTTATTTTTAGTAACAATGATCTTTAAACCCGATTCAGATATGTAGCTTGCATATGCTTATTTTTAGGCTCGAGTCTGATCTTTTTAGATGTCTGGTTGATATGTCAACCTATTTAAAAACCTATTTTATTTAAACATATTTAAATAAGTAACTAAATTAATATTTATATAGACTAAAAAAATTAAAAGATCAATGTATCTAAAATTTGTTTACATTGACTTCTTTGAATTTATCTAATAGCATAAACTTTGTGAGACTATTTCTTTAAAAAAAATGAAAATAATTTATAAAAACAACTTATAATATTGTTTATAAAATGTTTTCATTCAATATTTATAAGTTATTCAAGATAATTAAATTTTATTTTTGTATTTTAAATCAAGTATAATATACAATATAATAATAATAATAATACTTATTTTATTTTATGATCTGAAGTCTAGTCTTAATTAAATATACTTATAAATAATCTTACATTTTTTCTATTTAAAAAAAAAACTAATTTGATCTGAGTCTGTTAATTGGTTTGAAATATTTGTACTTCTAAGTTTAATCAGAGCTGTCATATAATATATCTAATTCAAAAGTATAATAAAATGGCATGACAATAAATAAAATTGATTTAGTTTTTAAGAGAACTTATTAAAAAATGATAAATTCAATTTTATAGCATCAACATAAGTTCCTTAAACTTGGCAACTTTTACTTCCGATAATCCCGTGAAGAAAACAAAAAAAATGTTAATTAAGATTAAAGCAAAGGTATATTGGATTGTAGTGGTTGTTCAATTGTCCAAATTATAAAGATAAAAAAACTAGAGGCCAAATTTAACCACTTATCACTATCTTATTGAAAGCAATACACTATCACCATCATTGTCATATTTGAATTTAATTTAATTTTGTTTTGGGCGTGACATTATATCTACATATGGCCGTCAAAAAAATGGTTGCCTAACTTTTGAGGTCCTTTAAGTAGTGTTGATATCTTTTATAAATGTGATAACGTGGATTGGATTAGATTCTCTTTTCATCTTCTTTTTTCCCTATTTTTTGGCATACGTATGTAGCTTTTCCTACTGCCTCATCCCCTCCCTACTTTAAAGTAGCATAATGTTATTCTTTTTTGTGTGAGTGAAGAATTAGTGCAAAGTTAAAGTCAATTAATAGTAATATTAATTATTTTTTTAATCTCCTAACTTAATTTAATGTGTTACTTTAATTTTTTAATTAAAAAAATTTACATGTTAGTCCTTTAAAAATGATTTAGTTAATCTAATTAGTCATTTCTACTAAATTTTCTAAAAAAATATCAACCCTTACCTATATGATAATCTAGTTGGATTTATTTTTGTCTATGTGACTTTTTTTTTACTATTATATTTTTATATCATTTCTCTCTTTCTCTTATCCCTTTTCAAAACCCTAGCCACCACCTTCTTTCTCTGAATAACGAGAGTGCATAATATGATATATCAACAAAAAACAAATATCAACCAACCAAATAATATGCAAAATAGTCTTCAATTTGATGCATTTGGATATGTTATTCCTGCTTCTTATAACATCAATTCCATTCCTGTCAAATCTTTTTAGATGTATAGGCGGTGGCTTCAGGTATCATCAATTCCATTTCTTTCGGATCTATTTAGATGCATATATGATGGCTTCGATGATAGCCCTAACACTGAACCTCACGCGCTCAGTATCTCTTCAGTTCGAAATTTCATTCCCCTACCCTCTATCATGAGATCCTTAAACCCATGTCATCCATGACATCTCTAACAAGAAACCTCTGGTGGCCAGCCTCATTTATGACTGAGAATCTCGGTCTCTAAGCCTCAATTTCAAATCACAAACTTCTATTTTTCCGTTTCTCTCATTCCATTCTCATTTCAATCGATTTCCTCTCCTTATTGAGGGTTATCTTTTGTTCCTATTTGTGACCAATAGATGAGTTAGGTTCTAGCTTAAAGCTTTTCATTAATTATTAGTAATCTATTTACATTATATTTTTAAATTAGGGATCGGGATCGGGAGAGAAGAACCAAAAAGATAGCATCTTGAGGCAACTTAACGAGAGAGAGTTATGTAATGGCTAGGTAACATTGACACAGAAGAAGAGAAGAGATTTTCTACAAGGACCACTTGCTCTCAATGATTTCTTATATCTATTATAAATTATTGTTCTATATTTATTTAATTGTTTTATTCAGCTTCTTGCACCATTTATTCTATTTTTTGGTTATTTGTCATGCATTGATTTTCTTTCTGATATACAATTTTTCAGTTACTGTGAAAGGGGTCTATTTTTCCTTGTAGAGCAAATAACACCAACACATTAATTTTTTATGTCTTCTTTCAAATTATAATAAGGGGATTAGTTCAAATATTCTATTCAGTTATGGATCTTATTATGTGAATCATTTCCTAATTTGTGCAATTATGCATTTGTTAAAGTGGTAGTGTTTAATGGTATTAATGCAGTGTTTAATGGTATTAATGCAGAAAATGCAGTTATTAATGGTATTGTTTGTCAAATATATTGGTGATTGTTTCAATTGATTAGTTGAATCATATAACATATGTACAATTACAAAAAAAAAAATCTACAAATTATTTTAATTGAAATCTTGACATTCATCTTATGCACATTTGTATGTTCATTCCATTTCTTATTTTTGGATGGATCTGCACATGTAATGGAGCAGACAAGGTTCATGAAGCTTGTGAAGTAGGCTTTTGTTGAGTGGCACAGTGCAGGAAAAGGCTACATTGTAGATGTTATTGTAATGATTGATGATGGAGTAGTAGTCATCACTTCTGGTCCATGTTATTGTAAATGTTGTTGCACATATTTGTTTGATCTATACATTGTTCATTCATGTAAGTGTTTCATATTTTTTTTTATAAATTATTAATATTTTGCAAGGGGGTTTAACTAGGGGTGACAAAACGGGCCGTCCGCCCCGCCACACCTTAAGCCCGCCAAAAAAGGGGCGGGACGGGCAAGCCCGCCAAATGAAGTTGGACTTAAAAATCTAACTCGCCCACCAAGGTGGCAGGTTAGCGGACGACGGTCTTACCCGCATTTTTTTTAATAGATTAATATGTTTATTTTTACATTTCAATTAGACTTTTCACTTATTTTTTAGAATAATTTTTTATAAAGCATCTTTTTAACAAATTTTACTTAATTTTTTGTGTGTATATATTCACTAATAAAAATATAAAATAGAATCATCAACAAGTATCACTAAAAAATATTGTACATATTCACGGATAAATATATAAATACTATATTTTTAGTGTTTGATAACTAGGTTGACGGGCTGACGGGCGAACCCACCCTTTTTTTTGGCAAGCTTAAAGCGGGGCAGACTGAGCGGGTAGGCGGACACAAAATCTCAATCCAACCTGCAATTATTTGGCGGGTGTGCGGGCCGACCCGGTGGGTCACAACCCCTTTTACCACCCCTAGTTTTAACCTCCTAAAATAAAAGTTCTTCAGTTTAAATAAAATATATTTTTTTAAAATATATATGATGACTCAACTTACTAACCTGTCATGCCACGTAGCCAAGTTAATGTTTTTTTTAAATTTTTAACGATAATGACCTTTTTGTGTAACAGAACAATTCGTAGAGGATAAGCTAAGAGTTTCATAGAGGACCAATATATAACTGATCAGTGTATTTTGATGCACCTTCTTCTACTATTGTACTTAGACAACTCTATAGTTTATTCTATTATTTTTACTATTTTAGTGTATTTTTATATTTAAGTTTATTTTTGGTTTTATTTTATTTTCGTACTTTATTTTCATCATAAATAGTTATTTCATACTTTGTTACTATGCATATCATAACTTGAGCTACGAGGATCAGATTGATGCGTTCTAATATACGTTGGAAAGCTGGGAGGATAAGCTAAGAGTTTCATGTTGAAGTCAAAAGTTGACTCTAAGTGAAGAATGGTAGAATAATTCGTTGAAGTTCCAAACTTAATTAAAATAGTTAGTTTGGACTAGTTTTTGTAATTTTCGGATCGGATCCTATAAGGGCCCGAATTTACCTTTTATTATATTAGGTCTTTCACTACTATAGAAATCCTAATTCTTAATTTTGATGAGACAATATTGCTTAGAAGATTTCATGGAGAGCTAATTCCCAAAGAGCTGATATGTTGTATTCGAATTCCACTTTGAGGTTTTTATTAATTTCAGTTTAATTTCAATTTCTTTTCAATTCTTCCTATAAACTCGTTTGCTTAATTCGATTACTTTCGTTTGCTTAATTCGTTTGTTTCTTATAGGATAGAGTTGATTAAATTTGATTGTTTGTATGATCCTTAACTATAATCATGTTAGCGCAACTTTTTCGTTATAGACTTTAGTACGATTCAAATCATGACTCAGTTGCTCACTGTATTCATCTCCATTCATAGACTTTAGTACAATTCAAATCATGACTCTCTTTTCAGAATAAAAGCAAACTCAGTCTTGCCTTTGGGCTTTATTTTCAGTTTAAAACCTTTTCAGAAAGGACACGTTACTTTTTTTCTACCGTGAACGACTCTTAAGCCTCCATGTGCGAGCAAACAATGTTTAACTGCTAAAGTGCGATCCGAGTTCATCCACTCTACCGCAAACATCCAGACGCTTAAAGCTCCCATGCTCGAGCATATAAGCCAATTGATAGTAGAACACGAACATTGATACTCTCCACTAAAAACAACTAACACATTTGTCCTAGTTCCACGAACTACGGAGCTCTGATTTCCTCGTTGCACGAATGACGATACGTAGGCACGAGGGCCCAAATCCTTGGCGAACAAAATTATCTATTAACCCCCGTTTTCCTTTTTCGCGAGTAACCATCAAATAATAGCACCTATTCTTGCAAAGAACATTCAAAATGACTCCCATGGAGTACCATGGATGTTAGGAGTGCTAATACTTTCCCCTTGCATAACCGACTTCCTTACCCATTTCTCTTTCCCCCGAGTTTTATCAATGTTTTCCCTTTCCTTCGGGAATAAATAAAGTTCGATGGAGACTCTGTTGTATCTTTGAGCTTGCGATACGCTCGAGTATATTTTGCGTAGCTTCACCTATGGTGACAGGTAATGTAACTCTCCTAGGATATAGTTCTTTCCTTGGGATAGTTCTTTGAATGATGGAACTACAACTAGCATCAAGATTGATGGTCTCCTGATCCGTATACCTCCATTTCTTCGTGAGAATGTCCTTCATAAACTTAGCATAAGTTGTAATTTATTCAAGAGCTTTGGAAAGTGGAATATTTATATACAAGCGACTAAGTATATCCAGAAACCTTGCATTGTCTTTTTTGGTATGAGCATGTGGATAAGGTAGGTGTTGTTCTGGATGACTCTTCATTTTCCCTTTCTCATCTTGATATTTTTGAGCTTTTCTCTTCTTTTCCTCTCTCTTTTTCTTTTCTAACTCATCTTTTTCAATTTTTTCATTTTCAACTAATTCTCCCTTTTTTTTTTTCTACTTCAATCTCATCTTTTTCTCTTTCTATCACAACTTTCTCCTGTTCAAGATCATCACCAATGCCTTTTCCAATTTCTCTACCCCTCTGAGTTAGATGTATTTACAATGTTCCTTCGGATTATCTTGAGTATTTATAGAAAATATTATGTTTTGTTGATCAACTAATTGCTTAGCTATTTGAACAACTCGGGTCTCAAGATTTTTGATGCCCACATCGATGCTCTTTTGATTTTCCATGGAAATTTGCATAAACTAGTTCATAGTATCTTCTATCTTTGAGTTTCTATCTTGTGACTGATGATTCAGATTATAATCATGATATGGATTTGGTCTATGGGAAGGTTCTGATTCTTGTCTCCAACCTTGGCCATATTATGCACTATTTCCTCTTTGTTGATAACCAACATTATTTTCATACGGTGCTTGCCTCTGTTGATATTGATTTTGATTTCTCATATAATCCACCTTTTCATGTGCCAGAGGATAATAACCCGTGGGATGATCTCCATTGCAAAGTTCACAGTATGATACTTGTTGATGTTTGTCTGAGACTTCATGAATCTCCTTGAGTTGTTGTGGAAGCTTTGACATCTGCTTTGTAAGTTCCCCCACTTGTTGAGATAAAAATTTCTTTTGTGCCAAGATTACATAATTTGTTCCCAATTCTATAATTCCAACTTTCTTTTGTAAAGGACCTTTATCATGTTAAAATTGGTGATCATTGAATGTCATTCGATCAATAATAGCTACTACATCTTCTTCACTTTTAGACATTAAAGAGCCATCTGCAGTTGCATACAAAATAAGTTTGGATTGCGGTTGAAGTCCACTAACCATCTACAGTTGCATACAAAATAAGTTTTGATTGCGGTTGAAGTCCACTGCGGAAGATATTAAATTGAGTAAGATCATCAAAATCATGGTTATGACATCTTCTTAACATTGACTTATAACGCTTCCATGCTTCACAAAGAGAGTCACTTGAACCTTGAGAAAATACATCAATTTTGGTTTTGGCCTCCATAAATTTGTTGTGTGGAAAGAACATATCAAGACATTTTTCCTCAAGTACATTCCAATATGTCATAGTCTGAGTTTGTTGATCAAGATACCACTCTTTTGCTTTCCCAATCAATAAATGAGGAAACAATCTCATGAACATCTGTTCTTCTTCTGCTTCTGGAGCTCCAAGTGTATCGACAATCTCATAGAACTTGGTAAGGTGAGTATATGGATCTTCATGGTCAAGTTCGATAAAAGGATTCACAGACAAGATTTGTAGCAATCCGGTCTTCATTTATGGGTTTCTCGCATTTTGTGCGAGTCTAACAATATGGGTATTTATTCTTGGGTTGTTGACACAAGACCATCTTATAGAAATTGGTTCACCCATAGCTTCTTCAATAAGACGAGTTGTTGAAGAAGTAGAATTAGAAGTTTATTCACGGTGGTTTCTTTGCTTGGCTAGTTGTTTTCTCTTTCTAGTTTTTCTATTCAGTTTCTGAGTTGTTTTCTCTTTCTAGTTTTTCGGTAACTTTCCTCGCATAAACAGAGTTCTGAAATGCTAACAAAAAAAATTAACAAACACAAGAGATAATAAATAGAATAGTTTATAACAATACGAAATTACTTAAAACAAGACAAAATGTTATTATGCTTGCAATATATATATATATATATATATATATATATATATATATATATATATATATATATATATATATATATATATATATATATATCTTGAATTAGCCATGACAATCGGCGAATCGTGGATGATTTTCATCTTCTCAAACTCAATTTCGAATCTCCAATTAATCTCCATTTTTCGCTTGATTGTCAACGGAAATGAAAAATTAGAACGCAAACTCGTCCCAAACGGATTTGAGTTGAGTTTGAGTATCTTGTCCCACTGACAGAACTGTCGAAATGGAATAGTCCATATGGACCCGCACGCCGGGCCCGAAAAATCATAGGGTTTGAACCTTAAAATTAAAGTTTATATTTTTCAGGGCTTTTTTAGCCCGACTATAAAAAAATCGATATCCATTAGGGATAGCCCGTATGGACCGTGGGTAGCCTCTTAAACTCGTATAGTTATAAATTTTTAAAAAGTTATATTAATATTTATTGTCTTATTCCAAAATAACACGTTGATTCTTCAAACCTAACTAAATTTTATCTCTATTTTACTAAATTTTTCTCTTTTAAAATTTTATTCATTATTATAATCAACATTTTTTTTCTGATATTCTATTAATTTTTCTTATGTTAAATATTCGAGTATTATTTTATACAATTAAAACATGTGTTGTATTTAAAAACACATTATAGTATTTATAAAAGATAATTTTCGAGCCCATATTACAATAGATCTTTTTTGACCCACCCTGAAAAGTTCAAGATCCGCCCGGACCAACCTGTTAAGGATCGGGTAGCCCATTTTAACAGCTCTATCCATCAGACATCGATTAAAATCAATTATTATAATAAAAATATTTTTTTTTCAAAATCAAATTACATTATCATAATAAAATATATGAATCAAAATATCAAAACATTATCATAATAAAATATATAAATCAAAATATCAAAATATTAACTACATATTTAAAATTCTAAATTATCAAAACAAAATAATATAATACAAAAATGAAACAAACGACACGAATTCGGATGAATATTAGTGTTTCTGAAATCCAATCCATTTTCATATTTTGGAATCGGAAAATATCTAAAATCAAACTCAAACCCAATTAAAATAAATATTTTTTTTTGTTAAATTCAAAACAGATTTAGATGAGTATTCGCATATATGGATTATATTAAGTTATGTTGAGATGATTAATTAAAATAGATTCTCATAGGGGCCGTTTGTTTTAGCTTTAAAAAATGATATTTTTTTGTATTTTTAAAAATAGATTTTATTTTTTAAAAATATTACAAATTTTTCTAAATTTAGTTTTTATAAATTAAAAGACTAATTTTGATATACTATAACATAAACCTACATTATTGAAGATCAAAGTATAGTCAAAATCAAAATGTTTTTTAAAAAGTTCTATTTCAAAAATGATTTTTATGAAAAACTATTTGAATTAGTTTCAAAATTAAATGATTTTTTAAAATTTTGATATAAGAAATACTGAAAATAACAATTTAAAAATAACTATTCAAAGCAAATTTTTATTTAAAACTTTTATTAAATTTTTTTTTATAAAACTTTTTTATATTAAAATAATATTATCTTATAAAAATCATTAAAAAAAAAAGTCAAAACAAAATGCCCCCTATATTAGAAGTCGTAGCAAAAGCCAACATAGAAGAGATCCAAATCACGTGCAGTCTCAACCTTACGATTGATTATACACATCTTGGCTTAATCTGTATTACAGGGTTCAGATTTTAAAGTTGTCGCGTAAATATAAAAATATTGAAAATATACTTTAAATTCTGAACTGTTAAATCTTCATCGGACGTAACAGGGGAACACGAAGTGCCTCATCAGCGTCGTTGCATTTTGGAAATAATAAATAAATATTCATTGAAGGCGATTGCAGAAACCCCATGGCAGAAGAAGGGAAACCCGACGCTCAGCTCTTTCAGCTCCTCTCCAATCTCCTTCTCGAGGTTAATTTCACTTTCTCGATTCTTGTTTTCTGAATCTCGTGTTCAATTTTGATTATCTTGTTTCTGATTTTAATTTTTAATCATGTTGTTAATTGTTATTCCGAGATCTGTATTTGAATTATATTAACTGTTTTCGTGTTGCAATTGTGTTGTTATGATTTCATGATTAAATTCAGTTTTGTTTTTTTGACACTGGATTGTAAATTGTAATTTTCCTGTGTAATTGATGCTTTTTTTTTGTTTGAAATTGAAATTACACGGTTATAACTATCTTAGTTAGAGATATGTGAGTCTTATTTCGATTTCAAGCAGACCTGAATCTGTTAGGAATTAGAAAGCTGTATAACAAAATAGAACAATAATGATGGAATTGATTCTGAGTGAATTGATTTTGTAGAATTGATTCTAGTTAAAAATAAGTTGAATGTAGAGTGATTTATATTTAGATACATTTAGTTAAAAGTGAGCTGAAACAAATTTAGGGTAAAATTCACGTTTGAATTTAAAAGCTACAAATCTTAGCTTCAGTTAGAATCAATTATGGACAAGTTATTAGTGGTATACATTTGTAAGATAAATTAAGGCGGTAAGATGAATATTTGGACAATCAATTGCTAACGCTCTCTCTCGGTGAAAGGTTGAAGATGTCAATCCTTTGCATGGCCCCATAAGAAAAAATTAGAAACAAAAACTTGGCATGTATTGATGTGAGTTACGAGCCAACTAGTGGTAAGATGCCATTATAAGTTTTCGTTGTGCATTTATCTTTTCCCTGTAGAGAACTTTTTCTTTGTTTACCCCTCCTTTGTTAGCAGCATTCCTTTGTATTTGAAATGGCTCCATTTCTAATATCCAATAATTTGGCTATGTAGTGAATCACTATAGTTCTTCCCTGTGCTATCATGCAGTATAATACTTTCTAAAGGTCAAATACAGTTTTCTACACCTTGCAATATCATTTTACATGTTTTTGCATTAGATCGTTGCATGCTTTATCATGAAGTTGTTGTTAATCTTTTAGTTATTATTACTTTAGGACCACAATAGAGTATGCATATCTTTCTCTTAACTTTTTTTATTGATTGATTAATATGAGTCCTGTTTTTATAAAGTTTGGAGATGTATGAGAATATCGTACAACAACAATGAATGTTTTGTTTTCTAGTAGAACTAGAATTCACTTTATATGTTTTATGAAATTTTTTTATTTAGCAAGCAGCCGCCTCCCTTCTGTATTCAATCCTAATTTTCTCTTTTTCTTCATCCACTAAAGATAGGTGGTTTTAGGGTTAATTTTTGATCCAAAATCACCCATCTAAATTCTTTTTCTTTCAGTTTCATTCAAATAACTGATTTCACATATATTTAGTTTTTTTTCTTTGTGATTTCGTTGTCTTAGTGCGAATCGTGTTCGTCGTCATCTTATTCCGGCGTTATTTTGTTTTCCCGTCTTGGTGCAGTGTTTGTTCGATTCGGATTGACAGATTAGTTTCGACTCTCTGCATATTCAATCAATGACTTTGACAAAATGTTTTTTTAGTAGCCTATCTTTATGCCTTATTATCAGTTATCCTTCATTAGTCTTCTTTTCTAACCGAAACCTTTATCTATCTTCTTGCATATAATAAAAAATCCACATCTTCTCCGTTGAAACTAGGGGGGATTTTGGATTCTCCATTAAGAATCCGTACTGTAAATTGCTCAAATTGTTTTCTGTAGAGCAGTGTTGTGTTATCAAATATCCGTAACTGCGGCGCTATGCTAGGTATACGTGGCAGTTTTCGGACTCGCCACAATGGTAAATATTGGCCGATATTGCGGGTTTTCCTACCATAATCCTAGCGCCCAGTATGGAGGGGTTTTGGCTCTCCACCATGGACCACCATCTGCCATGGACACCACTGCTGTAGAGTTAACTGAGTTTCTTATGTTAAAGGCCTAAGGTAGAGCCGGATTAATGTTTTCCAGCTGAGAAGAAGACATGCCTAGCATTCTACCCATTATTTCATTTAACTATAATTCTAGATTACATGCTTTATATAATCTTTCTTATTTCCAGGTTCCACACTTCCACTGTTCTTGTCAACAGGAAAAGATTTAACCACTTTGTTTATCTTGATGCCCTTGATTCTGTAAATAAATCAAATTTAGGCATTCAGACAGAAAATATCGAACAACTACAAATGCAGTTTCTCTGGATTTTACCATATCTATTGCCAATTATTGCTGTATATATTCACGCATATCTAATGGTAAACTCTGTAGGTAGAATCACTTACAAATCAAGAAGAAGTTGAGCTGCGTTCTAAAATTGAAACTCTTGGATTAGAGGTCACAAAAGTTCCTTCAAAGTCGACGAAACAGCTTGACGAGGTGGGTTTCGCTATAGTTTAGCCATGACTTAATAAACAGTTCTCTACATCTATCTCATGGAATGAAATAGCATTCTCTTCCTTTCTATTTTTAACTATTTGTTTTGCATTCACAGTTGGAAATAGCTAAGGAGTTGGATAGATTATCAGCAAAATTGGACGATGTTGATGAGATGATATCATCCACCATGGCTGCTGATCCTCAGGTGCGGTCTCTGTTAAGCTGTACAGCTGATGTGTGGATGCCAGTCATCACTGCAACCACTGAGGAAAGACGTAGTTTTACGGCGTCTCCCGGAGACAACAACACCCAAACAAATGCAGAAAACTCTAAATAAATTCATATTTTCTTGTCATTGAATATATATGGATATCATGTTAGTGCTTTGTATTATTTTGATAAATTAATATGCATAAAGAAATTGTTTCACTATGATACTCCATACTTAAATACAAACAAAAAATTACATGTTTCTGTCAAAATGTGGTATGGATATATGTAACTTCTTTTTGCTTATATTTAAGTTATGATGGAATATTGTTCTTTTTACTTGCATGACCCATAAGATAAATTGAATAAAAATTTAGAGGTGGTTTGGAAATAAAAAGAGAACTTGTGTAGAAGAAATGTTGATGCTAGTCATTCTTGAATGTTTCCCGGAGTGACAGAATAATAAGAAGCATAACATACACTATGTCTAGTGACATGGCTGTCTTAAATTGTGCTTCTAATTTAGCTAAGGTTTGTTGAACTGAATCTTCTATTTATTGTCAATTGAGAGTAAATGTTATTCAAACTTTACAATTTTTCAATTGTCGAAATATTGTACGAGATTCATGAGTATGAATTTCAGATCTATAAGATGGGTATATTCATTGAACTTAAATTTAATAGAGAGCTTCGCGCGCGTTGAAGTGATCATATGCACATGTGATTTGATATCCATTATCGTGTAGTGTGATTTGGTATAAAACATGAGATGAGAGTCCCGTATTTATACAAGTTCTAGGCCCTTATGAACCTTGTAAATTCTATCTTGTATTAGAGGATGTTGCGGATATACATTTTCGGCACCACCATATTCTGATACTTCAGAGATACATTTTTTAGAACCACCCAACACATATCAGAAACAAAACCTGTTTTAGAATGAAAAATGGAGAAATATTTTGGATACTTTAAACATGTATTTAAAACTTTGAAAAAATATATATTTGACATATTAATATTAATTCAAGATTACTTGCAAAATATGTTTAACCATATAAATTCATCGTTGAATAAAAATTAAAATGAATCGAAATATGCATCACCGTCTAAATCTATGGGTGATACCGCCTTTGACTATGGTTTATTTGTTTCTCATTCACTCTTCCTCAACTTGGTGAATTCTTGCATCTATTTAAAAAATGATGCGGGCAAGTTTCAGCTTCCTTTGTTAAATGAGTTGTCCACTCTGGTGATGTCGGTGGTATAAGACATCCTGATTTATAATAAACTCAAATAAAGTGTCGCGTTTTTTAAAGTCATCCAATACACATAATATGATCTTTTGGATTTTGAAGTGGTGCAATGCGTAATGGAAAAATATTTTTGAGAAACCTAATCTTATCAGATCAATACACACCCTATCATACACACTTGTTATAAGATGACTCATTTTAGGGAAGCATGTTTGTTTTTTCTCCGATATCGGTCCACTAATGCAAGGAACAAGAGATTCATGAATTGCTTTTCTTTTTTTCCGTATAATTGTGTATGATTCTTTATGGGCCTTCAACTATTTGATAAGTGGAATACGGAAAAATGGATGATCCTCATCTCCTTTACCGAGCAAAGCACAAACAACTCGAAAATCGTATTTACCGTCGCCCTCAACATTGACACCCCCTCCAATGAATTTGTGCATAAAAGTTGACATCTCGTCGATGAATTGAATTTTTGGTAAAGGCGGTGAAGGAGGTGGTTTTCTAATACGAACTTCTTTGAGAAATACCCATTTTTTTTTGAGATTTTGGAGTTGGAGAATCCAGAAAAAGTTTGTCAACATATTCAAAATAGATTGTTGTCTTTGAATCTGTGTTCCAACACTGTGATGCTGTCACCAATCTCTACACAAATCAACCTTACAATTTTCTAACCAATTTTTCATTGTAGCATGGACAAACTCAACTTAGTTAGTTATTGTATTTCCAAGGTGTCTAACCTGATCGATGCAAGTACAAATAATCTTCTCCTTCACCTGGTCCAAAATTGTACTTTCAACATGTTTCAACAAATTTAAATATTCCTCACACACCTTTCTGAAATGTATAAGAACATCGATATATAATTCTTCCGTTAGAAGAATTTATATCACATTCCATGCATCAATTATTCTTTTCACTATCTCACTAGCTTTCATCATTTTTGTCTCTGTCAAAAATATTATTAAATATTAATTTAGTTAAAAATATTATTAAGTATTAATTTAGTTAAAAAATATTAAAATATCCTAATCATCTTTGTCACCTAATTAAAAATAATTTTTTATCATATTCATTACTTTTTTTAATTCCATCTCAACCTTTTAAATTAAGTAGGGATGACATTGGGTAGGGTTTGGACAGGGTACTATAGTACCCATCCCCATACCCGCAATTTAAAAAAAAATTCGTACCCGAGCTCATTTCCGATTGGGCGTCAAAGTTAGTACCCGTACCCGTGCCCTATGGGTATCTAAGTACCCATACCCGTACCCGTTACCCGCATTCTTATTAAAAATAAATAGATCAATTATTAAATATCATATAGTTTTATATTTTTAAAAACATTAAAAAGTTTTCAAACAATTTATTGTTAAAATGAACAAACAATTATATTAAATATATAATGCTTTAACATTGATATACTTTTTAAAATTGATTGACATACATTTTTCTATAATAATATAAATTAAAATATGCAAATATAAATAAAAATACATAAATATATATTGTGCGGGTATGTGGCGGGGTGGGTACCAAGGTGCCTATACCCGAACTCGTATCCGCTTATTTTCGTGGATAATTACCTGAGTCCATGTCCATACCCATTTTTGCGGATTTTTACCTTACTCCCGTCTTAGATAATTTTACGGGTGCCCATGAAAGATGAATCAAATTGCCTTCCCTAAAACTAAACTAAGGAAACAATTGGTCCCTCGTGATTATGAACCATCACCCCCAAACCGCATAGCATACCCTAACATGATATACTCATTTAACAATATGTATTTCACTAAATCTATTAGCCATTCCTTCAAATTGTGAGCCTCTATCAAAATAAGTACAAAACTAGTCTCAGACATCTTTGTCCAAGTCCAAGTGATGGCATCCTCTTCTTCCTCCTCCTTCTATTCATCCAACCACCAACGCCTCCTCTCCATGACAAAACTCATAACATCCCACGTAAACCAATCCCGCCACAAACAAGCTCTATCAATCTTCCACCACATGCACACCACCTTACCCATCTCCCTCGACCCACACGTCTTCACCCTCGTCCTCAAATCCTGCACCACCCTCCACCTCCCTCTCCTCGCCACCTCCATCCACTCTCACCTCATCAAAACCTCGTTCCTCACCTCCAACCACTTCCTCTCCTCCTCCCTCATCAACTTCTACGGCCACTGTCTCTCCCTCAACTCCGCACGTAAACTGTTCGACGAAACTCCTCAACCAAATGTCATCGTTTGGAACTCCATTATCGCACTATACTCCCGTTCACAACATATTTCATCTGCTATTAAACTCTTTAACATCATGAATGTGCCTCCAAATGAATCCACTTTCAACCCAATTATCGCCGCCTTATCATTGTCGAATCAAAACAATGCTTCGTTTCAAGCCGTGAAGTTCTACCGAAAGATGATTGAGTTGAAACTGAAGCCGAGTTTGATCACACTTCTCGCTCTTCTTCGCGCGTCTGTTTTGACCGCGGCTTTGAACTTGATTAAAGAGATACATGGTTATGGGATAAGGAATGATATTGATTCGGATCCTCAAATGAGTAGTGGGTTGATTGAAGCTTACGGTAGATGCGGTTGTTTAATGAATTCGCGATTAGTTTTTTCGGGGATGAGGGTATGCGATAAAGACGTAGTTGTTTGGAGTAGTTTAATATCTGCTTGTGCATTGCATGGTGAAGCTAGGGAAGCATTGGAGATTTTTCGAGAAATGGAGGTTTCGGGTGTGAAGCCGGATGGGATTGCTTTTCTTGGTGTTTTGAAAGCTTGCAGTCATGCTGGGTTGGATGATGAGGCGTTGGGTTGTTTTATGAGGATGCATAGGGATTATGGCGTTGAGCCGAATAGCGAGCATTATTCTTGTTTGGTTGATGTTTTGAGTAGGGCAGGGAGATTGTATGAAGCTTATGAGGTTATTAAAGGGATGCCTGTGAAGGTGACTGCTAAGGCATGGGGTGCTCTACTCGGTGCTTGTAGGAATTATGGAGAGTTGGGGTTGGCTGAGATTGCCGCCAGAGCTTTGGCTGAGATTGAGCCGGATAATGCTGCGAATTATGTTCTGTTGGCTAAGATTTATGCTAGTGTTGGGAGACAGGAGGAGGCTGATAGAATGATAAGGGAAATGAAAGAGAAAGGAGTGAAGACTGCGGGTGGTACTAGTTGGGTTGTGTATTCCGAGTCTTGAGATTAACTGTGTTTGCCAAACATGATTTTAATTTGCAGTGATGGCTGAGATGTGGTTTTTAAAACTGCTGTAAATCGCAGACACTTGTTGTTTGTGTGCTCGCAATTGGAGTATCAAAGATCTCAAGAATTGTTGATGTTTTGGCCACAGGGATTGATTTTTTGCGGTGGTTGTGTTGGACATGAGATACTTTTGAGGCTACTACTCTGAGCTTCTAAAGGAATGCAAAGTGAAAATATCATGGGATCTAACATGCCAACAATTGTTTTTGCGGATCATAATTTAAAAATAAAGCTTTCCTACAGTACTATCGGTGTTGTTCTAAACTAAAAAAGCACTCTTTGTAGGCGGAAAAAGTTCGGAGGTCCCATAAAGGTTTTTGCGATTTTAATCGATAGAGGTGTTCAACACTAATTGCGGTCATCGATATTGGTATCGATACTCTTTTGGTATCGGCCACAATGAGAGTGTCGGTAAAATGTTTGTTAAATATGCAATTCTTTGTGTCAATTATAGTGCGACATGAGTCGAACAAAGTCTGTATTAACTGTATTTGACAGAAAGTCAAATAGAGCTTGACAAAGCATGTAGTCGAAACATTTAGTTGTCGAAGGAGTTAACCTTAAGAGAGTCAAACTTAACATTTATTTTGTTTTGTTAGTTAGTTAGAGATCACTTGGTGTGCAAGTAATCTCATCTCTAAATACAAAGGAACTCTATTTCATTTAAAATAAGTTTTGTAGTAGCATTGTGTAGTTTCAAGAATCACAATTGTGATTAATACACTGTAACAAACACTTTGAGTGCAGTTTGCACAACAATACAATCTTCTTATTCTTTTTCCAGAATTTCTCTTTTCTATCATTCCAATTGTCTTGTTTTCTTCTTTCAATTCTTTGTGTAGTGTATAATCATCTTACAACCAAAGAGTGATTGTTTTACCTAAGTAAATGGTGAAGAACAAGAGGCGTGATCAATCAGAAAAATTGATTCTTGTTCATCAAAATTGATTATGTTAACTTTAAGATTGGAGTTTTTCCAACATCTGATATCTAGAGCACTGGTTGTGTGATCTTTGAAACACATTAAATCATAATGAATCATCCGAAAAAGAATTTTACAGCGAATCTTCCAATCTTTAATAAGAATGATGAGAATTGATGTAAACAGATGAAAGTTGTTTTTTGTTGTTAAGACCTTTGGGATCTTGTGAAGGATGAAGTAACACCAATTGGAGAGAATGCTACAGACGAACAAAAGGCAACACATAAAGATTTGAAGAAGAAAGGTTATAAAGCTCTATTTATAATCCATAAATGTTTTGATCTAGACAACTTTGAGAAAGTTAGTGATGTAGACTCAGTGAAGGAAGCATGGGACATCTTGAAGAAATCATTTGGAAGACAATGAAAATGTGATCGAGAAAGTGAAGGAAGTGAGGTTACAAACTCACAAAAGAATGTATGAATTGCTTCAGATGAAAGACAATGAAAATGTGACTGATTTCTTCACTAGAGTAACGAAAGCGGTGAATCAAATCAAAACATGTGGAGAAGTGTTGATATTAAAATATGCAGTGTCAAAGATTTAAGATCGTTACATCCAAAGTTTGATCATGTGGTAGTAGCCATAGAAGTATTGAATGATTTGTCAAGTATGACAAAAAAAGAGCTTCAAGGGACACTTGAATCTCAGAAACAAAGAATGACTGAAAGAACTGCAAGCAAGTCGAATAATGACGTGACTCTGCAGGCTCATATGACAAAAGAAAGGCAAAGGAAAATAGAATGAAGGCAGAGACAGAGGAAACCATCAAGAAGGTAGTTCATTAAATCAGAGACAATCTTCTAACCAAGGCAGTCACATAGGTGGTGGTGCAGGTAGAGGAGTATGCGATGGAAGAAAACCTGATAAAAGTCATATTCAATGTTATAATTGTCAAAAGTATGACCATTATGCAAGTCAATGTCGAGGAGGCAAGAAAGATCAATAAAATGATGCAAAGCTTGCAGAAGAAGACAAAATGATGCTAATGGTCACAACAAAAGAAGAAGAAAGATTCAAAGATCAGTGGTATCTTGACTCAGGTTGTTCGTCACACATGAGTGAAAGAAAAGCTTGGTTTATCAACATCAGTCCCTCGTTGAAGAACAAGGTAAAGTTTTTAAATGACAATACCGTATCTTCTAAAGGTATCGATGATGTTCTGATCATGAGAAAGGATGGTAAGCACTTTGTAATTTCCAATATGTTGTACATACCTGGCATGAAGAGTAATATGCTAAATATAGGTAAGATGATCAGGAATTACAAACTATTGCTCGAATATAGAATGATGAGAGTGACAGACTCGAGTAACATGTTAATTTTGAAGGCTTATATGTCTCAGAATAGAACCTTTAGGATTGAACTTGATGTGTTCGAACTCAAGTTCCTCGCGACTGCAACTAGCATAGTGTTAGTTGATATTTCGACGCCAATGTTGGATTAAGTATGATGGGCAAAAGAAATATTTTTAAGATGTTTTGACTTTGACAGAAAGTATTTTGGGAGATCTTAGTCAAAGATTTCCTTTGTATAAGAGGGAAATACTGGTTTTAGGACTTAGAAATATTTATGAGTTTAGACTGCAACTTCGACGGAAGAAATACCGAGGTTGCGTCCTACGAAAGGTTTTAAATTTTGAATAAGGATGATAACTGTCTTTTGCCCTTATCCATTTATCTAAAATGATGCGTGTAAAGCTATGGAGAAGTGAAGGTATGCAAGCAAAACGTGTCATTTTCTGGAGAAAAGACCGTTGGTAGCGGTTATTTTCGACTTAGCATAAATAGGGGTCTTAGTGTATAGGATTTCCGGGTGTTCAATCGTTGTACAAATACTCACAAATTACTCCAAGTATCTAAGTGTGTTTGAGAAACGAGTTCGTTGAGAATGTACGTATGAATCACCATATTTTCATTTCAATTGAAGTTATTTGCAGTTTATCAATTATTCTTTCTTATTGCAATTTACTTTGAAGTTCTTTATTGCAATTCCTTTACAAATTCTGCATTTTACTTTTAAACTTTAAATAATATTCTCAAATCATGGGCATTGTCGAAGTGTTTATAGACTTTCAAATATAATTTAACAAGAGCACATGTCCTAGGATTCACTAGTTGATCCTGTAAAGTAAACCATTTTTGGAGACCAGAGATTGTTTACCAATTTCCACGGTAAACAAATTGGCATGGCCAGTGGGACGATGCTATTGTTAAAACATTTTTCTTTTTGAATTTTTTGCATAAGTTCTTCATTTTACTATCTCTCTAACTTCGTTGCACGAGACTAAGAAGTGGTAAAATAGCCACAAACAACGAGAAAAGACTAAGGAGAGGATACATAAGGAGGATGGTGAATCAAAATCCACCAAATAATAATGGAGAACCACCCCCTTCATCTTCGACATGGGGAACTATGGTTGCAACGTCTGTATCTGAACTTGTACTATCCACGGCAAATACGACGCTTATGCAGTCGATTGCCCGAAGTGGACCCATTTTGTCTTATGTAGGGACATAGGGTCCACCAGTGACCCCCCTCCAGTGGGGAATAACTTATTCAGGCCTTATATGCCTGGATTCTCGATGCCTTTAAATGGTCGCGAATAGCCTTATGGCATGCCAACTTTGACGATGGCAAGTTTGCACAATACATCATCAATGTTTACAGAACCAGTGGTGAACGCGACTTCGCCACTACAAGAATCCGATTCATCCATCAATCACATGGTTAAAATGAGTCAAACCTTAGGGATGGGATTTCCTATCCAAACGTCCAATCTTACCAAGAGTTCTGCGGCAGTAATAAGGTAGCAAATGGACGAAAGAAACCATGAAATGGTCCAAATATTGGCTAACCAAATGGGTACAATATTTAACCCTTTGATCCAAAACATTACCCAAACGAACCAACAGATGGCAGCTTAAATGACGCGCATTGTTGGTTTCTTTGGTGTCCCATAACCTTCTCGACATCCCCAGAGGGAATGGATGATAGAAAATCAGTGGATATACCTTAAAGAAGACCCACCATTAATCAATTCCAACAAAACCAAATAAACGTACCCCAGACGAAAGTGGTAAATCAGGGAGTAGGAGTTGAACCCCCTAGAGTCGAACCCCCAGGTCCTGAGCCACAAAACCAAAGAGAGATACAATCAATAGGAACCAAGATGCTGACAAAGTCATACATCAGACTCGACGTGATGATATGAAGGCATACAATAACCTGGAAACCATGGTCAAAAGAATCATGGTGCAAAATGGGGGTGAATGTTAGCCTTCATAGGCCAAATTACACATCATTTGTCTGAATATATTCTGCAATCAGAATTACCCCCTAGGTGGAAAGTCCCCAAGTTTACTAAGTTTTCTAGGGACACTAACGAGTGCATTGTCGAACACGTGGCGAGATACCTAATTGAAGCAGGGGAAATTGCTAATAATGAGAACCTAAGGATTAAATACTTCCAAAGTTCCCTTACAAAGAATGCCTTTACGTGGTTCACCATGTTTCCAGCGAACTCAATCCATGATTGGACTCGACTGAAAAGATTGTTCCATGAACAATTCTATATGGGACATTCGAAGATCAGTTTGAAGGAATTGACCAGTGTTAAACAAAAATTCTCTGAACCAATAGATGATTATTTGAATAGATTCCGTTTGCTTAAGGCCATATGTTTTACACAAGTGTCTGAGCATGAATTGGTCGAAATGGCCGCTAGTGGCCTTGATTATTCCATTAGGAAGAAACTAGATACCCAATATCTAAGGGACATGGCCCAGTTGGCTGATAGAGTTTAACAGGTAGAATGCATGAAGACTGAAAAGGCTAGGGAAAATAAGAATAACAGGAGGGAAAGGGTAGCCTACATTGAATTGGGTGAAGGTTATCCAGAAACGTATAATGGTCCTTTAAATTTCGACGAAAGCGAAGTTGACCTCGCTGAACTAAAACAAAGACCACCTTATTCCTGCAAAGTCCTAGTGCCTTCGAATGGGAAAAACCCAGTCGAACCAGAAAAGAGTGATAGTTTCCCTAAGAAAACATACACCTTTGACGTCACCAAGTGTGACAAGATTTTTGATTTATTAGTTAAAGATGGACAGATGATAGTGCCTCATAGTGCTAAAATACCTCCTCTAGAACAAAGAAAAAAGAGGGGCTTTTGTAAATATCATAATTTTTTGGGACATAAAACTTCACAATGTTTTCTTTTTAGGGATCTTGTGCAGAAGGCTATCAAACACGAAAGGCTCAAGTTCGGAGACAAGTCGAAGTCTCAAATGAGGATCGATTCAGATCCTCTCCAGGTGGAAGACACCCACTTGACTGAACCATATTTTGTTTATATGATGGAAGTGTCTAAGGGTTGCGCCAAAAAGGCTGTAATGGTCGAAGCTAATGAAGGCTTCAACCAAGGATTCAATGAAGGCTTCGACAAAGGAACCACTGAGGGTTCTTTTCAGGGAGTCACTAAAGGATTCGACAAGGGAACCACTGAGGGTTCCATTCAAGGAGTCACGAGAGGCTTCAATAAGGGAACCACTGAGGGTTCTAGTCAAATGATCACAACAAATGAAACTACTAAAGGTTTCATACAGATTAACAATATAACTAAGGCCACTGAAGGCCTTAGAGTCAAGTTACAAGATTTAGACATCACTAGGGGTGCCAGTTTAGCGATTAACATGGTCGAAGCGACCCAAGAGACTGCAATAGAGGTTAATGAACAAAGCCTCGAGCAAGAGGAGTATGTCAAAGCATCCTATCCCAAGCAAGATGAAAGCTTGATAGAATTCCTTCACCGGTTCCAGAGGAAGAAATATGAGGTGATGTTGTGCCCAAGGTGCAACTCAGTTTTTGATAGAAAGGCAGCAGAAAACATTGAGGGGGTTCAACTAGCCAAAAATAGGAGAAACTGGAGAGACACTAACAACCGCTTAGCCTTCGACAAGAGGGGAGTACCCAGGAAGCAAGAGCAAGGAAGACCAGAACCCCATGGCAACAAACCATCCACCTTCAAGCCTACGACTGATGCCCTTAAGGGTAAGTGGGTGAAGCTTGTCAAAAGAGGGGGATCAAAGCCATAAAATATGGCAAAACTTTGAATTAGAGAGGGGTTTCTCACTAGCATACCGTAAGGAATTCCAAACCTCAAAACAGTTAGCATATCGCTCTGAAAACTACAAAGAGAAAAACCATATGCCAAGGTCTCAATGGAGGAGACATCAAAGAAGAAGAAAGGATGAGCAAGAGGATGGAGAAAAGGCAAAGGTTGAACCAAGTAGTAATGTAACCTTCAAGCATGACATAAACGAAGAGAATAAACATGTCGAAAGGAAGCTCTTTTCCTCTCAAAAGGAGGAATCTGGAGAGAAGTCTAACCAAGTAGCAGTAGAAGATGATATGCTGACAGATGATTTCGACACAGATTCAGAGCCATAATTGGATATCATGCGTAACGTGGTGCTTGTGTTTCCTAGGGAATACGACCAAGTTACGGAGATAGAGGAACCTGAGGATGCAATTGATCTGGAAATGGCCAGGCATAGGCAAATTTGCTATTACATAATGAACAATGGATGCATGGAAGAGAAAAATGCCTTTTTTGAAAGGCCCGACGAAGGAATGAAGAACCACTTAAAACCTCTGTTTATTAGGGGAAAAGTGGAAAATGTTGGAATGAATAAGATCTTAGTGGATGGTGGAGAGGCTGTGAATTTGATGTTGCATTACATGTTGAAAAGAATAGGGAAAGATGATACTGACACTAAACCCGATAATATGGTTCTATCGAACTATGAGGGAAACGTTGGTACTACAATGGGGGTAATAGAAGTGGACCTCATGGTTGGCACCATCATAAGGCCAACCATGTTTATGGTCATAGTGTCAAAAGCCAACTATAATCTGCTTTTGGATCGAGAATGGATCCATGGTATTGGTGCAGTCCCTTATTCACTACATCAACAAATTTCAATCTGGAGAAATGATGGAATAATGGATAATATTTAGGCGGACAAAAGTTATTACATGGCTAAAGTCAACCAGGCGGATAGAAGGAACTTCGACAAACACCTAACATACATTGCGCCTTGCAATCCTGCAAGTTTCGACTTTACGTCCACTAACAACGTGTTCTGTTCCCTTTACCTACACCCAACCCATGATTTCTAATGGGATAGAGAGGTAGTAGGTGATGAAGATTTAGGATTTGGAGGAACAGAAGAAATCCAACCAACTGGTTATAGAAGAATTTGATGACGATGTCTGAGTCAAAGACATTGGAAAAGATTTCGGCTTATATAGCTGAAAATAAATTAAAAGCGGCCTTAGAGGTTGAAGTCAAATACATGGTTGTCAAAGCCAAAAGGTATGAAGCGCACTTAGAAGGTCCTAGTAAGGACTTCAAGCTAGAACCACCTGATAAGGTTCAAGATGAAGTGCAAGGCCAGAGGATCGACGCCATTTATGATGACGAGCCTTTGGGTTTCGAAATGGATCCATTAGCAAATGACATAAATATGCTAGCATAAGATCCTTTAGAAGAGATCAACCTGGGAGAAGGGGCAGCCTAAAGACCAACATACATAAGTGCCAACATTAGCCCAAAACTCAAGGTCGAATTAATCCAGCTGTTGGAAGAGTACAAGGATTGCTTCGCCTGGGATTACAACGAGATGCCGAGTTTAAGCAGGGACCTGGTCGAACTAAACTTGCCTATAAAGCATGGGGAGAAGCCAATCAAGCAGACTCAAAGACGTTTCGCACCTGAAGTTATGTCGAAAATCAAGGAAGATGTCTAAAGGCTTCTCAAATGTGAATTCATCCGTACGACCAGGTATGTCGAATGGATTGCTAGCATTGTACCAATCATTATGAAAAATGGCACTTTGAGGGTTTGCTTGACTTCAGAGATTTGCATGCTGCAACCCCAACAGATGAATATCCAATGCTCGTAGTAGAAATGCTTGTTGATTCCACTGCAGGGAACAAATATCTTAGTATGCTTGACGAATATTCTGGGTATAACCAGATTTTCATTGTTGATGAAGATGTGCCAAAAACGACATTTCTATGTCCCAGAGATGTAGGCACCTACGAGTGGGTGGTGATGCCTTTTTCCCTAAAAAATGATGGGGCAACTTATCAAAGAGCAATGAACTCTATATTTCATGACTTTATTAAAAATTTCATGCAAATTTATATTGATGACATTGTGGTTAAGTCTATTTCAGGAAGAAGTCATATAGACCATTTTCGACAATCATTCGAAAGAATGAGGAAACATGGTCTAAAGATGAATCCTCTTGAATGTGCTTTTTGTGTGCAGGATGGGGATTTTCTAGGCTTTGTGGTCCATAAGAAAGGAAACGAAATTAACCAAAACAAGACCAAGGCCATCATGGAAGTGAAAACGCCATTAACGAAGAAGGAACTGCAGTCGTTGCTAGGAAAAATCAACTTCCTAAGAAGGTTCATCTCAAACTTAAGTGGCAATACTCAAGCCTTCTCACCTTTACTTCGACTCAAGAAGGAAGGTTTTGAAAGGGGGCAAGCACAACAAGAGGCTTTCGACAAGATCAAAGACTACCTCGTTCATCTTCCAATTTTGGTGCCTCCTTGTAGGAATAGAAGTATGAAATTGTACATATCTGCATCTGATATGACTTTAGGGAGCATGTTGGCTCAAGAGGATGAAAATGGCGTAGAAAGAGCCATTTACTACCTTAGTAGAGTCTTAAATGATGCAGAAACTAGATATAGTACAGTCAAAAAGTTATGTTTATGTATATTTCTCATGTACAAAATTGAACCATTATATAAAGCCAGTTGATGTTTACGTTACATCTCACTTCGACATTATTAAACATATGTTATCGAAACCAATTTTACATAGTCGAATCGGTAAATGGGCAGTGGCCTTAACTGAGTATTCTTTAACCTATATGCCTTTAAAGGTTGTTAAGGGATAAGTGGTAGCAGACTTTATAGTTAACCACTATATAGTCGAAAACTCCTTAAACTATCTGGAGCTTGAACACTGGAAATTATACTTTGATGGTTCTAGTCATAAAGATGGAACGAGTGTGGGAGTATTGATTATTTCTCCTAACAAAATTCCAAAAAAATCCAAGTACAAGGTCAAAGGCTTTTTTTCAAACAACGAGGCTGAATATGAGGCTTTGATAGCCAGACTTGAGATCTTGTTGGAATTGGGGGCAACTCGAGTCGAACAAATGGGTGACTGAGAGTTAGTTATAAAACAAATTACAAAGGAGTATAAGTGTGTTAAAGAAAATCTTATAATGTACTTTGTAATAGCCAATATACTATTATGAAGGTTTGAAATGGTAAGCATTCGACACATACCTCAACTTGAGAACCAAGAGGCTAATGACTTGGCCCAAATTGCTTCTGGATATAAGATTTCAAAAGAAAAATTGCTAGATGCAATCAAAGTCAGAGGAAGAGTTATGTCAACTAGAGTGCCCCCAACAGATTTGGAAATAACAAAGTTAGGGTATGTCGACGAAGAGAATTTTGAGATACTAGCCATAGACAGTTTGGTAGACGAAGATTGGAGAAAGCCAATAGTAGAATACTTATAAAAACCAACAACATCTGATGAACGAAAAGTCAGGTATCGCGCTTTAAGTTATATTCTTACGGGGAACACATTATTTAAAAAGACGTCTGAAAGAGTCTTACTCAAATGCCTTAGCACATATGAGGCATATTTAGATCTCTCTTGTGTCCATAGTGGGGCATGTGGGGCACATCGGGTAGGCCACAAGATGAAATGGTTGTTGTTTCGACAAGGGATGTTTTGGCCAACCATGCTTAAGGATTGTATTGAATTCGCTAAAGGGTTCCAAGAGTTCCAGACACATGTAGGCATACAACATGTCCCTGCAAATGAATTACACTCTATTATGAAGCCTTGGCCCTTTAGAGGTTAGGCGTTGAATCTAGTTGGAGAGATTCAACCAACATCATCTAAGAGCCAAAAATACATTCTAGTGGTTATAAATTATTTCACTAAGTGGATTGAGGCTATACCTTTGGAGAATGTTGATCAAGAAGTAGTGATTGAATTCATCCAAAGGCACATCATTTATAGGTTTGGAATCCTAGAAACTATTACAACTGATCAAGGATCAGTTTTCACTGATCAAAAGGTTCAGGAGTTTGCTAAAGAAATGGGGTTCAAGCTATTGACATCTACACCTTATTATGCTCAGGCAAATGGTCAAGTCAAAGTAGCAAATAAGGTATTTATTAGATTGATTAAGAAACACGTGGGGAATAAGCCAAGGAATTGGCATAAGACATTGAACCAAATTTTATGGGCATGTCGAACCTCCCCTAAAGAGGCTACAAATACTATGCCTTTTGGACTGACGTATGGTCACGATGCAATATTACCAGTCGAAATCTATCTTCAATCAACTAGAGTCCAAAGGCAAAATGAGATTCCATCTTAATCTTATTGGAACATGATGTTGGACAAGTTAGTTGACTTAGAATAAGAAAGGTTAAGAGCCTTAGGGTTATTAAAGAGGCAGAAAAAGAGAGTAGAGAAATCACACAATAAAAAAGGTTAAACTTAAAACGTTTTCGCCTGGAGACTTAGTTTGGAAAGTAATCCTACCCATGGACCGAAAGGATAAACCATTGGGTAAATGGTCCCCTAAGTGGGAAGGTATTTTTCAAATTATCCAAGTCTTTTCTAATGGCGCACACAAGATCGAAAAATTAAATGAAGAACGAAGAGTCCTAAGAGTAAACGAGAAATAGTTGAAAAAATATAGGCCGGTGCTTCAGGAAGTAAAAATAACGACAAAATAATTCATACACAACAATCTAAGCCAAAATGGAAAGTCGAAATAGATAATGCCAAGATGGATAAGTCATTACGCAAATGCCACAAAAGGCTTGAAGTCATTATATAAAAAACCAAAATCTTCCAAAGTCAAAAGGTTCAACAATTACAACTAAACTAAAAGGGAAGAGAAGCCTTCATCTTGTGGTACTTCGACTTGTGAAGTCTCAAGTGTCGTTCATAAAAAAATTCGTTTGAGTTGAGGCTATCAATTTACCTTCCCAGTTTCTGAGCCGTTTCAATGTGATGCATGCCAACTTGGATTTCCTTGGCCAGTTTGTCTTGATCAAGCTTTTGGAGTTCATCCTTGCGCTCATTGGCCTTGGTAATCTTAGATTGCGATTCCTTTATCTGTTATTCCTAAGCTTAGATGTTTTTGTCACATGTTTTGACCTCTTCTTGGTTTTTCTCAGAGCCCTTCTCCAATTCTGCAACTTTTGCAGTAGATTCAGTGGCGAAGTCCCATTCAGCTGCTTGGGTCTCTGATTTGCTTTGGATTTTGTTCGAAGCTTCCCTTATACAATTAAGTTCCGTAATAACTTGATCAATCAACAACCCTAGATACATGATGACATTTTCAACTTCTGGAGAAGAGTTCAAAATGTTAACTTGTTTCAATAGGTCTTTGATCCCAAAGCAAGCAAAAATGTCATTCTCCAAGAGTTGGAGCAGATCAATGTTGAAGGATTTTTCTTTAATTTTGAGGACCAATTCGTCACCATATTTGCTTGTAGATTGTCCACCTAACACTGTTGAAGTACTAGGACTTTTCTCAGTCGAGCTACCCCTTGCATTGATAATGGACTTCAGATATTCCACTAGTTTGCTTTGCTTCAGCGCTTCTATCTCTTCTGGAGAGAGGGCAGTAGTGGTTCCGGTCGAAGGTGCTATGGTCTCTTTGGCAGAATCAGAAGTTGGGTTGGTCTTGGGCATGTCATTGGTTTTCTCATTTTCTTACTCATTATCTTGTTCCTCATCCATCCTCAGCAGGCTCGGTGTGAAAGTTGGACATAGAATGATCCTCTTCTTCTTCATCATCCGAGCCATCAGTGCCTGGATTTGCAATTGTTGGAGAGCCATCTTTAGATATGTCTTCGACAACTTCGTCAACATTCTGCATCTCCACACCCACTTCTTCCTCAGCAGAGGCATTTTTCTATTTTTCATCCTCATGCTTAGAGTCACCAACGTGATCCTTTTGCGTTTCTTCAATAGGTTTGTCCATTTCATCTGTGGACTCTTTTGTCGAATCTTTGGGAGATGTTGGATGATAAGAGGGAGTGCTGGTGGGGTGATAGGAAGGATCACTACTGCTTACTGGGATGACTTGTATGATGTTGGGTTGCTCTGTGCCATCTGCAACCCCCTGGAAAATAAATCAAACATGGATAAGTCAAAAGCCAAGAGAAGCAATTAATAACTTAAGAAATTAAGCTAAAGTTTTTACCTTAGGACCTTTAACCCCAGGGTTAGAATTGTCGCTTTCGAGTTGTTCCCGAGTCTATTTTAATTGTGGTTCAGGGTCAGTGGAAGGTACCCTTGGAGTAAAAGTTTTCTTCGCTGGGGTCTTGGTAGCCTTTATTTTTGGTTGAGGAAGAGTATCAGAGATCTTCACTTGCTTATTTTTCTTCTTGGTTGGTTTTGTGGTATCTGGTGAGAGATCACCATTATATGAACTCGGGGTTCCTTTTGCTTTCGTGTTTTGGGTGTTGGTGGTGGTTTTTGACTTGCCTGAAAGAAGAGACGTCTTAAAACAATAAAAAACATGAAGGCTGGGTGCGTTGGAGCTATTTCCACAAAGAAAAACAATAATAACAATATATGAAGTGTACCTTTGTTGTTGTTATTTTGTTGGTGTTTCCTTCATCTTTCTCTTCGATGGCATCTTTGTTTGTGGAAATAGCTTTCTTGGCAGGTCAGCTGAAATAAACCAAAGATAATTATCACAAGTAAGAGAAAGTTAAGGAATTGAGAATAAATGAACTCAAAAAACCTCCCATTCCACACCTTCGTATATTGAAGACTCTATATGAACATGTTCTATACCAATATGAAGATGTCCTTTGAAACTGTCCAGAGTATGCTTAGTCAGAATCACCGGCTGGATGCGTTTCTGTGATTCTTATCGAAGGATTTTTACAAAATCCCCACAGATGAACCAGTCTGGAAATAGAGGGCTAAAAGCCACGCCGAAGTCAGCACTTGGTAGTTGAGGAAATTTTGGGGGATACATGTTAAAAGCTAGTTCGTACCATTGTTCAGGTTTAACGAACAAAGGTAGTTTCAAATCCTCCACTTTCTTTGTAAATTTCTCTTTTAGAGTAACTGCTGTTTCATAGATGGTTCGACTAAGATCGTCAGGTCTATAGGCAGTTTCCAAGTATTTTTGGAATGCTTGGATCTTTTTGATATGAGTTGAAGTACCTTTCTTGGCTTTGTCCTACACAGAGACAAAAACTTTGGTTAGATGTTGAGTAAAAGCAGGAACGTCAAAAACTTCTTCAGCATAACAATTTCTCCACCAAGTATCAAACTCTTGGGTGCAAAGAAAGTATGGCTTGAATGCAACGGTCGTAAATTGTGTTTTTCCAGGGTATCAAGATATTAGTTTGTCACTTTGGGCTTCTGTATGGATCATATTGTAGAGGATGAAGGAGTTCTTTTTGGCGAAAAGTGGTTTTGGCATAATTTGAATAAACACAAATTTTCGAGAGACAATATTGGGTTGGTAGCTCAAGAGGGTAAATTGGTTCCTCAATTGCCTGAGCCTGGTTAGCAGTATCCTGGGGGTGAGAAATGCCTCCCATATGGCAAGAGATTCCGCTTTTTGGTACTTCGACGGAGCAATGAACTTTCTTGTGAACCACTCAGGGCCATGCATCCTGTTGGTGAAGGGAGCCATGGATGGGGTGAAGGTATAGCATTTGGCGAACATCATTACATATCCAGTGAAGGTTTGTTGTAGATTTAGTCCTTCGTCATTGGGAGTCAGCAAAGTAAGGCGCATTCCTTCGACCCTCCTATTCTTAATCTTTTCAGGCTCCGCATTTATGGGATTACGAGTTGGCAAAGATGCTTTGAAGGTAGCATTCAACCATAGTTACAACAGCAAAAAACGACCAGAAAGTAGCAGGTTCCCTTTGGGTTGAATGTTCTTGAGAGTTATGACGCCTTCCTCTAAGGACTCATAGAGATTGGCCAAGATCATTTCGCTGAGACAAAGGTTGTGTCCAACATGAAGTTGGTTCGCCATGGTTAGGAACTTCTTCACTACTTGAAGAGATTTTGAGAAAAATACGCATCGAGATAGCCAGAGAGCAAGGAAAGCAATGTGCTCTTGGTCAAAGACTTAGACGGAGTTCTTATCATGGTAGTATTCTATGTAGGTGGTGAAAGGAGCTTTAGTAGTGTCAAAGCAGATGGTATCTTCAGCCATAAGGTTTGGATTATAAGTTTCCCCAGTTGGTTTGAGCCCAGTGATAGCAACGATGTCGAAGAGTGTGTGTGTGATCATTCCACAAGGATAATGAAAATTATTGTGGGTGCTATCCCAAAAATACAAAGAAGAAACTAACATGGACTGGCAATACCCAGGCCTAACCTTCGACAATTGAATCATGTCAAAGATACCCATGTTTTTCTAGACTTGGGATTTCTTATTTTCTATCTTTCCTAACTAGCCCAGATAATCCGAGGGATCCTTGAATAAAGGGAAAGATCAAAATACCCTAAAACCGTTGTTCATATAATCTAGGTCGATGGGTTTTTCTATCGAAGGCGTGCTTTAATTGTCAGGATGTGGGTTTTCAGCAGTTTCAATTTCATCAATAGCCCTAGGTTTCTTCCCATTAGCTATGGGTTTGTAACGATGGTATGTTGGGAAAAATTCCATAAGACTATCAGAATAAGCAGTTGTACCTGACAGGGATCCTAACATAGCATATGTTTTACCAGAAACAGAAATAGGAATCAATACATGCAATCGGTGGATTCTTCTCTTTTCTTCAGCAAGTGGAGGCTCGGGTATGCACTGTTGGTTACCCACAACGTTTGGACCCAATATTTTGTGAACTGGAGCATGACCATATGGTTTCTTGGACTCCTTTGTGGACTTTGTTGAATCTTTAGAAGCTTTGGTAGAAGACGTCATTGATGCAGTAAGATTTGTTTTTGTAAAAAATGAAGAGTTTAGGAGGAACTGTTTCTTTATTAAGAGAAGTTTTCAGAATTGAAAAAGTTGAAAAAAATTGGCTTTCGCTATTTTTAGGTGAGTGAAGTGGAAGCGGTTCACTACAACATTAATGGTTGAAAAGATAGTGGGACACGTGCCAGTCGGAGAGTAAGTGATGGAAAGGTGGCAATTGAGCTAGCCCGCGATCTCCTAGGAGCTAAGAGCGTAATGATTGCAATAAAGATTCTCGCATGGTTTTGAGAAGAGGTTTGAGATAAAGTGTCATGATGATCATGACGTTATAGTATATGGAAAGTCTATGGCGTCGAAAGAGACTTTCAAAAAATTCCTTTTTCTCCATATGGTCGAAAATGACATTTTAGGGGGGCAATTTGTTAGCTAAGATTTCGACACCAAGGTTGGATTAAGTATAATAGGCAAAAGAAATATTTTATGGATGTTTTGACTTTGACATGAAGTATTTTAGGAGATCTTAGTTGAAGAGATCCTTTGTATGAGAGGGAAATGCTGGTTTTAGAACTTAGAAATATTTCTGAGTTTAGACTGCAACTTCGACGGAAGCAATACTGAGGTTACATTCGACGAAAGGTTTTAAATTTTGAATAAGGATGATAACTGTCTTTTGCCCTTATCCATTTATCTAAAATAATACGTGTAAATCTATGGCGAAGTGAAGGCATGCAAGCAAAATGTATCATTTTCTAGAGAAAAGACCGTTGATAGAAGTTATATTCGACTTAGTATAAATAGGGGTCTTAGTGTATAGGATTTATGGGTGTTCAATCATTGTACGAATACTCACAAATTACTCCAAGTATCTAAGTGTGTTTGAGAAACGAGTTCGTTGAGAATGTAATTGAAGTTATTTGCAGTTTATCAATTATTCTTTCTTATTGCAATTTACTTTGAAGTTCTTTATTGCAATTCCTTTACAAATTCTACATTTTACTTTTAAACTTTAAACAATATTCTCAAATCATGGGCATTGTTGAAGTGTTCATAGACTTTCAAATATAATTTAACAAGAGCACGTGTCCTAGGATTCACTGGTTGATCCTGTAAAGTAAACCATTTTTGGAGACCAGAGCTTGTTTACCAATTTTCACAGTAAACACATAGATGAATGGTTATGGAATTACAAACTTGGTCACTTGAATTTTAATGACATTAGTAATCTGAAGAGGAAGAACATTGTTTCAGGCGTACCAGAAATCCATATTCCATAATAAGTATGTAAATAATGTGCTCAAGAAAAGTAACACAAGAATATCTTCAGCAAGGATGCAAGAAGCAAGTCGAAAGCCACTATCGAGATGATATACTCAAACGCATGTGGTCATCTCCAGGTAGATTCACTTGGGGGTAACAAGTACTTTGTTACATTTATTGATGATTACATAAGAAAGTTGTGGACATACTTAATCGAGAAGAAAAGTGATGTGATCAATATTTTCACCAAGTTCAAAGGAATGGTGGAAAGATAGAGTGGTCACAAGATTATGGTTTTGAGGACAAATGGAGGTGGATAGTATGTGTCAAAAATTTTGACAAGCTATGTACAAAAGAAGAATTATGCACGAGGTGGTGCCACCATATACTCCTCAAAAAAATGGTACAACTGAAAGAAAAAACATAACCATTATGAATATGGTGAGAAGTATGTTAACATGCAAGCATCTCTCAAATGAGTTATGGGGTGAGGTTTTGTCGACTGCAAAATGCATATAAACAGATGTTCGACAAAGATTCTTGAAGGTATCACAACAAATTATGCATAATTCTAGACGGAATCAAATCTCAAATCCATGAAGAAAAACCCATAATTATTATGCTATATAAGGAGCTCAAAAACTAAATTGGAAGTCAAGAATTCACATTGAAGATTTTAGAGTGCTAGGGTTTATAAGAGTCCTTGTTAATTTTTATACACCACACTATGTTTTAGTAACTTGGCATAGTTGTAGGTTTGTCTAGTTGAGTTATAAATTTAACATCTTTATGTTCACCTCTATGTTTCAGTAACTTGGCATAAAAGGTTTGTCTTAGTTGAGTTGTCATATTCACCATTGTTATTGAGTTGTAAACACCAATCATGAGTTGTGTGATTGAGAAGAAAGTGAGTAGGTTCTCATATTTAGGGAGAGACTCTAAATAGAAAGTCATTGGGTAGTGTTACGAATAGGCATTGAACAACATAGGGTTTGTTGTTACTTGTAAGACTAATTGTACTAAACTACTAATATTGAATTTATTTTCTTGGGTTGTGGACTCAGCCCCCCAGACGTAGTTGTGGTTTCACCGAACTAGGAAAACAATTATCGTGTTATTTACTGCTTTTCTGCTCCATCATCTAGTATTTTCTATTGTGGTATTTATGGTTTAACTTGTCGAACCATTTGTCTAGGACATCGTGTTTGACATATGTCCCACGAGGAATAAAATTTTAATGGGTTCCAGAGTAGACACCCTAACCTATTGAGTGAGCTCCAGGGAAGATAAATTTTGATCCGATGGACACAACAAAAGATGGAGGATCAACCAACAAACCACCTATTTTGGATGTCAAGGACTATGATTATTGGAATTCCATGATGATTGCCTTTCTCAAATCCATAGGTAACAAAGCATGGAAATCTGTGATAAAAGGGTTGAAACATCTAGTGGTTACTTTTGAAGATGAAGCTACTAGCTTAAAACTAGAGGTTGAATGGATTGATGTTGAAGATTAGGAAGCTCTTGGAAACTCCAAGGCTTTCAATGTTATTTTTAATGGTACGGACAAGAACATGTTCAGGTTGATAAACACATGTTCAGAAGCTTAAGGAGTTTGGGAGATTCTCAAAGCTGCGCATGAAGACACATCCAAAGTTTGTATTTTAAGGCTGCAACTTCTTACCACTAAGTTTGAGAATATGAGGATGAATGAAGAAGAATCAATATGTGATTTCCACGTCAGATTGCATGATATTGCCAACACCTCTTTTTCCTCAGGTGAAAAGATGTATGAAGAAAAAATTTCCAGATAAATGCACAGATAATTTCCTAAGAGGTTTGATATGAAAGTAATTGCTATTGAAGAAGCTAAGGACTTAAGCAGTATAAAGGTTGATGAACTGATTGGTTCCCTACAAACTTTTGAGATATCCATCAATGAAAGGTATGAAAAGAAAAACAAAGGGTTAACCTTTGTTTACAATATTGAAGGAGATCAAAAGGATAAATAAGAAAGCCTTTTGTGAGTGCACTATTCTCTTATATATGTTTTGAATGATGTCAAAACTAGGTTCACTTAGTTCTTTGTGTATATTGAACCTTACAGTCAATGTATAGACGTGCATCGTTATAATATGACATTTAAACACGTATTAGATTAGCCATTATAAGTAAAAAAATTATGATTTTTCATGCAAAACAAGTTTATGAGTCAACACATTTAATCTATGAGTCGATGCATAATGAAGGATGCTAAAAACCACCTCCCTGCCATGTTTAAGTCGATACAAGTCACAAATGAGTCAATTATTCTGAAAGTTTTTAAAGTAAAATGATTATGCTAATCTCTACCTTGTGTTGATTCTAAGTGTTGGCAGTAATTTTGGTAAAATAAAGAGTGTTCACAAGATGTTATGTGTGATGTCTTAACATGAGATATCCTATGTACCTGTTGGAGTTGAAGAACATATGCAAGCATGATTGTTTCAGAATGCCACTTACAATGCTAAGGCTTCTGATATTGGATGTACCTGCTGGAGCTTATATGGAAGACATATGCTGCAGGATTGTTTCAGTTGACATACTCATTGTCATGGTAACTGATATGGCTGTATCTGCTATAAAAGGAAACTGGATTATGCAGGATTTTTCCAGATGTCAGACCCGATGTCATGACATCCTGTACACAGAACATTCAGTATGAATGTCTGGTGTTTTGTGATTGCACAATTGGTGGCAATCATTGGTTGATTGAAGATATGGCTAGCTGGCGCATTCTGTTAGAGATTTCAACCAGATTTGTTTATTTTCCAAAGAGATCTTTACAGCTGATTTAAAAAGATTTGATTGGAAAATATATCTAGGGTTTTCAAGTTGTCCAATGTTTCTATAAAAAGGGACTCAGAAAACCTGTTTGAACACACAACCAAGACTGAGCGAAATTTAGAGAGAGAGCTAGGGTTTGTGTCTGTAGGTCATTCAAGTCATCCATTGATGATTGAATTAGACTGATTTGTCTTCTTGATCAAAGCTTTGAAGCAAGATCAAGAGTGTGTCTTCTTGATTGAAACTGTGAAGTAAAATCAAGAGTGTTGTAATTGAAAAGTATTTTCTTTTCACAAGGATTGTTGTTTAAGATCACGGGGTTGTGATCGTAAGGGAAGCGAGTGGGTTCTCATATCTAAGAGTGCTTAGGTAGAAATTGCACGGGTAGAGATTAGGTGAGAAAGACTGTAACTTGTTGAAGTGTACGGATAGTCTTTGAACTAATTCTATTATAGTGAATTTCCTTCCTGGCTTGGTAGCCCCCAAACGTAGGTGAGTTGCACCGAACTGGGTTAACAATTGCTTGTGTTGATTGCTTTACAATTCTGTTTTATCATCCATTGTGTATTAACAAATATTAATGTCGTGATATTACCTTTGACATCTTATATCTGATACCAGAATTTCAATTGGTATCAGAGCAGGCATCCTGCTCTGGCTCTGGGTGAGATCTAGGGAGAATACTTTCTGGTACAATGGAGAGAGATGGAGGATCTGTTCATAGGCCACCTATTTTGGATGGTTCTAACTATGACTATTGGAAACCAAGAATGGTAGCTTTTTTAAAATCCCTTGATAACAAGGCGTGGAAAGCTGTGCTAACAGGTTGGGTGCATCCTGTCATTACTAAAGAAGGAGTAGCCACCACAGAGAAGAAGCCTGAAGAACAATGGTCCAAGCAAGAGGATGATCTTGCCCTTGGAAATTCTAAAGCCTTGAATGCCATTTTCAATGGAGTGGACAAGAATATTTTCAGGCTGATAAATAACTGTGAAGTTGCCAAAGAGGCTTGGGACATTCTCAAGACCACTCATGAAGGCACCTCTAGGATAAAGATGTCTAGACTTTAGCTGCTCACCTCCAAGTTTGAAAACTTAAGGATGAAAGAAGATGAAAACATTCAGGAATTTCATATGGGTATCCTTGAGATTGCTAATGCCTCTGGAGCCTTGGGGGAGAAAATGTCAAATGAAAAGTTAGTAAGAAAAATACTCAGATCACTCCCTAAGAGATTTGCAATGAAGGTGACTGCCATAGAAGAGTCTCTAGACATCTCCAACATGAGGGTAGATGAGCTAATTGGCTCCCTCCTAACCTTTGAGATGGGATTGATTGAGGGAACTGAAAAGAAAACCAAGAGCATTGCCTTTGTATCCAACACAGAAGAGGAAAACAATCAAGATATGGATAAAGAGTGGGCCAATGAAGTTGCAATGCTGGGGAGACAGTTTAACAGATTGTTAAAGAAAATGGATGTCAGATCCAAGGAAAATGTCAAAAACATCTCATCTGACATCAGCAATGGAAGAAGAGGAAGGTCAGAAGAAAAGCCAAAAGAAGGAAAAGAAGTAAAGTGCTATGAATGTGATGGGTATGGACACATTAGAACAGAATGTGGTACCTACCTCAAGAAGCAAAAGATGAGTCTTGCTGCCACCTGGTCAGATGATAGTGATACAGAGGAGGCTTCAAATATTGTGACTGCTTTGACAGGAAAATGGGGATCTGATGAAGACTCAAGTGATGATGAAGTAACCTTTGAAGAATTGGCCTCTACCTACAGAAAGCTGTGTCACAAAAGTGTAGAGTTGTGCAAACAGGTTGATAGCCAGAAGAAGGAAATTACTCAACTTGAGAATGAGAAGATAGAATACTTGGAAACCATCTCCTAGTTAAAAACAGAAGCAGTGGTTCTAAATGCCAAGCTAGACAAAAATCCACAAGCTGAAAATCAGAAGATAGCACAGCTGGAAAGTGAGAAGGCAGACCATGCAAAAACCATCTCAAAATTAAAGATTGAAGTCATGTTTCAAAATTCTAAATTAGAAGAGATGACCAAGTATGTAAGGATGTTAAGCAATGGGTCTGACTCCTTAGACAAGATTCTTCAAACTGGACAAATAACAGGAGACAAATCTGGTATTGGGTATAATAACTCAAAACCTGAGAGCAGTAACACTGGTGTCAAACCTCAAGCAAAACTTAAGTACATTCAAAAACCTGTGATGTCACTTCATATGTCACAACACCAAAGGAGAAGACAGTTGAAAGGAAAACACCAAAGATGGAGATGCCATTACTGTGGGAAATTTGGTCATCTAAAGCCATTCTGCTATAAACTGTATGGCTATCCCAGGTCTGCTCATCATCAGGATCACCATCAATTTAGACCCAAACATCACATGCCTATCATCAAAAAACAATGGGTCCCTAAGACTAATGTCACAAGTCTGATAGCTCACAGTCTCCTCAGAATCTCAGCTAAAGAAGAATGGTACTTTGACAGTGGATGCTCCAGACACATGACTGGAAACCAAGACCTGCTAACTGATCTGAATCAACATACTATAAGTCATGTAACCTTTGGAGATGGAGCAAAAGGTGAAATTAAGGGAACAGGTAAGCTTGATTGCCCTGGAGTACCTAGACTTGACAAGGTTCTACTAGTCAAAGGGCTAACTGCAAACCTCATAAGCATTAGTCGACTTTGTGATCAAGGTCTGAATGTTAACTTCACCAAAACTGAATGTCTAATCCTGGACATAAAGAGTGAAGTAATTATGAGAGGAGTCAGGACCAAAGACAATTGCTACATATGGAGCTCTCAATTGGATTGTCCCTTAAAACATTGGGGGAGTACAGATGTCCTCAAGAGTGATGAAAAACAAGGCTGGGGAAAATGTCACACAAAGATGTCACACCAGAAGTCCAGAGGAGAAAAGATTATGATGGCTCAAAAAACTGAGAAGGTAGACCAAACAGGTGGACACTTGACCAGTCACAAGGAGAATGGAACTGTTGGGACTAAGCCACAAAGGACTCTGTGCAAACAGGCCAAGGATAATATGGATAAGATATGGGTGACACCTATGAAAGGTATAGAAGATGATAGCAGTTGGGCTCAACTGGGTTGGATGAACCTATTACTGTTTGACAATGTTACACATGATGTCATAACATTGTATTATAACTTCATGAATGCTGAAGCCAGGTCCAAAAATCAAATTCAACATAGATGGACGAAATACTCTTCTAGATATTATCACTCCATTAGGAAATTTGTGAAAGACAAATTCAGAGGTCAAGAGTTTGGACTAGAACTAGAAGACAAGCTTACAAGGAATTTGGGTAAAATTGAGGAAGGGAAATTAGGGATTTGGACTCTTGAGAAATTAAGGCAATTAAAAGAAAAAAAATAAAAGAAATAAAAATAAAGTCTGCCTTTTTAAAAGAAAGAGCCACATTAATGATAAAACATTCCCAAGCTTTGAAAACAGTATCTATTCCCTTAGCACACGCTACCCAAACTCAGCAACTGCCATTTCCATTCAACCTCTAAGAAAAGCTCAGCTAGGGCAAAGAAATCTTCCTCAAAAGTCCAACAACATGTCACAACATTCATCGTCATCTGGTTCCAAATCCTCCCAACATGCAAAGACTCCATCCATGGAGTTTGTAGATGATGATGTAATGGACGTCACCCCTCTGTGCATGATACCGGGCAACACCACAGGTACCTCCTCAAATGCTGGAGATAAGCAAGGTAATACCTCTGGTAACTCCTCTCTTCCTAAAGACATGTATTACACTGATCGCGCTATAAGGAGACTGGTTACTAGAATACTGAGTGAAGGACATAAAGTTGAAGGGGTCTCTACCCCTCTGTCCAGAAGGGAACCCTCTCCTGAGAGAGAACCCCATGCTGATAAAGATGATGATTCATCTAGATCAGAAAAAGAGGTGGCTGCTGAAGGGCTTTGCTCTCTAGGTAAAACCCTACCTAGCAAGAAACAAAATGTGTCTCAAGAAAATATTATTGACCTAGAGGAAGAAAGCACTGAAGGAGAAGATGATCCTTTGGTCCATCTGGTTAAACCTAGCGTAGCTGAAAAACTGAGAAGTAAGGAAGGAAAAAGTATGGCTAAAATGAGAGTTGTTAGAGTGAAGAAGACTGCAGGAGTAAGACCCTCTAAACCCTGGAGCAAGGTTGAGGTTTGAAAAAGAAAAGAGAGACACAACTCTGATTCTGAAGAGAATGTTAAAGATGATGTCCCAGACATCTCCCCTGCAAAAAGGCAGGCAGGTCAGAAATCTCCTAGCAAGGCTGCTACTGTCCATCTAGACAATATCTCCTTTCATTTGGAAGATGGAGCAGCAAAGTGGAAATATGTCATTCAGAGACGAGTAGCCATTGAAAGAGAACTGGGTCAAGAAGCTGTAGAGGTAAAGGAGGTTATTGAGTTGATCAAAAATGCTGGACTCATGAAGACAGTGGCAACTCTACCCCAATGCTATGAGGGGCTGGTTAAAGAGTTTATTGTTAATATCCCTGAGGATATTCATGATAAGAACAGCAGGGAGTTTTGCAAAGTATTTGTAAGAGGCAAATGTGTAAAATTCTCACCAAATGTCATCAACAAGTTCCTAGGAAGAGGAATGGATGGAGGAGTAGACTTAGAAACCACAAACAATGAAGTTTGTAGGGCTATCACAGCTGGCCAAGTTAAGGAATGGCCTAGTAGAAATCACTTATCAGCTGGAAAACTAAGTGTTAAATATGCCATCTTGCACAAGATTGGCTCAGCTAATTGGATTCCTACTAATCATGCCTCTACTATCTCCATCAATCTTGGAAGAATCATTCATGCTATTGGAACAAGGGTTAACTATGATTTTGGCAAGTTCATATTTGAACAAACCATTAGACATGCTTCTACAAATGCTGTGAAGTTACCCATTGCCTTCCCTTCCCTTATTTGTGGCATAATCCTAAGTCAACAACCAGGGATTCTGAGCACAAGTGACATACCAAGCAGGAGAAAATCCCCTTTGTCCATCCATTACAAGCTGTTTGAGGGAAGTCATGTCAATGATGTCATGACATCTGCCAAGAGGGAGTCTGCATCCAAAGGAAGCCTGATTGATCAACTAAAAGAGACATGCAAAGAACTGGACAATGGTATAAAGCTGGCCAAGGCCAGAAAAGAAGCTTTGGAAGCTCTCATCTGTAGCCTGGAAAGGGAAGACACAGAAAAAGTTGATAAGAATTCAGATGCAAGACCTAAATCCCAATCCAGTGGCAGCTCTGAAAACTTGGAAGACTCTGAAGGTGAAAATGAAGATACAAGTGAAGGTGAAAGTGATGCTGCTTCTGATTAATGGTCCCTGGCTGGATTGAAGACTAGGAGGGGTGCTGGAAGGTGTGGTGGAAGTTATTGAAAGCTGCTGTACTGACTGGTTTTTCTGTTTTTGTATTTTGTGGCAGTCTTGTTGATGCCAGTTATGTAATATTTAGGGCTCTTAAAGAGTTCCTTGGATTTGTGCATTATCTCAGCTGTCTGCTGTGTATAATGTTAGTGTGTACTTCCTGAATATTTTGTTCTAACATGCTTAATGTTATAACATTTGTTTTAACTTTCTCTGCTAGACTAATAGACATTTATTTTGTCTGATTGGTCACCTTTGGTCAATTTTGACTAAAAAGGGGGAGAAGTGTTTGATATGGAAGTTGGTTGTGGCTGAACAAAAATACAGCTATTATTGGAAGAGGTGCACAGGTGCTGATGAAGAGGTGCACAGGTGTTAATGTTAAAGCAAATGTCAGTATGACATTCTGGCTGGCACAGGTGCTGAAGTTCAGTAGCTGTTTTTGGTGAATGCACAGATTTAGGGGGGGAAGAAGTACCCTGGTGCATTGTGCATTTGTGTGTCTTACTAGTTGCATCCATAACTAGTAATTCTGTTGTTTGTTGCACAGATTTAGGGGGAGGAGAAGTACCCTTGTGCATGTGTGTATTACTAGTAGCCATAGCTAGTAATTGTTTTGCTTCTGCTGCTGATTAAATTACTATTTAGTGGTTTAACTGCTGATAGTTTGCCTTGTGAACAAAAAGGACAGATATATGTTTTAGCCAAAATTTGCCAAAGGGGGAGTTTGTTGATTCTAAGTGTTGGCAACAATTTTGGTAAAACAAAGAGTGTTCACAAGATGTTATGTGTGATGTCTTAACATGAGATATCCTATGTACCTGTTGGAGTTGAAGAACATATGCAAGCAGGATTGTTTCAGAATGCCGCTTACAATGCTAAGGCTTCTGATATTGGATGTACCTGCTGGAGCTTATATGGAAGACATATGCTGCAGGATTGTTTCAGTTGACATACTCATTGTCATGGTAACTGATATGGTTGTACCCGCTATAAAAGGAAACTGGATTATGCAGGATTTTTCCAGATGTCAGACCCGATGTCATGACATCCTGTACACAAAACATTCAGTATGAGTGTCTGGTGTTTTGTGATTGCACAATTGGTGGCAATCATTGGTTGATTGAAGATATGGCTAGCTGGCGCATTCTGTTAGAGATTTCAACCAGATTTGTTTATTTTCCAAAGAGATCTTTACAGCTGATTTAAAAAGATTTGATTGGAAAATATATCTAGGGTTTTCAAGTTGTCCAATGTTTCTATAAAAAGGGACTCAGAAAACCTGTTTGAACACACAACTAAGACTGAGCGAAATTTAGAGAGAGAGCTAGGGTTTATGTCTGTAGGTCATTCAAGTCATCCATTGATGATTGAATTAGACTGATTTGTCTTCTTGATCAAAGCTTTGAAGCAAGATCAAGAGTGTGTCTTCTTGATTGAAACTGTGAAGTAAAATCAAGAGTGTTGTAATTGAAAAGTATTTTCTTTTCACAAGGATTGTTGTTTAAGATCACGGGGTTGTGATCGTAAGGGAAGTGAGTGGGTTCTCATATCTAAGAGTGCTTAGGTAGAAATTGCACGGGTAGAGATTAGGTGAGAAAGACTGTAACTTGTTGAAGTGTACGGATAGTCTTTGAACTAATTCTATTATAGTGAATTTCCTTCCTGGCTTGGTAGCCCCCAGACGTAGGTGAGTTGCACCGAACTGGGTTAACAATTGCTTGTGTTGATTGCTTTACAATTCTGTTTTATTATCCATTGTGTATTAACAGATATTAGTGTCGTGACATTACCTTCGACATCTTATATCTGATACCAGAATTTCACCTTGTATGTATCGACACAAACTCAACTTGAGTCGATACGTGTTGCGATTGAGTCGACTCATAATGTATTAGAGTCGACTCCAACTGAAAGGTTTTTTCAAAATTGTGCCACTGCCACTCTTGTATCGATACAAAGGATTCTTGAGTCAATACAAGTTACGAATGAGTTGAATCATCCATTGCTATAGTCGACTCAAACCAAAATATTTTTTTAACTAAGCAGCTCTGCCCTATATGAGTACATACATATCGTGAATGAGTTGACTCATCCTGTCTTGGAGTCGACTCATACTGAAGCAATTTTTTTAATGCAATTTTTTTTGCCTGTGATGTATTGACTCATTCGAGCTTAGTATTGACCCATTAGTATTATGTATTGACCCATTCAAATTTAGAGTTAATACACACTATTTTGAGCAAATACATGTATATACTCAATTTTTTCAAAACATGCAATTTTGGCCAAAAAAAATATGTTTTGTTATTATTTTTCAAGAATTGAAACCTGAAAGATACAAAGAATTTTCATCAACTTCAACCTTTATTTGCATGCATTCAACAACTACACATAATCATTTTTGTTGTTTGTCATCAAGATAAGATTGATAAGGTCCAATTTAGGTTGGTGTAATCAAATATGGTTAAGTTTCTCTTTGGGGGTTTCATAGACAAAACCTTTAGGATTTTTACTCAAAGATAAAAGGTTGATTTAGAGGTTTTTGCACAAGTCTTTGCAACTTGGTTTCAACCGAGTGAAAGCTTTGAAGAATGGGGTTCTTGCAAAGGAGTAGCGGTAACCGGAGGATCAATTGAAAGACTTAGGGATTTTTTTTGCAATTTGGATTCAATCGAGTGAGAGCTTTGAAAAACGGTGGTCCGGTCAAAGAAGTAGCGGTAAATGGAGGATTAAAATGGAGATTTTATGTGACTTGAGCTATTTGAGATCAATGGAAGATAAGGAGATATGATCAACATCAAACATAGGGTTTAGGGGTTTGGATTTTACTAATTATCTTGTAAATTGATATTGCAAAGGTTAATTACAGTATCTCAATTCAATTTTGAATTGAGGGAAGACGTACCCATAATGAGGACAATTGAGGAACTTCCTAAACAAATATTGGTGTTTTCTCTCTCCCTCTCTCTCTCTCTCTCTCAATCTCTTTTTACATTTAAATAATACTTGGTGTGTAATTTGATTTGCTGAAAATTCTGGTTGTGTTGAGGTGTCTTAAACTATTTTGGTTAAACCATTACAATCTAAACAATTGCAATTGATTTGTCACACCTTCAATACAAAGAAAATTAAGCTTGGTGTATTGCACACCAAATGTTTGATAATTTGACTGCACACAAAGTGTTCGATAAAATTCCTTAGTCAAGTTTATTTTTACATTTAATTGGATATCGTTTATCTTAGTGTGGTTTATATTCAAACAAATTATATTGAACTTGTTGGTTTGCTTTTCTCATCTTTAGAATACCTTATACTATAGTTTGTACGCATATCCGATTCTACCAATAAAAGTTCGGATAGACGAGAGTCGATCCAGATTCGCCTCCGCTTTCCATAAGAAAATAATTTTCAAAACATATATTTTAATAAGAACATTTTAATTTGGCGATCTATTCAACCACACCTTCTAAATCGTTTCCCTTGTCTAACAAGTGGTATCACGCGCACCAGTTTATTTAGTGTTTCAATTTCACTTATTAGATTATGGATTTTGAACCAAAAGGGGCATATAATAAAGCGCCAATTTCAATGGCGAGAACTATGGTTATTGGAAGGATTGTATGCGTATCCATATCAATTTTATTGATAGAAAATTATGGAGCAACATCCAAAATGGTCCATTTGACATAACTATGACCAATGCGGATGATGTTGTTGTACCTAAATCGGAAGCACAATGGGATGTAGAAGATAAGAAAAAGTGGTCTAGTGATTGGAAAGAAAGGAATATTCTAATCTCTGCTTTAAGAGTTAATGAATATTAATGTGTTTCTCATTGCAAAACTGCTAAACCTACGTGGGACTTATTACAAGTTGCCCATCAGGGTCCAAATGAAGTTAAACAAGCTAGAATAAATACTTTAAATAAATAGTTTAAACTCTTTCACATGAATCATGGTGAAACCATTGCCAATATGCAAAAGAGATTCACCCATCTTGTAAATCGTTTGAATGCACTTGGTAAGCCGGTTTCCAATGATATTGCTACTAACAAAATTTTGAGATGTCTTAATAGGGAATGACAACCCAAGGTCACCACCATCAAGGAAGCTAACAACCTATTAACTTTAGACACTACAACTTTGTTTGGTAAGCTTGAGGAACATGAGTAAGAGCTCATTAGCTTATAGAAGTATGAGAAGAAAGTTAAGAAAGAAAAGAACAAGCAAAAAGAGGTGGAAAAGAAGTCAATTGCTCTTGTGGCTTCTAGTTCAAAGTCCTTAATAAGATAGCATGACGAAAGTGGATCTAATGATAATGAGAAGTCAGACGATGAGAAAATAGGGTTGTTTGTTAAATGGTATCATAACTACATTAAGAGAAATAAAGTAAAGCACTCTGACAACAATATCATCAACTTTAGAAGAAAAGTTGACTCCTTAAAACATGATGAGATAAGAAAGGAAAGTCCAAGGGTTCATGTTTTAATTGAAGTAAAGCCGGATACTATAAGCCGGATTTTCCAAAACTTAAAAAGGATAAGATAAGGGTCAATACAAGAAGTCTAGAAAGAATAGAAGAGAATACATAGCTTGGGAAATTGATAGCGAATTCTCAAGTGAGGATAGCTCAAGTAAAAGTGACGAAGAAGAAAATCTTTGTCTCATGGCCCATCATCATAAAAAGAAAAATGTAAGTCATTCTAAATATGAAATTAGTGATGAAGTGTCTTATTCTGAATTACCAGTTGCTTTTGAAAATTTATATGGTGAAGTAGTAAATGATTTTAAAAGGTTGGCTTCAAATAAGTGAATATTTTCATATTTTGAAGCTAAAATTTTAGAAATAGAAAAACAATTCGAAGCTCTTAAGCAAACCATATTAGATGCTCAAAAATATAAGATTGAGGATGAGAGATCTTCTTGGTTTGGTTGTGAAACTTGTCACATTTGGTAAAAAAGAGGTAAATACTCTAAAAGCCAAATTAGACAAGGCATTAGAACCAAAGGTCACCTTTTCTATTAATCCTACTAAATTCAAAAGATCTTTAAATATGTTGTACAAGAAGTACAATTATGCAGTAATGGAGTCTAATAGTGAAAGTCACTCTCATCGTCATTGAAATATGCTTTTGACACACTTTATTCACTCTTGGATTATATTACTCACTTCAACCATGTTTTGATTTCTTCTTTGAACTTAGTGTGGAGCTCAAATGTTCCTTATAATATTCAAGTGTTTGGATAGAGGTTGCTTCATTATAGGGCTTCAAACGAGGGACGAGTTGACAAAACGAGGTGTTATTTCAAGAGCCCATGATCTGGTTAGTCCGTTATGTTTTGGTCTAGGTGTAACACCCTAAACCCCGCACATAATTTATTATGAAAATTAAATATAAAATAAAACCATGTAGGGTGTCACACATTCATAACACACATGACCTGCCCCGTAACACGGGTTTAACAGTAAGTTGCAATACACACATTTGTAATAAGGATGTTTACACGACATCCCACTTTTCTGAATCATACCTGGGATGTTTACACGACATCCTTCTCATCTGATCGGTACTATGTATTCACATAATAATACATTCACAACTTGTCACTACATGCTCACTTCCATTTTAAAGTATCATCGCAGTGGAATTATCAACACAGTTATGGAAGATAAAGCAAGTAATAACATCTAGTCTCAACTTCAATTTTAATAACAAAATAAGAGAGTTGTAATAAATCAACTCAACATCTTAAGAATTCTCAACAGCAAAATTAGTCTTATGACTTCAACATGATCAACATAAGGAATAAAGTAAGCGTTTAACCTAACCTGATGTTACATGATCAGAGCCAGGTACCACTAGTAAAAGCGACAAAATAAAGAAGTAATCCAAGAGCTACCTTCCACTTACTTCAGCAATACTACTCTTGAGTATCTGCATGATGCCCATGTAAAGGCAACATTCAAACAGAAGGGGTGAGAATTCATTTCAATAATAATGATATAGAATGAAGAATAAAGTACAACATCTACACAATCATGCACAATAATATATCACATTCTTACATCCAAATCATAATCAATATCATACATGACAACTTCTCAATTATCATCAACATCATACAAAACCACATCTCATTTATCATTAACATCATATGCAACAACATCTCATCTAACAACACATCAATAACAACCAATATAAATGTAACACTTATGCAATGTACTCAACACCGACTCAACATGCACATGGTACCAAAATGAACACTCAGGTTTATCTCACTCCATGATCCCCACCATAGGATCGATTTACCTTGGTTGATTAATGTGAGATGATCTATCAAACTCAAATCAGATCTCTGACCTTATCTGATCTCTTTAAGGACACCACTCGTCAACTTCAACATACCCCACTTCACACTGTTAGGAGTTTCTCCGCCCACTAACTCATATCTTTGAATTGCTCAATCAGTTCTAACTCTCGAGCCATAAGCATCGACCTCTGTAAAAACTTCTTACTCATCGCATCAATTACAATATTAGCTTTACCCGAATGGTAACTCAAATTAAAATCATAATCCTTCAAAAGTTCAAGCCATCTCCCCTGCCTCATATTCGACTCCTCTCATCAAATAAATATTTCAAACACTTGTGATCACTGAACACTTCGAATTTGGATCCAAATAGGTAGTTCCTCCAAATCTTCCACATGAATACCACAACTTGACCATTTTGCATCAACACACTTCCTAGACCCATCTTTGAAGCATCACAATATACAACAAAGGACTCACTTGGATTCGTCGAAATCAAAATTGGAGCAACCATCAACTTCTTCTTGAGTTCCTGGAAACTCTTTTCACAACGCACATCCCAAACATACGCTAGACCCTTTCGAGTCAACTGAGTTAGCAATAATGCTAAATTTGAAAAACCTTTAATGAACTTCCTGTAGTAACCAGTCAATCCAAGAAAACCTTCTAATCTCAGTGATATACTTCAGAGTCTCCCATTGTAACACGACATCTATCTTCAATAGATTCACAACTATACCACTACTAGAATCACATGATCAAGGAAACTCACTTTCTTTAACCATAACTCACATTTGGAAAAACTTTGCGTACAAATGGTTCTCTTCCAATGCCTACAATACAATTATCAGATCACTCATAGCCTCATACTACCGTCCCTCTTCTTCACTAACGGCACCGACACACCCCACAGAGAAACACTTGGTTAAACAAACTTCTTCTGAAGCAAATCTTCTAGTTGCTTCTTCAATTCCCCAACTCTAAAGTAGACACCCTATAAGGAGTCATCGACACCGGACTAGTACCAGGTACTAAGTCTATAGAAAAATCCACTTCGCGCTCTGGAGGCAAATCACTGATGTCTTCAGGAAACACTTCAGGAAATTCACACACTCTAGGAAGATCACGAACAACTCCCTATCCTCTAGCTTCCAACGAAGCTAACATCACAAACACTTGTTCCATATCCTTCACGAATTCTCTCACTTGCTTAGCTGATACAAACGTCAACTCTTCACCTCTATCAAATTCAAATTCACGCTCTAGAGGCAAGTTGCAGATATCTTTAGGAAAAATCAAGAATCACACACCACTGGCATAACACTAGTCGTCACACTTCTCTATACTCTTCGAGAAACAACACTAACCATACCTAGTCGTTTTCCCTAAAGACTTCCCAACTTGACCGGCAGACAGGAATCTTGAATCCACATCATCTTCAATGTTAGGAACAACACAACTTTAACATCACCTGAGCTCTTGCAATCAGCGGCACACTGCACCAACTTATCAAAACAATTGGTAAACACTTGGTTTAACTCCAACCAATTTATTCCAAGAATAACGTCAACTTATTCCAACAAAATACAAACCATACACATCCTCAGGGAACACATCAAGATACTTAACACACCACTGGCTCATCTCTAGCCAACACATCGCCTTCCCCCTCACAAGGAAGCGACCAACGAGAATACCTGACCGTATTCCCTCAAGGATCACACCATTTTTCTAACCAACACCATCCTCGAATCTAACCTCTCTTCGGTTTCAGGAAAAGCACGACATTCTCAAAACAGGTTAACTAACCAACATTGCACTCTTACATGCAACAACATAATGTCCAAGCTCGATATAGTTGGAACATCCAAGATAAGCATACGCTTCTTCCCCACTTATTTCATTCCCAACCTGCAAATGGAAAATAAAACAAGCATTGACAGTGTTCTCACACACATGTCACATACTAGGAAACAAACATAATTAAACAACCTGGCCGGATGGACTGACCTGCTTTGATACCACTAATGTAACACCCTAAACCCCACACATAATTTATTGCGAAAATTTAATATAAAATAAAACCATTTAGGGTGTCACACATTCATAACACACATGACCTGCTCCGTAACACGGGTTTAATAGTAAGTTTTAATACACACATTTGTAATAAGGATGTTTACACGACATCCCACTTATCTGAATCATACCTGGGATGTTTACACGACATCCTTCTCATCTGATCGGTACTATGTATTCACATAATAAGACATTCACAACTTGTCACTACATGCTCACTTCCATTTTAAAGTATCATTGCAGCGGAATTATCATCACAGTTATGGAAGATAAAGCAAGTAATAACATCTAGTCTCAACTTCAATTTTAATAACAAAATAAGAGAGTTGTAATAAATCAACTCAACATCTTAAGAATTCTCAACAACAAAATTAGTCTTATGACTTCAACATGATCAACATAAGGAATAAAGTAAGCGTTTAACCCAACCTGATGTTACATGATCAGAGCAAGGTACCACTAGTAAAAGCGACAAAATAAAGAAGTAATCCAAGAGCTACCTTCCACTTACTTCAGCAATACTACTCTTGAGTATTTGCACGATGCCCATGTAAAGGCAACATTCAAATAGAATGGGTGAGAATTCATTTCAATAATAATGATATAGAATGAAGAATAGAGTACAACATCTACACAATCATGCACAACAATATATCATATTCTTACATCCAAATCATAATCAACATCATACATGACAACTTCTCAATTATCATCAACATAATACAAAACCACATCTCATTTATCATTAACATCATATGCAACAACATCTCATCCAACAACACATCAATAACAACCAATACAAATGCAACACTTATGCAATGTACTCAACACCGACTCGACATGCACATGGTACCAAAATGAACACTCAGGTTTATCTCACTCCATGATCCCCACCATAGGATCGATTCCCTCTTGGAACCGGAGCACACCAAAATCGCTACCATCACCATAGGTAACACTTCACTAATCCCCCATAATAGGAATTAGCTACTCGCACCCGATCCATCACCATGGGATCGAGGCTCACAAAAAATCGTTAACATCAACATATGTAACGCTTCACTAATCCCTCATAATAAGAATTATCTACTCGCACCCGATCCATCACCATAGGTTCGAGGCTCACCAAAATTGGACCGAATCTCGTACACCAAGATGCATGACTCTCAAATAACATGCATTAACACAATAAGGTTCACCTAAAGGATCCCCACACATATCTCATCATTTATACATCACATCATTCATCATGCAACAACCAATTCATGTTACCACATGAATAATATCAACAAATAACAACAACTTATAAACATCTTAACATCATCGACATAACAACATAATCATCACACAATGATATTACAACAATGCCACAATTCATCAACCAAACGTATAAACCAATATATTTATCAATACAGTAGGCATGTGAATATTATTAAAACATATGAAAAATCACTACCGTACTTTAGGTCTGAGTGTTAGATTTCTAACGCTTTAAACGCCATCAAAATCGGACTTACAAAATGAAAGTTATGACCAAAATCGTCGGGATGTGTCAACAATTCATTAACCGAACGTAAGAACAAAAACTTCACCAACACAGTAGACATAGGAATAATACTCAATCAATTCACTTATCACCATCACATTATATCTCTTAGAGTCACCTTTCTAATGCTTTAAACCTCAACCCAAAGTTATTCACGAGTTGAAAGTTATGATCAAAACCGTGCACGAAGGCGTTACTAAAAAGTTGTTATTTTCTAAATTTTCCAACATAACTTTTATCTTCTTCAACCCCAAAAACATCCATGAAATAATCTCCAAAATTATTTTATTCCTGAAACAAAGTTATAGCCCTCTATTTCAGATATCCAACCATTCAAATGACACTCGATTTGGACTTACATATCAAATGTTATGACCAAAACGATTTCGACCGAAAAACATAAAGAAAGGCTCGCGATTGCGACAGACAGAATGCATAATTTTTTGCGTTTTTCATCGTTGGAGGCCTTTCGGACCTCCGATTTCGATTCCGTAAAAATCCAAACGCTCAGAAAATTACAACCCATGTAATACTATAATTATATAAAGTTAATTTACAATTTTAACACAATTAAATAATTTAATCACAACTTTAAGATTATGCCTAAAACCGTCGAAATTGCAACAATGGTGAATATAAGTTTAATCATCAAGACAGAAAACTACACACATGTAAGACACATGAAATTCATCATATCATCATCATAGAATAATCACCATAGCATCCAAATTCAAAATTATGAATCAAAATACTCAATCCTAAGGAGGTTAAGGATTCCTCCATTCTATCCTTCTATCATATCATTTACTATTGGAACAAGTTCTCACCCTTACCTTAGATTTTCCAACAAGATGCATATTTCAAGCTTTAACAATGGAGTTTTTCTTTAGCCCTAACCCTTGCCTCTTCTCACCACAAAATTCTATTTTACGTAAAACCCTCCAAACTCTCTTACTAACTTTTTCATCATTAACCTAATCCCCCTCAATTAGGAACTTCCACCATTGCCCTCACTTATCATATTATTTACCACCATACCCCTCTTGGCTCTAATTTTATTTTAATAAAATAATACTAATAATATTCTTCTTTTTCTCCATACTATTTCTACTCTTCTATTTTATTCCAATCAATTAAATAAAATAGTTATAGGTTAATTATTAAAAATTCTCATTATCCCCATTAAATAAGTAAAATAATTAAATTTAATTATTTAATTAAGATGCTCATATTCTAGTTATTTTTATTTATTTATTTAATTAATTCGAATAAAACACTATTTATTTCAATCACTAATTAAAATTCTAATTAATTATCAACAACTATACCAAACTCTTACTGTCTCCATACTTCTATTTCAAGGATACCTACCCCCATAATCATACACAATTAATTTAAAACACCTATTAATCATATAAAAATCTAAATAATTCAAATTAATTAATTAATTAAATTCGGGGTGTTACACCAGGAGTCTCTTGTTCATTTATTTATTGGTCCAGGAGTTTCATGATCATTTGTATAATGGCCGTTGAGGTATGGTTTTCAAATGTGGGGTAAAAGAGAGTAAGGATATTGTTTTTGTTGCGAAATTCTTACCTTGGGATTAATTTAATGCTAGATATTTTTATTAGTTTTCTCTTTCTAAAGCCGCTTGGGTGTTAAATTCGGGAGATGTCCTTTTGTAGTTCGTTCTTGTTCTCCCTTTGTAATTGAGTTGAATATCCCTCGCACTCGCTTTATTACATTCTTCTTGCTTATAAAAAAACAAAAACAACATAATAATTTAAATTTATAAAATTCAAAAACAAAAGTAGAAAGTTATAATGAATTTACTAAATTAAAAAGTTATGGAAAGAAATAATAAAAAAAAGCCAACAATGATGGAAACTATATATTTTTAGAAAAACTTTAAAACTAAATAATAAAAAGAATTTAAGGGAAAAATTATATTTTTAGGAAATTATAAACATATATAAAAATATATATATTTAGGGAAAATACATATTTTTAGACAAAAATATAAAACATAAATAAATACTTTTTTTAAGGAAAATATATATTGTAAGAAAAATTATAAACATAAATAAATAAAATGAATTTTAGGGAAATATATATTTTAAGAAAAATTATAAACATATATTAAAAGTATTTTTTAGGAAAATTAAAATCATAAACATATTCAAAGAACTTAAGGTAAAATTTATATTTAAGGAAAATTATAAATATTTTTGAAAAAAAAACGAGAAATAGTGATATGTATTAGGGTTCAATTTACCTAAACCCTAATAGTTGCCCTCAAAAAATAACCATCTTTATTCGTAATTATTTCAACAATATGAGATATACTCAACAATATCCACCTTAGAAAATATCAAACCCATGTAAAAACTTCATTCATGACAATTCATTATGGCAATTAGGAAGATACATATTTTGCTTAACATTGAGAAATATGTAAAAGTCTAAGCAATTTTTGAAGCTATCATTATTGTCAGGGTTGGTCAACATATCAACTGCATTATCTAAAGTATGAATTTTTTTGAGTAATATACGTTTAGATGCAAGTAACATTTTAATCTTGTGAAATCTCACATCAATATGTTTGGTCTTGGCACTCTAACTATCACCATGCAATTGAACTTCACCTTACTCAACCCTAAATTTTCTCACCAATCATGTAAACAATAAGGCTTATTTGGCAGCTTCTTTTTCCACCATGTACTCTTTTTTAGTTGTCGACATGACCAATATGGATTGAACTGATGATTTCCATCAAATAGGTCCTTATGCTAAAGTAAAGACATACCCTGTTGTAGACCTTCTATCATCCATATCACCAGCATAATCCGAATCAACATATCTTTCAACTGAAGGATCACCTTGTTCACTAATAAATATGATACCATAACTCATAGTATTCTTCAAGTACCTAAAAATCTACTTGCTTGCTTCCCAATACTCTTATTTGGTTTTAACATAAAGTTACAAACTTGACTTATATCTTGTGCCAAATCTGGTCTAGTGAGGACCATAACATACATTAAACTACCAATAACACTGGCATAAGGACCTTTGACATATATTCAGCTTCTGCATTTGTCTTTGGACACTGATCCAATGAGAACTTAAAGTGATTCATAAATGGAGTACTCATAACATTCAAATTACTCATGTCAAACTTGTCTAACACCTTTTTATCATAGCTTTTCTTAGAGACTCATAATTTTATAACACTCATATCCATGTGAGTTTCCATACATAGAGTACTCCTAGCAACACCTAATTCTTTCATGTCAAACTCCTTTCCCAATATGATTTTTCAGTTCATTTACATCATGTACAACAATCAGCATATCATCAACATAAAAATAAAAGAGCCATCATTAAGACTCCTAACATAAATACAACAATCATACTCAGACACTCACACTTTATGTAGCTAATCTTAAGCATGTATGAATCACAGCGCTTATACCATTGCCTTGTAGACTACTTTAAACCATACAAAGACCATTTCAATTTATAAACTAGTCTGCCATGTTCAGTGACACTGAACCCCTTTGGTTGTTCCATGTAAATTTTCTCATCTAGATAACTATGAAGAAATATTGTCTTCACATCTATCTGCTCTAAATGCATTTCTCGGCTGACTACTATTGTATATCGAAAAATACGATTCCTCATGATGGTCACGGAAAAAATTAGTTCGAACAGAGTCGCCACCGAACTTTAATTATTCCAAAGAAGGAATAGGAAAATATCGATAAAACCTTTAAAAATTGAATAATGGTCATCGCGACCATATTCGGGTTTGGAAGTCGATTACGCAAGGGGAAGGTATTAGCACCCCTCACGTCCATTGTACTCAACGGGAACCTTTTAGTTTAATTTCGATTTGAATGTTAACTTATGTTGTTTGTTTTCTTTGAGTGATTAAAATATTGAAAAGAGACGGATGGAAACCTCAGAAGGGGGAAAATGGAGGTATTTTTATTAGTGTGCTCGCCAAAATCTCGTAATATCGTGCCTACGTATCCTTATAGTGCAATAAGGAAGTCAGAGCATTCGTAGTTCAGGGAACTATGGTTGGTTGGTGTCTTTTAATGAATGACTGTTTAGATCGCATTCTAAAGGCTAAACGTTGACTTGTCTACTCTCGACGGAGGCTTAAGCACTAGTTTGTTGTGCGCGTTAGAAAGGATTAAATAGTGTTCTTTTCTTAAAGAGTTTCGATCGCACGGGGGCGATGAAAGAGGTTTGATAAGTTGGATGTGTTTTAATGAACAAGTGCTTAGATCGCATTCTAACAGTTAAATGTTGGCTTGCATGCTCGCAGTGGAGACTTAAGCGCTAGTTTATGTACGTACTAGAAAGGATTAAGCAATGTTCTTTCTAAAAAGATTTAAGTTATTGGTCACACGGGGGCGAGGAATTAAGTTTAGTGTGTTTGGTATTTTTTAGAAGAACGACAAAAATTGAGCAATATGGTGCACACCAATCATTCAATTATTCGAGGAATAATAAGGCGAACGCATTCTACTCCCTTTTCATTCAAATTATTATTGAAAATTGTTTGCGGAAATCAAATATGCACGGTAGTGAGGCGAACACCTCCCACTTGCTTATTCAAGGAATAGTGAGGTGAGCGCCACCCATTCCTTTATCCAAGTTTATTTAAAATGTTGTAATCGAAAGACAGAAATTTGAGCAATGTGGCGAGCGCCAATCATTCAAATATTCGAGAGATAGTGAAGCGGACGCCTCCCATTCTCTTTTTCATCCGAAGTTTTAAGAAAAATTACACACTTCAGATAAGCGGAGAAGAAAACTCGATGTTGATCGAGGGTTTATCGCGTTAGTGGAAAATGATTTGTGAAACATTGAGAAAATATTTGGGTTGATTTTGAAATAAGGATAGAAATGTTTTGAAAATGGATTGAAATTGAAATTGATTATTGAAATTGAATGAAATCTTAGCGAAGTTGAATATGATTACTTACATGCGAAATAATATAGACAAAAAATAGAGAAATACCTAATTAGTTAACTAAACATGTTGCAATAGACTAAACAATTTATCAAATAATCTATTTAGTATTGAAGAATAAATTAATCAAATAATCTATTTAATAATGAAACATAAATTAATCAAATAATCGATTTAGCAATGAAAAAAAAATTAATCAAATAATCTATAATCACCTAACCAACTAAATAAATAAATAATTAATTACTATTTAAAACTAAATAAGTAAGTAATAAAATGAAATTAAAAAAAGAGAGGAGTGCATAATAGAATATGGGTTGTGAAAAATAACAAGAGGGTTTAAGGCTCAATCCACTAAAAACAAATCCTAATTCCATATTTAATAACTTCTAATAACAAAAGAGGAAAAAAATCATTAATAAAAAACAAAAAAAACAAGTGGGGAATATCCCGTTCCTTATTCATTTTTCCTAAAGTTTGTCATTAAACATTTGACCTTTTTTTTAATTTAAACAAAATCAAAACCCATGATAAATGGGAATGTGTCTCTTGCATTGAAAAAAAAGTTAAATAAAATATATTAAAAATGGGAGAGGATCGACTCTTATTTTCTTCTATTATTATCATTTAAATAATAAAAAAAATAAAATACCAAATAAATGAAACAAAAAAAACTCAATGTTCTCTCAGTTAACCGTTGTAACCTTATTCTTCTCCTACCGTCCATCACTGCTTCCTTTCATGAACACAATGGCCGAAACGACCTCATTACCGTCACAGACCAAATCGCCCATAACCCTTATACAAACACGTAGCCAAAACGATTTGAATGAATCCAAAAAAATAAAAATCGCAAGAGCAATAACAACGAAATCAATTATACTTACAAGGATTCAGAGAAATTAGGGTGCACGCTCGTGGGGTTATGGTTCTACGTACATGTGGGAGAGGTAATCATTAAGAAAAAAACCAACCTAAAGTGTTGTGCAAAATTCCAGATTCTGGCGGTACCGACGACAACTCTGGTGACTTTTCGACGGTAACGATTGGAGGGCTCAACTTGACGGAGAAGCCATTTGATGATTTGACCGTCGAATTTATGACTGAGCTCACGTGTTAACTGGAAGACACGCGCGACGCATATTATTGGCATGCGTAAACCTTGTTGTGATGGTCTTTTGACAGTGGTTTTTTAATGGTTATGGCTTTGTGAGTTGTTACAGTAGGGAGATAAGAAAATGAAGTAAGATTATATGGTGGATGTAGTTTGGAATGAGGAAGGGATGTTCAGAGGGTTTAGTGAGGAGGTGATGTGGGTGGAGTTTTTTGTTGGAAAATGAGGAAGAGGAAAAGGTCCGTTTTGTGGGGAAGATGAGGGTGGCTAGCTCTTTTTTTCAGATGAACAGTATGATGGATGTATATATCCATTCAAAATGAGAGATATTCGTTATTTGATGGTCCCCCCTTTTCCACTAAAGAGATCTTTTTTATGAGCTGGCCACGCCGAACCTCCTCATATTTCAATTATTATTTTTATTCTATTAATTAATGATGTATCATGTTATAATTGGTGGGGAGAGATATGTTTGTTTATTTTTCAGATTTTCTTTATAAATATTATTCAATTAATTTCTAATTTCTAATTGGACAATAAAATGCATATGGATTGCAAATTTAGACATTTGATTAATTTGAATAAATGATCAAGATTGAATCAAAGAAACACAAATAATTTAAAATGCCTATAATGCCTCTTCTAGATGATTTAATTGGTTTAAAACAATTTAATCCAATTAAATCAAATAAAATTCATAACTTTTGAAATAAATGTGATAAAAATAAAATAAGAGCATGGAAATTTCTATTTAAATTTTCTGAATATTTTGACAAAAGAACAAAATTAAAACGACTAAAATGAATAAAAGTCGGGCGAAAATTTGCTCAAAAAATTAAATCGGATGCACTAAAATGATCAGCACGAAATAAACTTATTGGAAAAATACAACATTTCTTTTAATTTTGAAATAAATTTTGACTGATTAAAAGGCTCAGACAGATCAAAATGCGACTGAAAAAGTCGTCGAAAAATATAACGAGCATATCAGGTTAAACTACGTGAACCGTAGATTAATAGTACTGACATCTGCAGGCTTGATTACGAAACTTTTTACCCGCCGATTTTGCATGTTCTTGAGGAATGATTTAGCTAGTTTGTCTGTATTTTCTTGAATTTTATTCCGGCTGACATTTTAGGTATTGTTCATGATGAAATGCATGTTATGCTGTACAACTGATGCAAATTGAAAATCAAATCAAGTTTATGAAAAATTCAAAAAATGGCCCGAACAAAATTGGGGTGTGACAACTGCCCCTATTTAATTAACTTGAACTAGAAGGTATGAATGACAATAGTCTTCGTACATTCATGGTGGGAGATAATTAAATAGGAAAAGACCCGAATTTTGTCCTTTTGAAATGCAAGGAAGAAATGCAAAAAGAAAATGCAATGAGAAATACAATGAGAAATGTTTTTAGGAGGTAAGATGAAATAGTCAAGACTCCCTGGGAATTATCATAATAGTATCTTGGATGTCACAAACGAGACATTCCAATAATGGAATGATACCTCAACTATATCTAAGACTTTCTGAAAATTAGCAGAGCAGTGTCTTGAACTGAACACACGAGATTCTCTAAGGATCAACAAAGCAATATCCTATATGATATAATCGAGATATTTCTTCAAGGGAATGATACCTCAATCGTATCTAAGATTAGAGCAGTATCTCTGAAAATAAATGAGACTTTTGAAATTAATGAAGCAGTGACTCAAACAGATAAATGAATTTCTTCAAATAAATGAAGCGATATCTCAAAAGAGATGAATGGGATTCTTCAAATAAATGAAGCAGTATCTCAAAATAGATAAATGAGATTCTTCAAATAAATGAAACAGTATCTCAAAACCGATAAATGAGATTCTTTAAATAAATGAAGCGGTATCTCAAAACAGATCAATGAGATTCTTTAAATAAATGAAGCAGTATGTCAAAATAGATAAATGAGATTCTTCAAATAAATGAAGCAGCATCTCAAAACAGATAAATGACATTCTTCAAATAAATGAAGCAGTATCTCAAAACAGATAAATGAGATTCTTCAAATAAATGAAGCAGTATCTCAAAACAGATAAATTAGATTCTTCAAATAAATGAAGCAATATCTCAAAATAGATAAATCAGATTCTTCAAATAAATGAATCGTTATCTCAAAATAGATAAATGAGATTCTTCAAATAAATGAAGCGGTATCTCAAAATCGATAAATGAGATTCTTTAAATAAATGAAGCGATATCTCAAAATAGATAAATGAGATTCTTCAAACAAATGAAGCAGTATCTCAAAACAGATAAATGAGATTCTTTAAATAAATGAAGCGGTATCTCAAAATAGATAAATGAGATTCTTCAAATAAATGAAGTAGTATCTCAAAACAGATAAATGAGATTTTTCAAATAAATGAAGCAATATCTCAAAACAGATAAATGAGATTCTTCAAATAAAGAAACAGTATCTCAAAACAGATAAATGAGATTATTCAAATAAATGAAGCAATATCTCAAACAGATAAATGAGATTCTTCAAATAAATGAAGCAGTATCTCAAAATAGATAAATGAGATTCTTCAAATAAATGAAGCAGTATCTCAAACAGATAAATGAGATTCTTCAAATAAATGAAGCAATATTTTAAAACAGATAAATGAGATTCTTCAAATAAATGAAGCAGTATCTCAAACAGATAAATAAGATTCTTCAAATAAATGAAGCATTATCTCAAATGTTCGTCTGTTGGGGGAAATATTTTAGAAAAGACTCCCTTTGGAGGAAATTTGCTGGAAAATCTCTGCAGGGGAGAAAGCTCATAAGAGACTTTTTATGGTAACCTCTGCTTAGGGAGAAATGATAGCAAAGATGTTGGGGAGTATCACTATCAACCATAAAGTTGAAGAATGACTTGCTGAGAATTAATTCCACAAGCATATGCAGGGTAATAACTCCATTGAATTAAATGAGGAGAGTCCGGGATACATATGAATGACCCTGGATCCTAATATTTTATGTTTGATGTTTTGTATGATATGGGTGCACGTACCATGCATGGGATGATGCATGAAATGTATGCGGTATGCAATTGCTGGGGATATTTAGATCTGCATGTAGGAATGCGAATGATTTTGTTCATTTTGTATAAGGTTATGTATAAGTATGCTAATGATTTATGGGATTATGTTTGATGAATCTTCCTATTTTGGGCAGGAAAATTATGCATGAATTGATGCATGTGGGAATGCAATTGGGTACTTGGATCTTTTTTGTAGGGTTTTATTTTTTCAATGAGATTGTTGGGGAATATCATCATCAAAGGGTTGATGGAAGATAGTGAATGTAAACATCAAAGTTTTGATGGAAAAGATCATCATCAGAGGGCTGGTAGAAAGGTAACTATCATCGTCAAAAGGTTGACGGAAAGGTAACTGTCATCGTCAAAGGGTTTATGGAAAACAATTTGTTGTAAAGTGTCATCATTAGAGGGATGATGGGAAGGTAACTATCATCGTCAAAGGGTTGACGGTAAGAAGTAAAGGATGGCATCACCAAAGGGTTGGTGGAAAAGGAATATGTCATCGTCAAAGGGTTGACGATAAGAAGTAAAGGATGGTCATCACCAAAGGGTTGGTGGACAAGGAATTATATATGTATTATCATCGTCAAAGGGTTGACATAAAGAAACTTCACTATGGAGTGGCATCATCAAAGGGTTGATGGAAAGAATTTGTTGCAAAAGGTCATCATCAGAGGGATGATGGAAAAGTAATTGTCATCATCAGAGGGCTGATGGAAAAGAATTTGTCATCGTCAAAGGGTTGACGAAAATAAACTTGTCATCGTCAAAGGGTTTATGGAAAATAATTTGTCATCGTCAAAGGGTTGACGAAAATAACCTTGTCATCGTCAAAGGGTTGACGAAAAAGATTGTCATCATCAGAGGGCTGATGGAAAAGAATCTGTCATCGTCAAAGGATTGACGGAAAAAGATTGTCGTCATCAGAGGGCTGATGGAAGAGAAAAACCAAGTTATGTTCTCATCAAAGGGTTGATGGGAAGGATTTATCATATTATGTATGCATGTGGTGCATGTTAATGAAAATTTATTGTTTTTGTGAGAGAGCTTTTGGATATGCAACTTCCTGATTTAGCAGGAAAGTTATGTATGTTTCTTGTATGCAGTGCATGTGGTAATGCAAGAGGATATTGGTTTTTTTTGGATTGATATCCCTTTTTGGAAGGTGAGACTTTATGGGTACCAATGTTGATTGGATTTGAGTTTATGAAGATGCCAGCAAAATGGACTTTTTATTGTTGCCAATATGGACTGGACTTTGGTTTTGGAGATGCCAATAGGGATTGGACTTTTGGTTGGTGAAAGGTTTTGACTTCCCAACACTCGGTATTTTGACGATGTGATGATTGGGTGATAAATATGGATGCTCTTGGTGCCTCAAGTTTAATCATTTGCCGATAGACTGTGTGTTGGTTCTTGAGAGAACCTCAACTTCTTTGCTCGATATGCTTTGATGGCTTGCAAATGATTTAATGAGTGTAGCGACGTAATCAATGCATGACGGTTGTGCTTTTGCTCTTCCCTAAGACTCTTTGGAACTTGTCTACCCCAGTCTGCAGGGTCCTTGAAGGAATTTTCCTTTGAAAGGAAACCCTCAAAATGAATATACCATGGCTTGAACCAATTTTGCCCCAATGTATGGGTCTTGCAGTAGTTTGCCCTTGATTGAGATTTTGGAAGGCTTACCCCAGATGGACTGGATATTTTGAAATGATTCACCTCCTTAATCAACTGATGCTTGGAGTTTGTCTTTTGACTGGCCGATTCATAGTCAATGGATACCATGCCCATAATCCATAGGGTTAGGAGGTGTTCTTGATTTGGGTCAGCATTGACGAATGATCAAGTTCTTCTCTGATTTCTCCTTGTTGGAATTTTCTTGATGTTAAATACTGACTTGCAGTTAAATTTGTTCATTCAATCAATGGTGATTTTAATGCAACATTCATGCAGGTTTGAAAAATCATTTATTGAGGTGATATGATAGTGTGTGACGAATGAACCAATAGTTCAAACACATTTCTGATTTAGCTAGTGTGTGAAAGATACAGCGAGAATATGATGCCAATACAGGTGATTAGCAAATATTTAGGAGTCAATTTACACAATCTTGCTGTAGTATGCTTTCAGAATAAACACTACTTCAATTAGGTCTTTTGAGGGTTGTAACGTGGCCTGGTTCACGGTTTTTGAATAAAAGGATATAAGGCTCAAAGTTTATTTTAACCCACCCCTTCTTCGTGACGATTCTCCAGTCCTGCATTCAGTTGATATAACATACGCACTCGCAAAAGAGTCTGACAGTGTAAAGATGAGGATTCAAGATTCACTTGAAATGGTAGTCACCTGATTTTGTTTTTTTTGGATGTCGATGCCCCTTTAATTTCGGTATGATGGTCACCGGATTTTGGTTTTGTTTTGTTGAGGATTTTTGTGACCTCTTTTGATTTTTGTTTTGATCCCTAACTTTTGCCTGGACCACTTTTTGAAGCTTTTAGTCCACCGGGATTGCCCTAATTTTTGCCTAAGTCTCCTTATCGGGTGTTCGACTTAGCGGGCTCTTTTTTTTTGAAAAATTATGACTGCCAAGTCATTGGTCATTAAAGAACAACCGGCATAACTTTTGGATTTTTTCAAGGTTCCTTCGACACTTCAGGATGTGTGCGAAGAATGGCATGTAGTTGATCTACAGACGGGGTGTTTCATCTTGTAATTCGAATGTGTAGTCAGATTAACTAAACACTACCCTGTCCTAGGTTAAATGTAAGGGTTTGTAGATTCGAAAGAAACTCCCACTTCTAGGCTCGAAGTGGTTGACTAGGAATTCACTCCTTATCTCTCCAGTGTTTGGGGATTTGAAATAATGCATGTACATCATCAGCAAGATTTTATCCGAAAGCATACAATCAACAATTATGGGTATTTCGTTTTTGTCATCCTCCCTTCAATCTTTGCTAAAAAACAATTTGATAAGTGAATAAGAGTAATATATTTTTTTTTATAAATGGAAAAGATGATTGAATACGAGAGGATTCGTTCAAAACATGCACGATCATTCCATTAATATTACCATTAAAGGAAATCAACGATACTTGAAAGCAGATAAGTACTTAACATGTACAGAAAAATACAAATGAAATGCTAGAAATAGCCAAATGGTTGCCAGTGCAGAGGAAGCTCTTTTGTTCCTGGTTCACTGTTGGGTTAGGCTTCTTCAGAATGGAGGTCGTTCTGCTTATTGAGACCAGTATGATAATCATCTTCAGACATATTCTCAGAAATTTCTTCCATAACATGGATTGATGGACCAACACAACTAGGTGAAGAAGTATTGTTGATTTGAAGGCCTCGAGGCGCAAATGAGAATATCTTGGAGTCAAGCAGAGTTTGTACCTTACTCTTGAGCACCTTATAGTCTTCAGTCGAATGCCCATGTGCCCCAGCATGGAAGTCGCATCGAGCATTGGCGTCAAAGCCTGGTGGATATGGAGGACTTACTGGTTTTATCTCCTTTGGCACTATCAGTCCCCTCTCAATCAAATACGGAAGTACTTGACTGTATGGCATTGGAAGCAGATCGATGTGTCTCTCTGGCTTTCTTGGCCTTTGTTGAGCATGTTGACGCTGTCAATGTGGAATGTTCTGCCACTTGTATGGGTGTTGAGGTGGAATATGTCGTTGATACTGAAGAGATCCTTGATTTGTAGGATACTGACCATATGGAGAGAATGGTGTCTGACGTGAAGCTTGTGGGATTTTCTAGACTGCATTAACTTCAGCCTCTTCTTCCTTTTGGGAATTGGCAATAGATTCACTCTCAATGCTCTGGCTATTTGAGACGCATTGGATTCTTCCACTTTTGAGGCCATACTCGATGCGTTCTCCAATCGACACGAGGTGAGCGAAGTCTGATGCTGCACCACTAATCATCCTTTCGAAGTAAGGACTTTGCAAGGTATCTCGAAATGAGTCCATTAATTCTTTTTCTAAGAGTGGTGGTTCTATGCGACCAGCTAACTCTCTCCATCTTTGGGCATACCCTCTAAAGGATTCGTTTTTTTCCTGAGATAAAGCTCTCAACTGCATGCGATCGGGAGCCATGTTCAAATTGAATTTGTACTGCTTCAAAAATGCGTTAGCTAGGTCCAACCATGACTGTATGTGATTCCTTTCTAACTTCATGTACCAGCTCAACGATGTCCCAGTCAAACTGTCCTGAAAACAGTGAATCATTAGCTTATCATTGTGAGCATATGAGGTCATTTTTCGACAGAACATTACCGAATGGTGCTTTAGACAACTATCCCTTTTATACTTCTCAAATTCGGGTACGTTGAACTTTGGGGGTATAACCAGGCCAAGTACCAAACACATGTCTAAGGCATTCAGTTCAACAATATCTTATCCTTCTATGGACTTGAGTCTTTTCTCTAGCACACGACATCTATTATAAATCTCATCCTCTTATGGTCGTTCAGTATTAACTACCAGGCTTGTCCCATGGGAATCTGGAACAGAGAATGCAAAACTGTGATACTCAACAACATCATGATATGATGAACACACATCTCGTACAATGTGACACTCTTGTACAACAAAGTTATCAACTGGGATTTGTACATGCTGAGGCTGGGTAGGATCATTTACTGGAGGTGGAATGACATTCTCGACAACTGCAGTCTACTGAATGTTGTCCTCCCTCTTTATTAAAGCTATCATAGCCTTAACAAGTTGGTCTATCTGGTTTTTCATCGAGTTAGTATCTCCTCTCAAAGCAATGTGGCTTTGCTCCAACAGATCCATAATCTTTCCAGAGCTACTTCAAGCCCGATACGAATGTCGGGAATTCAACTGCGAGTTATGGACAAAGGATGGGATGAGTTTTTTTGTTTATGAAAATGATATGCAATTCATGCTGATGCGATGAGAATGCATGAAATTTTGTATTTAGGTATGCAAAGAAATGTAATTTAGGTATAGTTAGGATCCAGGATATCACGAGTATCATATGGTACACCATATATGGAGGTTCCATGTTCTCTACCCCACACATAAAGGATGGCTCCTAAGGTTGTTCCTTTCCAAGACAGAACTTAGAGTCATGGATTTGTGTTCAACATCTCATCATAATGATGGGATAGTCACATCATGATGAAAGTTCTGAATCAATCTCCCCTAATTGGAATCTTCGTATTGTTCGAATAGGGTGTAGACCCCGCGGTTCAATACTACACAATCGCCAATCATGAAGACGGACTTCGGGTTAAGGCGAGGTCCCTAGAGTCATGGACCATGTTCAAAGTTTCCTCGCAATAGTGGGCTAGCCATATTGTGATGGAAATTCTGAATAGATCTACTTTAGGTGGAGTCTTCGTATTGTCCCAACGAGGTGTATACCCCTCGGTTCAATACTACACAACTCCAGGTTCTAAGTTCTTCTCAAAGCTCGGGTATAAAGCTTATCTCACAACATGTATCAAGCACCATAGACCATTCAATATAATAGCAAAATAAATCACATAGCATAAATAATACAGCAAGATATAAAAACGCAATAAGGAAGAAAAAAATATTTTAACATTCATAGCAATTTGAACTAAGTTAGGCTTGACTCTCTCTAGCTTGGAGCCGATATCCCCAGCAGAGTCGCCAGCTGTCGCATATCGAAAAATACGACCCCTTGTGATAGTCATGGAAAAAATTAGTTCGAATAGAGTCGCCACCGAACTTTATTTATTCCAAAGAAGGAATAGGAAAATATCGATAAAACCTTTAAAAATAGAATAAGGGTCGTCGCGACCATATTCGGGTTCGGGAGTCGATTACGCAAGGGGAAGGTATTAGCACCCCTCACGTCCGTTGTACTCAATGGGAACCTTTTAGTTTAATTTGTGATTTGAATGTTAACTTATGTTGTTTATTTTCTTCAAGTGATTAAAATATTGAAAAGAGACGGATGGAAACCTCAGAAGGGGGAAAAGGGAGGTTTTTTATTAGTGTGCTCGCCAAGATCTCGCAATCTCGTGCTAACGTATTCTTATAGTGCAATAAGGAAGTCAGAGCATTCGTAGTTCGGGGAACTACGGTTGGTTTGTGTCTTTTAATGAACGATTGTTTAGATCACATTCTAAAGGCTAAACGTCGGCTGGAGGCTTAAGCACTAGTTTGTTGTGCGCGTTAGAAAGGGTTAAATAGTGTTTTTTTTTAAAAGAGTTTCAATCGCACGGGGGCGATGAAAGAGGTTTGATAAGTTGGATGTGTTTTAATGAGCAAGTGCTTAGATCGCATTCTAACAGTTAAATATTGGCTTGCATGCTCGCAGTGGAGACTTAAGCGCTAGTTTGTCTACGTACTAGAAAGGATTAAGCAATGTTCTTTCTAAAAAGATTTAAGTTGTTGGTCGTACGGGGGCGAGGAATTAAGTTTAGTGTGTTTGGTATTTTTTAGAAGAACAACAAAAATTGAGCAATATGGTGCACACCAATCATTCAATTATTCGAGGAATAATAAGGCGAACGCCTTCTACTCCCTTTTCATTCAAATTATTATTGAAAATTGTTTGCGGAAATCAAATATGCATGGTAGTGAGGCGACCGCCTCCCACTTGCTTATTCAAGGAATAGTGAGGCGAGCGCCACCCATTCCTTTATCCAAGTTTATTTAAAATGTTGTAATCGGAAGACAGAAAATTGAGCAATGTGGCGAGCGCCAATCATTCAAATATTCGAGAGATAGTGAAGCAGACGCCTCCCATTCTCTTTTTCATGCGAAGTTTTAAGAAAAATTACACACTTCAGATAAGCGGAGAAGAAAACTCGATGTTGATCGAGAGTTTATTGCGTTAGTGGAAAATGATTTGTGAAACATTGAGAAATTATTTGGGTTGATTTTGAAATAAGGATAGAAATGTTATGAAACATTGAGAAAATATTTGGGTTGATTATTGAAGTTGAATATGCTTATTTACATGCGAGATAATATGGACAAAAAATAGAGAAATTACCTAATTAGTTAACTAAACATGTTGCAATCGACTAAACAATTTATCAAATAATCTATTTAGTAATGAAGAATAAATTAATCAAATAATCTATTTAATAATGAAACATAAATATTAATCAAATAATCTATTTAGCAATGAAAAAAATTTAATCAAATAATCTATAATCACCTAACCAACTAAATAAATAAATAATTAATTACTATTTAAAACTAAATAAGTAAGTAATAAAATGAAATTAAAAAAAAGAGGAGTGCATAATAGAATAGGGGTTGTGAAAAATAACAAGAGGGTTTAAGGCTCAATCCACTAAAAACAAATCCTAATTCCACATTTAATAACTTCTAATAACAAAAGAGGAAAAAATCATTAAAAAAATAAAAATAAAATAAAAAACAAGTGGGGAATATTCCGTTCCCTATTCATTTTTCCTAAAGTTTGTCATTAAAAATTTGACCTTTTTTTTTAAAAATTTAAACAAAACCAAAACCCATGATAAATGGGAATGTGTCTCTTTTATTGATTTTTTTAAAATAAAATATATTAAAAATTGGAGAGGATCGACTCTTATTATCTTCTATTATTATCATTTAAATAATAAAAAAAATAAAATACCAAATAAATGAAACAAAAAAAACTCAATGTTCTCTCAGTTCACCGTTGTAACCTCATTCTTCTCCTACCCTCCATCACTGCTTCCTTTCATGAACACAATGGTCGAAACGACCTCATCACCGTCACAGACCAAATCGCCCATAACCCTTATACAAACACGTAGCCAAAACGAGTTGAATCAATCCAAAAAAATAAAAATCGCAAGAGCAACAATAGCGAAATCAATTATGTTTACAAGGATTCAGAGAAATTAGGGTGCACGCTCGTGGGGTTATGGTTCTACGTACATGTGGGAGAGGTAATCATGAAAAAAAACCTAAAGTGTTGTGCAAAATTCCAGATTCTAGCGGTACCGACGACGACTCTGGTGACTTTCCGACGATAACGATTGGAGGGCTCAACTTGACGGAGAAGCCATTTGATGATTTGACCGTCAGATTTATGACTGAGCTCACGTGTTAACTGGAAGACACGCGCGGCGCATATTATTGGCATGCGTATTCTTTTACTGTGTCTGTAAACGTTGTTGTGATGGTCTTTTGACAGTGATTTTTTAATGGTTATGGCTTTGTGAGTTGTTATAGTAGGGAGATAAGAATATGAATTAAGATTATATGGGGGATGTAGTTTGGAATGAGGAAGGGATGTTCAGAGTGTTTAGTGAGGAGGTGATGTGGGTGGAGTTTTTTGTTAGAAAATGAGGAAGAGGAAAAGGTCCGTTTTGTGGGGAAGACGAGGGTGGCTAGCTCTTTTTTCCAGATGAACAGTATGATGGATGTATATATCCATTCAAAATGAGAGATATTCGTTATTTGATGGTCCCCCCTTTTCCACTCAAGAGATCTTTTTTATGAGCTGGCCACGCCGATCCTCCTCATATTTCAATTATTATTTTTATTCTATTAATTAATGATGTGTCATGTTATAATTGGTGGGGAGAGATATGTTTGTTTATTTTTCAGATTTTCTTTATAAATATTATTTGATTAATTTCTAATTTCTAATTGGACAATAAAATGCATATGGATTGCAAACTTAGACCTTTGATTAATTTGAATAAATGATCAAGATTGAATCAAAGAAACACAAATAATTTAAAATGCCTATAATGCCCCTTCTAGATGATTTAATTGGTTTAAAACAATTTAAACCAATTAAATCAAATAAAACTCATAACTTTTGAAATAAATGTGATAAAAATAAAATAAGAGCATGAAAATTTCTATTTAAATTTTCTGAATATTTTGACAAAAGAACAAAATTAAAACGACTAAAAATGAATAAAAGTCAAGCGAAAATTTGCTCAAAAACTTAAATCGGATGCACTAAAATGATCAGCACGAAATAAACTTATTGGAAAAATACATCATTTCTTTTAGTTTTGAAATATATTTTGACCGGTTAAAAGGCTCAGGCGGATCAAAATACAACTGAAAAAGTTGTCGAAAAATATAACGAGCATATCAGGTTAAACTACGTGAACCGTAGATTAATAATACTGACGTCTGCAGGCTTGATTTCAAAACTTTTTACCCGTTGATTTTGCATGTTCTTGAGGAATGATTTAGCCAATTTGTCTGTATTTTCGTGAATTTTATTCCGACTGACATTTTAGGTATTATTCATGATGAAATGCATGTTATGCTGTACAACTGATGCAAATTGAAAATCGAATCAAATTTATGAAAAATTTAAAAAATGGCCCGAACAAAATTGGGGTATGACAGTTGCCCCTATTTAATTAAATTGAACTAGAAGGTATGAATGACAATAGTCTTCGTATATTCATGGCGGAAGATAATTAAATACGAAAAGACCCGAATTTTGTCCTTTTGAAATTCCAGGAAGAAATGCATAAAGAAAATGCAATGAGAAATACAGTGAGAAATGTTTTTAGGAGGTAAGACGAAATAGTTAAGACTCCCTGGGAATTATCAGAATAGTATCTTGGATGTCACAAACGAGACGTTCCAATAATGGAATGATACCTCAACTGTATCTAAGACTTTTCTCAAAATTAGAAGAGTAGTGTCTTGAACTGAACACACGAGATTCTCTAAGGATCAACGAAGCAGTATCCTATATGATATAATCGAGATATTCCTTCAAGGGAATGATACCTCAATCGTTTCTAAGATTCTCCGAGGATACTAGAGTAGTATCTCTGAAAATAAATGAGACTTTTCAAATTAATGAAGCAGTGACTCGAACAGATAAATGAATTTCTTCAAATAAATGAAGTGATATCTCAAAAGAGATGAATGGGATTCTTCAAATAAATGAAGCAGTATCTCAAAATAGATAAATGAGATTCTTCAAATAAATGAAACTGTATCTCAAAACCGATAAATGAGATTCTTTAAATAAATGAAGCGGTATCTCAAAACAGATCAATGAGATTCTTTAAATAAATGAAGCAGTATGTCAAAATAGATAAATGAGATTCTTCAAATAAATGAAGCAGTATCTCAAAACAGATAAATGAGATTCTTCAAATAAATGAAGCAATATCTCAAAACAGAATAATAAGATTGTTTAAATAAATGAAACAGTATATCAAAACAGATGAATGAGATTGTTCAAATAAATGAAGCAGTATCTCAAAACAGATAAATGAGATTCTTCAAATAAATGAAGCAGTATCTCAAAACAGATAAATGAGATTCTTCAAATAAATGAAGCGGTATCTCAAAACAGATAAATGAGATTCTTCAAATAAATGAAGCAGTATCTCAAAACAGATAAATGAGATTCTTCAAATAAATGAAGCAGTATCTCAAAATAGATAAATGAGATTCTTCAAATAAATGAAGCAATATCTCAAAACAGATAAATCAGATTCTTCAAATAAATGAAGCAGTATCTCAAAACAGATAAATGAGATTCTTCAAATAAATGAAGCAGTATCTCAAAACAGATAAATGAGATTCTTCAAATAAATGAAGCAGTATCTCAAAACAGATAAATGAAGCAGTATCTCAAATAGATAAATGAGATTCTTCAAATAAATGAAGCATTATCTCAAAACAGATAAATGAGATTCTTCAAATAAATGAAGCAGTATCTCAAACAGATAAATGAGATTCTTCAAATAAATGAAGCAATGTCTCAAAACAGATAAATGAGATTCTTCAAATAAATGAAGCAGTATCTCAAACAGGTAAGTAAGATTCTTCAAATAAATGAAGCAGTATCTCTAATGTTCGTTTGTTGGGGGAAATATTTTAGAAAAGACTCCCTTTGGAGGAAATTTGCTGGAAAAGCTCTGTAGGGGAGAAAGCTCATAAGAGACTTTTTATGGTAACCTCTGCTTGGGGAGCAATGAGAACTTAAAGTGATTCGTAAATGGAGTACTCATAACATTCAAATTACTCATGTCAAACTTGTCTAACACCTTTTTATCATAGTTTTTCTTAGAGAGTCATAATTTTATAGCACTCATATCCATGTGAGTTTCCATACATAGAATAATCCTAGCAACACCTAATTATTTCATGTCAAACTCCTTTCACAATATAATTTTTCAGTTCATTTACATCATGTACAACAATCAACATATCATCAACATAAAATAACATAAAAATAAAAGAGCCATCATTAAGACTCCTAATATAAATACAACAATCATACTCACACACTCAAACTTTATGTAGCTAATCTTAAGCATGTATGAATCAAAGCGCTGGTACCATTTCCTTGTATACTACTTTAAACCATACAAAGACAATTTCAATTTATAAACTAGTCTGCCATGTTCAGTGACACTGAACCCCTTTGGTTGTTCCATGTAAATTTTCTCATCTAGATAACTGTGAAGAAATATTGTCTTCACATCTATCTGCTCTAAATGCATTTCTCGGATGACTACCAAGGCTTATACTGCCCTAATAGAAGTACATTTGGCAATAAAAAGAGAATATATCATCGTACTTAATCCCCTTATATAATGAATACCCCTTTGTACAAGACAAGCATTGAACTTTTCCCTTTCTTTTTTTGTTGTTATTGGTTTTCTCTTGAACACCGACTTACACCCGATAGTCTTTTTTTCCCTTAGTAAGCTGAACGAGCTCCCTTGTCTGCCTTCCACAATTTGAATTTGGTAAATACTTCACATTTATGCTTAAAGAAATACACCCAAACCTTGCAAGAAAAAACATATGTGAAAGTCAAAAAAAGACCTGGAACCACCCATGGAAACCTCTTCGGTATGTCCCCACACATGATAATGCACATAGTCTAAACCCCGATGTTTTGTACTTTTTGGTCTTGAATTGAACACGACACTATTTCCCAAGTACACAATATTTTCACAATTACACTACAAAAAAGCGCGTAAATTATGGCGGGTAAAATCGTAAATATATTCAAAGAGATTAAGATAAAATTTATATTTAAGGAAAATTATAAATATTTTTGAAAAAAAATAAAAAATAAAAACGATAAATAGTGATATATATTAGGGTTAAATTTACCTAAACCCTAATAGTTACCCTCAAAAAATAATCATCTCTATCTGTAATTATTTCAAATATATGAGATATACTCAACAATCTCCACCTTAGAAAATATCAAACCCATGTAAAAACTTCATACATGACAATTCCACATGGCAATTAGGAAGATACAATTTTTTGCACAACATTGAGAAATATGTAACAAGTCTAAGCAATTTCTGAACTTGTCATTATTGTCAGACTTGGTCAACATATCAACTGCATTATCTAAAATATACATTTTTTCGAGTAATATATGTTTAGATGCAAGTAACTTTTTAATCTTGTGAAATCTCACATCAATATGTTTGGTCTTGGCACTCTAACTATCACCATGCAATGGAACTTCACCTTACTCAACCCTAAATTCTCTCACCAATCATGTAAACCATAAGGCTTCTTTGGCAGCTTCTCTTTCCACCATGTACTCTGTTTTAGTTGTCGACATGACCAATATGGATTGAACTGATAATTTCCATCAAATAGGTCCTTATGCTAAAGTAAATACATACCCTGTTGTAGACCTTCTATCATCCATATCATTAGCATAGTCTGAATCAACATATCTTTGAACTGAAGGATCACCTTGTTCACTACTAAATATGATACCATAACTCATATTATTCTTCAAGTACCTAAAAATCCACTTGCTTGCTTCCCAATACTCTTATTTGGTTTTAACATAAAGTTACAAACTTGACTTACATCTTGTGCCAAATCTGGTCTAGTGAGGACCATAACATACATTAAACTACTAATAACACTGACATAAGGACCTTTGACATATACTTAGCTTCTGGATTTGTCTTTGGATACTGATCCAATGAGAACTTAAAGTGATTCGTAAATGGAGTACTCATAACATTCAAATTACTCATGACAAACTTGTCTAACACCTTTTTATCATAGCTTTTTTTAGAGAGTTATAATTTCATAGCACTCATATCCATGTGAGTTTTCATACATAGAATACTCCAAGAAACCCCTCATTCTTTCATGTCAAACTCCTTTCCCAATATGATTTTTCAGTTCATTTACATCATGTACAACAATCAACATATCATCAATATAAAATAACATAAAAATAAAAGAGCCATCATTAAGACTCCTAACATAAATACAACAATCATACTCACACACTTACACTTTATGTAGCTAATCTTAAGCATGTATGAATCAAAGCGCTTGTACCATTGCCTTATAGACTACATTAAACCATACAAAGACCATTTCAATTTATAAACTAGTCTGCCATGTTCAGTGACACTGAACCCCTTTGGTTGTTCCATGTAAATTTTCTCATTTAGATAACTGTGAAGAAATATTGCCTTCACATCTATCTGCTTTAAATGCATTTCTCGACTGACTACCAAGGCTAATACTGTCCTAATAGAAGTATATTTGGCAATAAAAAGAGAAGATATCATCGTAATTAATCCCCTTCTCTAATGAATACCCCTTTGTATAAGACAAGCATTGAACTTTTCCCTTTCTTTTTTTGTTGTTATTGGTTTTCTCTTGAACACCGACTTACACCCGATAGTCTTTTTTTCCCTTAGTAAGTTGAACGAGCTCCCATGTCTGCCTTCCACAATTTGAATTTGGTAAAGACTTCACATTTCTGCTTCAAGAAATACACCTAAACCTTGCAAGAAAAAACATATGTGCAAGTCATAAAATACCTGGAACCACCCATGGAAACCTCTTAGGTATGTCCCCACACATGATAATGCACATAGTCTAAACCCCCATGTTTGGTACTTTTTGGTCTTGAATCGAACACGACACTATTTCCCAAGTATACAATATTTTCACAATTAATTACAACTTGCAACTACAAACACCCTTTAATAGATTTCTCTTATAAAGTTCCATCATCCCACACTCACTGAGATGACCCATACACATATGCCAGAGTTTGGTTGCATCATTATCAAACTCAACTAATGTAACATCATCTACAATTGTGTTCTCCAATAACTTTTAGATGTTACATACAATACTCCTTGCTCTCATCATAGTCAATGCACCCTTTCTAACCTTCATAATGTCCCTATCTCCATTAGACTTATAGAAGAAACCATTTTCCTGTAAAGTACCTATGAAAATCAAATTATTCCTCAATTTTGGAATATAACTGACTTCGTTCAATCTTTGCACGCCACCATCATCCATGGAAATTTTAATTTATCCTATTCTAGTGATAGTACATGCTTTATCGTCATATATATATATATATATATATATATATATATATATATATATATATATATATATATATATATATATATATATATAAACAAATTCAAAATTATTTGACCTGAATGTAGTGAACCATTCCCGGTGCGGTGTCATGTGGTAAGAACAACCACATTCAAGAATCCGCGCATTTGTTCACTTGTTAAATGAAACACACTATATATCTTCTTCACTGCTAGAATAATCAGTTTGAACCTCATTTGTAGAATTTTATGAGTCGTGCCTTCTGTTTGGATAATCCCACTTTCAATGACCAATTTGTTCGTAACTATAACACTCAGGTTTTTTTTATGATTTTTGGATATAGACCTCTTCTTTTCAAAACCTCTATTATCCTTGTCCCGCTAACAATCTTAACCCCATTTCACATACAGAACATCACCTTGAGTTCCTTCATCTACACTTTATCTCCTTTGAGAATAATACAAAATTGTAGCAGTAATCACATCAAGACATAAAATATCTTTTCTGTTAGTAAGAGTAATCACCAAGTTGTCATAAGAACCTGTTAACGAGCATAGTAAGATATTTGCAGTATCTTCATCATCAATCTTCACTTCAAGCCTCACCAGATCGATGATTATGTTGTTGAAGATATTATCATGTTGTTGTAAGTATGATCCTTTATGCATCTTCAGACAATATAGTTTCTACTTCGTGAATAATTTGTTCGTCGATGTCTTTGACATATACTGACTCTCCAATTTACCCCAAACCTATTTCAGAGTCGTGAGGTCAATGATATGATACATCACCTCGTTTGAAATAATAGGTGAATCACCCATGCAACCTTCTCCTTCATATCAGACCAATTAGTATCATCCATGTCGTTTAGTTTGGTCTCATGCAACATCTTCTGTAAACTTTGTTGAGCAAACATATCCTTAACCCTCATTTTCCATAATCTAAAACTACTCATCCCTTCAAACCTTGTTACTTTGAATTTCGCACCAAGGTTAATCGCCATCAAATACTAATTGTTACTACAACAACTAATATATAAGATTAAAGATAAATGACAGTAAAAAACTTTAATGAACACAATATTTTTGTTAGTGCAGTCCGCCAATGGTGCACACCTCTGTAACTATATAGTAGCTACAAATTCCTTTATTTCGGTCTTATGAATTAATTAGGATTCTAGTCTTACAAACTATATATATTAATACTAGGACTCAATTTACTTAAACCATAACAAAAAATATTTTCTACTCATAATTATCTCAACAATATGAAGTATACTAGAAATTCCATAAATTAATAGTAAACATATATATTTTTTAATATATTAATTATTATTATTATTTTTATTATTATTATTATTATTATTATTATTATTATTATTATTATAATTATTATTATTATTATTATTATTATTATTATTATAATTATTATAATTATTATTATTATTATTATTATTATTATTATTATTATTATTATTATTATCATCATTATTATTATTATTATTTATTTACTTATTTATTTATTTTCTTTTTCTTTATTTATTTATATTTTCTTGTTTTGCATTTAGTGTGGAATGAGAGAAATTATAAAATAAATAAAAATCATATAGTTGATAAAATATAAATAATAAAGTTTATGGTATACAAACAAGCTTATATTAATAATCGATAAGATTAAATGTTAGTGATTAAATGTCACATTCATAAAAACAAAGTTAATGTAAGATATATAAAAAATGTTATTCATATACTCCGAGTCCTATTTCTTAAATTTTTGAATGAGTATATGTTGTAAATGTCTCCGAGTCCTATACATTTAGTTAGTCTATTAAAACTTTTTTATGCTCCTCATAATTCTTAATAAATGATATCATATTTTAGGTTAGATTTAATGGGAAGTGAGAATCAGTGTAAATCAAGATAAATGGTGCGAGTGAGTTATATTTGTAGAGAATAACCCAAATGACATGTATTATTGAAATTTTGTCCAAAATAAAATTTTAAAATCACATATTAATTCAAAATTTTAAAGAATCAAAATATTCACATTGACATGTATGAATGTGAGTAATGATTTCCACATCGAATAAAAAAAATGGATGTTGAATATTTTATAAATAAGAGGAGACATAAACTCAATTACTTAAAATTTTATATTAATATACAATTTTTTTTTTAAAAATTAGGTGGCAAAATTTTATTGATATACGTCATTTGAGTAAATTACCCCAAATTTTATAAGGGATATCGTAGACCTCACCTAATTTGGTTTTAAAATTAAATCATAATATTCCCGTATGTCCTTTCATATTAACATCTTTTAAGAATTGTTTCATTCCTTAAATATAAATTCATTTTCAAATTACAAGATACATTTATTATTTTTTCATCAATAAACCCTTAATAACACCACTAAATATTTTGAAAAGGTGGGAAAAGTGTTTAAGATATAACAATGTGTAAAATAAACACAAAAAATGCAATACATAATTTTCTTAATATAAGAGTACCTTTAAAGTGAATTTGGAATAGAGGGAGAACTTATTTTCAGTTAAGTGAATAATTTCTATTGTTAATAAACAAATAATTAGTTAGTATTAAATGCACATGTAAAATGAAACATTTTTTGAAAGGTTATAAAACCAAACAAAAAACATGTTTATTCTGAAAGAGCCCGTTCTAACAAATATAAATGTTATTAGATTGTATTTCTTATTTCAAATTCGTATAGGAGACCTCATAATTGTGTACGTGAATTATAGCTTTAATTATAAAAAATAAAATCATACTTGATTAAAATATAAACCATTGGTTTTTTTAAACTTTATTAATTATGAGTTAAATATTTTTTTACAATCAAAACAAAATGTTTAGTAAGTTGGGATAAATCTTTTCTCTCCAATCATCTGTGTTAGAATGTGTTATTCACTTTGTAGTGGTGAAAAGATGCCTAATGTCATATTGACAAAATATATTGATACGAAAGGGAAGGTCAAATTGCATGATATTGAATTGAGTGATGCTATTTTTACATCAATATCTTACGCCAAATATTATTTATCTTATTTATACAATAAATAATATTTTTTAATAAAATAATTTTAAAATTTTATTTTAAACAAAAATATATCTAATAAAAATATTTTTTTAAAATTAATTTTATAATAAAGATATAATATTTTTCATTAATCAATTTTATTATTGCATTAACCATACAAATATATGTTATTAATCACATTTTTTTCTGATAGATTATTAACTAATTTTGCTACTTAATTAATTAATAAAATATATAATATTGACCAAATTCTGACATTAATTTATAATATTGACCTATTTTATTTTAATATTTATAGTTTTTTAATTTTTAAAATTCATTAATAAAATTATAAAATAATTTCAGAATTTGGTTAATATTATATATTTTATTGGTTAATGAAATTGTGAAGTTGATTAATAAGTTATATTAAAAATACGTGGTTAATAACATATATTTTTGTGGTTAATGAAATAATAAAATTAGTTAATAAAAATATTATATTTTAGTTACAAAATTAATTTTATTTTATTTTTATAAATAATTTTTTATTTAAAATAAAATTTTAATTTTATTTTATTAAAAACATACTGTTCACCGTACAAATAAGGTGAACACTATTTAGTGTAAATATTGATGTAAAATATTGGTGTAAGAATAACATTATTCTTTTGAATTATACATTAAAGATCTTCCACGCTCATCCAACAGAGAATTGATGGTAAGAAATTCTGATTATTTTGTTCGTTTATGAATTTATTTATTTATTATTAACCGCATCTTAAAAAATTATCTTTTATGGATATCGATTAGTATGAAAATGTTTTTTCAAATCAGACAATAATAGTCCTGAAACTAGTGGTAGGACATCAACACTTTAAAATATTTAATATGTTAAATCAATGATGATTTATAAAAGATTAAAATATTAGATTTAAGGTGAGAACCTAAATTTAATTACATTATTTTTAATTTTTGGTATAGTTGATAGATATGTCAAGATAAATGTTATTATATTTTATTTTAAAAAAATTATAATGAAATAAATTTCTCAATTTAAATGTGCATAAATATTTTAATTGTCAATTTTGATCATTATAAAATGTTTATATTTGTTCTAATTATAATATATAAACAAATATATATGTATCACTTTTCAGTGTCTTATATTTATTAAATTAGCAGAGTTTTTATGTGTGTATCATATTTAGTTTTTTGTTTCAGATTATATGTTTCTTAGCTATGTTAATCTAATCATGCGTTTGTTTCAGATTATATGTTTCTTAGCTATGTTAATCTAATCATGCGTTTGTTTCTATAATATGTTCTTACTTTTATGTTGTTATACAAAACCCTTGTAATTTACGCCTCAAATTTTGTTTTATTGAACTAATTTTGATGATATCCAATTTGCTTTAATTTTCTATCAATGATGCAATTAACTTCAGGTTGTCTCCCTGTATTAGAAAGAAGGAGCTTCAAAACTCGGATTGGAAGGCATGAGTAAGGTGATTATGAAAATCTACACTTTAGACTAATTTGATAAATATCTAAATGAATTAATATCCAACTTAGTATCTGAAGTCGTATGGTTATCCTTCAAAATGATACTTGAAATTGCAAAATGTTAATTGTCATCAAATTTTACTATTTTAAAATATCAATAATATAATAGTATTCACTCATATTTAAATAAGTTATCAATCCTTCAATAAATTTAAAGTCATAATTTTTCAATAAATTTAAAGTCATAATTTTCCATGTATGGTTTTAAAAAAAATATTTTCTTTTATTTAACCGGTTGCAAAAGTATGTAGAAGATGAAAGGGTAGGGCTTGCGAAAGTCATAAGACATTGATCTTTATGTGTGTCTTTTTAGTGACACAATAATTGTTGGAAATCCACAAAAATCTATGGAGAATTTCAATAAATCTTGATGAACAAGATTATTATCACCCATATAATAGCAATGAAAAGAAAAGAACAATGGAGAAAGAAAGAAAGTAAAGAACGATGAAGGAGAAGAAGAATTAAAATTCTGCAGAATTTCTCTCTACTCACAAACTGTGGAAAACTTTTTATTCACTTTGCAACTGCAAAATTCTTTGAATTTAATGTTATGAATACTCTATTCACTTCATTACAAGAATAAGAGTTTCTCTCTCTATTTATAGATTTAGGTTAACTTGGACCTCAAGCTAAAGCCCAAAATAGCTAACACTAATAAAATGGGTCTAAGTCGAAATCCTATGTGAAGCATGTTGCTTCGACACTTCGACACTAACACAACTCAACACGTTAGGTGGTTCGACACTTCCTTGTTCTATCGAGCAACTTGCTTCGACACAAGGAATTACAATTCAACACACCACCTAATTCATTGTGTCTAAGCTATCTACATTCATCATAGCTCTTAGTCTTCTAAACACTTCAACATGCACTCCCTTCGTCATGATGTCTACAATCTGATTCTCAGTTCTGCAGTGTTTCACATTCATCTTCCCATCTACTACTTACTCTCGAAAATAATGGAACCTCATCTCAATGTGCTTGCTTCGACCACGTGCTATCAGATTCTTCGCCAGATTGATAGCTCACATGTTGTCGATCTTCATGATAATTGCTCAATGACTCTTCGCTGTTATCTCTTCGACCAGATTCACCATCCACATTGCTTGACATGCACAAAGATAAGCATTTATGTATTCTGCTTCACACGACGATAATGCCACTACTGGCTCTTTTATCAAACTCCAAGCAATTGGTGCACCACATATCATAAACACATAGCCAACTGTGAATTTTCGATCCTCAACATCACTACACCAACTTGAGTCAGTGTATCCCACTATTTTGCATTCTTTTCCTTTATCAGCTGCAGGAAACAAAATGCCATAGTCGAGAGTTTCTTTCAGATACCTTAGTATCCTCTTCGCCGCTGCTAGATGTGATACCTTTGGTTTCTGCATGAATCTACTCACCATATCTATAATGTATGCTAAGTTAGGCCTTGTGTGATAACGGTATCGAAGTGACCCAATAAGTTTTCTATATTGGGTTGGACCGGCATCATCTTCATCTGAATCTTTAGACAGTTGTAATCTGGGTTCAGTTGGAGTCGAAGTTGGGTTGCAATCTTGCATCTAAAATCTCTTGAGTATTTTGCCTGCATACCTTCTTTGATGCATCATCAAACCTCTACCACTCTTGTAGAATTCGATGCCAAGGAAATATGAAATGTCACCCAGATCTGATATTTCGAATTCCTTGTTAAGATCACCTTTGAAGTCTTCAATCTCCTTCTTGCAGCTACCTGTTATTAACAGGTCATCGACATAGAGACATAGTATAAGCAAATCACTCTTGCTTCTTCTTACATATACTCCATGTTCATATTTTCACTTCACAAATTCCTTCTCCCTTAGAAATCCATCTATCTTCTTGTTCTAAGCTCCAAGAGCTTGTTTAAGTCCGTACATGGCTTTATGCAACCTGTACACCTTTCTTTCTTCGCCTTATTTCACAAACCCAGCTGGTTGTGCAACATAAACTTCTTCTTCTAAGAGGCCATTCAGGAATGCATATTTCACGTCCATCTGACACATCTTCCAGTTGTTTATGTTTGCTAGACCAACAACCAACCTGATTGTTTCGGTCCTAGTAACAGGTGCAAAAACTTCATCGAAGTCGATTCCTTCTTTCTGAAGAAATCCTTTCGCCACAAGTCTCGCCTTGTGTCGAGTCACTTCTTCTTTGGGATTCAACTTCATCTTGTATACCCACTTCTCATCGATTTCGACAAGTGACCAAGTGTTGTTGACTTCGATTGGCTTCATTTCTTCATCCATTACTTTCATCCATTTCGAATCTTTTAATGCCTCAACTGCATTGACTGGTTCGACATCTGCGTAGAAGCATAATATACTATCTCACCTTCTTTATTGACCACATCATCTAATGTAATCACACATTCTTGTAACCTTGCAGACACGTGTCTTATTCTTTGAGGTCTGCTTGGGCCTGCTTCACCTCTAACTTTTTCCTGTCGAACTTCTCTTTCGACTTCACTAGTTGGTTCGTCACAAAAGATTCTCACTGAATCTTTCTTGACATTATCAGTCCAGTCCCTATCCTTAAGCTCATCTATGATCACGTCTCTGCTGATCACCACTTGCTTATTCACTGGGTCAAACAACTTGTATCCTCCAGTAGAATGATATCTGATCAGGATCATCTGATTCGACTTGTCATTAAGTTTTCTTCTCAACTGATCTGGCATATATCTATGTGCTATAAATCCAAACACCCTCAGATGACTCAAGCTAGGATTGACACCATACCAACATTCTTCTGACGTGATTCCTTCTAGCTTCTTCGTCGGACATCTGTTCAGGATATATGTCGCAGACGACACAACTTCTCCCCATAATTCTTTGGGTAAATGCTTGCCTTTCAACATACTTCTAACCATATTCATAATGGTTCTATTCTTCCTTTCTGCGACTCCATTCTGCTATAGAGTGTAGGGTGGCACCACCTCATGCACAATCCCTTGTTTCACACATAATATGTCGAAGTCTTTCGACATATATTCTCCACCACCATTCGTCCTCAAAATCTTGATCTTTTGACTGCTCTGCCTTTCGACCATGGATTTAAACTTGACAATTACCTCGATCACTTCACTTTTCTTCTTGATCAGGTAAGACAACAGTTTTCGATTGAAATCATCTATGAATGTAACAAAGTATTTGTTACCTTCAATCGAATCCACCTGGAGAGGACCAGAGTATATGACTTCATGAATTACCTTCGACCCGCTTCCTGCATCCTTAGTGAAGTTGTTCTTGTGTTGCTTCGCCTACACACATTCTTCACACACTTCATTTGGAATGTAGATTTATGGTAATCCTGACACCATATTTCTTCTCTTCAAATATCTGATGTCTTTAAAATTGATATGACCAAGTCTATAATGCCATATCCATTCATCTCTGTTGGTTGTTGTTGCAAGGCACTTATGCTTTATCATATTAAGCTCAACCTTGAAGGTTCTATTCTGAGACATTGCGGCCTTCAAGATCAACCTTCCATTCCAGTTGAGAACTCTCATCATTTTGTCTTTGATCGACACCTTGTAGTTCTTTTCGATTAACTGCCCTATGCTGAGCAAATTGCTCTTCATGCCTGGTATGTATAATACATTTGAAATTATTGACTTGCTATCATCTTTCCTCATAATCAGAACATCGCCAACATCTTCAGTTGCTAGAGTGTTGTCATTTGCAAATTTCACCATGTTCTTCATTGAGGGCTTTATGTTGACAAACCAATCTTTCCTTCCAACATGTATGATGAGCATCCTGAGTCCAAGTACCACTGGTCATTGAATCTCTCTTCATCCCTTGTTGTAACCATCAACAACGTCTCTTCTTCTTCATGTTTCGCCAGCTTTGCATAAGTTTCTTGATTCTTCTGCTTTTCTGGATAATTAGTAGAATAGTGATCATACGTTTGACAATTGTAACACTGAATGTGACTCTTGTCTGACTTTTAACCACCACCTCTTCCTCTACCTGCAACACCACCTCTTTGGTTTCCTTGGTTCCAGGGTTTTCTCTAATTCGACCAGTTTCCTTCTTGCGGATTTTGACCAATCGAATTATTATAGCCTCTTATGCCTTTGTTGCCATTCCAGTTTCCATTGCCTTTTCTTTCTTTTGCTGATTGAGCCTGCAAAGCCATATCACTCTTTAATTTTCCTGCAGCTCTTTCAAACATTCTTTGTTCATGAGATTCAAGCGTCCCTTGAAGCTCTTCCTTTGTCAATTTTGACAGATCTTTTGACTCTTCTATGGCTACTACCACATGGTCAAACTTTGGAGCCAACGACCTCAAGATCTTTTCAACAACAGATCTTGATGTCAACACTTCTCCACATACCTTGATTTAATTCACCAGTTTCGTAACCTTGGTGAAGAAATCAGTTATGCTTTCATTGTCTTCCATCTGAAGCAATTCATACGTCCTTTTGTGAGTTTGTAACGTCACCTCTTTCACCTTTTATGCGCCTCAAAACAACTTCTCCAAAATTTCTCATGCTTCTTTCACTGGCTCTGCATCATTAACCTTTTCAAAGTTATCTGCATCAACATATTGATGGATTATAAAGAGAGCTTTATAATCTTTCTTCTTCAATTCTTTATGTCCAGCCTTTTCTTGACCTGTCACGTTTTCTGCAAGCGTTGATACTCCTTCCTTCACAAGATCCTAAAGATCTTGATAACAGAACACAACATTTATCTGTTTGCATCAATTCTCATCATTGTTGTTCTTGAGAATCAGAATATTTGCTGGAAAATGCCCGTTTGGATGATTCGTTGCCATGGTGATTTTCTTCCCACGAATCGTTTAACTGGAGCTCTTGATACCAGATGTTGGAAATCCACCAAAATCTATGAAGAATTTCAATCAATCTTGATGAACAAGATTGTTATCAGCCACACAATAGTAATGAAAAGAAAAGAACAATGGAGAAAGAAAGAAAAGAACAATGAAAAATGCGATTAATTATAACAAACATTTCAAATTCAACTGAAGTTTATTACCTCCTAAATGGAATGCTTCCAATCAACCATATTAAGGTTGACAAAGGTAAGTTTTAGTGTCCGTTATGAATACATTCATTGTTGTGTATGTCCTCTTAAATATTTTTGACCTCAAAAATATTGATTTTGTATTATTTTGGATCAATATTTTACATGCATTAAATGTGCTATCCTAGATCTTCTTTGAAAATATTTAAAATTGTTATGGTTTTTGTGATTTGAACTACTTCCTTTTATCAAATTTTTTATTATTAAGTAGTCTATTTTTCTTCTTCATATGGAATAGTGATATTCTAAAAGAATAAATAAATTTTTTCTAACAATTTATAATAGATCAATGATTATAATAAAAACATTTAGTTTTACTTTTTACTATGTTATCATTTTACAAGTCAATTGTTCCATTCCATATGTTAGAAAAAGATAAATTACGTAGAAGTAAATTTATAGAATAAATAGAAAAGTGTGTAATTAATAAGAAGTATATTAATAATTTATGAAGTTATTAATGCTCAAAAGAGTGAAAAATAAAAATAAAAATTAATGAATTATACTATTAAATATTTTTAAATATTTGAGTAAAGCCTCACATTCTATTTTTTTTTTTAAAAATAATCATGTTTTTTATAATTCTAAAGTAACCATATTTTCAAAAACAAAATACAAAAGTAACCATGTTACAAATAAAAAAATCCGTCCATAAGAGGAGTAGCTAGAGGGTATGGCACATGCACTCAATTTTTGTACATAGGCGTCATAGCACATGACGTGTGCTTATAGGACATGTCACCGCATGTGACACATGCACGCATTCTCTAGGAGCATGCGTCACAGAAAGTGACTATTGTTGTGTAGGTTTTTTTATATATAGTGCATCCCCTCTCCATCATTTATCACCCCATCTTCTAATTGTCTCCTTCAAATTTTCTTCAAAATGTCGAGCTATATTCAACAATAAAATCTCCGATGAAGATTAGACTCTGAAGCACAGAGACTTTCGAGAATCTTCAGAGGAGTTTGATTCGTTGTTAGATGGTGACATTTTAGAAGGTAAAAAGATCAGGAGAATTCAAAGTCTTGTTACGGTGTACAACGCTAATGGAGAAAGTTGTTTTTGGGATTCAATTAAAATTGACACTGATTATCGTATTGTGTGTGTGTGTGTGTGTGTGCGTGTGTGTGTGTGTGTGTGCGCGTGCGTGTGTGCGTGCGTGCGTGCGTGCGTGTGTGGGTGTGTGGGTGCGTGTGTGTGCGTGGGTGTGTGTGTGGGTGCGTGTGTGTGTGTGTGTGCGTGGGTGCGTGCGGGTGCGTGTGTGTGTGTGTGTGTGTGTGTGTGTGGGTGCGTGCGGGTGCGTGTGCGTGTGCGTGTGCGTGTGCGTGTGCGTGTGCGTGTGCGTGTGCGTGTGTGTGTGTGTGTGTATGTTTTAGTCGTTGTATTTGTTTGTCTTGTTGTTTAGTTGCTATTTAAATTGTTGTAATCAAATGTTGTGATCTTTATGAAATGAACGTTGTTTTTAAAATCAAATAAATTGGTTTCATAAAACGAATTACATATAAAATGCAGGACTAAAAGTGAATTATTGATTTATGTTGTGGAGCTTGCTCCAACATTGAGACAATTTGTAGAATTGTGTCCGGACTGACGTCATGAACTATATAATCTCACCATTTTCTTTGTCGTATCCATTTCAATTCGAATACGCTTGTTGTTAGAGTAATCCTTTTTATTTCTTCGCATATTTTCATTGTGCCAAACTATCCCTCATTGATATGCAGGTCAATAATCCTCCTTTGCTACCACCGAAAAGCTATTGTTGTACACATTTAGTCTAATCATGTATTTTCCCTATACAGTTTATCTAGAGGCTGTATCTGGGGCTCAAACATGAGGTTAACTGATGACACTCTGTCATTGCATAAATTTGGTCGAAGAAATGAATCAAAATATGTTAAAGATGAGCAAAAATGAAGAATAAAGGCCAAAAAAAAGGAGGAAAAAATAGCTAAGTGTGGAGAAATAGGGAGTTAGTGAAATTCAAGTGAAAAGGGAGCAAAAGTGTGTAGCTAGTGGAATAATCACACGCAACATCGCGCGCGAGATAGGGAAGTAAAAGCTGAATCGCGATGCAGGTCATCACGCGCGCGATGACCACTTTTTCTGGCCTTTTCTGAGAAGTTTTGGTCCATTATGAAGGATTTTTAAGAAAATTTTTGATAGTTTTTTAGGGGTTACGAATTTCTGCTGCAAGAGTGACGATTTGCGGCACTATAAGGCATATTTGGAGAGCATTTGAAGCCGTTGGAGACCAATTCTTCAAGAGAATTCTTATGCAAACCTCATATTCATATTTTTGTATTGTAATTTGAATCATGAGTAACTAATTCTCTCTAGGTTAGATTGTGTTTGATGAACCTATTTTGATATTGTTGGGACATATGTTAGATTTGATATTGCATGAGTAATTTAATCTATAATTCTATCCAATTGCATCTTGTTCTTAATGCTTTTGGTGTGATATACTCTTTTAATCTGATTTTGGACACATAGGGAATACTGACCATTAGTCTATGTGTTGGATCTAGGGCAGTTATTATGCTTACACTAGATGAATAGGGATAGGAGAGCTCAAGTAGTAGCTTAGGAATTAACGCTCTGTTGCATTGCCTAATCTTGCTTACGCTGGTGGACTAGGAATAGGAAATTTTGAGTATTTATTAGTGAGTTATACCGCAAGCGATTGAGTATAGAAGTTTTATTAGTTTGTCATGGGATTATAGTGTCAATATCATTAATGTAATGCATCAAACATCAAGCATAGATAAATAAGGGATTATATACACAACCTGGTCGTTTTCTTCTTATTGTCAAACAACTTTATTTTCTTTTCGTATCCAAACTCACACCCTCCCCACAATTTACTATTTTATACGCATTGCACAAATTTTTCTTGTTAAGTATCAGTCCACGTGGATTCGATCTTATTTTATTACTACGACATTATCAGTACACTTTCCGAGAAGTCATTAAGTTTTTGGCGTCGTTGCCGGAGACTGTTAATAATTTCAACAATCAACGCTTGTGCAACATTTGTTTATTTATTTTTTATTTTTGTATTTATTTTCATTAATTACCATACTACTGAGGTATTTTCTATTTGTGTATGCATAACTCAGAATCAACATTGACACCGTTTGATCCAGAAATGGAAAGAACTGCATGTGCTAATAGCATAGCAGTTAGAGAAGCAACTCTAGCTCAAAGGATCTTAATAGAAGACAATCCACTAATCTCTTCAGACGCTGAAGAAGAGATCATCATGGCAGTCATACCACCACCCACTATGGGGGACTATTGCAAAAGGACCGACGAATGACGACTTTCTAGATGGTTTGCACCGGTAAACTTAACTAACTTTGATATCAAAATTTTTGTTCTTTCAGTTTTAAGAGACGATTTGTTTGACGAGAATGCAATTAGAGATTCACAAGAGCATCTTGCTCGCTTCTACAAAACAGCTTCGATGTGCAAACCAACCGATGTCACGAAAGACCAAGATAAACTATGGTTGTTTGGGCTCTCGCTAATTGGAAGGACTAAAAATTGGATATTTTGCCTTCTAAATGGAAAGAGCTGGAAGATGGATTCTTAGAGAGATTCTTCACCATCACTCGTTTTTTTTAGCGAAGAGCATAAATTACAAATTTTGAGCAGTAGGAAACTGAATCGCTATATGACTCGTTGAAAATATTTAAAAAATTAGTGTGCATGTGCCCAAATCATAATATGAACAACATAGAGAAAATGCAAAATTTTATCCAAGGTCTCAAGAGTCAGACATGTATGCTGTTAGATGCTTTTGCGGGAGGCACGGTCAGATAAATGACCAAACCACAAGTTAAAGACCTGATTGAAAAGATGTGCTTGAATGAGTATCGTTCAAAGAGTGACATATTAGTAAAAATTGATGACTTCTCGTCTTAAAAAGATATGCTTGAATGAGTATCGTTCAAAAAGCGACAATAATTTTTTTTCCTTTTGTACAAAATTACATGATCACAAGAATACCATACAAAATAATGGGGTAATGATAATGATTGCTTCAATGCATTTATCTAGTTCAAAGGATAAAACCCCCGTCTTGGCATCCATAACTTACTTTGGTGTTATATAAGAGATACGCGGGCTCAATTATGTTAAGTATAAAGCTCCTATATTTAAAAAAAATTATCTATCAATTATAATTAACATTTGTTTCAACAATTTAGATATTTACATCGCACGTGTATCTTAAAGAATTTCAACAAACTATTTGAGTTTCTTGATCCACAGAGGACACTACTATCCACCAAACTAGCCGATGTTATTCAAACATACTTACAAAATAAGTTGGATGGAAAGCAAAAAGTGTTACTTAGGACTATTTTAAATAGGTAAGTACACGTGTAAAAAAAAGGTAAGTACATGTTTCCTTCAAGGTTTCATTGTTTTTTCAGTTTTTATTTTGTAATAATTGAATTTTAGTGATTCAAATATTTTTTTTGAAATTACAACAATCACGGGTAGTTGTTTGTCATTTGTCCTAAAGATAATATTATTTTTTGGTTTTATTCATTAAACAAACCTCCAAAGAAAAATAGCAAGGTCATACTTGAGGAGTAAGAAGTCTAAATTAAGAGATATCATTTATACTTAATTTTTGTACAAACGATCTTTGTATTTATAACTTACTTTGTTGACTACTCTTTTATCAGAGCTCTAGAAGAATATCATTTATTAAGAGGTATTAAGAATAAGAATCCTAATTAAAAGAATGGATCTCGTTTGCTGAGAAGATATGGAAAATTTGTAGTTAATCATATCTTTAGATACACATCAGATAGTTCTAAGTTTAGTTTTTTTGTGATATTTTAGTTTGTATCTTGATGCACATGCGAGGACCACACAAAACTATTTTGTAATATATTTTCACTAAAGTTTTACCAATCATGCGAAGACCTCCCGAAATAAAATGCTATAGAAGTTTCACCCAAGTTTTAAAAGAGAAGAAGAACATGAGTATAAAGTTAAGGATCATGTTTAACAAGTCTTTTGGAGACAGAGTTGATTAAAGACTTCCATGTTGTGTACTTCCAGGGATCAACCTGAGTCTACTTTTGGGGATCAACTCGACTGAGAGGCCATAATATTTAAATGGTATAAATTTTTTCTTACAATGAAGAAAATCTTCTGCCATTACCAAAACAACCATGTTTAACATTAAGCTCAATCAAACTACTCTTGAAAAAATGTACAACATCAAAAAACCTTAATAATAGTTTTAATAGCCCAAAGATTTACGACATAAGCCTCACCAATAATAAGAGTAGCATCCATATATTGTAGACGAGTAACCACAATATCAGTGGTTCCCACCTTAAACCTTGAAATAAAATACTGAGATTTACATAACGTGATTAAATTATTTCTAACGTCTCTCTTTTTAGATTTTGAAATTTTCATTGTGGTTAAATATTTTATATTGAACAAATGATTAAAACCTTTGATATATAAATTCGCAATTCTCTTTTGCGACTATCAATTATTTATAGATTTTGGATTTAATCATTTTAAGCTAAGTATCGAATCTCCCATATTTTTTCATTCATATCTCTCTCTCTTATATATATATATATATATATATATATATATATATATATATATATATATATATATTAGAAGTGATGAAAAATATATAATTTTAGAAAAAATTTTAAACATAAATAAATAAAAGAATTTAAGGGAAATTTCTTATTTTTAGGAAAAATACATAAATAAAAAAATGAATTTAATGGAAAATTTTGAATTAATTAAATAAAAATAATTTTAGATAAGAATATATTTTAAGGAAAATTATATTGATAAATACGTACAATGAATTCAAAAGAAATTTTTTATTTTTAGAAAAATTATAAATATTTTTTAAAACACAACAAAAAGTGATAGAGAAGGCTACGTGGCATAGAAGAGTTATCATACTATATAGTACAAGTATATTGTAAGAAAGAACATTGTTAAGGGATTTGAAATTTTTCGCGGTGCAAGCGGACGACTTTGACTGAATAAACACTGATAATCTGTAAATCAGCAGGTAAATAAATATAAACACAATTATATCTTCTAATTACAAGTGAAATTGTTTTCTAGGTTTTTCGTATCATTTTCTTTTACTCTCGTACCTTTGTCGGTTTTCGTTATTCTGTTTCTATTGACTCTACCTGCTAATTTTTTAATCAATTATTTGCTAATTGATTCATTGGAGAGAGGTGATATTTTCTTTCTAATCCTTCTCTTATCTTAGGCGTCGTCACATTCTTGCCTTGTTCCCCAAACAACGTTTTAGGTGTTTATTATTATTATTAGTAGTACTATTTTATTAAATCTGCAATTTTATATTGGTATTCTTAATTTCTAGCCAATCAATGATTTATTAGTTGTCCATACTTTTGCAGATAAAAAGATTTTTGTGATTATATGATAAATATTTCAAAAAATATTTAACAATGCCGTCACAAATCTGCAACTTCCTCTAAATAAGTTGAGAGATTTACAACCGTGGCTAGAGAGAAATAAAAAACCTAATTTTTATGATATAATTGATTAATTAATTAATTAAAGACTTTTTATGATTCGTTGTAGATATGATGGATTATTTTTTCATGATAGGGGAGGAATAAATCCATCCAAATAATTTTGCACTGTATTGTTGGTAAAACGTTCACAATATTTCAGATGCATTGACATATAAAAATTCACAATGTTTTTGATGCATTAACATATCAAAATAATAATAGAAATTCTATATTTAATTTAATATTATTTTTTATACAATTAAATTATTATTTTCTATTAGAATTTATTTTATTTTTCTATACAAGTATTTCCTTTTTAAATGATAAATATTGGTCTATTTTTTATTATATATATATATATATATATATATATATATATATATATATATATATATATATATATATATATATATATATATATATATATATATATATATATATATATATATATATATATATATATATATATATATATATATATATATATATATATATATATATATATATATATATATATATATATATATATATATATATATATATATATATACTTAAATATGTCTTAATGGTTTGATAGACATAGTAGGGTTAAAGTGATTAAGAGATATAAATTCAAATCTTAAACTTCCCCAAACTTAAATACTAACAATTAATATTGACATTTGAAAGTTATAATCTTTTTTAAACCTTATACTAAACATTGAGACTTATCATTTATGTTAAAATTTAAAGATATATTATTTTGAATAGAGATCAATATTTTTAGGTAAGTAAATACGAGTACATTATTAGGAGTAACTTTTTTTAAGCTCAATCCCAAGAAAATATAAACATCTTTATAGATTTCGAAGCATTTAATTATGAAATGATTTATATGTTGATATCTATGCGAGTTTTTCAAATTAAATTGACTTACTACCTCCGTTTTTTATTATAAGTCGCTTTGGAAAAATATTTTGTACCACAATATAAGTCGCTTTATAATACCAATGAATCATTAATGTTATGTTTCCTATTATACCCTTAAATATTTATTATTCTCTCTCCTTTTAATTATGTCAATTTATCTTTTCAATACCATTAATGAAGGACAATTTTGTAAAACCATTCATAATTTCTCTTTTTTATACCATAATTATTACATTTTTTAATATGTGTGAAAAGTCAAAAACGACTTATAATAAAAAACGGAGGGAGTATTAGATACATGCTTTGCAATCATATTTTTAATCATTACTACATTATTGTACTAAACAGAAAATAGTTATGTCTACTCCATCAAAGAATAAGGTTTGGGATGGATTTCTCCAATTGAATGCTTCCTTAACTGTTCCTACAATTGCCTCCTTTAAAAGGTACGTCTTCCTTTGATCGATGACTGATGTAAACATAGAGTTTTTATTTAATCCATTACTATAGAACTAATTACTTAGATTGCTAAATAATGAAAAATTATTTCAGTTTATTTAAATGTCAAACTTAACATCTATTTAGAATGGTATATAAGTGTAATATTTCTCTTTAAGAAAATCACTTAATAAATAAAAAACGTATCTTTTAATTTTGTTGGTTAATGAATTTCTTTACTCTTCTTTAGTTCAGAATCTCTAAAATAATATATTAAAAAGAATCACACTATATGGAATTTTATTTACGCTGATGTAAAACTAATTTACCATTACTATGCATGCCACATTTTTTATTTGTTTTGTATCTAGTGTGGAATGAAAGAAATTACAAATAAATAAAAATTACATATAGTTAAGAAATGATATATTACAAATAAATAAAAATTACATATAGTTAAGAAATGATATAAAAGAAATTTATCGTATACAAGCAAGGTTATATTAGTAGTTGTTGAAATTTAAATGAGTAATTAAATATTCACATCAATAGAAATAAAGGAAGTCTTAAATATATAAAAGAGACGATACATATACCTAATTCTTTGAATTTTTGGATGATTATGTATTATAAAGGTCTCTTAGAGTACTTTTACCTTTAGCTCATTGTAGACCTTGATGTTGTTGTACAAAAGATAGAACAAAAAAAAGATTAAAATCACATATAATAGAATTTTTCTCGATTTAGAAGAAATCGATAAAAAAAGATTAATCTCTTTAAACACTTTTTTTATTATAAACAACAATTTGAATTATGAGGAGCATAAGGGGTGTTAAACCCTTAACATAAGGAGAAAGAAGAAAGGAATAAAAGACAAATACAAATCGAAATTACAAAAGTTTGCAATTGAGAACGTGACAGAATATCCTCCAAACCTCCTAACTAATGAGATTATTATTTCTAAAAAAACACTTGGTACCATTCCTAAGATAACAACTTGATTCTTCCCTAAAAAACAGTCCCAACTACTCAAGACTTCTCCCTGAAAAAGAATAAAATTTCGGGTAGTCCCCAAGGTCTAACAAGTTGCAGACCAAGAGAGGCAAAGAAAGTGATCATGAAACTTCCTTTCCATCTGGGTACAAAGCTATAAAACATGGTTAGGAATTAAGCCAAACACTGCAGTTGAACTAAATGTCTAACTAGTTGCACAAACTCCTCCAAACAGCTTACCTAACAGAGCAGTCAAAGAATAAATGAATATCTTCTTCCCCAACAGAAAAATACAAAGGGCAAACTCAGTTATGGAAACCGTTTAAAATTCCTCGCTTGACCAACTGAGACTTATTTGGTAAACCATTATGCAACAACCTCCAATAAAAAAACCTGGAATTCACTAAGAATCCTCGACTTCCAGACTTTCTCCAAACATGTTAAGCACGCCTCGTTCGGAATGATGACCTCACCCAAAGACAATTAGAAAACATAATAGCTGGTTCTAAATGAGAGTCATAGTTGTTCATCCACCACTTGAATGAACCCTCTTTATCAGGGAAAATATATAACTGTTCAAGAATTTGCATGGGCTCATCAAGGTGCTTAAATTCTTCTTAAACCAGATTCTCCTTCATCAAATACATATTCCATTCCAATGTCCCTCTAGATCATCTTCACATATTGTCCACTCTTGCTTCCTTGCTAATAGAAATATCAAATATAATAGGAAATAATTATTCAATAAATCAGGCTCACACTAGTTAGGATGCCAAAAACTAACTGTAATTCCATTTCCTACCATGCATTTAATGGAGTTAGCGAAACAATTCTCATCTTCCATATATCTAAAGTCTAGGGCAACCATATCTCTTCACCATAAAAAGTCTCTTTTGCCAACTGGGAATCTTGAAAACTAAGGATCTTATCCACCACAATAAAAGTAAGAAGATCCATCCATATAGCTTTTGGCTCCGAAATTATTCTCCACAACCACGTGGATAACAAAGCAAAGTTGAAGGCTCCGACATGCTTGACTCCTAAAACACCCTCTTTCTTTCTTCTGCAAATATTTTTCCAGCTTATCCAACTCATCTTCTTTTGATCACCATTATCTCCCCACAAAAAAACTGTGTATCTTTATAATTTCTTTTTCTATGACTCTTGGAATCTTGTAGAAGGATAACTGATAAATAGGGATGTTGGACAACTCTGAGTTGGTTATTACCATTATCTCCCTCTCATGGACATCTGCTTAGCTTTCCATGAAGACAATCTATTTTTTTAAAACTTATTCACTAAAGGAAACCAAACTTTCTTTCTTATAGAGTTGATTCCAACAAATACTCTCAAAAAATTGAAAGGCATGTTTTCAATTGGACAAGACAAGAAGGAGGATGTCGCTTCAACAAAGTTATCCTTCAAATTAAGATCAAAGAAATTTATTTTTGACAAATTAAACCTAAGTCTTGATGCCACCTCAAAGCCTCTCAAGATAGCCTTAAGGCTCCAAAAGTTATTCCAAGATCCATCACAAAGTAAGATGGCATCGTCTGAAAATTGTACCATCTCAAAATGAATATTTTCATTAAGATGGAACCCATGTAACTCATTCAAACCAGTAGCATTCTGGACAAAACAAACTAAGCCTTATACAACTAACAAGAAGAGAAAAAGGGATAGAGAGTCCCTCTGCCTCAAACCTCTAATAACTTGGAATTCATTTGTAGGAGTTCCATTAATAAATATAGGCATTGAGTTATTGAATACAATGGCTTCCATATAAAGCTGCCACTTGGAGCCAAAACACATTATCTTCATGAGGTACCTCAGATAATCCCAACTGACGCTATCAAAGGCTTTTTGGAAATCCACCTTTAACAATAAGCATTATTTTTTTTACCTAAGAGCATAATCCACTAACTCATTTAGAATCAAAATTCTATCATGGATATGTCTCTTCATAGAAGCCTGAGAATTTTTAACAAAAGCAATAAATATTTGTGATTCAACCAAGCATTAAAAAACAAAAAAGATTCTGTACCCCAATTTTTAACACTCCCTTTTAATCAAAGTGGATTATGATCGGATATATCTCCGTGGCTAGCATATTGACAATCTAGATTCCAAGATTTCATAAGAGGTTCGCAAATTAAAACCCTATCTAACCTTCTCATTCTAGATCCATCCACCTTGTGCCAATTAAAGTTCCCTCCAAAAATCGATAAATCAATTATCTCCATCTTGGCTATGAAAGCAGTAAACTCAATCATCCCTCCTCTATAAACCTTATCACTTTTCCCCTTCTTTTCCCTCGGTTTCTTAATAGCATTAAAATCTACCCCTATATTTCACTACCCTTGAGGCAATCTGCTTTCCAAATCCTTTAAATGTTTCCATAACAATCTCTTCTTATCAATAAAATAGGAAGAATAAACATTCACTAAGTAAACAGACACACCCTTCCAACTAAAATTCAACCCTACAAACCTCTCACCTCTAAAACTGAAATTAAGAGAGAATAAATATGGTTTCCACATGATAGAAGCCCCCCGATCTTCCAAGTGAATATTTTGATGTTCATCCCACATCATTGTTTCCCCATAATAAATGAACCATATCATCGGTAATTGACTGGATTTTCGTCTCCGGGAGCATACAAATGTCAAAGTCTCATGTGGAAATCTTCGTCCTCAAGCTTCTTCTCGTAATCAAACTATCACACCCTCAAATATTTAAGTAAAGAATATTCATTGAAAAGCTTTGTTAGATATTTCCTTATGACAATTACCTAATTGATTCCTTTACTCCAAGTACTTGATGACTTCAATATGAATATCCTCACCTTCAGAAGCTCGAACTCCAAATTTGACAGCTTTTTCCCAAATCTTCTTTGATGCTTCCGAGTCTTTAACTTCCCTGAACATTTTATTTCCTTTGATGACATCGGAATATGACATTGATTCACAAGAAAGGGCACTACCTCCAAAAAATTTGATGGATTCCGAATCTTTGTGGGAAGAGGTGCTGAATTGCAGTCTCACATCTTGAGTTCAATGTTTTGGGGGGTTAAGATTCGGGAAGAAGGAAGGCTTGGATGAAATCTCTCCTATCTGACTACCATCTTTAGAGACATGGGCTACTGGTTGATGGGCCTCGAAAGGAGAGTGAGTCTTAACCCCATCAATTTTTGCATCACGTTGGCCAACAAAACCAAATTCCTTTGAAAAAAGAACAATCAAACCTATATTTAAGATAGAAACTTTAACTCCATGCACCAACTTTCTTATTCTCTTTCTTACCTTGAAACACTTTATTTTAACTATTCTCTAACTTTATTTTTACAAACAAATAGTTCAATGAATTGTGAGAGTACATTCATAAAGATTATTTATGTCATTTGTGTAGATACCTAAATACAAAGATCAATTAATAATAAATTTAAATCTTAAACTTCCCAAAACTAAAATACTAACCACTACTATATAATAAAAATTTGTAACAATTATGACCAAACATATATATTTACAACAATTATGACCCATAAATATATAACATATATATACTAACATATTTGTCATATATTGCAACCTATACTTACAATTGGAATCTTGAGTGTTGCAACATTTAACTTTGTATTAAATTTGTGAGGCATTTCAAATTTGACCAACTTATCTCAAAATCAAATCAATGTGCTTTGCTTTATCAAATTATCCCAAGATCTACCATGAATTTTCTTACCACTCATATATGAAACTATTTTCATTTTTCTCATTTTCTCATATGTTTGTTATTGATAGAAAACCTATCACACGGTTCCTCCAAAAAGTATTAAAATATTTATATTCATACATTTTGAGTCTCTTTAGAACCTTTTTGAAATAGGAGTATTTCACCATTTACTTTTACTTTGTCCTTTTTAATTTCCATTTCTAACACCCTCTTTGCTTCTCCATGTTCCTTTATCTGAAAATTTGAAATTAATTTTAATGTGAGTATTAAACTATTCTCAAATGTTGAACATTGTCTTCTTTAATCTTAAAATACACTAGGATGTCATATATGAAAACCAGTACAAAAGTATCTAAGTTAAGTTGACAAATACATTTCATTTAATTCATTATTACCTTTGTTCATTCTTCATACGGAAAGTCATAAATAAGTACTACTCCGGTCGGATTTATAAGCAAAAAAGACAAGTTTTACGTTTATTAAGAAATATATTTAAGTGCATTTAAGTTTCTTGATTTTAGGTGAGAGAGACAACACAATTACTAGTATACCCTCAATTAAATTGTCTTCTAGTAACAATAAAGTAATTAATGCAAGGATATTTTTGGAATAAAGACATTAAATGCATCTAGATTTGTTGTCATTTGCTTATATTTAAGGCAAAAAAAATTAGAAGACTTTTGCTTATAAATAAGGCCGGAGGGAGTACTTAATAATGAATATAATGAGTCCCCAGTCTTCCGCATATTTTTCATCAATAAACCCTAAATATTTTTTTACACGTTCAAAACAATATGTCTTATTTTTTAATGTGTTATTTAATTTTTGTAGTGGTGAAAAGACGCCCAATGTCAAATGGACGAAAACTATTGAAGTGAAAGGGAGAGTCAAATTACATGATTTTGAAATATATATTCAAGATCTTAAACGCTCACCAAATAGAGGATTGATGGTGAGAAATTCTGATTATTATGTTCATTAATTAATTAATTAATTAATTACTAGTTTGTTGTACTACATTATATAATTAGTTGCATCTTAAAAAATATGTCTTTCATGAACACTTTTTTAAGGGATTTAATATGTTTAATCTAATCAAGCTTTTGTTCTATAATCTTTTATGCAGGGGGGATATAAAAAATTATTATAATTTGCATCTCAAATTTTACTTTATTGAACTAATTTTGATGAGATCCAATTTGAATTAATTACTATCATCCATGCAATTAATTTCAGGTTGTGTCCCTGTATTGGAAAGAAGGATCTTCAAAACTTGGATTTGAAGACATGAAAAAGGTGAATATGAAAGTCTATTTGAAATTGAAAAAAGTTTCTCGTCGTAAAATTTTACTATTTTGAAATATCAATGATATAAGAGTCTAGATTGATAATCTCTAGAAATTTCAAGCATGATTTAAGTATTCACTCGTATTTAAATAAATTATGAATCATTTATAAAAATTTAAAAAGTCATGAATTTTCCATATATGGTTTTAACAAAAATATTTCTCCTTATTTAACAGGTTGCAAAAAAGTATGTAGAAGATGGAAGAGTAGGGATTGCAAAAGTTATAAATGGCATTGATCTTTATGTGTGTCCTTGTAGTCACACAATAATCACCTTACTTGCAAAATATGGATTCTTCAAGCTCAGTGACAAGACAACCATTGACCAGAACAAAGATTACCTCATTGGTTGTGTTGTATGGAAAAGAAACCAAATAAATCATCCTAGTGTTCTTCACCAGAAATCATCTGGATCATCAAGAACAAGTAATACTAGTCCTATTGAATTATGGTCTCCGATTCGAGAACAATCTAGAAAAAATAATCCAATCGAAGTGTGGTCTCCGATTCGTACGCCTTTAGAATCGCCACCGAAAAATGCACCAAAAAATTATTTCAGTGCGTTAGTAAAATCAGAAGACACTCCAAATGTTTTACCATCTTTATCAGTATCCGCTGAACTTGAAACCTCAAATCCAAACCTAACTTGTGTTACAAGACCATCTTCAGTTACTTGTGATCAAAATTTTCACAAGAGAATGATGGAAGAAGATATGGACATATCTCCACAAAAGAAAGTTTGCCGCAGATATGAGAATGAGAATATTCATTCTATGGAACAAAATTTCATACCACCCTTACCACTTGCACAAATTCTTCCGCCATTTGCAAAACAAAAACCTGATTTTACTTATCTTGGGCCTGTTTTAATGAGGGAACAAACACATTCACATGCGAAACCAGATTTTACCTATCATGCTCCTGGTTTCATGAGAGAACAGACACATGCACGTGTAGATTCAAAACCAGACTTTACATATCTTGGTCCTGGTTTCATGAGGGAACAAGCACATGCGCAAGTACATAAAAAACCAACAAGTGATGTAGGCATGATGTTTTTGAGGGACCATGTGATTAACTGTAACAAACATTTCAACTTCAGCTCAAATCTATTACCTCCTCGATGGAATGCTTCCAATCAACCATATCAAGGTTGACAAAGGTAAGTTTAAGTGTCAATTATGAATACATTCATTGTTGTATGTATGTGAACTCTTAAATATTTTAGACCTCAAAAACATTGGTTTTGTATTTTGGATTAATATTTTACATGCATTAAACGTGCTATCCTATGATCTTCTAGAAAACATTTAAAATTGTTATGACATTTGTGTTTTAGGGGTTGTAATGTGATTTGAAGTACTTCCTATTATCAAATTTCTTATTATTAAGTACTTTATTCTTCTTCATATGGAATAAGGTTATTCTAACACAAGAAATTTGTCTAAAAAAATAAAGAAAATGATGTCGACAATTTATGATAGAACAGTAATTAATATTATATGCACATATATCACATCTGATTACGATAACAACATTTAGTTTTTTTTTTATATCTTATCATATTACAAGAGCCAATAGGATAAATAAAAGAAGTCACCATTAAAATATATTAATATAAAAAAGTGTTGATAAACTTCTTAAAATAAAAAACAGTCTTTCAAATTGAATCTCAAGTTGGTGAGTTGATTATGCATGAGGAATGCATTTCGACATCCCATTAAAAAAATAATTATGTCCAATTAATTGTTCAAAAGTATTGTTAACTTTGGATATATTTATTTTTTCGCTATTATTAAATATAAAATATATTATTTAAAAAAGAAAGAAAAATTGTTTTTATAATTGTGAATTATAAGAATTAAATCTTACTCTTACGTATTTTTTTTATGCAAGAGAATTTAAAGCTACACAATTTTTAAGTAGAAAATATTAGTGTGATGTTTACGTATCTTTTGATGCAAGAGAATTTAAGGCTACACAATTCTTAAGTAAAAAATATTTGTATATTGTTTGATTTTAAATTAAAAATTAGTTGTGTTATCACAAATAAAAATGTTAATTTGATTGAGTAAAAAATATTGATTGAGGTGTGTTTGATTAATTTTATTTTATATTAATTTATTGTAAAAAACGAGTTTTAGAACGAACAAGTATTGCAACTTGTGTCCTAACAAGTCAAGAATAAAATAGATGCTCATCTAATTATTCATTTTAAAAATAATTTATTTATTAAAAAACGAGTTTTAAAATAAGCAATTTGTAACTCATGCTTTAACAACTCAAAGGTCAAAAATATGTTCATCGGATTAATACATTTATAAATATTGATTTTTGTAATTAATTTAGAGAAATAAGAATATTTATTAACAGTGTAAAATATTTTTACATTGTCAACCAACAACATCAATAGTTAAGGTGCGGCAAAAAATACTGCAACAATGTGTAACATTCCCAAAAATCACACACACACAAAGCAAGGAAGGGAAAAAAGAGGTTATCGATTGGGAAAAAGTAAGGTAGTGGAATTTTTTGTTCTATTCTGTTGAAAAGTTGGATATTCTTACTATTTTTGCCCTCCAATTTCTCTCTATAATTTTGCAACAAAATATTAGGGTTTTGATGTAGCATGATGCCAAAATACAATTTTTGTGAGCAAATAACTTAATCACAAATGCAGCAGAATTGTAGCAGTTTGTTGTGTTGCAGTTTTGCAATAATTTGCAGTGTTGAATGGTTGTTAAAATATTGTTCGAAACATACAAATGACAACAATATAAAAGCGAATGAAAAGGAAGAAATTAGTCCAAACTGGAAGATTATCAAGCCTATATTTATTTTTCAATTTTATCTTAAATATTTTTTATTTTAAAATATAATAAATTTTATTATATTTATTTCAAGTTTTATTTTATTTAACAAGAAAATAAAAATTGTAAAAGTTGAATAAAAAATAATTAAAAAATTTAAAACTTTTATTTTATTTAAAAATAAAATATTTTAAAAAATAAATAAAGATTAGAGACTTTTTCACTTTGGAACGAAGAATTTTTCTTACTTTTCATTTGCTTTTTTATTTTTGCCATTTGTATGTTTTAAACAAAATTTATGTATTGTTGTGAATTTTTTACTAAAATACCCTTGATTTTAAAAAAAAAATCTCAAAATAACTCTGATTTCAAAAAAATATATTCAATTTACCCCACTTTTAAGAGGAGACGCCAATTGGATTGACTAGGGTTCTTGGTGTTGTCAATCCAATTCGCGCTCATGTGTAAAGCTTAAAGGGAGGCGCCAACTGGTTTGACAATTTTGTTGGGGGTTAGATGTTGAGCCTTCTGGTGTGTATGTTACCTGGAGTGGGTCATATCGGTACATATCCTCGGCGATGAACTCAAAAGCAACTGATCTATACCAAGCCATATAAGTACGACTTGGTTTTTCTTCAGTTGGCATCACATCGTCAGTTAAGACATGGTCATGGTGATGCTTCCATTTGCGACACTCAGATCTAGCGAAGCTTTGCCATGGGTTAAAGTTCCATTGGTCGTTAACTTTGCGTAGATGTCATTCTCCTAGGTTTGTTGGGGGATCTGGGATGTGTTGAAGCATACCGAACTACAATTTAACATGATCACTGTTGTGCATCTCCACAGTGGTGAATCTTATGATTGGTGTGCATGCAGTCCATACGGTTGCGTCTTCTTCGTTGATTTCATGGTCATGATCCAAATTTAGGTATGGACGCCAAATGAACTGAAATGTGAACGTATGTTAGATTATAAATTTGGTAGAATAAATTAACAAATTATTACGAAATAATAAGGTTATTATCCATACATCTGTCGATCGAAGGTGATCCAAGAGATTGCGATACCGGGTAATACAATGTCTAGGACATCTGTTATAACTCATACCACGTGCCGACCATCTGCACCATAAAGGTAAAATATTAGTTAGAGATAATAATCGGTAAAGTAAGTAAATATAGACCATTTAAAACAACTTACTTTTGTGCATACGGGAATGTGAAAGGGTTGTTGTTAGCGGGCACTAGGGACGGTAGTCTTGACAAACCCTATGCTTGGAGCAAAATAGCACATCCAAAAAAGGTAGATGTGTCTTTGTGTGAATTTTACACAAAGAGCTACAAAGATAGGCCAGACAAGCGGATCTCCAACTGTAACTTCCTATTCTATATACATGTCTTAGTAAAGGTAAATACATAACATGCATACTAGAACCACTACCTTCGAGAAATAAAAAAGAATCAATTAAAAGCATAATGTAACACCTAGTTTTTATTATTCGAGCCTTTTCGGTAGAATACTCATCTAAATGTAAGCTGTTATAGTATGCCTTAAGGCGTGAAAGGAGTATACCTTTACCTCTTGAGTTATCATCTAACAAATCAGCATCCAAGAGGTCCATGCATATTGAATTTTCATAGTTGGTTTTACCATTTACAGCTTTACCTTCGATAGGCAGTCCCAATAGCATGTAGACATCTTCTAACGTCACGGTACACTCACCGGTTGAAAACCAGAATGTGTGCGTCTCGGGACACCATCTTTCACATAACGCAAGAATGAATTTATTATCCACCGACCAAGAGATTATTTTGCTTATATGTCCAAAAGCGGCGAGCTCGGCATACAGTTGGATCATCGGGTCCATGTGTACATATTCGTGGACCCGAGTTCGGAACCTTGAAACATCCTATAAAAGAAACAACAAAACATGTTACTAAGTTGATATGTTATTAAAAGGTATTCTAGACAAATAACAAAATAATTAAACACTTGCATAAGTTAATATGTTTGCAACTGTTCCTCTATGTGATTCGCCCATTGTGAGGATAGACATCTTGTCGGAGATGAAAGAGGTTGGTGCAGATGAAAGAGGTTGTTACATATGAAAGATTTGATGTTGTTGAGGAAGTTGTGAGTGTTGGCCTCCATATGAAGGTGATATAGTTTGGTACAACGACAAGATGCGAAGAAAGAAAAAAGGACGGCCAAACATCACGTGTATTAGAACAGAAATGGATACGACTGTTAAAATGATAAGACTATGTATTATATGTCGTCAACCAGGACACAACAAGAACAATTGTTCCAATCGAGGAGCAACATCTTCATCATAAGATAGTATCTCCTTTTAATTTTTGTAACCTTGGATTTTTATATATCATTAATTTTTTTTAGAACAAGTTTAACAACAAACATCACTACAACATAAGCAAACTTAAAACAGAATATTTCTAACTGATTACAACAATCAAACTGATGTCATCTCGTCCAAACATCATTCCCCTAGCATCCTTATCAGTTTTGACTCGCACCTAATCAAATATACTGTCGAGTCTCTCAATACTTCTAATTTTTTTCCCTCTGGTAGTTTTCTATCTAACCGACGAATCAACTCCCTCTTCAGTTAATCCAAACTAGTGATGTTCTAGAAGAGCATCAACATCGGAGGTTTGTCTCTCGAATAAATCACTTTTCCATAGCGGCGACGAACACCAAACATGTTTGTAGAATGATGAAATGAGATGTGGAAAAATGATTCACACAACACCTCTATTTATAGCAAAATAATTGCACTTTACACTAACGCGCCAGACCAATTGGCGCCTCCTCTACAAAGTAACACATGGGCGCCAATTGGATTGGCAACACCATGTGCCCTAGCCAATCCAATTGGCGTCTCCTCTCTAACTTTAGGAGCTGACGTCAATTGGTCTGACGCCTCCTTTTAAAAGTGGGATAGATTGGGAATTTTTTTGAAATCAGGGTTATTTTGGGATTTTTTTAAAAAAAATAGGGGTATTTGGGAAAAAAATTCCATTGTTGTAGCACTACAAACTTCTGCAACATTATAACCCTGATTTAAAAAAAATCCAATTTACCTCACTTTTAAGAGGAGGCGCCAATTGGATTGGCTAGGGCTCCTGGTGTTGTCAATCCAATTCGCGCCCATGTGTAAAGCTTAAATGGAGGCGCCAATTGGATTGGCACCTCTGTGTGTTTTGTAATTTTTTTTCCAAAAAAGTCTACATGATACATAAACTCGAAATCGGACCAATTCATATTAATATTAATTCCCATTTACACAAAAAAGACTAATGTTGATGACCGGGATCACCTAACCGATCTCCGGTACCACATCCCCTAGCTACCCGAACCCGTGGCCCTAACCCACGTTGATGATTCACCCCAGGTGTTTGAGCATCTGAGGGCCCGGGAACATCACTACCAACTACGGGAGATTGCCAGTTGAGATAGTCAGATAAATCAGCATAGTCTTGTGTATGCATCGAAGGTGTACCGCCATAGTTGAGTTCATGACCCATGTTAGAGTAGTTGGGTTGTGTTTGCCTTGTTGGAGGGCGACCAGGACGATTGAAGGGAGACATTGGTGTGAATGATGCGTCGAGGAAAGGTTGGAAAGATTGTTGTGGTGTTTGGTAGACATAGGGTTATTGAAGGTTTCGATTTTGAGATGTTTGGGCTTCTTGACTATGGTAGGAGGAGGGACAGTTGGTGTTAAATGATCGTTGAGTGTTTTGACTAAGGCGGCTTTGGTAGGATGATGTGTTGGGTGCGAAGCGATGTTGGGTCTCTGGTTGATGATCTAGTTGTTGGTGGTGGTACGGGGTATTCTCTTGGTATTGTGGTTGGGTGTATGACATGTTATGGTTGTATGCTTGTGTGTTTGTGGAACGGAAAGTTTGACGGATATGGGGTTGTGTGTAGCTGGTCTGACAATTTTGTTAGGGGTTAGATGTTGAGCCTTCTGGTGTGTATGTTGCTTGGCGTGGGTCGTATAAGTACATATCCTCGGCGATGAACTCAAAACCAACTGATCTATACCAAGCCATATAAGTACGGCTTGGTTTTTCTTCAGTTGGCATCACATTGTCAGTTAAGACATGGTCATGGCGGTGCTTCCATTTGCGACTCAGATCTAGCGAAGCTTTGCCAGGGGTTAAAGTTCCTAGGTTTGTTGGGGGATCTGGGATGTGTTGAAGCATACCGAACTGCAATTTAACACGATCATTGTTGTGCATCTCCACAGTGGTGAATCTTATGATTTGTGTGCATGTAGTCCATACAGCTGCCTCTTCTTCGTTGATTTCATGGTCATGATCCAAATTTAGGTATGGACGCCAAATGAACTGAAATGTGAACGTATGTTAGATTATAAATTTTGTAGAAGAAATTAACAAATTATTACGAAATAATTAGGTTACTATCCATATATCTGCCGGTCGAAGGTGATCCAAGAGATTGCGATACTGGGTAATACAATGTCTAGGACATCTATTATAACTCATACCACGTGTCGACCATCTGCACCATAAAGGTAAAAATATTAGTTAGAGATAGTAATCGGTAAAGTAAGTAAATATAGACCATTTAAAATAACTTACTTTTGTTCATACGGGAATGTGAAAGGGTTGTTGTTAGCGGGCGCTAGGGAAGGTAGTCTTGACCAACCCCATGCTTGGAGCAAAATAACATATCTAGAAAAGGTAGATGTGCCTTTGTGTGAATTTTTACACAAAGAGCTATAAAGATAGGCCAGACAAGCGGATCCCCAACTGTAACTTCTTATTTTATCTACATGTCTTAGCAAAGGTAAATACATAACATGTATACTAGAACCACTACCTTCGAGAAATAAAAAAGAACCAATTAAAAGCATAATGTAACACCTAGTTTTTATTATTCGAGCCTCTTCGGTAAAATGCTCATCTAAATGTAAGCTGTTATAGTATGCCTTAAGGCGTGAAAGGAGTATACATTGACCTCTTGAGTTATCATCTAACAAATCATCATCCAAGAGGTCCATGCAAATTGAATTTGCATAGTTGGTTTTACCATTTACAGTTTTACCTTCGATAGGCAGTCCCAATAGCATGTAGACATCTTCTAACGTTACGGTACACTCACCGATTGACAACCATAATGTGTGCGTCTCGGGACGCCATCTTTCACATAACGCAAGAATGAATTTATTATCCACCGACCAAGACATTATCTTGCCACAATGGAAGATGTGATGGTAAGTGTAAACATATAAATGTTAAGCATATGGGTGAATGAGGAGTTTTTGAAGCACATTTGTATATATGTAATAACACTGATGAGGTTCGGCCATACTGAGGACACACAAAACCATTGTCAAAGCTAAAACCCCTTGAATGACTAAAAAATGGGTGCCGAAAGAGCATAATAGAACATTCTTAAAATGATTTAAAACCAATATCATGAATGATGATAATTCTTCTGATACATTAAAGTTTCTAGCATGTGAGCCCAGCTTTAATGTTTTATGTTGAAGTGGGTACGATACTTTTTTTTCCTTTTGTACAAAATTACAGGATGATAAGAGTACCATGCAAAATAGTGGGGTAATGATAATGACTTCTTTAATGCATTTCTCTAGTTCAAAGGATAAAAACCTCATTTTGGCATTCACAACTTACTTTGGTATTATAGAAGAGATATTATGTTAAGTATAAAGTTTCTATTTTTAAATTTTTTTTATCTATCAATTATAATTAACATTTGTTTCAACAATTTTGATATCTACATCGCACGCGTATCTAAAAGAAATTCAACAAACTATTTGGGTTTCTTAATCCACAAAGGACACTACTATCCACCAACCTGGTCAAAGTTATTCAAACATACTTACAAAAAAAGTTGGATGGAGAGCAAAAAATGTTACTTAGGACCATTTTTAAATAGGTAAATACATGTGTAAAAAAAATAAGTAAGTATATATTTCCTTCAAGGTTTTATTGTTTTTTCAGATGTTATTTTGTAATAATTGAATTTTAGTGATTATGATTTTTTTTTTAAATTACAGCAATCACTGGAAGTTGTTTGTCATTTCTCATAAAGATAATATTATTTTTTGGTTTTGTTCATTAAACAAACTTCCAAAGAAAAATATCAAGGTCATACTTAAGGGGTAAGAAGTCTAAACTGAGAGATATCACTTATATTTAATTTTTGTACACACGGTCTTTATATTTATAACTTACTTTGTTGACTACTCTTTTATCAGAGTTCTAGAAGAATATTATTTATTAAAAGGAATTAAGAATAAAAACCCTAATTGGAAGAATGGTTCTCGTTTCCTGAGAAGATATGAAAGAATTGTACTTAATCATATCTTTTGATACGCATCAGATAGTTCTAAGTTTAGTTTTTTGTGATATTTTAGTTTGTATCATGATGCACATGCAAGGACCACACAAAACTATTTTGTAATATATTTTCACTATAGTTTTACCAATCATGCGAAGACCTCCCAAAATAAAACACTATAGAAATTTCACCAAAGTTTTAAAAGAGAGTAAGAACATGGGTATAAAGTTAAGGATCGTGTTTAACAAGTCTATTGGAGATAAAGTTGATTAAAACTTCCATGTTGTGTACTTCCGGGCATCACCCCGACTGAGAGACCATAAGGGGGGCTAAACCTTTAACACAAGGAGAAAGAAGAAAGAAAGAACAAAGAAATAAAAGCCTAACACAAGTCGAAATTATAAAAGTTTGAAATTGAGAATACGTGACAGATATATCCTCCAACACACCTAACTAATGAGATTATTATTTCTAAAAAACACTTGGCACCACTCCCAAGATAACAATTTGATTTTTCCCACAAAAAAAAGTCCCAACTACTCAAGACTTCTCCATGAAAAAGAATAGAATTTCGGCTAGTCCATAAGGTATAGCAGGTTGTAGACCAAAAGAAGCAAAGCAATTGATCATGGAACTTCCTTTCTATCTGGGTGCAAACCTATAAAGCATGCTCAGGAATTAAGCCAATCGCTGCCTTGATCTAAATGCCTAACTAGTTATACAAACTCCTCTAAACAACTTGCCTAATAGAGTAGTCCAAGAATAGATGAATATCTTCTTCCCCAACCGAAAAACACAGAGCAAAAACTGAGTTATGAGGAGCATAAGGGGTGTTAAACCCTTAACACAAAGAACAAGAAGAAAAAAGAACAACGGAATAAAAGCCTAATACAAGTCGAAATTACAATAGTTTTCAATTGAGAATACGTGACAGATTTATCCTCCAACCCTCCTAACTAATGGGATTAATATTTCTAAAAAACTACTTGGCAGATAACAACTTGTCTCTTCCCAAAAAAAGTCCCAAATACTCAAGACTTCTCCCTGAAAGAGAATAGAATTCTGGCTAGTCCACAAGGTCTAGTATGTTGCAGAACAAACTAATTAATGCAAGTGATCATGGAATTTCCTCTTCATCTGGGTGCAGACCTATAAAACATGCTTAGGAATTAAGCCAATCGCTGCCATAAACTAAATGCGTAACTAGTTGCACAAACCCCTCCAAATAGCTTGCCTAATAAAGAAGTCCAAGAATAGATGAATATCTTCTTCCCCGACAGAAAAACACAGAGGGAAAACTAAGTTATGGACACCTTCTAAAACTCCTCGTTTGACCAACTGAGACTTATTTGTTAAACCATTTCACAACAACCTCTAATAGAAAACCAGGAATTTACTAGGAATCCTCGACTTCTAGACTTTCTCCAAACCTGCTAAGCACGCTTCGTTCGGAATGATGACCTCACCCAAAGACAATTGGAAAACATAATAGTTTATTTTAAATGAGAACCATAATTGTTCCTTCATCACTTGAATGAATCCTCTTTATCAGGGGAAATATAGACATGTGCAAGAATTTGCATGAGCTCATCAAGGATAAAACTAGATTCTCCTTCATCAAATAGATATTCCATTCCAAAGTCCCTCTAGACCATCTTCACATATCTCCCTCTCTTGTTTCCTTGCTAAGAGAAATATCAAATATAACAGGAAATAAATAATTCAATGAATCAGGCCCACACCAGCTAGGATGTCAAAAACTAACTATCATTCCATTTCCTACTATGCATCTAATGGAGTTGGAGAAACAATTTTCATCTTCCACGTAGCTGAAGCCTAGGCCAACTATATCTCTTCACCATAAAGAGTCTATTTTTCCAACTGGGAATCTTAAAAGTCTAAGGATCTTCTCCACCATACATAAAAGTAAGAAGATCCATCCACATAGTTTTTGGCTCCGACAGTGTTCTCCATAGCCACTTGGATAACAAAGCAAAGTTGAAGGCTCCAACATGTTTGACTCCTAAACCACCCATCTTTCTTTCTTCTGCAAATGTTTTTCCAGCTTATCCAACTCATCATCTTTTGATCAACATTACCTTCCCTCAAAAAATCTCTTTGTATCTTTATAATTTCTTTTTCTATGACTCTTGGAATCTAGTAGAAGGATAATTGATAAATATGGATATTGGACATGTCTGAGCTGGTCATTAACAGTCTCCCTCCCAAGGACATATGCTTAGCTTTCCTTGAAGATAATATTTTTTAACTTATTCACTCAAGGAAACCAAGCTTTCTTTCTTCTAGAGTTGATTCCAACAGATACTCCCAAAAAAATTGAATGGAAGATTTCCATTTGGACAAGACAAGAAGAAGGATGCCGCTTCAACAAAGTTATCCTTCAAATTAAGACCAAAGAGATTTCTTTTTGACAAATGAACCCTAAGTCTTAATGCCACCTCAAACCCTCTCAATATAGCCTTAAGGCTCCAAAAGTTATTCCAAGATCCATCACAAAGCAAGATGGCGTCGTCTGTAAATTGTACCATCTCAAAATGAATATTTTCATTGAGATGGAACCCCTGTAACTCATTCAAACCAGTAGCATTTTTTACCAAACCACCTAAACTTTCTACGACTAACAAGAAGAGAAAAAGGGATAGAGGGTCCCTCAGCCTCAAACCTCTAATAACTTGGAATTCATTTCTAGGAGTATAAATATAGGCATTGAGTTATTGAATACAAGGGCTTCCATATAAAGCTGCCACTTGGAGCCAAAACACATTATCTTCATGAGGTACCTCAGATAATCCCAACTGATGCTATCAAAGGCTCTTTGGAAATCCACCTTTAATAATAAGCATTATTTTTTGTACCTAAGAGCATAATCCACTAACTAATTTAGAATCAAAATTCTATCATGGATATGTCTCTTCATAGAAGCCTAAGAATTTTTAACAAAAGCAAGAAATATTTGTGATCCAACCAAGCATTAAAAAACAAAAAAGATTTTGTACCCCAATTTTTAACACTCCCTTTTAATCAAAGTGGATTATGATCGGATATATCCCCGTAGCTAGCATATTGACAATCTAGATTCCAAGATTTCAGAAGAGGTTCGGAAATTAAAAACCTATCTAACATGCTCATTATAGATCCATCCACCTTGTGCCAATTAAAGTTCCCTCCCAAAAACCGGTAAATCAATTATCTCCATCTCGACAATGAAAGTAATGAACTCAATCGTTCCTCCTTTATAAACCTTATCACTTTTCCCCCTCTTTTCCCCTAGTTTCTTAATAGCATTAAAATCAACCCCTACATTTCACTCCCCTTGAGGCAACCTGCTTTCCAAATCCTTTAAATGTTTCCATAATAATCTCTTTTTATCAATAAAACATTAAGAATAAGCATTCATTAAGTAAACAGACACACCCTTCTAACTAAAATTCAACCCTACAAACCTCTCACCTCTAAAACTGAAATTAAGAGAGAATGAATATGGTTCCCACATGATAGAAACCCCTCGATCTTCCAAGTGAATATTTTGATGTCCATTTCACATCACTGCTTCCCCATAATTAATGAACCACATCATCAGTAATTAACTGGATTTTTCGTCTCCTGAAGCATACAAATGTCAAAATCTCCTATGGAAATCTTCGTCCTCAAACTTCTTCTCGTAATCAAACTACCACACCCTCGAATATTTAGGTAGAGAATATTCATTGAAAACCCTTGTTAGATACTTCCTTATGATAATTCCCTAACTGAATCCTTTTCTCCAAAGACTTGATGACTTCAATATGAATATCCTCACCTTAAGAAGCTCAGACTCCAAATTTGACAGTTTTTTCTCAAATCTTCTTTGATGCTTCCGTGTCTTTAACTTCCATGAATATTTTATTTCCTTTTATCTCAAAAAAAACTTGATGGATTCCAAATTGTTGTTAGAAGAGGTACTGAATTGCAGTCTCACATCTTAAGTTCAATGTTTTGAGGGCTAAGATTCGAGAAGAGAGAGGGGTAGGATGAAATCCCTCATATCTGACTACCATCTTTAGAGACATGGGTTACTAGCTGATGGGCCTCGAAAGGAGAGTGAGCCTTAATCCCATCAACTTCTGCATCACGCTGGCCAACATAACCAAGATCCTTTGAAAAAAGAACAATCAGACCTAGATTTAAGATAGAAGCTTTAACTCCATGCGCCAACTTTCTTCTTCTCTTTCTTGGCTTATTTTTGGATTAACAAATCCTATTGGGCCCATCACTTTTTCCTTTGACTTGCTTTTGGGATCTCGTGTCACGTCTTCATCAATTGACTTGATGTGTTACTTTAAACACTTTATTTTAACTATTCTCTAATAAGTCTAATAAGTCTATGTTATTTGTGTAGATACCTAAATACAAACATCAATTAATAATAAATTTAAATCTTAAACTTCCCAAAACTAAAATACTAACCACTAATATATATAAAAAAATTGTAACAATTATGACCAAGAAATATGTAACATATATATTTACAACAATTATGACCCAAAAATATGTAACATACATATTAGTGGTCATATCAAGATTTTTTGTTTGAAAACAAACCTTATCACAAATCCCTTTCAAATCCTTCATGTTGATGCACGAAAATGGTTTCCTCATGCTCTCCAAGTAAAAAGTATTATTTTGACACCAAATTTCTCGATAACTTACACAAACTTTCAATGAATTTATGATTGATTAATGACCTTTTATGATTGGTTGCAGAGGTGACTGATTATTTTTTCATAATAGGGGAGGAATAAATCCATCCAAATAGTTTTGCACTGAGTTGTTTGTAAAACATTCACAATACTTCAGAAGCATTAACATATAAAAATTCACATTATATGAAATTTTATTTACGTTGATGTAAAACTAATTTGCCATTACTATGCATGCCACATTTTCTATTTGTTTTGTATCTAGTGTGGAATGAGAGAAGTTACAAATAAATAAAAGTTACATATAGTTAAGAAATGATATAAAAGAAATTTATCGTATACAAGCAAGGTTATATTAATAATTGTTGAAATTTAAATATGAGTCATTAAATGTCACATTGACAGAAATGAAGGAAGTCTTAAATATACAAAAGAGGTGATGATGCATATACATAATTCTTTAAATTTTTAGATGATTATATGTTATAAAGATCTCTTAGAGTCTTTTACCTTTAGCCCATTGAAGACCTTAAAGTTGTACTATAGAAGATAGAACAAGAATAAACACAAAAAAGATTAAAATCATATACAATAGAGTTTTTCTCGGTTGAGAAGAAACCTATAAAAAATATCTAATCTCTTTGAACACTTTTTTTTGTTATAAACAACAACTTGAATTATGAGGAGCATAAGAGGAGCTAAACCTTTAACACAAGGAGAAAGAAGAAAGAAAGAACAAAGGAATAAAACCCTAACACAAGTCGAAATTATAAAAAATTGCAATTGAGAATACGTGACAAATCTATCCTCCAACCCACCTAACTAATGAGATTATTATTTCTAAAGAAACACTTGGTACCACTCCCAAGATAACAATTTGATTTTTCCCAAAAAAAAAGTCCCAACTACTCAAGACTTCTCCCTGAAAGAGAATAGAATTTAGGCTAGTACACAAGGTCTAGCAGGTTGTAGACCAAAAGAAGCAAAGCAAGTGATCATGGAACTTCCTTTCCATTTGGGTGCAGACCTATAAAGCATGCTCAGGAATTAAGCCAATCGCTGCCTTGAACTAAATGCCTAACTAGTTATACAAACTCCTCTAAACAACTTGACTAATAGAGTAGTCCAAGAATAGATGAATATCTTCTTCCCCAACCGAAAAACAGAGAGCAAAAATTGAGTTATAGTGAGCATAAAGGGTGATAAACCATTAACACAAAGAGAAAGAAGAAAAAAAGAACAAAGGAATAAAAGCCTAACACAAGTCAAAATTACAAAAGGTTTCAATTAAGAATATGTGACAGATCTATCCTTCAACCCTCCTAACTAATGGGATTATTATTTCTAAAAAAACACTTGGCAGATAACAACTTGATTCTTCCCAAAAAAGTCCCAACTACTCAAGACTTCTCCCTGAAAGAGAATAGAATTTCGGCTAGTCCACAAGGTCTAGTATGTTGTAGAACAAAAGAAGTAAAGCAAGTGATCATGGAATTTCCTCTCCATCTCGGTGCAGACCTATAAAACATGCTTAGGAATTAAGCCAGTCGCTGCCTTGAACTAAATGCCTAACTAGTTGCACAAACTCCTCCAAATATCTTGCCTAACAAAGCAGTCCAAGATTAGATGAATATCTTCTTCCCCGACAGAAAAACACAGAGGGAAAACTGAGTTATGGACACCTTCTAAAATTCCTCGCTTGACCAATTGAGACTTATTTGGTAAACCATTCCGCAACAGTCTCTAATAGAAAACCTGAAATTTACTAGGAATCCTCGACTTCTAGACTTCCTCCAAACCTGCTAAGCACGCTTCATTCGGAATGATGACCTCACCCAAAGATAATTGGAAAACATAATAGTTGATTTTAAATGAGAACCACAATTGTTCCTCCACCACTTGAATGAATCCTCTTTATCGGGGGAAATATAGACATGTGCAAGAATTTGCATGAGCTGATCAAGGATAAAACCAAATTTTCCTTCATCAAATAGATATTCCATTCCAAAGTCCCTCTAGACCATCTTCACATATCTCCCTCTCTTGCTTCCTTGCTAATAGAAATATCAAATATAACAGGAAATAAATTATTCAATAAATCAGGCCCACACCAGCTAGGATGCCAAAAACTAACTATCATTCCATTTCCTACTATGCAAATAATGGAGTTGGAGAAACAATTTTCATCTTCCACGTAGTTGAAGCCTAAGGCAACCATATCTCTTCACCATAAAGAGTCTATTTTTCCAACTAGGAATCTTAAAATTCTAAGGATCTTCTCCACCATACATAAAAGTAAGAATATCCATCCACATAGTTTTTGGCTCCGACAGTATTCTCCATATAGCCACTTGGATAACAAAGAAAAGTTGAAGGCTCCAACTTGTTTGACTCCTAAACCACCCGTCTATATTTCTTCTGCAAATGTTTTTCCAGCTTATCCAACTCATCATCTTTTGATCACCATTACCTTCCCTCAAAAAAATCTCTTTGTATCTTTATAATTTCTTTTTCTATGACTCTTGGAATCTTATAGAAGGATAATTGATAAATATGGATATTGGACATGTCTGAGCTGGTCATTAACAGTCTCCCTCCCAAGGACATATGCTTAGCTTTCCTTGAAGATAATATTTTTTAACTTATTCACTCAAGGAAACCAAGCTTTCTTTCTTCTAGAGTTGATTCCAACAGATACTCCCAAAAAACAATCAATAACCTAAATCCTAAAACAATCAATAAACAACAAAATTGCTCCAACAACATAGCAGGAAAGCAAAATGTAATGACAATAACAATAGCATATAGTGCTGCAAAACACAATAACAAAGTAAAATGCATCAACAATAACAACAGTAAATAGAGTGCTGGAAAAAAAGCAGCAACAATAGTAGCAAAAAATACAACAACAAAGTGCAGCAACCACAAAACACAAAAAAAACTATAAAAAAAATGAAAATACAAGGAAGGAAAAAAGTTACCGAAGGTGGCAGAAAAGGAGGAGGGAGATGTTGGTGCTGGAAAGTTCGATGTGTGAAGCTGAGGCAATGAGGGTTTTAGCCATGTTTTATTGGAAAAGAATCAGTTTTTTACACTATTTTTGCTCCCAAATTTCTCTCTAAAGTTTTCCTTCAAAAAATCACTCCCAGTTTTGCTAATTTCCCTTCTATTTATACTAAAAACAATTAGGATTTTAGGTGTAGCAATATGGAAAATATATGGTTTGTGAGATAATGAGTTGACCACAATTGAAATCAATTTGTTATGTTGCACTATTGCATTGTACAGTGTTGCGGCATTTTGCAGTGTCGCACCAATGCTGAAATATTGTTTGAAACATACAATGACAATAATAAAAAGGGAAAATGAAAAGGAAGAAAAGTTATTAAGTCCAAAGTTGAAGGTTCTCTAATCTTTATTTATTTTCTATTTTTTTTTAAATATTTCAATTTTAAAATATAATAAAAATTATAATAAATCTTATTATATATATTTATTCAATTTTTTATAATTTTTATTTTTTGTTTTTAAATACTACTAATCAAACGAAATAATTTTTTTTATAAAGTTTAATGAAAATTAAGAAATAATGGTAAATATAATGATGACTTAAAACAATGAGCTAACTGATTTTTTTATTTCTTTAAAGTGAAAATAGAAAATGCAATAAAATAAAATAAAATATGTACATACTTTTCTGATTTTTTTTAAAAACGTCTCGACAAAATTGGGGTACTACAGTTGTTCCTATTTAACTATATTATTACTACAAATAAGTGATTTTATCTCGGTTGGAAAAGGGGTTTTACCCTAGTTAGTTGGGCGAGGTAAAGAAGGGTGTCAGGAAAAGTGTGTCACTTTTCCCCCTCAATTGAACTGTCACCTAAAGAGAAAAGTTGTGTTGATCATGAGTTCGATCTCCATCAACAACATTTTTGTATTTTGAAAACTAGAAAGTGCGTGTCACTTTCCCCTCGGTTGCTTTTAGTAAGTGACGTGAAAGCTGAGTTTTTATCCATGTTGGCAGATACAACCGAGAGGGAAAACATTATTTTTTTAAATATAAAATTTTAAATATTACATAAATTTTATTTTGACCAATATTTAGATAAAAACCTATATATACATATTTTGTGAAAGAACTTATATACACATGTTTTCAACAAGGCAACAAACTAAGAGTATTTTATATATACAAAAACACGTTAAATCTAAAATGGCACATATGCATTTAGATCATGCGTAAACGAATCGACTTAATGTAAAGGAATATCATATATATCTAATTGATAGATGGGGTATGAGCCTACTATCCAAACTAGGGTTTCACCATTAGACTAGCAAAAAAGAGAAATAAAATAAAGAAAAATAAATGACAATTTTGAATGCTCTTTTTTTCTTACTAAATTAAGAGCATTCTGGCATCAGAGAGAAATTAAGCATCCCAACTTAGTTGACACCTATAGAGAACCACATTCTCTGCCCATAGAGCATATATATATATATATATATATATATATATATATATATATATATAAGAAAAAAGATATATACAATGGGGGAACTAGGTTAAAAACCCAAAAATAAAATAAAGTTAGCAAAGAAAAAATCTAAGTAAAATGGTAACCATAGAAGTCGATATTGTCATTTTTGTATTGCTCACAATATTGCCTAATACTTTTTGTTCCCAATCTTGAACGCCATCTTTAAACACGCTTCAACTTTGATTGGAGAACAACCATTGAACTCTCGATATTCTACTTATTTCCCCCTCCTTAACCAACCTTTGAAAGTCTTCCTAAGTTGTACATGCAAGGACCTCTAGCATGCAACTCTTCATGTTTTTTAAGTAATAAGAAGAGAAATATGAATTAAGCAAATTTTAACTAGAGTGCAGTAAGAAACACACTTGGAAAATAGATTACATATGGAACGATCCAACCGAAGCAAAACAGAATCACTCCCGGAACAAACAAATATTGTTTATGATATTCAACGAAAATTTTCAAGGCCAATTTTGTTTTGAAATTATCCAATCCCCTTAAGTTCCAATAGCAAAACTTCATGATGATTGTTGAGACTAGGCACCTCTATATCGGGTGTTGTATGGTACTACACCTTCAGCTTCTTTATTAATCTTCTTTTTTTGTTGCTTCAATTAAACTAGCATAAAATTCTCACGTTCAGAAACCCGGGGCTAATTGATTATGCTCAAGGCCTCTTGCACCATAACATGAAGTGTAATATTTTGTTATATGTGAGATCAAGTTATCCATCACCTAAATGGATCCTTTAAACTACTAGGTCAGACCCACATGGAAGAATTAAAAATAATAATATTGCAGAAATTAAATATAATAGTAAAAGGTTCTTTTTTTAAGGAACATAATTTTTCGACCAAAATGGTTGATTAATAATTCTCTTAGGTAAGTTTTGCTTGCTAACACTACTATCGGACCCAAGAAAAACCTTGTTCTAAAGGTTTTGGTTCAAAGGAGGTGGTATTGGGTCAAGGTGGGGTGAACAAGTGTGTGGTCGATGTGTAAGGTGTTGGCCAAATTGGGAGGGTAGTTGGATTGAATGAATGGTAATGATGAGTCATTTTCCCATGTGAGGTGAGCGAAATTTGGGAAGAGATGTGGAGTAGTGAGACAAATTTTGTCTTGTAGTGTGTAGTGGGACACGTGTTGATTTGTTGTTAGAGAAATGGGGAACATTGGTGTGATGAGAGAGAATTGACGGTTATAATAAAGGCTGGAACAAGGGTTCAAAGGGTTGATAACTATTTCCTCCATTTCTTTTTAAGTGTTTTTTTATGCATACTAATAAAATTAATCAATAGTTACTTTTCAAACAATAATTCTTCTTTTATCTATAATATCATTAATTAATTATTATATTTATTTTACTATTTATTTCTCTGTAATAAATACTTAGGGATAATTTTGACAAAAGTGCAATTAATATTATTTTAAACTTTGCAAGTGACAATAAAAAGGGAACAAAAAATCATCAAGAAAATGACATTTAAAAAGAAACAGAGGGAGTAGTTTTGATAAGGAAATGGATTAGCTACTTTTGGCTATCGATAACTTTGATACATTTAGTGTATTAACAAGATAGATGTATGAATAAAATAAATTATTTAAATAAAAAGAATGATTGGTTGGAGAGAGAGGTAGACTCAAAGTTACCAAAGACGTGGTTTTTCAAAGATAGTTAATTCTTTCCCAATTGAAAGGCTATTTTTTTCTGAAAATCGTGTTGACAAAATTGGGAAATTAGTTATCACTTCTTTTAGTTTCTTGTGCAGAATGTGTGTCACCGTTAAGTAAGGACGAAATTGATTGTTCGTCATCCAACAGATAAGGATTCTTTGTTCAACAATGAGTCTTGTGAAGTGCATATTGTTGATTGGACACGTATGTGGTTGATGCGACCTGGATGACCGTGTGGCTAGTTATATTGGGGAAACATGATTTGTTTTACGCATGAGGAAAATCCCTAGTTGGAAAGCGACAAGTTTCACGTGTAAACTCATTCTGGATTTGAGTTTTGTCAAAGTGAGAAGTTCATTGGATCTAATCTCAACAAGTGTGTGTTGGCAGTGTTGGAGAAGCAAGGTCGCTTTGGGAAATTAGTTATCACTTCTTATAGTTTCTTGTGCAGAACGTGTGTCACCGTTAAGTAAGGACGAAATTGATTGTTCGTCATCCAACAGATAAGGATTCTTTGTTCAACAATGAGTCTTGTGAAGTGCATATTGTTGATTGGACACGTCTGTGGTTGATGCGACCTAGATGACCGTGTGGCTAGTTATATTGGGGAAACATACTTTGTTTTACGCATGAGGAAAATCCCTAGTTGGAAAGCGACAAGTTTCACGTGTAAACTCATTCTGGATGTGACTTTTGTCAAAGTGAGAAGTTCATTGGATCTCATCTCAACAAGTGTGTGTTGGCAGTGTTGGAGAAGCAAGGTCGCTTTGGTGTTTTGAATCTTGTGGAGCCGTCTCGATTGGGTTGTTATTCTGTGTGGGAGCATTTTGTGTCTGCAGTTTGGTGGATTTTTTGTTTGGTTTGATGTTGTGGTGTAGTTTGAGTTATTTTTATTGTAGCCTTTGTCTCCTGTTTATAATAAATAAATTTTGATGTATTTTATAGTTCTACATTATTGGGAAAAACCAAAGTCCCACATTGGTTAAAGATAGAACCCACAAAGGGTTTATATAGAGAGTGGCACCTCACCTTACACGTTGATTTTGTAAGGTTGATTTAGGCCAAACTTTAATTCTATTATGATATCACAAGCCTATCGATTTGGGTTACTCGTTATTTATATATTGCACACCAAGCCAAAAAAAGTGTTGGGAAAGGAGGTGTATTGGAAAAACCAAGTACCATATATCAATAATTTAGGCCATCCACCGTTTATATCTATGCATCAAGCCCAACAGTAATGGGCGTGAGCACGTGTATTAGGAAAAAACAAAGTCTCATATTGGTTAAATATAGAACCCATAAAGGGTTTATAAAGAGTGGCACCCCTCACCTTACAAGTCTGTTTTGTAAGGTAGAGTTAGATTAAATTCTAATTCTATCAAGCATAGGATCATTGTTTAGGTACTGGTGTGTTTATGTTATCTTTTTGGATATCTAATTTCTATTGGTTAGTGGCACCTCTTATGCCAATATCAATATATATTTCTTTGTTGGTTCAAAAAAATTGAGAAGAGACCAGTCCTTTTATTGGAAGCCATTCTAATTTTATCATCTAAGGGTTCCCATTTCTCCATCAATTCTTTTTTTTAAATCCAACGGTCCATTTTGTGATAAATACTTATATTCAATTTAAAAAGTGAATCTCTTTGAGCTACAATAATTTGGAATAAGTATAACACTTGGAAGTGTAACTTCATAATTTTCTTTTTCTTTCTGGTCTTGTCTCCATTATTGGTCATTTTGGGATTGGATGTATTATGCAAAATAACATGGAGTTTGTTTAAGTTGTTATGGTGCAGAAGGGACACATGTGGAATACGATGTTCCAACACGTGTGCTAAAATATCTGGTCTCTGACAACAGACTGATCACATTGCAGTTTTGGTACAGAATTATTCTATCCAAGGTTCACTCTACAAAGAAGACATGTATGTAATTCATGGAAAAGAGATAATTTAGGTGTATTGGTGTACATGTGGAACACGATGTTCCAGCATGTGTGTAGTGAAAATTTGGACCTAGTCAGCAGGTCATGATGGATATTGTTTGGTGCGAAAATTATGGTTGAGATTCAATCAGATTTGATGCAATTTATTTAGCAATGTGTGGTTGATTTATTTGACAGTTGTTGAAGATCAGATCAAATTTAAATGGATATTTAATTTTGAATTTGAATATAATAAATCATGTCTTTTGGATATTTTTATGGAGCAATCAAATGCAACAAGGTTCTGTATTATTCTAGATGAATTTAAGTCTAAGGAAAAAGCCCATAATACATTGATATACAAGGAGATTCAATTCTCATATTTTACTTGAGGGTTTGTGTGAAAGATTAAGTTCTTTGTGTCTAGTGTTTGTGAGTCTTTTGTTTATTGTATTTCACGCTAATGCCATCATAATGATTAATGTTGTATCTTTGTGTACACCTCTTTATGCTTCAGTAACTTGGCATAGTTGATGGTTTGTCTTAGTTGAGTTGTAAATTCAACAATCATTAGAGTTGTTATTGAGGTTGATCACTAGGGGTTAGTGGTTGAAGAAAGTGATATGAGTTCTCATATTTAGGGGGAGTCATAAATAGAAAGTCACTAGGATTAGGAAGAGGCATTGAACATCATGTGACTAATGTTTAGACTAATTGTACTAATTCGAAGTAGTGAAATTCCTTTCTTAGGTAGAGTACCCTTCAAACGTAGGTGTAATTTCACTAAACTGTGTTACCAATATCTTGTGTTCTTTATTTCTTTATGCATTGTGTTTTTATTATTGTTTTATTATTGTCATTCTAGTTTAAGAAGTTGGGCCAATTTTCCCAACGTCGTGTCCAACATCTGTCACCTCAGGAACAAAATTTCAATTGGCATCAGAGTAGACACTCTATCCAGTTTGGGTGAGCTTCAGGGAAGATATTTTTTGTTCAAATAGAAAACATTAAGGATGGAGGTTCGGTCAACAGGCCAGTTGTTTTGGATGGCACAAAGTATGTCTATTGGAAAGCAAAGATGGTTGCTTTTCTCAAATCCATTTACGGAAAAACTTGGAAGGTTATAGTTAAAGGTTGGAAATATCCGGTGATCACTTCTGAAGATGGTTCAACAAGTTTAAAGCTTAAACTTGTTTGGTCCAAATAAGAAGATGATGAAGCTCTTGGAAACGATAAAACCTTGAATGATATTTTCAACTGTGCGGACAAGAACATGTTCAGACTAATAAACGCTTGTACTGTAGCTAAAGAAGCTTGGGAAACTCTTAAGAATGCTCATGAAGGCACATCCAAGGTTAGGATGCCAAGGTTGCAGCTCCAAACCTTTGAAGTTTCTATAAATGAAATATCTGAAAAGAAGAGCAAAGGTATAGCATTTATGTCCAACACTCAAGCAAATGAAGATCAAGGTGATAAGGATACTGAAGAATACATGTTAGATGTTATAACTTATTTTAGAAGGAAGTTCAACAAAGCTTTGAAAAAGATGGACAAAAAATGGAGGACAATTGTTCAAGACATTTTCGACATTGGTCCCTAGAGTAAGGGAATAGAAGAAGACAAAGGCAAGAAAGTTAGATATGTTGAATGTGAAGGATTTATTCATATCAAAGATGAATTCTCTATTTTTCTCAAGAAGCTGAAAACGAGATTATCTCTTTCATGGCCCAAGTCTGGTTCTGATTCTGAAAGGAAACTGCCAACATTGTAATAGCTTTCACTAGAAAATTTAAATCTAAAAGTGTGTATAGTGATGAAGACATGATGAAGATCTAGATTCTTCATATAGGTTCTTCTACACCAAGTGGAAGGAAGCTTGACTAGTTATGGAGAATCATAAGAAAACCATAGGTATGTTTTAGAAGGAAAAGGATAAGCTTGTCTCAACCATCACAGGTCTGGAAGAAGAAATGTCATTTCTAAATTCCAAACTTGATAATATGAAAAAATGTGTGTGTATGTTGAACAATAGTTCAAATATGCTAGGTGAAATATTGGAAGTTGGCAAGATTTCCATAAATTTGAAGGGGATATAAGCCAAGAAAGAGAAGAAGAAAGTTGGCGCATGGAGTTATCATTAGTCACTATCATAAGATATTGACTGTTTGTGCTACAAACTCCAACTCTAGTGGTGGAAAAGCATCTAACAAAGGATCAGATGTAAAGGAAACTAGCAATGCTTCAAAGGGACCTCCTTTCCTTACTATTTTGTTTGGTTTCTTGGTATTTTTCATTGTTTTTAAGGTCATTGGGTCCATTGTAATGTGGTTGGTGAGTTTGATTGTTAATGTGCCCCCTCCTAAATAAACATGTTTGCTGTAATGTCTTGTTGTTCATATGTTAAAACATTTCAATCATGTTTGATTCCATTAGCAATACTCTACATCTATTTCTGAAACATCTGATTGATGAATTCAAATTCAGTTCTCTGTTTTGAAATTCAATTACTAGAAACTTCATTTCTGAGTCTGAATCATGTTCGACAATAAATTGGGATATCTTTTAAAGGAAACTTTCACATCGACTGTATGTCCTAACTTGGTTGTGTTACTTAATGAAATGTGTGGATGTTTCCAACTAACATTATTTCTACCTCAAGTCAAGTTTCTCTTGAATATTTGCATCAACACTTGTGATTATGTTTAATTTATTTATTTTTTAAATTATTAGTGTGTTTGGGTAGTATTCAGGGTGACTGCTTTATTGTATTTTTGATATAGGGAAATATAAGGGCAAAGATGGTGCTATGACTGGTTTTGTAAACATGGAAGGAGATATTTATGTGATCTGTATAGAAGATTCTTGTATATTTTCAAGAATCTATAGCATAAGATCGTACTTTCTTTTTTAATTTTATATTTTCGTACACATTTTTTGCAATTACTTGCTTTTAGCATTGCAATCTAACCATCTCAGGGTGTTTTTCAATTTTATTAATGTCTTATAGATTGTCAATATTATAGTATATTATATTTCCTTGACAGTTAATCATCTATTAGATTGTCACCATATCATTTTGAATGTTTTTAAACTTTATTTTGTTAGTGTTGATATCTATCTTAGTATAAAATATATTGTTAATGTAGGTACATTGTGATATCATAAAGTCTGTTGTATAACTAGGACCGGTATTCTGTAATTTTATGATATGATTGATCTTTTTCATTTTCAATGTTTCTGAATCTTATTTTTTTGACAAATTCATTATTGTATTTAGGTGTGATAATTGCAAGACTCGTTTATATAAGAATATTCTCTTGTCTAATACATTAGTTTATAATCTTAATTTGGTCATTTTCATCGTTAACTATATCAAGATTGATCCTTATACTGTTTATACTATTTATTTAAATTTACAAAAAAGTTTTTGCAATATTCAAATTGGAGGAAGTAGTTATAATTATTTATTTAAACTTATGAAAAAGTTTTCGTAATATTCAAGTTGGAGGAAGTAGTTATAATTAATATCGACGGTAACAAATACAAGGATTTGGTAGAGAAGTACAAGAATTTGGTAGAGAAGTGAGTTCAATAATATTCCTGCCTTCTTTTATAAGTGTCACTTTCTTTTGAAAAAATTGTTTTTTTTTAATTGTCATTCTTAAAATTTAAGATAATATTAATTGCTCTTTTGTCAAAATTATTCTTAATTATTACATAGAGAGAAAAAATAAAATGAATGTAATAAATAATTAAGGATATTATAGGTAAAGAAAAATGATTGTGTGAAAAGTAACGATAATGATAAGTTTTCTTGATATGTGTGAAAAGTTAAAAAAGGAACGGATGGAGTATTTTTTTATTTGACGAATGTATATTTGTTCTTTTTTAAAAAATATATTTGTTCTTAAAAAATATATTTGTTCTTTTTTAAAAATATATTTTTTATTATGGATCTATTTTTATTATATTTGTTCTTTTTTAAAAAATATATTTGTTCTTTTTTAAAAAATATATTTGTTCTTTTTTAAAAAATATATTTTTTATTATGGATCTATTTTTATTATTTGTCCTGAATCTTTAAAAAAATCAGGACAAGAATTCCTAGAATAGTAAGACTCATGCTAGAGAAATTGATCCAAAAATAAATACAAAAGAACATAAAATGATTTCTGAACTCAATTGGCTGTTGGAGCTGTTTTTTGGGGCATTTTTTTCCTGGAGCTTGTTTTTAGGGACTCTAATTGTGTTCCATTTATGCAGAATTGACAGAACAACATCAAGGACAAGTCATTATACTTTTGATAAAAATTGAAACTTCAACAGAATTAGTGACAACAATTTCATAAAAGATTTTCTGATTCAAACATTCACTTTGCAAAGAGCAGCTTCATGTTAAACATGATCACGATTCAAGATGTTTTTCAAAAACACTTCATCTTTAAGGAGTTGGTTATGAAATTTAAATAATTCTACTAAAATAAAATAAAGTTAAATAATGAAAAATCAGTTAAAAATGTAATGGCAGATTAATTTAACCAATATTATAGATTAGGAGTAATAGAATGGTATCTAATGGCTTTTTGCTTTGTAAAAAGATATGGTTAGACTTTGCAACTGAGTTGAACAGTTAGATTTAGTGGTCAATACACACAGCATTGGCCTGACAATGATCAGTGAGTATTTCTGGGAAGGTTATCAAAAATATAATGTCCAAGACGACCCGTACGGAAAAGATTAAGCAATTTCCCGGCAACCATGACATGAGCATCTTCTTCAGATTCAGTAAAAACATGGAAAACTTCCTGCAAGGCAGTAAACTGTCTAGCAATAAGTGCTTCCATTTCAACTTCACATCTTATATTGCCTTCAAAAGATGATACTGTTTCATAGAGTGTTCTTCGAACAACCTGCACTACGTCGTCCTGCAAAACACAAAGTTAACCTGAAATGAATTTGGATTTTAACTAGTAGAGATATCGCCAAAGATTGACCTTTCAACATCAAACATTTATTTTGGTTCAATTTTTAGCTATACGAGTGTTCTTATCAGAATACGGTTTGAAATCATCCATTTGAAACACTAAATAAGATTGAGATATCTGCGTAAATAGTGCACATACCTGTGTGTGATCTGTATGGATTTGGTTTTTCTGTTTCATTCGCAACCCAGAGGTAGTCGAGCATTCTGTTGCGCTGTTAAGGAAAACCCAGTCACTATCCTTGTTTGATAACTTCGCCCATTTCTTGTACTGACCACTAGAGTTGTGAATAGCTAGAAAATATTGAGCAGTTTCTTTTCTCTCAGCCAAACAGTCCCCAATTGCTCCTGCATAAGGATAAAAATAGTGAACAGCTCAGATAGAATCAAAATAGTGAATCAGTATTTTTTGTCTTTCAATCCTAAAGGGACGATAAGTCGATAACTCTACTCCCTATGCATTACTTCCTCGACTCGATATACTTGTCAAAAGTTCTCAACACTTTTCCATTGCTCAATACACATACACTTTACCACCACTACATAAGAATGTAAGAATTAGTAGACAAAGAAGCAAACCAATTGAAAATACCTGTTAAGAGTAATTTTGATAGAACATCAATATCAGGAACCTTGGGAGATAAAACAGCTGGAGTGTCTAATACATAAATATTGGGATGGCTAGCAATCTGAATGGAAGGAAAATTTTCGCGGGTAAGAATAGCACAAAAGAGATACTGTTATGATCCTTCTTTTGTAAAAGAAAAAAATCTTAAAACTGGACAGAAACAGAACTTGAAAAGCAAAAGAATAATTTTAATTTAGACAAATAAAATGAGATTTAAGAGAGAAAAAAATGACAAAAGGTTGTATGAGATTCAGATTTTACAAAATCTATTTAGAGACCTATTAGAAGTTCTCAGAACCATCAGTATGACAGGAAAGTTATAGAACTGATAGAACACATGATGAAAACATACAACTTTGGAGGTCTGCAAGTATTTTTTTCTAGCAAAACCATAAAAAGTACAGTGCCAAAGAAACAAAAAATCTAACCTTATAACTTCTAATGTCTTTAGTTTCCCCTGGTTCTGGACTCACAGTTGCATGCTTTAACTTTCCTTTTTCTACAAAACAAGAAATTGCAAAAGAAAGGTGTAGTATGGTGCTCCAAATAAGTTTTGATCAATATGATGAGTCAAAACTTATTATGGTAAGGACTCTACACTGCCGTCACAATTGCACTGTGAAACTTACTATGGTAAGGATTCTACTCTGCCTTCACAACCGCACAAATGTGACTGACTGGTCGCATAGTTACATTTTGATCAATGTGACCCACAAACAACACTTGATGCAGTTCATTCACAACAATCACAATTCCACTAGCATATCACACCATTAATTTCAGAGATCAAACCTTCTTCATGCTACATGAAGAAAACTAGTAATTTCATGACCATAACACAAAACCAAGAGAACATTCATCTCAAAAGCAAAAGCATAATGATCGGCTACAGAACACCATGATAACATTCCATTCAAAATAGCATAATGATCAGCTACACAAAACCGAGTGAACATTCAATTCAAAAGAACATAAATATTGGCTAAATATAAGCATTGCAATTGACATTGCAAGACAAACAATAACAATGTATTCATAACCACCATAGTACCAAACAAATTAACATAAAATCTCATCTATCAAAACATTCAAATCATCCGGAATCACGTTTTAAAGAGTCACATACATAAATCAAATATACAGATGAGATTGGAAAACATGATCCCTATTCCTCCCAAATTTCAAAGCCTCGTCACCATTAAAACCTAAATCAAACTGCCGAAGCAAATCCTTCAACAACAACACAACGGAAGAATCAAACTGAGGCCAAGAAACACACAAGCTAGCCCTAAGGTTAAGAATCTGGCACCTTCCAAGAATGGCGGCACCAAGCCCATCAACAACGCTACCAGACGGATAATACTCCAACCCGCCCAACAATTTCTCCTCAAGCGCCTTCTTCCTTTCCGCAGAGCTCTCCAGCTTGAATGCAACAGCTTCATCAGACGAGAGTAACCCGCGATGATTCATCGGCTGGATAGAATCGAGTATAATAACCGAATCAGGACGGATCCGGTCATTGAGTAGAACCTCAGCGACAGCGTAAGCGCGGATATCGGAGATCGAAGTACGAACGGCGGCGAGGAGGATGTTAGATGAGATGGAGTGGATGTCGATGGTGTTGTCGGGATCAGAGAGAGGGAGTTCAGGGAGGACGAGTGAGGCGGTTAGGGTTTGGTAGTTGAGGATGGTTTGGAAGAGGGAGAGAGAAGTAGAAGAGATAGCGATGATGAGGAGGTTCGGTTTGAGGGGTTGTTGTTGTTGAGGGTGGGGGAAGATGAGAAAGGGTGAAGGAAGAGGTTTAGATGGTGGTGTGAAATTGTTTAGGTCTTCTTCTAGTAATCTTGATGGTGGTGCTGCTTCTGTTATCACGTCTTCCATTTTCGTTGTTTCCTTCGAATGTTCACTGTGGGTTGTGGGGAATGTGGTATTATAGATGCTAATATGCTATGCACAAGCAGCGTCATAAACTTGTTTGTCTTTTAGTGACTTTAATTAAGCAATGACCAATTTGCCCCTTACAAACCTTCGTAAACTTCAATTTGTCACTCATCAATTTTCACTCATTATTCTATTTATCTAAACTCAACTCACTAATTATTCTATTTATCTTAAGTGACAACAAATAGAGCACACAAGATTTTCTATTAAGAATTGATATGAATAATATCCAAAACGAAATAAAATAATTATTTCGAAAATAAAAGAAAGTGGATTCTTACTTGAAAAAACACACAAGTTTTGTTAAAGAAACACTCACCGTTCATTTCAAATAGAATGGCAGCATCAGAATTTGGCAAACGAATAGGAAGAGCGGTAAGGGAAAGAATCAAAAGGAGAAAAAGCAGCGTGCTCCATGAAGCTCTATGGCACGACCCTTTCATGGCCGCTTCTACTCGCGCCATCGCTCAAAGAATCCCTTTGGTTGATCTCATCGTCCATGTCACAGATGCAAGGGTTATATATAAATACTTCTGCAACTCTCTTTCGTTTCAATTATTTAACCTCTACATATAATTTTGCATTCTTCAATTTCAGATTCCATTATCTTCTCAATGCCATTTACTCAGAAAGTATCAAACTTCCTCAAACCAGATTATAGCGCTCAACAAAGCTGATCTAGCTTCTCGTTCCGCTTTACAGGTATCCCTCTTATGTTAGATAAGCAGCTTATTTGCTATAAGTGCGATTGCTATAACAAAAGATGAAATTAAATTAAATTAAATTGCTTTTATATAATGCTTTAAGTTGTTTTTATAAGCTATCATGAAAAACTTATTAAAATAAGTTCAAATCAGTGTCGTGAAGTAACTGTGTTGTGTATTTCTTTGACACAATGAAATACATAACATCGGCTAAGACGGTTACTAGATTGGGAGCTGGTTCCTTCAAGAATATGAAGGAGGTCTGATCAGCATACGCTAGCTAGATCGAAGTCGAACTTAACTTTTCGAACCATTGTCTAGAAGCTTATCACAGTCTATTCAAGGATCTGTTTCATGTAAAAAAACAGTGCTCTTCGCAGTTACAAAAGCCATGAAGCAACATACTGTTGTTTCGGAGCCATAAATGGCATGCATGCCGGTTCTGTTTCCGGCAGAGCAACGATGGTGTCAAATAGTTCAAGGGTCTATAGAGTAATTGAACATTTTTTATGTGTCAAAAAAATGAACTGCATTTAGGGAAAATAAATTTTCTTTTTGAAATTTATTCTGTGAACAGGTATGGATGGATTATTTTAGCGAAATGAACTGCATATCTTGTGGAGTCAATGCTCATAACAAGGACAGCATCAGACAGGTAAACTATAAGTTTCTTTATTACGTGTTTTTCTGTCAAGTCTAGGGAATAAATACTTTTATGCAAATATCAAGTTGTTTGGCTTTGTTAAGTCTATACCTTGTTAAAGGATGTGGAGCCTAGTTTGTAAATTTGAATCTTGCAGTTGCGTACATTACAATGTGTTTAAAATGATTTGAATCACTCAATTAAGACCTCACATTTGATATTAGTTATAATGAAACTGTGAGAGTATGTGTGTGGCAAGATGCAAGTGTGACAATGGTTTTGTCTGTAATACACAAAAATATCATTATAATGATGAGGATTTCTTTACTTTAGTGTGGCAATTAAAGTACAATCTAAGTCATGGCATTGGTTCTGAAAGTTGTTATTGCTTATAGGTTTTTTCTCTCTTACATTTTATAATTCTTTTGTTTTGTTTCTCTTATCAACGCATAGTTTTAGCGTGGAAATAACATTGTAATCAAATTGACAGTGACCAGGGTGATCTAACTTGGTGGTATTCCATATTAGATAGTATTGACTTTCCCAGTTTCAAAAATAAATTTGTTTAAGATATGAAAACAAAAAAGTTATTGATATTGATTTTATCTGCTCATGAACTAATCTACTAATAAAGAACTTTTCCTGTAGACAGTTCCTAAGCCTTATACAACGCCAGGTGGGAAAACTGAAGAGAACCGATCATGCTAATAAGTTTACTGCAACAGTAATGTTAATCGGGATTCCAAATGTCGGTAAATCAGCACTTGCTAATGCCTTGCATCAAGTGGGGAGAATTAGTGCAGCAGGTATTTAAAATAATATTGTATTTCTAGTGAAAACGTTTGAGAAACACTAGCGAATGCATGCTCACAAAATTTTAAAATTTATTTCTAATAACTTCTTTGCAATTTCTTGTTTTGTAGAAAAAGGAAAGTTAAAGCATGCAACTGTGAGTCCAGAACCAGGGGAAACTAAAGACATTAGAAGTTATAAGGTTAGATTTTTTGTTTCTTTGGCACTGTACTTTTTATGGTTTTGCTAGAAAAAAATACTTGCAGACCTCCAAAGTTGTATGTTTTCATCATGTGTTCTATCAGTTCTATAACTTTCCTGTCATACTGATGGTTCTGAGAACTTCTAATAGGTCTCTAAATAGATTTTGTAAAATCTGAATCTCATACAACCTTTTGTCATTTTTTTCTCTCTTAAATCTCATTTTATTTGTCTAAATTAAAATTATTCTTTTGCTTTTCAAGTTCTGTTTCTGTCCAGTTTTAAGATTTTTTTCTTTTACAAAAGAAGGATCATAACAGTATCTCTTTTGTGCTATTCTTACCCGCGAAAATTTTCCTTCCATTCAGATTGCTAGCCATCCCAATATTTATGTATTAGACACTCCAGCTGTTTTATCTCCCAAGGTTCCTGATATTGATGTTCTATCAAAATTACTCTTAACAGGTATTTTCAATTGGTTTGCTTCTTTGTCTACTAATTCTTACATTCTTATGTAGTGGTGGTAAAGTGTATGTGTATTGAGCAATGGAAAAGTGTTGAGAACTTTTGACAAGTATATCGAGTCGAGGAAGTAATGCATAGGGAGTAGAGTTATCGACTTATCGTCCCTTTAGGATTGAAAGACAAAAAATACTGATTCACTATTTTGATTCTATCTGAGCTGTTCACTATTTTTATCCTTATGCAGGAGCAATTGGGGACTGTTTGGCTGAGAGAAAAGAAACTGCTCAATATTTTCTAGCTATTCACAACTCTAGTGGTCAGTACAAGAAATGGGCGAAGTTATCAAACAAGGATAGTGACTGGGTTTTCCTTAACAGCGCAACAGAATGCTCGACTACCTCTGGGTTGCGAATGAAACAGAAAAACCAAATCCATACAGATCACACACAGGTATGTGCACTATTTACGCAGATATCTCAATCTTATTTAGTGTTTCAAATGGATGATTTCAAACCGTATTCTGATAAGAACACTCGTATAGCTAAAAATTGAACCAAAATAAATGTTTGATGTTGAAAGGTCAATCTTTGGCGATATCTCTACTAGTTAAAATCCAAATTCATTTCAGGTTAACTTTGTGTTTTGCAGGACGACGTAGTGCAGGTTGTTCGAAGAACACTCTATGAAACAGTATCATCTTTTGAAGGCAATATAAGATGTGAAGTTGAAATGGAAGCACTTATTGCTAGACAGTTTACTGCCTTGCAGGAAGTTTTCCATGTTTTTACTGAATCTGAAGAAGATGCTCATGTCATGGTTGCCGGGAAATTGCTTAATCTTTTCCGTACGGGTCGTCTTGGACATTATATTTTTGATAACCTTCCCAGAAATACTCACTGATCATTGTCAGGCCAATGCTGTGTGTATTGACCTCTAAATCTAACTGTTCAACTCAGTTGCAAAGTCTAACCATATCTTTTTACAAAGCAAAAAGCCATTAGATACCATTCTATTACTCCTAATCTATAATATTGGTTAAATTAATCTGCCATTACATTTTTAACTGATTTTTCATTATTTAACTTTATTTTATTTTAGTAGAATTATTTTACTTAAAAATTTCATAACCAACTCCTTAAAGATAAAGTGTTTTTGAAAAACATCTTGAATCGTGATCATGTTTAACATGAAGCTGCTCTTTGCAAAGTGAATGTTTGAATCAGAAAATCTTTTATGAAATTGTTGTCACTAATTCTGTTGAAGTTTCAATTTTTATCAAAAGTATAATGACTTGTCCTTGATGTTGTTCTGTCAATTCTGCATAAATGGAACACAATTAGAGTCCCTAAAAACAAGCTCCAGGAAAAAAAAATGCCCCAAAAAACAGCTACAACAGCCAATTGAGTTCAGAAATCATTTTCCAATGTTAGTTGAGTTCAATTAAGTACGTTTTTTTCTTTGTAAATTGTTTCATGTTCTTTTGTATTTATTTTTGGATCAATTTCTCTAGCATGAGTCTTACTATTCTAGGTATTCTTGTCCTGATTTTTTTTGGTTTTTTTACAAAAATAATCCATTTTTTCAAGGAAATTCCCAAAATATCTCTGGTTTTAAAAAAAATCCCAAACTACCCCACTTTTAGGAGGAGTCGCAAATTGAATTGGAGACTCCTCTTAAAAATTGAATGGAGGCGCCAATTGGATTGGCTAGGGCAGGTGCCATAGCCAATCTAATTAGCGCCCCTGTGTAGGGTTTAAGAGGAGGCGCCAATTCAATTGGAGACTCCTCCTAAAATGCAATTTTTGTGTTATAAATAGATGCGTTGTGTGAGTAATTGTTCCACATCTCATATAATCATTTGACAATCATGTTTGGTGTTCGTCGCCGATACGGAAAGGTGATTTATGCGAGAGACAAATCTCAAATGCTGATGCTGTTCTGGAACATCACTACGTTCGATCAACTGAAGAGGGAGCTGGTTCGTTGGTTAGATGGGAAAATAGCAGAAGGAGAAAAAATTAGAAGTATTGAGAGACTTGACAATATCTTTGGTTGGGTGCGAATGAAGACTGATAAGGATGCTAGGGAAATGATGTTCGGTCGAGACGACATCAATTTGATTGTTGTAATCAGTTAGAAATATTTCTGTTTTCAGATAGCTTATTTTGTACTGATGTTTGTTGTGAACCTCGTTGTAACAAAAACTTCATGATATATAATGATTGAAGGTTACAGAAATACAATGTTACAAAAAGCTTAAGACCTAGATGATGCTCCTCGATTGGGACAGTTGTTCTTGTTGTGTCCTGGTTGACGACATATACTATATAATCTTATCATTTTATTTGTGGAATCCATCTCTGTTCTGATACGTGTGCTGTTTGGCCTTCCATTTTTCTTTCTACGCATCTCGCCATTGTGCCAAACAATATCACCTTCATATGGAGGCCAGTAATCCTCCATTGGTAGTACTGAGAAGCTTTGATTATATACATTCATGATGGTGTTGGCCCTGTACACATCAGATAAATGGTTGTAAGCGTCTTGACGAGTATAAGCGCATGCTGCAATGACATGGGAGCAAGGTATGCGGAAGACCTAGAATTTTCCACAATTGCACCAACTTCTGTTTAGTCTAACAGCGTAGGCTAATATTGGTCTCCCCTTGTTGTGGTCCATTGTTTCCTGGACGCTGAAATTTTACCTATGACGGTCAAAGACTGTTACAGCGTGTGTGCTAGCTTTGATGCTCTCCTCTTTCATGACCTTCATGCAACACTCACTGAATACTTGCCTGGACATTAACACCGCACTCCATCTTTCACCTCTGGTTGCGAACATAGAAGCCAATCTATAATAGGTTGATCTTACCAAGACGGTTATCGGCAGATTTCGAATTCCTTTGAATACCCCGTTCATGCATTCCACAATGTTTGTTGTCATGTGGCCCCATCGATAACCTCTGTCAAATGCCCTTGTCCACTGCTCTACTGGTATGTTATTTAGCCATCTTCCTGCGTCTTCATTAGACAGTCTAATTTCATCACGATAATATTGAAATGACGGCTGAGTTAGAGCATACCCAACATTCACCACCTTTTTGCGAAGATTCTTATCTTTTATAGCACGCATGAAGTTTTGTGCAATGTGTCTGATATAGTAGACATGGGTAGAAGGAGGATCATGTCATTCGTTGTCATGGTTGTTGTAGGCACTCTCAATGGCAGCATGTCTATCAGAAATCAAATAGAGATTGGCTTGTGGAGTCACATGCGTTCTGAGATGTCGAAGAAAGAAATCCCATCCACCAACCGTTTCACCTTCAACAAGAGCAAAGGCAATGGGAAAGACATTGTTGTTGCTGTCTTGTGCAACCGCCCTGAGCAAAGTACCATCGTATTTTTCGTATAACCAAGTGCCATCAATTTGAATAATAGGTTTGCAGAACGCGAAACCTTTGATGCACGGGTCAAATGCCCAAAAGAGACGATGAAATATTCTATTACCTGTAGCATAGGTTTCGTCTGGCATCATCGTTGGCAATGTCTCCATATTTGCCATAGTTCCTGGGACATATGTTTTTAGTGCCCATAAAAACCGTGGCAATTCCTTGTATGAATCCTCCTAGTTGCCGAAAACTTGTTCAACAGCCTTTGTCCTCGCAATCCAGGCTTTCTTATAAGATGGAGTATAATTATATGTTGTTCTGATATGGGATATAATTATACTCACCTTCACTGATGGGTCTTTATTAACCAACGGCAGAATGTCTTGACATATCAACGCTGCACTTAGTTTACGGTGATCTTGTTCAACGTTAGTTGCAATGCAACTGTGAGGTGGGTCTATTGAAGCGATCTCCCAAGAGTCGTTTTTCTTCTTGTAAGACGCAGCCAAACGAAACTTACAAAGCATGTTACGACATTCGATAACATACCTTCTAGAATCAGTGTGTTTCACTGTAAAGTCAGCAGAGTTGTTCATGTGCAATTTTTTGATTGCCAGAACACATTCTTCTTTGGTACGAAACATGTCTCCCATCTTTAATTCGCCTTCTGATCTCGGATACGGATTATAGAAAATACTGTTGGATGTTTCATCGTCGTGAAGATCCATATTTGTCATATGTTGAGGCGGATTATAGACATGACTAGGAGGTATTGGTGGTGGTTGATCATCATCTTCATCGTCGTTGTTCAGTATGTGATCAACCTGTATCTCGGTCTCCTCTTCTTCTTCATCAACGACGTCCACTTCTGCTTCTGCTTCTGGGTTGATGTCATCTGACCATTGTCGATCATATTCACCAGATTCATCCTGATTGGTTAGTTGAGACTATTGAGAGGGTATACATGGTTGAAGAGTAATGTACAACTCAATACAGTTGCAGCCTGAATGTTCATGACTAACAAACATGTATTCAACATCTTCATCGTCTCGTACCTTAAGGGGGAAATACTTGCATTGACTATTCTAAAAAAATATTGGATTTTGATACGTGATCTTTGACACAATACCCGATCCTATACAGGATTGTATTCTTTTTTTCAAATGCAAGAAGGTTGCATTTCTCTTGATCGTGAGTCTAATGGTATCGGTGTTTCGAAAACAAAAATCATATAGCTCAGACTCGTATGTTTCACTGTTGCAGTGAACGTTGACACTGTATAATGATGAAGATGACATTGTGCAGATGAAAACTATTTTCTTACTGCAGATGAATGTGAGTGAAGTGTCTTGGATGTTGATAGTAAGACACTTAAATAGAGGAGTGAAGTGTCTCACATGCTAGCTAGTTCGAAGTGACGTGTCGCACATGCAAGCTACTCCGAAATGACGTGTCACACATGCAAGCTACTCCGAAATGATGTGTCAACCATGCAAGATACTAAGAAGTGACATGTTCAGCATGCAAGAGAGAGAACAGCCACGTGTCAGACATGCAGACACACACTCCAAATGAATTGGCGCCCCCACTCATTTCTTGCACATGGGCGCCAATTCAAGTGGAGACACCTTGTCAAAGCATGCATTCAGACCTCGAAACCAAGCAATCAGACCTAGGTCTTGCATGCATGTCCCTATGGAGGCGCCAATTTGAATGGCGACCCCCTATTAAAGGTTGTACATGGTCGCCAATTCAAATGGAGACACCATGCAAGCACAACTTTTCATGCTCCCATCCATTTGCCTATAAATACATCCACTCCATCAACACTTCTTCCACACCATCACTCTCACTACTGCTTCTACAATACTTCTTCTACAATTTCATCTGCAACAACTTCTTGTAGTTTCATCTACACCACCCCCCCCCCCGACAAAGTATTTATCCTCACAATGGGCGAATCACATAGAGGAACGGTTGCAAACATCGCAACATATGTAAGTTTTTTCTTTTGTTAACTTTTTATCTTTCATTTGGCGTCCATACCTTAACTTGGATCATGACCATGAGGTCAACGCTGAAGACGCGGCCGTATGGATTGCATGCACACCTATAATACGGTTCACAACTGTGGAGATGTACAACAGTGATTGTGTGAAGCTGCAGTTCGGTATGCTCCAAAATATCCCAGATCCCTCAGCTAGCCTAGGAGAATGGCATCTGCGCAAAGTTAACGACCAATGGATCATTCAACCAAAGTCGCCTAAGCCAGAACACACCCAACGATCATTCAACACCAACCGCCCCTCCTCCTACCGTAGCCAAGAAGCCCAAACCTCACAAAACCAAAACATCCAACAACCCTATCTCTACCAAACACCCCAACAACCTTTCCAACCTTCCCTCGATGCATCGTTCACACCCATGTCTCCCTTCAACCGTCTCGGTCGCCCATCAATGAGTCAACCACATCCCAACTTCTCTGGCATGGGTCATGAGCTCAACTACGGCGATACACCATCGATGCATACTAAAGACTATGTCGACTTGTCTGAATACCTCAACAGACCTTCTCCTGTAGTTGGTAATGACGCTCCTGGCCCCTCAGATGATCAAACACCGGTACAGAATCGTCAACGTGGGTTAGGGCCACGGGTTAGGGTAGCTAGAGGATGTGGGACCGGAGGTCGGTTAGGTGATCCCGATCATCACCATTAGGTTTCTTTGTGTAAACGGAAAATTTTATTAATATCAATTGGTCATATATCAAATATATCTATCACGTATACCATTTACCAAAAAAAATGCATTTTAGGAGGAGTCTGCAATTGAATTGGCGCCTCCTCCTAAACCCTACACAGGGGCGCCAATTGGATTGGCTAGGGCACCTGCTCTAACCAATCCAATTAGCGTCTCCATTCAAGTTTTAAGAGGAGCCTCCAATTCAATTGACGACTCCTCCTAAAAGTGGGGTAGTTTGGAATTTTTTTTGAAACCAAAAGTATTTTGGAAATTTCCTTGAAAAAGTGGATTATTTTTGTAAAAAAAACGATTTTTTTAAAGATCCAGGACAAATAATAAAAATAGATCCATAATAAAAAACATATTTTTTTAAAAAAAACAAATATGCATTCGTCAAATAAAAAGATATTATTAAACTCACTTGTCTACCAAATTCTTGTACTTCTCTACCAAATCCTTGTATTTGTCACAAGTCGATATTAATTATAACTACTTTCTCCAACTTGAATATTGCGAAAACTTTTTCATAAATTTAAATAAATAATTATAACTACTTCCTCCAATTTGAATATTGCAAAAAAATTCATAAATTTAAATAAATAGTATAAACATTATAAGGATCAATTTTGATATAGTTAACCATGAAAAGTACCAAATTAAGATTATAAACTAATGTATTAGACAAGAAAATATCCTTATATAAGCGAGTCTTGCAATTATCACACCTAAATACAATAATGAATTTGTCAAGATAATAAAATTCAGAAACATTGAAAATGAAAAAGAACATCATATCATAAAATTACAGAATACCGGTCCTAGTTATACAAAAGACTTTATGATATCACAATGTACCTACATTAACAATATATTTTATACTAATGATAACATATAAGATATCAACACTATCAGAATAAAGTTTAAAAACATTCAAAATGATATGATGACAATCTAATATAGATGATTAAATGTCAAGGAAATATAATATACTATAATATTGACAATCTATAAGACATTAATAAAATTGAAAAACAACCTGAGATGGTTAGATTGCAATGTTAAAAGCAAGTAATTATAAAAAATGTATACGAAATGATGAAATTAAAAAAAAAAAAAAACGATCTTATACTATAGATTCTTGAAAATATACAAGAATCTTCTATACAAAAAATGTATACGAAATGATGAAATTAAAAAAAAAAAGAACGATCTTATGCTATAGATTCTTGAAAATATACAAGAATCTGTAAATATCTTCAAAGGTATGCGCACCGTCTTTGTCCTTATATTTCCCTATATCAAAAATACAATAAGGCGTCACCCTGAATACTACCCAAACACACTGTAATAATTTAAAAAATAAATAAATTAAACATAATCACAATCAAGTTGGAAACATCCACACATTTCATTAAGTAACACAATCAAGTTAGGACATACAGTCGATGTGAAAGTTTCCTTTAAAAGATATCCCAATTTATTGTTGAACATGATTCAGACTCAGAAATGAAGTTTCTAGTAATTGAATTTCAAAACAGAGAACTGAATTTGAATTCACCAATCATATGTTTCAGAAATAGAGGTATAGCAATTTATTGCTAACGGAATCAAAACATGATTGAAATGTTTTAACATATGAACAACAGGACATTAAGGCAAGACATTACAGCAAACATGTTTATTTAGGAGGGGGCACATTAACAATCAAACTCACCAACCACATTACAATGGACCCAATGACCTTAAAAACAATGAAAAATACTAAGAAACCAAACAAAATAGTAAGGAAAGGAGGTCCCTTTGAAGCATTGCTAGTTTCCTTTACATCTGACCCTTTGTTAGATGCTTTTCCACCACTAGAGTTGGAGTTTGTAGCAGAAACAGTCAATATCTTATGATTTTTTTGCAATCTTCTGGACCCTATGCATCTGGATGATAAAGTAATAGCAGAAATTCTAAGTCACATAAAGTTCGATACAGTGAAAAACATACATGGAATCGATTGGGAAAATACAGAGAAAAATCTACAGAAAACGTAGAAATAAGAATACCAACAAAAAGAAAGGTATGAACCTGAAGGTGGAAGAGAAGTTGAGAGTGGAGATGGAAAGGATTCGAGGTTTGGAAGGAAACCCTAATTTGAGCGGTGGGTAGAGTGATCTGGCATTTGAGAGTGAGAATCCAAGAGAGGCCATATCACACTATCTCGTTTTTTCTCTTTCGCAACAAATCGTGGCCCTATTTATCGGATTTTGGAATATTTTAATATTTAGAGGCACAAAGTATTTTTTTTTGTAAGATGATAAATATATAATCACCGAATTCACTTTAAATTACTATTTTTCTTAAAATACTACTACCTATATCACTAGCGGTATCAAAACGGGGCGAGCGGTTCGCCCATCTTAAGTCTGCTATAAAAAAATTGGAGTGGATAAGTCCGTCAAATGAAATTGAACTAAAAATTTCAGTTCGATCCGTCAATGTGAAGGGTTGACAGACGACGAGTTTTTCCATCTATTTTTTTATTTTTTAATAGATTAAAAGTTTTTTTTTATATTTCAATTAGAAAGCATCAAACAAATAATTAAAAAGCATAAAATGGCAACTAAAAATCTAAAACCATAAAAAAAATTCACCTAAAATAAAACTATTAACAAAAGTTCATAAATTATAGTTCAAGTATTAACCTTCAATCAGGCAAAATAAATATTTGTGGTACTTGATAACTAGAATTAACCATTAAGCAACCAAAGTTTAAGGTCAATCAACCAAAACCATAATAAGTATCAAGTACAACACCAAAGTTTAAGTTCAACCAACCAAAACCATAATAAGTACTCCCCTGTTCCTTTTTAAGTGTCATTTTTTAACTTTTTACACATACCAAGAAAGCTAATTATTATTGTTAATTTTTAAACAATAATTCTCATTTTACCTATAATACCCTTAATAATATTCTACATTCATTTTACTTTTTCTCTCTTTGTAATAATTGCATAGGGGTAATTTTGACAAAAGTGCATTTAATATTACCTTGAATTCTGTAAGTGACAATTAAAAAGAAACAAAAATTTATCAAGAAAGTGACACTTAAAAAGGAACGGAGTGAGTATTAAGTAAAAAATCAAAGTTTATTGATTCAAATTACATAACATTGTCTAACAAAACAAGAGTGGAGCATTCTAAAATTTAAATCCTAATTATCAAGGTCGACAATATTATATGCACTCTTATAACAAATTGGACCATTTTTTCATCTTCATTGTCATCATCATTTTTATCTACATTATAAAACAGTGAAATAAATTTAATGGTTAGTAAAAAATATAATAAAAAACAGTAGATAACCATATTTATACTAAAATTAATTATCATCATCAAAAACATGCAACCAATTATGAGAATAAAGTAATGCTTCAATATTTTCACACAATAGGGGATTTATTTACTTGTTAAGCACTCTAGAATCAATGTTTCAATTTTTATCAACATAATGAATAGCTAAAGTAATATAGCCCTCAGTATTAATTGATGTCCATAAATCAGAAGTTAAAGAAATCATACAAGGAGTGTTGGTCATTTCTATCTTTATCTTCTCTTTTTCCCTATTGTATATTCTCACAATATCAGCCTTGACGGTATTTCTAGTGATAGGAATGTAATCAGGATTCAAGTACTGAAGCCAAGTTGTAAGCTCATCAAACTTAGCAAATTTAAAAGGAAGATCATGTTTGATAATTAGTCGAGCACACATTTCACGAGATATAAAATTATCAACCTTTAATGATTTTAGTTTTCCTTGCATGTCTAACACCATCTGACCAACATCTCAAAAATTGACTATCTTACAAATATCAAGATGACATTTTAGAGAAGTTATCCCATATCGTTTTACTCCACATGCGTATGATGAACCACATGCATTGCATTTTTCTCTTTGTCTCCCCTCACTATTCAACCTTTCTATAATAGTAAAATACTTCCACACCTAGAATTTCAGCTCCCTAATATATAACCATAGGTTCCACCGACTCACAATCTTATTCAACAGTTAGTTCCAAATTCACATCCTCATCAATTGGAGCTAAGAAATTCATATCTAAACTAAGTCCTAAACGCAAAAAATATGTCGAACAGTTATAATTTCAAACATAATATATAGTAGAGCAATTATAGTTTCAAGCATAATATATAGTTTTAAATATATTCAAAATGATCAAACATAATATATACTTTCAAACATATGCAAACTATTATGCATAACAATCACACCTAAAGCCATAATCTGCGGAACAATCACATGGGTGCATAAGAAACATTGTCTATAAACATGGCTCAACTGCAACAAGGTTAGAAATATGTTACATTCTTGATATCACATTATTCAACAATGTGATATCTTATAGGAGATTCGACTTCCAATCATGTAAAATTCCCTCATAATTTAACTAAATTAAAAATCATATATAGATTGAAATTAAACGTGGAGGACTAGTATAAGTAGTATAATGTTTTGTAAAAACCGTGAGCCTACCATGAACAAAGCACATAAGACAAACCAAACTATTGTTTTGTAAAAAAGTGAGAAAAAGAAATAGGAACAACTGAATTAGAAGCAAATTTTATTTTTTGTCAAAATACTCAAGAACAAATAAATTGTGCTCATCAACATTCTCATCATCATTAAACAAATTGCACAAACTCGAAAATATTTGACTAAATTAAAATTCATATCACTGATGTTGAGAGTGTTGTCGAGAGTCCTTGGTTTCGTCTTACCTGGAGGATGAGAGTTTCGTCGAGACTCGATGGTTTCTCTGTGCGTGATTTCATTGTGGTTTCGCTTCGTCGTGCGTGATTGGGTGGTGATGGTTGCCGCGAGCAAGTCTGCAGTGAAAGAGAATGAGAGGCGTCTGGAACTGCAACGCAAAGAGAGAGAGAGAGATAGATCTATGTCATTTCTTTTTTTTTTTAATATTGGGCCATTTGTTATTTTCTTAAACTGGGCCATTTTTTAAATATTTTTTTAACGGACTAACGAGTCAACCCCGCCCCATTATGTATTCAGCCTGCGAGATTTTTTGCTTTGGCGGGGTGGGCTAAACAGGTAGGCAAACCCAAAATCACAACCCAGCTCACCATTTTTTATAAGTCCGTGGGTTGGTCTGGTGGGCTATGACCCGTTTTACCATCCTTAAATACCACAACTTAGGTTTTTCTAATCATTAAGGTGGATAAGATAAATCACATAAATTATATTAATCCATATTTTTTTAGATAAATTAATCCAAACACGGGGCGCTTGATCGATAATTTGATTCTCTTCTTAATTTCTAATTAGGACATCTTATGGTTCTGAACATTGTCTAGTCTACTAATGTAGTTAACTCACCCAAGTCTGGACTTCTATAGGTTTTGAGACACTTGCACTGTTAACCTTCTCAAATGGCTATGGTCGACCCTATTATATATGTTTATCCACTTTTCCACTAGACCCACCACATCCTTGCCATTGGTGAACATCATTATCTCATTCGCTTTCATTATTTTGGTAAATTCAAGAGCTTTCGGGGTCGCTTGAGCTTCTGCTTAAGAAGAATTTTTGTAACCCTTTTGTCTCTAAGTTCCACTCATCTGGGATGGTAAGATTAGGATCTATATGAATGTTGATTCTCCTGTCTTTCCACTTATCATGAGTCCATATATTCGATCTCTCCTCCATGCTCTTGTATGTCGACGTTAAGCTGACTCATCAACTTATTAATATCCTCTGATTTGTTCTTCGTTTTTAGTTGGGTATGATCCTCTTTCATCTTCCTCTCATTATTGTTTTTTCAATTTGAATATTGATGCGATCCACTAGCATTGTTGTTGTTTTCCTTATTATTGTTGCTACTTTTGTGAGCCCGAATCTAGGTTTGTTGTTGGTTTTCCCCAATTTCCTACATCACTTGTGAGGTATTCTTTTGACTAGTTTCAACATTTTCTTGGTGTTTACTGGTATTTCTATCAAACAATCACGAGTTTGGTTCACTTAAGTGATTAAACTTGAAAAATCTCAAAGACAATATGTGCAAAAAAAATGCAAATAAAAATACTTAAATGCTTGAAAATTGACGAACTGAATGTAAATTCATAATTTATTTGAAGAAATAAAGTAGAGAAAAAGCATAACAAATGTCATAAGAATAAATGCTTTAAATGAAAATACTTTAAAGGAATTTAAAAGATGGACGCAGACTCATATATTTTTCACAAATTCTTTCTCTATATGATTTGGATACTTTAGTTCTATAGAGAATGAGTATAAATTTGCAACCTCGATCCCATTCACTGAGATTGACTTATATACTAATACAACAGTAACCATCAACAATTGATAGATCTTAAGGATCTGACACGTGTCCCACTACATAGGCTTCATCGCTCTAACTTGCTTCCACGCGTCTTAAAAGATAAAACTACTAAAAAACAACCACCATGCTGATAACTACGCTGGTAACTGCTTTGAACCTCTTAATTACCTCTATCGAGAGTCTTTGGTTGACTTCTACAGTGTTTTTGAGACATCTCCTTATCACAAAGTCTTTGGACTTGAGAAAATCCTAAGTCCCTCACATCTGGTGGACGTATCGAGCTCAACCTTGTCGGAGAATTAACAAAGTTGTTATAATCTCCAAATCATGTTTTGCTCTCCAATTTTCATAACCCTTATCAAAGTGAAAAAATTCTCCTTAAAAGGAGCTTAAAATGGATCAGATACTTTAGAAAAAACTCATAAAAAAGGACCATTGTGTGCGTGATGACTTGCATCATGCGATGCATATTTTATTGCCTTATCACTCGCACGATGTTGCGCGATAATGCATGTGATTTTTCCCGAAGTTGCACTCTCTTTGCTCCCCTTTTCACCCAAATTTCACTAAGTCCACAATCTTCACACTTAGCTATTTTTCCTCATTATTTGGTCTTCCTTCTTCATTTTGGCTCATTTTTCACTTGTTTCGATCCGATTCTTCGATTAAATTCATGCAATGGCAGACTGTCATCAGTCCCTCACATCTGATGGACCTGTCGATCTCGAACTTTTCAAAGAGCTAGCTAGTGCAAATCCCTTCGACCCTTTGAACATATTTCGAAAAGAGAGTGATTCTAATCTTGTGGATCTGCTCCTAATACTTTTTTAAACCAGTCTTTTCCATGACTCATCTGATAGGTTAGTCGAGTCATCTTAGTCGGTGTAGTTAGAATGTTAAAGTCTTTGATTGAAGATTTTGACACTTAAAAATTTCCAACTTAGTTACTACCATTCTTTGTTGACTTTCTTCATCTAGAATTTCTAGGATAACACCTGGTTATTGTCATTGTCACTCTTATGATCGTCGTCTGTCTTTTTCTTGTGTTTTTCATGTTTGTTTCTCATGTTGGCCTTATCACAATTCTTCTGTTGATTAGTTTGATGATTATTGTTATGATGATTCCTATCCATATCAACATTATTAGTATGAAGGTCAATATTGGACAATTCACTAACATACAAATTCCTACTACTCCAAATCCCCTTATTTGATTCATTTTGGTGCATGGATCTCAACCTCTTGCACATTTTCTGGAAGTAAGTGTCCTCTTCTTTTCTCTTGGTAGTGGATTTACCTTTCCCTTTTTCAATGTCCTGACTCTCTTTTTTACTTATGTTGTTCTTGTTTTCTTAGCATGTAAGATGATTTCTCTGTTGATGGTTGGCCCTGCTTTCATCTTCTTAGTTGTTATTATCTTCAACAATGTAAATACCTTCTTTATTCTGATTAATTTTCTCCTCTTGCAAGTTCTAATTAACCTTCATAATGTCCATCTTCTCTTTCTGCTTATCATGCAGGTTGTTTCTCCTCTTATGATAGCTTTTGCTTTTCTGGTCTCTCTTAGGATTATGCTTATCCACGTAACATTCCTCTCTATGGCCTGATTCGTATGATGAATTTTATCCATATCCTTCTTGTTGTTTTGATACTCTTGAGTACCACCAGTGTTAGCCATACCTTGATTGTTGTTGTTAGGCTCCATGTTATTGTTCTCTTCTTGTTTAAGAAAATATTGAATATGTGGATAAATTCCCTCAACAACCATTTTATTACGTGCCCATCAAATGCTATACAGGATAATTAGAACATCCTTAATATTGTCCTTGCCTTTCTTCTGAATGGTTTCCCATAGCCATTCTTTTAGGTTAGCTTCTTTGATATTACGGAAATTCAGGTTTAGCTTTGATCCAAACCAAATCCTTTTCTCCCTATCAAAACCTATGAAAGTATGATTAATGGTCTCCCCTTTAGCAAGGCAAACAGGAAAAAGCAAAGGACATTGAACCCCTCTCTTGCAGAGTTCAGTTCTGACTGGGATAATATCATTTAGGATACGCCAAGTTAACACTTTAATCTTGGGTTGGGTTTTGATACTCACAAGTTTTTTTTCTTTTATTATCTTACTTCTTATACTCAAAGGTGCTTGGCTTGCTTCTGTTTTCCTAGTCCTAGAATAAGTGATACCCCGACTTGACTGAATAGGTACCATTCATATTAGTCACCGACAAGACCATATCCTCTTCATCTTTATCACCTTTAGGAATTTAGGTGATTATGTTTGTATCATAGGAAATAAAATTATCTTTAAACAAAGGTATATTCCAATCTAGATTCCCTTTATCAATTAGGTCTCTAACGCAAAACACTTTTGAAACTAAAGGCCTCCAAGTTATGACTTTAAATCATCCTTAATAGACAATCCAATGATCCTCACAAATATTAATGGTCTGCTATTCTCAATACTCCAACAGCACCCTGCTAGAAGTTTCTATTTTTCCACAAGAAGTTATCATTATTCTTACTTTTGGCTTGCCAAAAGTTAGTATTAGCCAAATACTTAGCTTTCAAACTTTTATGGATTATAGAAATATGGTCATTCAAAATTCTCCACCCTTTCTTGACTAACAAGACATCATTAAAGAAACACATATCCCTAAAGCTTAGACTCCCTTTCTTCTTTCTATTGCATAGGGTATCCCACTTGGTCCAACAAATATTTTATTTCCTCCTTCTTAGCACCCCATATTTTTTCCATATCTTGGCATAGGTTTCTGGGAAATTTAAAAACCCTCATAGCATAAGTTGGAATTACTTGAGTCACAACATTTTTATCAGCGAAGAGATTAATTTTTTTCTTTTGCCTTCTTAAAAATTAAACCAACACCGCTTTTATATATTTTTTATTTTAAAAAATTAATAAAACTTTAAAATAGAAAATAAATTTTAAAAATTAAAATTTTGAATATAATTAAAAATAAAAATAAAAAAATAATTGATATTCATTATAACTGAGATTTTACACTATCAATTAATTTTTACTAGGATTGACAATGAATCGAACCAACTCGAAAATAGTTTGGAACTCGAATCGACAATCAAATTATTGAACTGGGTTCATGAATCAAATGGCTGAATATGAGTGAAAAACTAAATTCGTTAACTAAATGAGTCGAATTTGAACTATACGTAGTTCGACTCGTTAGTTTCATGAGTCAACTCAATTATATTTAAAAAGAATTATATTATCGTTAAGAGTAGATTTAAAGATTTACTCCAAATCTTAACCCTACATTTTTTTTTAACCAACGGTTTTATATTCTCAAATTAACAAAATACTTCTAAAAATAATTATATAAATAAAATCATCATCATATAAATTTCAATCTTATAACTTTTATTTTATTTTAATATTTTCCTTTTAAAAGAAATATTAATTTAAAGTATCAAATATATAAAATAATTAAAAATAATTTTTATATCCGTGAAACAAGAGAGTTGAACATTACGAGATTAACCTAACGAATTGAATAAGTTAACCTAACGAATTGAATATTGTGTCAAACCTGAACCAAAATTTGAGTTTGAGCTTATAGTGAATCGAGTTTGAGTTTAAAAAAATAGTGTTAAACCTGAACCAAAATTTGAACTAAATCAATTCCTAACGAGTCAAACTGAAACGAATTCGACCCGACTCATTTCCAACCCTAATCGTGATCATTAAATTTTTACTAATAATTAACTTCTATCTTAATCATTTATAAATACAATTTAATTTACAGTTAATCTAGTGTAAAAAAAGTACACATTGAGCGTCATGTTTTTTTAGAATTTTTAGAGAACAAATAATTTGGTTCAATTTAATTTAATATTAATACAATTTTTGATTTAATACTAATATAATTTTATTAATAAGACCCGAGTCATCCAAAGTTATCCAATTTTACCTAAGCTATAAGACCTTGCCGGATCAATTGTCAACCCAATTTTTAACATATTGTTGATTACAATTAAATAAACTTAAACAAGTAACATTTAAATGTTCTTTAAATTAGTATTATAGATTAATTTTAAAATAAATCTTGCCTCAATATTCTAATACCCAATTAAAATTCTAGGTACCTAAGATGTTACTGTATTGGTATCCAATTAAAACTATACAACTAAAAACTCATAAGCATTTCCCTTTATACACTGACCTTATAGAGAATTATATTTAACACATCCGATCAAAATATTAAATCATGTGAAGAATAATTTGAAAATGTTAGTGTATACAAATCAAAATTATTGATATACCATAACATTCATAACCACATAATATTAAGAATTACACTTTAACAAGAACTGATTGGTAATAAGATAGAACCAGGGTCTGGTCTAATCGATTGTAATCTAACAATACTCGTAACTATGTTAAATTTTATCAATGAATCACAAACTTCAAGCAAAACTCGTGTTATTGATAACATTATATTTTGTGTGAAGGAATCAGTCCAATTTAGAAAGAATAAGGCGGGATCACCCCGAAACAATGATCCCTACTCCCTCAGGACCTAATTTTATGCAGTGTAGAAAAAGTGGAATGCAGTGTAGAAAAAGTGGAAAGACAACAACTGTGAGGGTGATAATCCACCCTTTTCCTAAAAACCCAAATCTTCTAAATCCGAATATGCAGACGAAACAGCAAAAAAAAATAAGGGAAGGGGATGTTGGCAACGAATGGCTCTCGTTGAAATCATGCTAAAATTTTCAACTAAACAACATCCTACATTCACTGCAAAGTGTATTTTAGCAATCAACAAATAAACAGTGCTTTTAATTTCATGATGATGCACCAGCCAATTTTTCGAGTTTTTCCAGTGTGACACTTTTAGGCCTTTCAAGTGGCATTCCAAGAGCCCGGTCCCATATCAACTGAAATCCAATAAAAGGAAGAGATTTGTTTATTAAAACTGGCAAAAGAGAGTGTAAGTAATATTGGCAAGGAAAAAATGGGGCATTGGGGCATGACAAACCTGAGGGCCAACTCCAATACTCCTAGCTACACCAAATAAAACGGTATAATAGCTGTCCAGAATATTAACAGATCATCAGATTCACCCTAAAAAATAATTGCAAATCGAAATTATCTCAAATTAAACAAGAAAGAGATGTAGTAGTCCCATACTTTTCCTCAGTTAGACCATAGTAGTTCAGTAGCACTCCACTGTGAGCATCAACATTAGGCCATGGACTTTTAACCTATAAAAATTGAGTGAACATTGAGTACATCTGATGGTCTATCAAAACTTAATGTAGGAATACATGAGAAAATGTGGAAAAGCTTCCAAGAGTAGATTATGCAAAAAGAACAAATAAAAACTAAAATACAAAGTTGTTGGAATTTCCACATTCATTGTAGTCTGCCCCTAGCCGCCTAAATTGCAGCATTTGGGTTGCTGCCTCAATTGCAGTCTCCAACACCTTCGTCGTGTTGGGTGCGAATTGTGTTGGAAAATCATGTAGACTGACCAACCTCAAACAAAAACAAATACTTTCACCATGTAAAAGGTAGAAATAGAAAGACTAGGACAACTCTTTCTCTTTTGAGTCTTCATCAACATCCCGTGTCTTTTCCACCAAAATACTTAACATTCAAACTCACCATGATTAACAGAGATGATATCATTGAATTGAAATCCGCTCAGCAACTCCACAAAGAACTAAAAGTTAATAATCTAACATTCTACCCATATCCTACCATCTTTCTTGTGTTGGGTTTCATTCAATATATGATTGCTCTTGCTAAACCCTTATAGTCCATGGGTGATCTAGACTCAGCAGGTATTGATAAAATACAAGCATGTGACAGTACACTAATTAAGCAAAAAGCATTATAAACCTCAACGGAATAAAGCTGTGAAAAAATAATTCTGTATGAATGTTCATTGAAAAGTAAAAACATGACATTACCTTTCCTAGCTTGGTCAGAATGGGAGGTACAACCTCTTTTATTTTTGACACCTGAAAGAATCAGTTACATAAAATCATGAAGAAATTTACCAGAAGCAAAATACAGGTGAACCGTCAGAAAGCATTCAAAAGCAAAACAAAATCCAAATTTAGGAAATATACCAGCTGGAAAAGTGGATCATTAGGCAAATGCTTCAATGCAAACTCCCTCTGGCAAGTGTATCTTGGGTCTGTGTTACGCAAAACCCCATGTCCATATCCAGGCACAACCTGCAAATCCAAAAACAGCAAAACCCTACTGTTATGTTATCAACATAGGCTTCTCAATAGAAGAATTAGGAACAAGTCTACAGGAGTAGTATTCTCTTTAAAGTAATCCTAATCCTTTAATGCAAAGATATGGATATTTTACCACGTGAAAAAATGGTATTTCATAAGAAACATAGAATATATTGCTCTTATTTCCTACTTATACAAAAAAAATCAAGTTTTTTCCCATTAGACCAAGTTACCTACATGGATCAACCAGTTTTACAAAGCTCCGAGATAGTGGTATTCTCTTAAAAAAATTCCTAATCCTTTAATGCAAAGATATGGATATTTTACCACATGAAAAAAACAGTATTTCATAAGAACAGAGAAATATATTGCTCTCATCTCCTACTTGTACAATAACAGTCAAGTTTTTTCCCAGTAGACAGAGTTAGCAACATGGATCAACCAATTTGACAAAGCTCTGTCGTGCATTTGGACCAAAGATATACTGCTTCTCTAAAAAAATCCGATTAGTTTGGCCTAGTCTTTGATAGCCCTCTACCTCTAGTTACTGTACTGTCATCCGTCACATCAGTCCTTTACCTTGTCCTTGTAATTTCCTAGAGATTACAAAGACACTTGTTTATTTTAAAAACCCATTTATTTCTACATTATTTTTGGAAACTTTCTCTAAGGGAATGCTTGTATGTAAACAATAGTTTGAGGGCATGCCTGTCAGTGTCCATCCATATACATAAAAGAATGAGAACTGAAGAACCCTAATGCTCTTGAGCCGAAATATCCTTTTATTCAGAAAGTAAAGATTTGAACATAAAGAATTGGATACAGCAGCATGCTTCTATCAATATTTGATCTTTTTTTAAGTAGAATTCTTACCCTTTAACTCTACCATTTGCTTTAAGTAAAAAAGGTTGAGCAAAACAAAAACAAACAACAAAACTAGCGATGTTTAACATTTAATTAAAATTGATCCAAGAAACAAAGGCAAAAAAAGCAAAAAAAGAAGGCATTAAAAGCTTCAAATAATAACATTACCTGGCCACTGTTCAATGTTTTATGAATGTAGTCGCTCAATTGTTCTGTACTTATGTTTGGAGTTCCAAACTCTTTAACTACATTTCTGATCCATCGTAAAACTTCCTGTAACAACATAATAGGTGTGAACAAAGCTAAAGATAATAAAGAACAGATAAGGAATAATATGGGCATTAATCATAGTCAATATTTCATTGGGTATATTGTATCAATCCAATACTCTGACACGTTATATAATTCAAAACTCGTTCAGCAATAATACAAGCCAAACTTTTCTACACATATATTCTTTAAGACAGGCCTAGTATCTGACTGTATTTAGCAAACAGCAGATATTAGTAATAGCAATGCAAGACAGATTGATTTTGATGGAAAAATACTAAATATGACAGGTCTGATACTCTGAGTAAACACTACATACAAACACGGTTTCTGGCAGGAAGATGAAATATAGAAAATTCCATGTAAAATTAAAAGAAAACAGAGGGAAAAATGAAATAACAAATTAACCTGATTGGCTAAACCGTGTAGTGGCCCAGCTAAACCATTCAAAGCAGCTGCAAATGCTAGATAAGGATCTGATAGTGAACTACCAACCTGAACGGAACACATGTTACAATACATTAAATTACAATAATAATGACAACCACTGCCTTATGCGACTAGGTGAGAGAGATTAGATGAATCAAAACAACACCATACTATTTTATCATGAATCATGTCTAATAATAAAACTAAAGCAGGCATTTACTAAAGCATAAGTCATCTATACTAAATATTTGAATGTTCTATACATAATTAACTATTCAGGATTGCAACTGGATGAGAAAAAGTGTGTAAGAGAATTGGCTTACTAAGTGAGCTGTGTGAGAACTAACATTGCCACCTTCATGATCACTGCACATGAAATTTAACCAAAACAAAAAAATCAAACAAAAACAAGGTTTGCTGGGAATTGAAAGAGAACCATACAGTTCATCTTGATTATAGAAGGTACCATCATTAGGAATTGAACACAAACCTATGGATGGAAATATACAGCCTCATAAACTCCAGCATTTCCGGATCATCAAATCCTAACATGTGAGCATAGTTTGCACCATAATCTAAAGTATCATCCAATGGTATGATTTTTCCGTCCTTGTATATCCTTTAAAATAGTGTAACAAATCAATCCAAAATGTAAAAAGGATGATAAAACTGTTACAACACTTATAATTGGTGCTATCCCATAATAAAAAAGTATTTAAGTATCCAAATTTGTTTATTTAAAAAATAAAAAATAAAAAATTCTGGTATGTCAAGATACGCCAGTGACATGTCGCAATACGCTGGCAACACGTCTCCGATACGCTGCGGATACGGCTATAGATAATCCCATGACTATTCATATTTCTAGAACATGAATCAATCTTCCTCATAATTCTTCTTTTCTCGACTTTAATTACCTCATCACTTTCATTTTTCAATGACAGGAATCAAACTTTTCCTTTAATTATTTTTCTCTCAACTTTAATTATCTATTCTTTTTCTCATAGTTCCTTTACCAATTATTATCAAATTTTGCAAACTCAATTGATTTTTTGTTAGAGAATGATTTATTTAATGTTTAATTTTAATTTTTTATATACGTATAACATATCGGATCCCAGATTTTTCAATGACTGACATATCTCCGTATCAGATATGTATCGTATCAATGCTTCATTGTATATCCCAAGGTCTATTTTTGGTTATAATTTCCCATTGCATGTTAAATGTGTAATCTTGGAAAGGAATATAGGCTTTACATACCGTCGATAAATATAAGCAGCAATTCCAGGCAAACGAGCAATTAAATTCAAGCTATCCTCATAGGTTGGCTCCCAGTACCTATACCCAAGCAGCAAACCTGTTACAGTAGCTTATAAGGTTCAAGAAACACGAAAGACTTTTGGAATCATACCTTGACTTATGTACCCCGCCCTCATATGCCTTCTGAAATTCACTTTCCACCTGAAAATGAAATAAATTGATTGAAAATCAGTCTTTGTCATTACTATTTTCAAGAATATTAATAATGTAACTTAGGCAGTCAATTTAAGTTACTTTGATACTTAGTGACTATGTATTGCAAAACTAAATTCATTTTCTTCTTCCTTTCCCTCTTAAAAAAAGGAAGATGCTATATTTAGATGGACAAGGATAATAGAAAGGAAAAGAAAACAAAGGAAAGAGAACAGGAGGAAAAACCATTGTACGATGATTACAAAAACACTACAATGTTGATTCTTTTGCCTGTGCAACTCAGTAAACTCTCTTTCTTCATTGACTGAGTTTATGTGGGTGAGGTAGATACAAAGTAGGAAATCGCAGCTCAATTTTTCATATAATATATAGAAAATAACTACAGAATACTGATATCAAGCAACTAGACCACAAAAACTAAATGCATAAGATCAACAAAAAACACCATGATTATCCATAAGAGAAGAATATTGTTAAAATTCTAATATTTTATAATATTCATTTAATTAAACTCTTGCATGAGGTTCATATTGCACAAGCAATTATGAAAATCAGATATCTTAGGTGAATTTTTGTACGGGGTGAATCAAGCACGAGTTACCCGTACGGTACCTATTGAGTATTGACGTATTTTGTCTGTCAATTGAATTAGCCCATTTTCCCCCTATTTGGCCTAAAATTTGAACCACTATCTATCACCCTGTGTTTAATTTAATTTCAGAAATCTCTTCATTTGTTAATACTATCAAATTACAGGCATATAAGCCTACATAACAAAACATGAAACAACAAAGGCTATTTTTCTTAAGAAAGGACAGGTTATCACAAACGCAAGTTTCCAATAATGAATGTGACCCTCAATGCAGTTGAGTTACAAAAGAAAGACTATAAAAATCAGAATTCAAAAAATAATTTGTCACTCAACCTGGAGGGCCATTACACCAGTACTAAACTGTGTCATTGGATGAGCAGAAACGGGTAGTGCATCAATTGCCTTGTAAGCATACTCTGCAAGTAAAATAAAAATAATATAAGGAATCCTCCACAATTATGGGGCATCATAAACAAGAGTCAATTTAGATCATGTGCATCATGAAACAATGTAGCAAAAGGTTTATGTTAAAATCTTCTACACATGTGATGTTTGGGCAAGCGCAAGTAGAATGTTGGCACAGCAAAATGATTGATTATATTGTGTCAAACTGTAATTTAAGAAAAGCGTCTACAGTATAGTAATTATGATTATATTGAACCTACAACTGATAAAAGCACAAAACCAAACCATGACATTCTACTTGGACTATTAGAATGAAGAGTAATTACTTGAAGATACCAATCTATGACTTCAAAAGAAAATGAACCTGGTATTTTTGCACGTCTTCGCAATTCTTGAGATAATGAATCTACTTGCTCTTTATTTGGTATCTGCAACACAATGTATGAATCGATTATATGACAAAACCCAAGAGCACGTATCAGCACATCTTCATACAGGGTGATGGTGTGATGCTAAATTGCATTACTTGTAAGCCACAACATCTATAATAATAAGTTCAATTTGATTATACCTTTCCCGTCAATAGAAGCCACAGTATGGCCTCAGGCAAAGGCTCCCCACCAGGAAAAGCACCTGGAAGTGCTTTCTGGCATTCAGGAATCGTCATGCCCCTAAAGCGAATTCCCTAAAACACAAAACAAGCCAACCTCAGTTCCAATTAGTGAACATTAACAAACAAATGCTACATCTGAGATTCTATCACCTAGTAAATATTAATTAGCAAGATGTAATTCACTTCTATTAGATATTAATTAATTAACAATTGACATATATGTTAAGAGAAAAGCCTGAGTCAATTGAGATACATACCTCGTCTGGGTCAACAGCTGAGCCTAGCCACACTAAAGCTGTCATTCCTCTCATTCCACCAAGTACCTTTTTAATTAGCAAATGCACTTCCCAAAGTAAGTTACATTGGAAGTATATAGACAAGAGAGTGGGACATCATTTACTGCTGCTAGTAACTTGATGAAATACTAGCTATTTAAAAAGCAAAACAATTACCATATCAAGGGTGGTTTTGCCCAAATCAACATTTGCATGATCTTTCTTCAGCTTCTTAACACGTTCCTGCAACCATTTTTTATCCATAGATTAAAACATAGCATAGACACACAATTCTAAAACATTTTAATTGAAATGGAAGTTCAAGCTAAATAATAAAAAGGAAAAATCATCGGAGAGAATTATGAAACTGAAAAGACATTTTTCATGTTTCTCAGACTCACAATAGTATGGGACCTGCGCAGATAAGAAGCACTAAATGCACATTGCAAGTTGAATACAGCACAAGAAAAAATATGATTCACATTTACTTCCACCCATTGCAATAAAATAATTAAAACCATCCAAGAACACAACAATGAAGTCCACACATGGCTCAGAGGGGAATTAAACTACTATGTAATTACAATTGAAGGAAATGAAACATGAAACTCGCATTAAACCCAGTGAAAGCAGCACAGATTATGCATTAAGTCATCCAACACAAGAATACCAAAACATAAAATTGCAGACAAACCTGATACTCTGGAACTAGCTCCTTCATCTCAGAATAAAGGTCCTGCAAAACACACAAGTAAAAGAAAAAGTCAGCAAAAGTCAAAATAGACAAATTCAAAACATACAAGCAACTTCATATATTAATTTTAGATCTACTTAACATGGCCGTCTCTGAGGGCGTGCAAGATGCACTACAGCACAGGCTCTAAAATTTGTACCATATCTAATTAGTGCCTCATAAAATAGTTAAATTGTGGTTAAATAGGACCTCTATTTGTTTTACCATGGTTAAACTGCTAACCTAAAGACAGGGCCTCGATAAACTTGAGACGGCTTTGCACAGTAACAGAGTATACATACAATTTCAAACCATAATAACAATACCATCCTCAGAAAACACACAGCACCTAACAATACCCACTTTTACATTGATAAGGGAAGAGACAGAAACAAGGAGAGAGATTTTACAGTGTTGGTGGAGCTCTGCATTTGAAGCCATCTAACTGAATTTGCGAGACTAGGTTGTTGACCCTGCCATGAAAAAAAAATCATCATCACAAATCCATTAAAATGTACCAAAAAATTCAGCCTATTACAAAAACAATCAAAAACACAAATAAATCACTCAAAAAAATAATAACCAATATGAAAACATAGTAGAAGTAGAATTTCAAGTAATTTTTTTTCGTTATAATTACCACGCGAGATCGAAGTCTGGAAAATGCGGAAACGCTTCTAAAGAACGCCATGAAAATCAAACAATCACAAAACAGCCTGCATCAGTTCATCAACATGAGTTAAACAAATCACAAAATTAAATATGAATTCGTATGGAAAAGAAGGAAAAAAAAACAGATACAAGATGAGAAATCGTGGATTGTAGTTATAGCAAGAAAATCGAAACAATGAAGATGAGAATGGATTCGCGATGAAGAATGAAGATTGAAAAGTAGCTACGATTTGAAACGGAAAGAAGAAGAAGAAGAGAAGAACGAACCTTAAGAAAAATAGTAGAATCGCCGATCCAACGAATTGGGAATTGAATTGGTCTTTATAATGAGAAGAGAAAGAAAAATGGCGTGTGTGACGAATGAAAAAGTGAGATTTTAATTAAAAATGTAGAAATAACGCAATGTGGTGGGTGCTGAACGTTGATTATTCGTCTCGTGCGTGAGTGATTAAGATTAGGCGCTGGATTATTTCATTTTAATTTTTGTTTAGGCGCTGATTAATGCAAATAACAGAGACTTCACTACTTTTTAGCTGTCTTTCTTGCTTTTATTTTTCTGATTATTTTTTAAGAAAATTGTACTGTATTTATCTCTTGCCCAAAAAATATCTATTTATTATAAATAAATCTTTAATATTATTTCATTTCATTCATTAATTAGTTTTTATAGTGCAATTCTTGTAAAACAGTGATAGTGTTTTTTTTAGATGAGACTTTAATACCTTTATTTATTTTTTTATTAATATTATTTAATCTAATAACTTATGACTAGTTTGTTTTAGCTTTAAAAAAATAGATTTTTTCTTTATATTTTTGAAAATGGATTTTACAAAAATGTTTTTCAAAATATTACAAGTTTTTCTAAATTTATTTTTTATAAATTAAAAAATTGAATTGTTCATTGTATAACATAAATATACATTATTGAAGATCAAAACATAGTCAAAATCACAATTTTTTAAAAAAATTGTATCTCAAAAATGATTTTTTAGAAAAAGCTATTTGAAATAGCTTCAAAATTAAGTGATTTTTTGAAATTTTGATATCCAAAAAAAGTTTCGATAAAATGATAAAATACCTAAAATAACATTTTAAGAATAACTATTCAAATAAAATTTTCATTTGAAGCTTTTATGAAAAGTTTCTATGTAAATTTTTTTTATACTAAAATATATAACACTATAAAAATCATTTTTAAAAAAAGCCAAAACAAACGGGCCCTTAATACTATGTAAAAGTAATAGGTGAGAGAACATGACTAAAAGATTGTGATGATTGATCGAGTGAGATTTTTTTTGCCCTTTTTGTGGAGTTTTGATCGAGTCGAACTACCATAATTTCATTACTTGTGAGTTAGCTTTGTTTATGTGGTAGAATTTTCTAATGCTTTGATCGGCGCATAGTTTTTTTTTACTACAGACTTCTTTTTTAATCCTTTCTTTTGTCCGATTAAGAACTGGAAATGAAAGGTGAGGTAGCGAAGTTGTCTTATTACAATGAATTTGTATTTTTAATGCGGTGGAAAGGGACTGACCTGCAGGGTGAGCACTCCAACGTCTAAGTCGATGAAAAAAATCAGAAGTAATGTGTGAGTGAGCATGAATTTGTATGGCGCACTTCACCCTTATATATCAAGAACGATTGAAATCGTTCACGTGTGATGCAGCGTGTTGTGTGGACACTCGTCTAATTGATTGGACTGTGATTGATGCATTTGAAGTGTGAAAATGCTTACTTCTGGTTATAACGAAGGTCTACATGTTTTACATGCCTTTTCACTCGAGACTCGATCTTAGAGCCTTCTTTATGGTCATTAGAACGACCTATAACACATTTTTGTAGGTGGTAGGGATAAGTATAAGGTCGATTTTGTTATGATTTGGCACGTTGTAGTCTAAACCATTTGGAAAGTATGTAATGAAGACATCTTTAATGGAGTTTTAAAAACTGTGAAAGAGGTGGACGATGAGAGTTTTTTTGTTTGTCGGTAAATGATTTGTAGGTTATATTAATGGTGAACTCATGCAGTTACTTTGATTGCCTTCAGAATTCTATCATTTGTTTTAATCAATAACACGGTGTTTGCCTTAATTCTGAGGTTGGTGATGGGTTGTAGTTTTGTTGTTCTCTTGGTGGGTCATGTCTAAAAGAAATTCTATAGGGTTGATCTCAAGTTGTTTTGGTGATTTTTCTAGACTACTTTAATTGTTTTGTTGTATTATTGTTGCAGCCTTTGTAGTCTCTTAAGTATCGGGTGTGTTTTGAGATTTTTTATATACGGTTGATTTTCACCCTTTTATTAATACTTTTTATAAAAAATTAAAAAAAAAATATATTCATTAAATATGTAATGTATGTGGTATATATACTGTTCAAATACATTAGTTATTTAATGTAGTAATTTTTTTTATAAATAAAATCAAATATTATCATTCAATTCTTTTTTTTTCTTCTTTTTTTTGTGCATTGAATTAAATATACAAATATTTTATAACAAATTAATTGTTATGTAACTTTAAATGTGTTTTTTCTTTTGAATGTAATTTTTTTATCAAGCAGTGTATTAAAATTGAATATTAAATTAAATTATTTTAAAAATATTTCTTAACAAATATATATTGTTTACTAACTAACAAATATTTATTTTTTACTCAAAATTAAATAAATATTTCTTTTGTTTTATTATTGACCAAATAGACGCATACTTAAAAACAAATAAAAAAGTTATTTTCTTTATTAAAAATAAATATCACATTTGACTATAAAAAAAATATGTCATGTTCTGGACCGGCCAAAAACTCAAATAATTAAGGCTCAATCCAACTCAAACTCATTTTACTTGATCCAAGGTATAAAGTCATTTCATACGGAAAGCAAGGCACACACTCTATGTCCTCCATTTTTTTTATTATACTCATCTTGAATTCTTAACTGACTTGAGTGTTGGAGTGTTAACCTTACAAGTCCATCCCGCACCACCGGTTCAAGATAGGTTCATCAACTACATCCAATTATGGTTCCTGAATGAAACATTTGTGTCGTTTGTGGGAATCAACTTTTGATACCTACAAAATCACATCATTGGATCAATCTTGACCTAAAGTCAAATATATATCGGAAGTAGAAGGAGTAAAGACAATAAATTTGATAGTCATATCCAGGATCCTCAATCCATCACCAGAGCCAATCATCCACCAGTTATCACCGATCGACGAGTTCTGAAGCACCGCGTCATCTAGAATTGGTTCTCCGTGAGATCACCTTTTACTCGTAGCGAGAACTAACGTCCAACGAGGCGGTGATCTATTGGAGTTAGGATTTATAGATCGCGAGAAGATCAATGAAATTCCAAACTTTAATCTACCTCTTATTCTCACGATCATTGATTGAAACCTGACATGATTCCTAGTAGATGATGGAAGCTCTTACAACATCCTTTACACGGACATTAAGAAGTCGTTAGACATCCAGCAAACAGATCTGAATTCGTATAGTGGAGGAGATTTGTTAGCCTTTAATGATTCTATAACGCGCCATCAAGGAGCGATATATCTGATAGTAACGGTGGGAGAATAATCACACAAAAGAAAGCTAATCTTCAACTTCCTTATAGTCTCATGCAAAAGTGCCTCCAAAGGTATCCTAAAAAGATCATTCTTGGCAAAGATAGACGCAATTGCGTCGTCTGTTCACTTGAAAGTAACCTATCACAATGTGCACGGAAGGTCGACCACCATCAGCACCAATTTAGAGAAAGTTAGGCTGATCATGAAGCATATACAATATCTATTTTAGATAGTGAGTTTGAATCCATTCAGCTCGGCGATAACCCTATACGGTCGATGAATATATGGTTCAGGTCTCCCTTAGGAGTGAGATCTATGTTGACTGAAGGTATCCAAGAGTTTTCAAACCTCTTTGTTATCTCCACAAACGAAATGTCTGGTATTGAACCCTAAGTGGTCTACAATCGATTGAACGTAAACGTCGGGGTTTTGTATGTACCTTGTAACACCCTGAATTTGATTAATTTATTTAATTGAATTTAGTTGCATTTTATTTAAATTAATAAGTAATTTATATATTTTTATTTGGATAATTGGTGAATATATATGTTTTGGAGGGTGTTGGAGAGAGTTAAGCAAATGGTAGAAATTAATTAGATTAATGTTAATTAATTTAAGTTGAGTAGGATAATTAAAAATAAGATAGTTGTAGAAAAATAAGAGAAATAGTTGAATTTGGTGGATAATTGAATTATTATAAATTAAAATAAAAGAAGTAGGAGTTAGTAAGAGGAGCAAGAGCAAAATAGGAAATATGGGAGTAAGTATGGGGTAATAAGAGAATAACATAATTAGGGGAATTGGGTTTTGGTTTAAATAGAAAAAAGTTAGGGTTGAACTTTTACAGTGCGTGTTATTTTGGAACAAGAGAAAAGAGGCAAGAGAGGCAACCTAGGATTTAGGAAGAAAACACATTTGTCAAGGGGCCTAGAGCTTGCTTTGCTGGAAATCTCATGTAAGGGGGGAAATTACTCTTCTATGGGTGTATGTTGTATGAAGGGTAGAGAGAGGTCCCCACCCTCTTGTACGTTTTTCTTTTGATTCCACCATTGTTGATATGTTCATGTGTTCATGTGTTCTTGATGAAAATTATATAAATTATATCTCCAATTATTGTGATTCATGATTTTATCTGTGTGTATGAAATTAATATATATGTTCATGAAATAATGATTTCAGAGTTTGGTATGTGAGTTGTATGTGAGATTGGATTTGATATCATTCTTGTTGATATGTTTGTTGATGATTAACACAAACATAATTTCCATGGTGAATTGATGTTAGTGTGTAAATTGCATGAAAATTGGTGTATTGATTGCATACTATATGCTTACTGATGTTGAAGTTACAATATAAAATGTTTAGGTATGTTAGGGCATGTTTGGATGAGGTTTTAAAGTAATAACCATTGTTGAAATGTGATTAAAAATGGAATTTTTGGAAAATTTATTGATGTCAATCGATTGACATCATGTGCCAATCGATTGATCATGTGAAAATTGGAAAAAATTTGAAAAATAAAACTATGTCAATCGATTAATTCCATTAGTCAATCGATTGCACTAAGTCAAAATATGAAAAATTGGAAAGACAAAATGCAACGAGGAATCAGATCAATAGATTGATAGTCCCCATCAATCAATTGATGTGCTAGTTAAATTTTGAAATATTGTTGAGTTGAAACCTACTATTTTATTTGATCGTTTTTACTATAACTCTAGTTCCATAAATCTAAATGAAGTGTGGTTTGAAGCGTTAGAAAGATAACATGTATGGATATCTCATAGTGATGTATTAAGAGGCTAGATGAGTACTGGAACTTGTGAAAAATATTTTTTTTATTTGTTACGTAATAGTTGACGGTAACGAACAAATGATTAATTATTGTAAATGAATGAATTAATGATGAAGCCATGATAATACAAATTAATATGATTTAGTGTTGTGTGGATGTTTATTATATGTGTGGATATGTGTTGTGAAGTGAAAGTATAATTATGTGAGGTGTTGTAAATATTTCCTGATGATTGTTGAGATATGTAGTTTTGAGTGAGAACTACTATTAACGCGTTTAAATGCAAGATTGTTTACAGTCAGATGTTGCGTTATAATCATTGTTATGTTGTTGTCGTTGCATGATTGTTTACAGTCAAATGTTAGGCTATAATCATTGTTGTGTTATTGTCGTTGCATTATTGTATGCCATTCAACATATGTTATTGTTGTTGTGAAAGAGGCGAGTCACGAGTTCATATATTGGGACTCGGGGTTCAGATGTTGGGACCCAGTTCGTAGGAAGAACCAATATTGAGTTGGTACCACATGCATATAGAGTCTAGGTGTTTTCACATAGCATACAAGTTGGCATTTGTGAGTTGATGATTGTTGTGTGAATACATTACCTGTTAATGATTGTTGTTGTTGTTGTTGTTGTTTAAGCTACATTTCCTGATCTTTTGCACCGCTAACATATTTGAGTGTATTCTCATCCTTTTTTTTTGTATTTTAATATATGATATGTACATATACTAGGGAATAGGAGTAATAGTTGTTGTGAGTTTGAAGATAGTCGTGGAGTTCATCTTCATTTACTTTATCGCTTATCATTTTAGTTGGTTAAATGCTCTGATCTATAACATCAAGATCGGGGCATTTTAACTATATTTTGAGTTAATGTTGAATTATGTGGTTTAAAGTCTAATATTTTGTTTATGAATTTTGATTTTTAAGTTGTTATTATGTTAATTCCCACTGCATGTTATTAAATGTTTTCGAAAAAAAATTGATGGTTATCATAACGACACCTTAAATTATCGATTAAATCATTTTTATATAAGTTTCGGGGTTTAGGGTGTTACATATCTCAACGGGGGAGGAGATCGTTCCCGAAAAAGGATGAAACCACCACTAGCACGGTGAAAGGTCTATTAGATACCCAATTGATCTCTGAGGTGAAGTATACATAATGACTCCCCAATATCGTCCTCGTCAAGAAAGCCTCGAGGAAGTGGAGGATATGTGTTGATTACATTGAAAAATTGGTAGATAACTCGGTCGGTTACTAGTTGTTATCCTTCTTGGATGTCTACTTTGGGTATAATCAAATAACAATGTTCGAGCCCGACTGTCTTGTGTGTTAATCTTGAAGCAACCAGAAAGATACACAACGCGCTTCAACGAGATCAAGGAGAAAGCACAACTATGGAAATCAACATGACATCCCTCATATGACAACTTTAAAGTTTGGGCATCCACACTCCCAAGCGTAGTTTAGCGGAGATAATATCTTTATGAGAAATGAGTGGCGGAATATTCGCTTGGTTATATTTCAATTTGTTCTTTCCATTGTGATCATACTTGTACACACATGAGTAAATTGCCACGTAACATATACATGCGATCTTTCGTTATATACAAATTCATTTTAGAATATGAATTATTTGTTCCCTTGTGATTAGTGACAGTAGCAATGAATCGGGACACGACCAATGCAGTTGACACCCGACTCTAGATTTCAAGGATGTTGTTGAGGAAGCTTCGCTCTTCTGACCAAAGCAACCAAATTCCCTTCGTGCTCAATGCACCTAAAGATTCTCGGGGTGTTATTGGAGACACTTTGCACATACGACTAAAGCAATCAGGACCCCTCAGTGTTGAGTACGCCTTCAAAGTCCAGGGCTACTGTCAGAGACGCTTTGCACATCTGACTATATCAATTAATTCCCCAAAGCGCCATGTCGCAACGTGAAAAACAACCGGCGGAAAAAAACAGGTTACAGAGCCGCCACCGACGCTATTCATCCTATGACGGAAAGGGAGCGTAGGACTAACCTAAGAAGGGGAAAAGGAACGGTCTTACGACCAGAGATTACAAGGTACGGGAGAAGGTTACGCAATGGGAAGGTATTAGCACCCCTCACATCCGTCGTACTCGACGGGATCCACGCTCAAAATAATAGAATAAGGTTGCTAAATAACTGCTCAAAGAAATGCACGCACTGGAGTAATAAAACAGGTGAAGGAAGATGGAGGAAGGGGACTCGGCAGGATGTCGCATCCTGGGCCTACGTAGTTTGTCAGAAACAAACATCAGAGTCAACATAGTTCGGGGAAATAAGAAGCATGCTCGCTAGGACATTGCATCATATGCCTACGTATCTTCTCTATCCAGAGAAGAATCAGAACACTCGTAGTTCGGCTAACGCGCGCCGAAACAAAACACCGAAAAGAGACACTGAGACGTCAAAAGAAACACTCAAAAGGAAACAGAATGCCAATCCATGGGCTTACATCCGACTCTAAACAAACACAAAACAAGGAAACGGAATGCCAATAGATGGACTTACTTTCGACTCCAAACACACACACAAGGAAACAGAATGCCAAACCTGGACTTACATCCGACTCCAAACAAGCACACGCTAACCAACAAACACCAAAGCAAAAGGGTATCAGATCAACAAGATAATAGGGAGTCTGGAACTCGAGCCTAATAGTTGCCACACAAAACACACACAAAAAAGAAAAAGGGCGCCCGGAGAGATCTCGCACGATCTCCTGCCTACGTATCTTATCTGGTATGAGAATCAGGGCGACGTAGTTCCCCTTAACAGGGGAGAAACTCTCTCCTAACCAGAGACCGGGGAATAATCAAACTAAAAGGGAGACTGACTCGAGCCTAATAGTTGTCATGTAAACAAAAGTCCCTAGGTTAAGGTCTCTAACAAGAGTTTGACTCACACAGGAAGCGAGTCAACTCAAGTCTATCTCTACATACGTTCAACTTCCTCGAAAGTTAAACGTACGACTCCTACAGAAAAGGAGATGAGAAGTGGAAAGCAGATAAACACATCAAAAGCAATCATCACACTCTATATACAAACAAGAGGCTTAGACAAATGGTTGGGCTTTAGTCAAGGGGTCATATCAACCTCGACAAACAAGCCAAAACTGTAGGGGTATGCTGAAGCTCTTAACCACTAACATTGAGAGTTAGGGTGAAGCTGATGAAAGGAAATAAGGATGAGACCTCATGCTCTTAACCCTGGCCTGGGTGAGCTTAAATCAATGAAAGCGTGGGGATCCAGAAAGAGGGACCCTATTCCACTTGACTGACTCTATACAAGATCTTGGGTTATGTTCAAGAGCATCAGCACGTAGTGCGAGCATAATGAACGACTCACTGAATAACAGGGGACTGGCTACTAGTCCCTTCTATCTGTCAATTGCCTCTTCACTTAGGAGGACTTAACAAGTAACATGCCTCATTTAGAGGTCTTTGGCACAAATATAAACAATCACAAACATTGCCTCTTAAGGAGGACTTCAGCCAAATGCCTGCCAAAAAAGCGACAGGGCTTCCAGACTACATGGAGTTAGAAGGCTAAGCTACCTCAGTGGTGTATCAACCACACTCCAAAGCCAAGCTCAAGCAAGAGCTAAAAGCGACTAATGTACCTGTACAAAAGCCAACCAGTTAATATGGTATTCAGAAAACCAAACAGACAACAGTGGAATCATCCAACAATTATACACAATGCAAGCACTCAAGTGAGTTCATCACATCAATGGACCTACAACACAACAGGAGTTAGTAATCAAAGCAAATGGCAGCTCAAATGATGAGCAAACCAACCATTAGTGCTAAGTACCTGAAACACAAACACAATTGGTGAGTACAAACCACTAGTACAAAGACTAGGGTCAAAGGCAAGTCAAATGACCAAAACAGAAGTCAATATTTCACATGAAGCACATTTAATCAAACAAGAAAGAGTCCTCAAAAGGAACAGAACCAAATCATAAGGCAAAGCCCTCAAATGATCAAGCTTATACAAAGGCAAACAAAGTGCACACAATTGGACAATCAAACTAGAAAATCCAAATTAAAACAGAAACGAATCCAATGATCATGAAATTTTTTATACAGGCTCCTCATGTTAAGAATAAACATCATACCAAAAATCAAGTCCAGAAGAGATCAAATGGAATATGAATGAAAATGTACAAATGCAACATCAAATATTGTGACACAAATTGTCACACAACATGTTCATGTGTCCAAAACAGTGATGGTATATGATAAAAATGCCAAACAAAAGCCAAAAGATCACATCACATGTCAGGATTAGGCATGTCAAATTTCACATCAATTGGATAAATCATGAGCATTTTACAAAGCATATAGCACAACATGTCAAAATGAACACAATGTCCAATCAAAAATCAACAAATAAAAATCCAGAAAGGCAAAATTCATGCAATCAATCCTACAAAAAACTAGAGTTCAAAACAAGAATGTGAAAAAAAGTTGCACTCAATTTGGATCATTCTACCATTTTTTATGATTTTTGGAATTTGAATGAAATAAAATGATTTAATGGGAAAATAATGTGGAAAATGGAAATCAACATGAAAATCAGAATGTGCAATCATCCAGATTCGAACTCAGGTGCACCAGGTTGACAAAAGGCGCTCAGAAATTAATAATCACAAAATACATTGTCAGGAATCGAACACACATGTGCAAGGTCAATAGGAGCGCTCAAATAAAATCAAAACAAACATGCAAGACGCAGGTATCGAACTGAGGTTGGGAAGGTTACAAGCGAATATCAAAAATTAAAATCAGAAGTGCATATATGAGGATTCGAACCCAGGTCTTGGAGGCTACAGGCGCGCTCAAATGAAATAAAAGAAAAAATGCCAAGCGCAGGAATCGAACAGAGGAAGCAAGGGTCCAAGGCGCGTTCCAAAACGCAGCATTTTGCTACATAAACCCTAGCCAAAGTTTAGACGGTGGCGGATGGTGGTTTCCACCGTCTTCTCCGGCCAGCCAGGCGGAGCGCCACCATGAAATTTTGCAGAATTTGGCAAACTATATATCGTTGGAAAGCTCTCCTCACGTACATTCCAAATATCAAACTTATTTCATCTAATTCCTCATGAATTTCACGAGACGAAGCAGAGAAAATCCTAGATCTAAACTTATATTCCACATATCTCACTCATCTCTTCACCAAATCAAATTTTAATTATATCAGCATCATCACCACAACAAGATCTTCCTAATCATGTACATGAATTGGCAAAAAGAGAGAGTCGAAAATCCACCTACTTGGAATGGCAGTAATGGAAACCGCGTGTGTAGGCTCTCAAACTCTCCAGATATGCTCCAGTATGATTGATTAGAAGCTTTGAATAAGAATTAATGGTTGAAAGCACTTAGATCTTGCTCAATCTTCAAGTTCCATCACCATGTCCATGCACTTGAATAGCCTCAAAACCAGCTCAATTTCCACGAATGATGAATGATTCCTGCTCCAAATTCCATGAGGATGATGAATCTACAACAATCTTGAAGAGTTGTATGAAGAAATTTGAAATTTCAAGGAGAGAGAGTTTTGGAGGGAAAAATGAATTCTAGATCTAGAATTGTGGTTATGGCAAATTCTGTTAGGATTTAGCTTTTATATCATGTGCTAATCACAATGCTAATCCACATTAGGCTTGGTTAATTAAAATTAGTGAGTTATGAAGTGTTTTGCAAAAAATGAAAAATGAGGTAGCATGTACAATTCCTACGTGAACAGTGCCATGCAATGGTCCAATTCCACTCAAAATCATCTAATAAACACAATGGAAGTGGTATTTTGCACATGTCTTGAACCAAATTCAAATTATGAATTTTCCCTCCAAAATGCATATGAGTGAACACATGATCACATGAGCATTTTCCATGTAAGGCAATGGTTGATTTAGAAAGTATTGGTCAAGACAAGCATTTTGCAAAAAGAGTGGACCAATTTGGAGTTTTAAAGTCAAAGTTATGCCATGTTGAACTTCCATGTACACTTTGTGATCATTTGGCCATAACTTCTTAACCATTCATCAGATGAACATGATCTTGGACTTTTTGAAAATAGGAGAGAAATATCTTCAACTTTAATGTTTACCAAAAATCCATTTGAAGCTTCTTTGATGTTGCAAAGTCAAGTTGAAGGTGGACCAAAAACTTGCCATTTTTGGAAACTTTCAATTACAGGTCACTTTCCATTTTTGGAAACTTTTGTCCTGACTTCAAATCCTTCAAGATAGATGTTTGAAATGACAAATGGACCTCTTTTGAACATGATGGAGATGTTGAAACTCATTTCCCCACCTCATAGCCCTCAGCTCTTGCACAGTTGACTTTTGTGGTCCTTAGATGACCTAGACATGCCCTGATCAGCTTGAGCCTCCACCACTTGAGAAAATGGCTCAGAAATGAACCCCTAGCTCATGTAAGCTCAATATGATACTTATGTGATCCTCATATCAATAAAATGCCTCATCTTCTTGAGAAACCCTGGCTGGAAGAATACATTGATTAGGGTTGACCAGAGGTCAAAACCCTAATCCAAAGGGACCTGAGCCTGAATCATGAAGCCCTTGATGATGACATAACCATGATGATGATAACATATCCTTGCACACAAGATAATACTCAACCTCCTTGAAGAACCAAGAAAACCCTAACTGAAGTGCAAACCCTTAAATGGTTGATGATCAATTTAAAGAAACCCTCAGGCTTGAATCATGTAACCTCTCCATCTTTTGAACAGACTTTAGAGGATGACTTTCTTATTTCTCATGAAATGAAACAATGAAATGCCTAATGTCCTAAAACATGAAATGCAATATGCTAAACTAGTCCCAAGAAGAGGAGGGCAAATTTTGAGGTGTTACAACCATTATGCGACTTTAGAATATATTTGAGTTATCAGATACTCTTTGTACGTCTGACTATAACAAAAAATTCCCCCAAGGGTGCTATTGGAGATGATTTGTACGTCCAAACACAATAATTAAGTCCCCGTGTCAAAGAAATACACACATTTATGGGTAACTAACGCACTCCCTTTGGATCTATCCAATCCAAGGCGATAGTGGTGGAGCTTGGAGATGTCCACCTCGATCCAACCTTTACCTAGGGGGTAGATACAGGGTCTAACCTTGGTTAGGGAATGATCCTCTGTGACACAGTGCAGTTCAAAGCATGGTCGTATCTAGCCGATTTCATGCCTTATTTTTATTGTGAATACAGGACCAAAGTATTGTTACATCTAGCTGGAATATTATCTCATGAATAAATGTGTACATCTTTACGCATGATAACTCATAAGCTAATCAACTGAACCTAGCTTCACAAAATATTTATGTAAGAACCCGTATAATATATATCATGAATAATACCATACAAGTGTTAATATTTGGTACTGATACAACATAAGTGCCTAACGACATCACTGTATACACATGTACAAACTAAAAAATACAAATTTGGCACATGCTACACAATAAAGCCAAAGAAATAAAATCTAAGAACCATGTACAATATCTTCATTGTACACAAATCCACAGCGGAAGATCATGATCAAATAAAACTTTGAAACATCTCAAGCAGCTCCTCTTGTCTTAACCTACAATTAACACTTGAAAACAACAATGATATGGGTTTAGATAATAATCTCGGTGAGTTCCTTTATCCTATGAGCCCACTTATATCTATAGGATTTTTTAATCAAATCCTAACTCGAGTCTTCATCTTGTTACTTGTGTATCACTCCTACCATGTAATCAAGACTTAAGTATATAAGGGATATCCACTACGTATGGAAACATATCACCTGAGTTCTCATAACTTAGTTGATCACAACCCAGTCGATCACTATTCAGAAGTCACGAAACATCAATTCCTGAATGGACCTACGTCTAAGCCAGAATCAGTTCATGCATGCTAGTAAGATTCGACTTTTGTGGTGGATATCAGGCCCTATATTATACTCAAACCCAGTTCAAGCGACCATCGCTCATATGGGACTCGAACCAACTTGGAGTATCTTTCACCGTATGAGACTTTAACTTACTTAGGTGTCCATATTCCTCTCATGTCTGCCATGGTTGGGTTTCAAACCCAATTGAGGCACGGATCATTAGTGACATATCCCCATTTACCGCTATACGTAAGCCTCTGAAATGTTACGTGGACATCCCTATCAGAATATGTGATTAGGGTTCACAACAATAATAAGACTTTCGTAGCAAGGCACCTCGCTAAATAGGACTTTCGGAATAAAGGTTCCTCGCCAAAATGTCAAACCAAACCTCATGGTATCCATAAAATACTATGTGATACATTCACCAATTCTCATGTTACACATAAATTCTCAAGTAATCGTATCCACTCATTCACATATTCCACACAAAGCTTATTGGTTCATTAATCAAGTGAACGCTTATCCACTATACATATTGAGGTACCATTGCATCTAAGCTTTACCACTTAAGTCAATTCACAACCTAAGTTATCTTTCTAAGTCACTAGTCGAGTTACACTCATAGGTTTCCTCACTCATTATCATAAGGTTTTAATCATGTTATTACACAACCACACAACAACAATTCACAATATAAAGCATGTATCATGATATAATTCATAACCTACATAAGTCATACATGGTAACATAAGCCATTATAACACCATTAATAAGGTTATCACACAACCTGTCTCATTCTAACTTATTCCACTTCCAGGTCTCCTAACACATATGTCTGATCATTCTATGATGGGGGTTCACGGATCAGAGGAAAAGATTCAGTGGAATAAGTTATAGAGACATCTATTTGTATCATAGTTCTTTATGTTAGCTTTCTAACGTATCCATTCTCGCATCAACTGGAATTATTGTTCCCATTTTATGGTGGAAACAGGGAAACAAGGTATTAAATCAACTTTATCGTATCATACATGATTGTTTATCATCAATATCCTATCAATAATTTGCATAAAATCATGTTTTTAGTTCACCATCTAATATAGAATTTAAAGAGCTTTCCAACGCTTCGAGTCTCACCTTAATCCGATTCCCGGTTCTCGAGTTATGGTGGAACAAGAACCAAAGCATTTTTCTCAATGTTGTCAAGTTAGCTTATCGAACTACTAGCGAACAGACTTCGCTGAGCGAACTCCTAGCGAACCAAGTCAGTAGCAGAATTCCCCTAACTTTTCTTAGTGAATTGTAGCAAATGTGATAGTATCAGAACACTAACAAGACATGTTTGGATGGGGGAAAACACCAAAACAACCAACATGCATCATCATATTGCATACAACAACACCAAATATTATGGTTTGACACAACAATAACAACACTAACATAGTTTTTCAATCCTTAACAATACCAAACCTTCCCCATTCATACACCAACATCAAAACAAGTTTTTATGAAACATCTCTTCAAGAGCAAGGCATATGTTCAACCATTATAATTCATACCTAAACATAGGCTAACCTAATTAAGTATTCCAACCCATGAATTCAACACTTTCCAACAACAACACAACCACCAACACTGTATCAATATCATAGATTACTAACATGAATCATGAAAAACCATAAGTAGAACATGTATAAACATCCAAATCATACATAAACATGTTATCACACATAACCTAATTCCCAAATCATGCATTTTCCCAACCAAAGCTAAAACTACCTTGGAACTCACCTCTAGTACATGAATATGATGAAGAAATTGAGACAAAGTTGTTGTTGATGATGATGATTCCATGAACTTTCCTCTTATTTTTCCTTGAGTTTCTTCTTTTTTCTATCTTTCTCTTATTCTCTTCTCTTCTCTTCTCTCTTTCTCTTATTCTCTTCTCTTCTCTAACCACCAATTGAGCATTAGGGGAATATGAGATATTACACTCCCCCCTAAATTGAAATTCACGCTCGAATTTCTTCCACTCATAGAAGAACAACTTCTTGTATCACTGTCATAGGTCAATACTTACTTCACTTCAGTTCCATCCTCTGACATACTCAGTCTTCCAACTTGTCTTTATTAGAAAATTTCATTATTTCTCGTGACTTGTCAATCATACTCTTATTCCCGATCCTTGATTAACTTCTAACCTTAATCCTACTTAATTCATCTGATATACCATTCTGAATCACTTGATCATGTCCTTCATAGAGTCTCCAACTTCTCCTTCTGACATTGAGTTAACCAAAACCATAACCATAATATCTTATTCTGATCAGAAAATCAATACTTATCAAGTCTTCATGAGATAGTTTTCTAATTACTTGACTAAGTACAATACCGATGACTCTTCTCTTATAAATCCTTCAGCATTTGTGACAAACTTTATAATCCATCAATTGTTATCCTTATCAACTTCACTTGACCTGACATAAACTACGAGTACCTATACTTGATGCTTTACTTCTCTCGTACCATTCTAATAAGGTAACACACATGGCATTAGACTATCTTACTTCATTCCTACAAGTAGTTATTTCTATGATCCCCCATTAACTTTCTTGAACTTTTTCATTCATCATTTTCCACTACGCTACTCAGTATGGAACACCTGGGTTTCCTAGGCACTACTGGTTGGCTAACAATCTTCATAGAACTCACTTATCCTCCAGAGTGCTCACCACCCAAAACAGTACAAGAACCTTACTGTCATCCACCGGTAAAACACTTCTCTTGCCTACATAAGATGGAGAATTATAACCAATACCTTGTCCTTATTGCCATAATACATTCTAAGTTTTTCACTGAGTTCTGACTCACTCATGGGTTCTGCTGACACAATATTCTAACAATTGGAGACATAATACCAGCAAGAAATTTCA